>NC_090921.1:44101046-44750108 GCF_040938575.1 Ambystoma mexicanum
GTCGCATGAGTATTGCCACTTACAAACTTCGGGGCTCCACCCTGGTGTGTGAGGACAACGGCATCTGCGTGGGAGGAAGGGGACGGGAGGCCCAGTTTGAAGCTTTTTGTCTGCGGCCTGCTCCGATGTCAGAGATACTGCATGTAACGTAAGAGAGGGGCACTCTCTTACAGAAAACACGAGGCACGGCGGAGATCCAAAATACAGGCATCCAATACAACATGAGAGAGGGGCACTTCCTCATTCAGGCACCAGGAAGAGTGGAAGAAATACCAAGCACAATATAAGAGAAGTCTACTCTCTTCAGCATTGAAGCCACCAAGCACAGCATAAGAGATACAAAATACTGTATAAGAGAGGGGCACTTTCTTTAGTATTGGAGATGCCAGGCACAGCACAATAAAGGCAACGCCATTATTACAGAATAGGTGCATGCAACCATCTGGAAGGTGGAAAGAGCAAAATAAAGGCTGTCAACGTAGTGGCATTGTGAGTACCACACATTGTATAGGAGAGAGACAGAACCTTTAGCACAGAACAAGCGCACCCATCTGGAAGGTTCAGGTTGCAACACATCCAGTAATTCACGACATACATGGGGAAGAAGAACAGAGAAAGCAGAAATAGAGAGAGGAGAGAACAGCTCTTAGTGTTCATAATGAGAAGTTAAAGGAGCCACAAAACAGAATGGCAATGTCAGGAATAATCGGGCCCCCAATGTTTATGGCTACCCCAGGGATGCCCAAGATAGCATGGTCGCAATGGAAGAAGGGCTTCCTACATTATCTAAAAGCAGCGTGTGGCAATTCATATCCCAATGACAGGAAGATGGCCTTGCTCATGCATTTTTTGGGGTATGAGGGTCAGAGAATATTCAAAACTTTGCTGCATGCCCAGGACGATGGAACAGGTGATGCTTCAAATGAACTAGATAGTGCTTTGCTGAGACTTGACAAACACTTAAATCCCAAAACTAGCACAATCCTAGAGCGTTTCAATTTCCGTATGTGTGTACAGGAGCAAAATTAATCTGTCGAGGATTACATCACTGCACTACGGCTCTTGGAATTGTCCTGCAAATTCAATGATGCATTTGATGAACATATAAGAGATCAATTTATGACACCTTGTTGTTCAAACAAGATTAGGGAGGAACTATGGCTGACGGACGAGCCGTCTCTGGATGAAGTGTTAACAATCGCACGCAGGGTTGAGCATTCATTGGCATGTGTGGCTACATTGTCAAAGAATGAGAACAGCACACACAAGGATGTAAAGCCCAAAATTATGATTGTGAATGAAACCAAAGGCAAGAAAAATATAAGCCCAAACAAAATAGTTGAGGAGGAGGAGAGTCGAAATCCACACAAAGTTCTAGCCAGAAGGGAGACAAGAAAGAAGGGCAGAAGAGAGAAGACCACCTTTGCTTTCGTTGTGCTAGCGGAAGCCATTTTGCAGCGTTTCTGGGATGTCCTGGAAGGAGAGGAACATGTTCTAAGTGCAAAAGAAGAGGACATTTTCCTAATTGTCGCAAGAACTATCAGTCCGGTCAATTTAACCAGAGGAGAGTACTATACTTAAATGATGAGTCAGACCGAAGATCGTCAGAAGACGAAGAGTCATCATATGTTGAGAATATAACTGTTGGCACTATACATTTCATTGGTGATGATGATGATGATGATGATGATTGCAAGCATCCATATGCATGCATCAATGTGAATGGTCAGGATGTGATGATGATGGCTAACTCAGGGTTTAAGATTACATTAGTGTCCAAAGAAGTATTTGAAAGGGATGTGAAGGGAAGTGAGACTACTTGCTAAACCAGATATTAACCCAGGTGGATACAACCAGGATAAAATTGGGTTGTTGGGTTACTGTGTGGGTCAATTTGAGTTCAAGGGCTGCCGATGTGTGTCAAAGAAAGGTCTCACGCTATTGGGATGGAGAGAACAGAGAGAGAACATTAGTGTCCAAAGAAGTATTTGAAAGGGATGTGAAGGGAAGTGAGACTACTTGCTAAACCTGATATTAACCCAGGTGGATACAAGCAGGATAAAATTGGGTTGTTGGGTTACTGTGTGGGTCAATTTGAGTTCAAGGGCTGCCGATGTGTGTCAAAGAAAGGTCTCACGCTATTGGGATGGAGAGAACAGAGAAAGTTGAAAATATGGTTAGACCCCAATGAAGAGGAGCAGGTTCTTCATGTGGGTTGTACTATAGCTGAAAGATATCCAGGTGTATTTAAGAAGGGTGTTGGGAAAATAAAAGGGGCCCAACATCAAATCATTCTGAGGAAGGATAGTAAACCTGTGGTAGCGAAGTTAAGTCCTGTACCTATGACTCTAAGAGAAGGTGTCAAAAAGGAGATATACAAACTCTTGCAGATGGATATCATTGAAAGGGCTCGAGGTGTAGAATGGACATCCCTGGTGGTGGTGGTGAAAGAGAGTTCTGGAGAGCTCAGGTTATGTGTAGATCTGCGCGAACTCAATACATGTGTGTTGGTAGATCGTCATCCACTCCCTAATATGGGTGAGAAGTTGGCAAGGGTCGGCCGCGGTAAGGTATTTTCAAAACTTGACATGGCGTCAGCATACCATCAAGTGGAGCTTGAGGAGAAATGTCGGAAACTAACTGATTTTGTTACCCATGAAGGGCTTTTTCAATTTAAAAGGATGCCTTTTGGGTTAATATCAGCATCATCAGTGTTTCAAAAACTCATGGACAGAATGTTAAGTGGTGTAAAAGGTGTATTTTGTTTTCAAGACAACGTGCTTATTTGTGGTGAATCTGCTGAGGAACATGAGGCCAAACTAAATGACGCTTTGAGAATTCTTGAAAGGAAAGGTATTACCCTGAGGGAGGAAAAATGTTTGTTCGGTGTGAGTCAGGTAGAATATTTGGATCACGAAGTATCAGGAAATGGGGTCAGGCCAAAGAAAAGTTTAGTGGATGCAATAAAGGTGGTGGAGAGGCCCACCAACAAAGTAGAATTGAGGTCTTTTCTTGGCTTAGCAGAATCTTACCAGAAATATGTGGAAAGTTACGCATCTGAGAATGTAGAATTGAGGACATTGTTAAAGAAAGGGGTTGAGTTTGTGTGGACCCAGGCATGTGAGGAGGAGTTCATAAGAGTGAAAATGGAAATTGATTTGGCACAAACGTTAGGGTGCTATGACACCAGACGGAAAAGTGTTATAACTGTTGATGTATGTGATTCGGGGTTGGTACAGTTTTATCTCATATTAAGGCAGATGAATCTCATGACATAATAGCACATGCGTCGCGAGCATTGAGGGGTGCAGAAGAGAGATACTCCGTTTTGAAGAACAGAGGCACTAACGTGTTATTGGACAGTAGAACATTTTAAAAATGTTGTATGGGGAACAGATTTCATAATTCGAACGGATCATAAGCCGCTGAAGGTCATTTCTGAGAACAAAGGATTAGACAAAGTATCAAGGAGGGTGGCAGGATGCAATGCCATCGATTTTAGATGAAAGTAATATCTGGCAAGGAAAATGTTTTAGCTGACAGCTTATCTAGACTAAGGGTAGCATCCAATACAATGGAGGATGAAGAGGTGCAAATGGAGATGGTGTTTGTGAATACAGAAGGTATTGTTCCCAGAGAGACATAGAAGAAGGAAGAAAAGATGAAGTCTTGTCATGTGTCATGACATATGTTTTAGCTTCGGTGTGGCCTAGAAGGATGGACTTATTGGAGGGAGAGAAGCCCTTTTGGGAAATTAGGAATGAACTATCTTTAAGGGAAGAGGTGATGTTCCGATGGGAGCGTGCAGTTTTTCCGATTGGATTACGGGCCAAAGTCATTGATTTAGCTCATGTTGTGCACATTGGCATAACCAAAACCAAAGGGGTGCTCAGATCGGATTATTGGTGGCCTGGCTTTGAAGGGGACATTGAGAAGAGAATAAGTGATTGTCAGGTATGCATAAACTCAGGGAAGGGCCTGGTCGCGGTGAGGCAACAAATGGTGGAGGTGAACATTCCCACGGGTGTATGGAGAGAATTGGCCATGGACATATTAGGACCAGTTGACTTGGGCTAGGGAAGAAGAGGTAAATATGTGGTACTTATCATGGACATGTTTTCACAGTGGTGTGAGTGTGCGATTGTGAGGGAGATTTCCAGTGAAAGTATGGTTGATGTCTTGCAAGAAATGTTTGCAAGTGAAGGTGTTCCCGAGAGTATTCTAACAGATAATGGATGCAGTTTACTGGAGGATATTTACTTGAGTATTTGATGAAATGTGGGGTTAAACACAAAAAATCGGACCTGTACCACCCAGAGACAAATGCTATGGTGGAAAGGATGAATAGATGTGTGCTGGAAAGTGTACGCATGGCTCAGGAAAACGGGTGCGATAATAAAGTAGCCATTCAGGAAAGGATATGGGCTTTACGAATGGCTCCACATGCGGGGATGGGTTTATGTCCTTTGAACTGATGCATGGGCGGAAACCTAATTCTGTAGGGAGTCCACCATGGTTAGGTGTGTGTAGAGAATCTGAGGTGGTGGTTGAGGATGTGAGAAAGTTGTTAAAAAGGAAGAAGGAGAAATGGGTAATGAGAGAGAACGTGAGGAGAGGAAGAAAGGAGCTGAAAGTTAAATGTGGTGTAATGGTGTGAATAAGAAAAGCTGTGTTGAAATGGAAATGGGATTCTTTGTATTCTGAACCTGTGAAGGTAGCTTCTGTGTTGAAGGGGGGCATTTGAGTTGTGGGTGGTCAGGTATGTAACAATAGTAGAGTTGCTGTGGTCAGGAGAAGTGTTGTTTGAATGAGTGGAGGAGAGAATGAGAAGAGTTTCAGTTTCAGTTTTAGTTACATTTAATTAGTTCTATGTTATTAGTTCATTGTTATTTAATGTATGAATTCATTAATGTATTATATATGTAATAGGATGGAGAGGTGTTATGATGTGGCTTGAGGGATGTCTGCCATTATAATGAATCTTGGCAGGAGCCTTAGCGATGTCAGATGGAGTGTCATCATATGAGGATTCTTCTAAGATGATCTGATAGATGTTTACATTTGCAAAGGTTCCATGTGTGGGCAGTTTATGGGCTCTTGAAGGAGATCAGGCTGCGTGCAGGCAGCTGGGGTCCTTTATGCATTTAACTTATAATAAATGCTTATGAACAATCCTTCGTGATCCTGAGTGTGCATCCTAACATTAACCTTGCAGGATTGTCAGGTTAGAGCTTAGTACTAGCTATGGACCTTTAGGTTTAGTGCTTATTGTGAGCAGTGGCCCTCTAGAGGTTAAGTCAAAACCTTCATGATGATAGAGCTGCAAGCTAGGTGTTATATATTGTTGTTGTACAGTTGACTACTCTCAGAAGTACTTGAGGTAGTCACAGGAGAGCAGTGATATTAAGTTTACTAAACCCTGGTAGAGAAAGGGGCTGCATCCTCCACGTTGACTAGAGTTCCACCTCTCGTTAAAAGGTTGCAGTGACAGAGGTGTAAGGTGTGGGTGTTGATGTATACTTGCATGTTCTTCTCAAAGGATGAGTGGTGGTTGGTGAAAAGTGCTTTCTTGCTTTGTTTGAGGATAAAGACACTTGGCCTCCACTTGCTTTTGTTTATCTGCAGAGAAGTTGGTGCTGCCCCATCTCCATTCTCAAATTCTTTGTGTCATCAGCGTGCGGTTGATATCAGTTGTGGTGAATGAGTGGTGTGTGTGTATGGTGTATGGTTTGATTAGTTAATGAGAGGAGAGAAGTGGTGGTGAAGGATCAGTAAGTTGGGAGGATCAACCCTCCTGTGAGTGGAGTGGGCAGTTTGATCAGTGGTTGTGCTCAACCCAGTGGGTTTGTGCCTGTCCACCTTGTATGTTGTCTTTAGAGAAAAATAGTCATGGACTTTGCTTTTTGGGGTTTCTCTCTCACTGAGTAGAAAGTAAGAGGGGCATTGTTGGAGTAAGTTGTGGGAGTCCCTCTCCTACCCAGTAGAAAAGAAGAGAGGCTTTGCTTGGTGGACTTGTGGTTTTTCCTTTGTTGGGTCCCTATTTTTCTGAGTAGAAAAAGAGAGGGGTGACGATTGGTTATTGGGTTTGTCACTTTTGACATTCATGCTTATTCAATCTTGTTGTGTGTAGTTTCGAAAGAAAGGAGATTTGTTGCAAAGTGCTTGGGATGTATGCAGGAGCCTGGTGATGTCAGAGGGAATGTTGGTTGTGACTGAGAGAATGTTGGGTGTGATTGAGAGAATGTGTGCAGCAAAGGTTCTAGTGACAGTCAGTTGGAGAGCCCCTGCCTGGGTGATGGGAGCCAGTGGTGTTCTCACAGAGTTATCTTGATGTATTTAACATGACTGTAATAAAGTAACATGCTGGAACCAACCTGATGTGACTGAGGATCCTCTTTTAGTCAACTGGCGCCAAGTTGGTCTTCTTGGAAGACTGGAAACAGACCTGCGATGCAAGATAAGGAGCTTAAGGTGACCGGTCTGCTTTGGGGGGTGCAGAGAAAAAGAGAAAGGAACCACTGCCCCCACAAGTAAGTCCCATCATCCAGGGCCAAGAAAGAGGGGGAACTGCAGGTGGCCCCAAGGGTCACAGCACAAGTTCCCAATGACCCCAGGGCAAGAAGTGGCTGTCAGGCCAGGACTTTGTAAAAGGCAGTGGGACAGTGACCGGCTTGAGACGGGAGAAATGCCCTTGGAGTAGTTGATCTGAAGAAAAATAAAAAGGGATCTGCCCCTCACTAGAAGACCATGGGAATGTTAAGAAGCTGACGTTTATCCCCAGGGCACATGCAGCTCCTGATATAAGTATATGGCACAGGGGTGGAGAAGCGCTGCCAAAACCCAGCAGGAAGAAGTATTGCATGCGGTTCAGTGCTGCTTACCTGGTGCTGAAGTGGAGGGTGGAGTCACGAAGCTTTGCTGCGCTTGGTGTCACACAATGCACTTATGATGTCAGTGACACAGTGGAGGGGATGACGGACAGCTGACACGTTGATTGCGAGGAAGTGTGTGTTCTACAGCCTATGGCTTCATTGTGGAGAGTTCCATAAGAAGTAGGAAGATCAGAGTAAAGGACCTTGTTGAGCCGCCAGATCATGTTGTCATCACGCTAAGAGGAGGAGCAGTCATGAGCTCTGTTGGGGTGTGGAAGCAATCAAAAATCCCCTGAGCCATGCCACAAACAAGTGTGCTTATGTGCCAGTCCGAGAACAAATGTGATCATAGTGGTGAAGGGCATGTGAAATGTCCTAAAGAAAAAGATGATAT
This sequence comes from Ambystoma mexicanum, assembly GCF_040938575.1. NCBI lineage: Eukaryota > Metazoa > Chordata > Amphibia > Caudata > Ambystomatidae > Ambystoma > Ambystoma mexicanum. The sequence continues at coordinate 44,108,313 of NC_090921.1, forward strand.
GTGTACGAGAACGTTTCGAGAATGGTCAAGTTCAGCCTGCTTCATAGCGGCGCAAGTAAGAAAAGAGTAGAAGTAGGAGGTGCCATGTGTTTAATTGTTGAGTCCAATTCTGACAGGTGTGAGCATTCCAGGAGTATTTTTGTTGTGATCTGACTATTGTGGTAGGCTACCAAATAAGGGAAAAAGTCACGTTCTTGTGTTGTTTGTATAATTCGCTTAGTAAAATATGTTTCAATATTGTGACACCGTGAGTCGTTGAATAGGAACTGATGGCATTTCAGGATGTTCAATATTTGTGTAGTACATATGTGTAGTACATTGTAGGAGGTGCAAAGTGTTAACCTTGCAGGATTGTCAGGTTAGAGCTTAGTACTAGCGATGGACTTTTAAGTTTAGTGATTTTTGTGAGCAGTGGACCTCTAGAGGTTAAGTCAAAATCTTCATGAAGATAGAGCTGCAAACTAGCAATGGAACTTTAGGGTATGATAGGACTGTGTATCTCTAAAGATTAGCACAGAATCTTTATCTATAAAATGCAGAGCCTCATAGTCTAGTCCTGGTTATGGTGTGTAATGATTGTACTTCATTGCAGTAAGGCCTGTGAATGTGGGCTAGCTTGAGGAGGTTTAAGTGTGGTATGGTGTAATTGAAGACTGAGTGTAGCTAGTATTAACTGAATTGAGGAATTTCAGGTTAAAGCTGAAGTCTGCTATGAACTCAATCCTTTGTGATCCTCAGTGTGCATCCTAACATTGGCGACGAGGATCTGGCACCATTACCCAAGAAAAAGGACCAGAGGAGGACCAGAGGGACCAGAGGGACCCCTAGTAGGAGTCCGTTGATTGACTCTCACCAGACTCCAAGGCCGCTCTCCCTCCGCCACCCCAGGCGTTGCAGCGGCCCCATTTGCCCATTCGTGTCGCACCTGATATTTGGCCATGCCGCTCCGCTTTACTGCATAGCAGCAGCTGCCGTGGGATCACCAGCAGCAGTCGCATGAGTATTGCCACTTACAAACTTCGGGGCTCCACCCTGGTGTGTGAGGACAACGGCATCTGCGTGGGAGGAAGGGGACGGGAGGCCCAGTTTAAAGCTTTTTGTCTGCGGCCTGCTCCGATGTCAGAGATACTGCATGTAACGTAAGAGAGGGGCACTCTCTTACAGAAAACACGGAGGCACGGCGGAGATCCAAAATACAGGCATCCAATACAACATGAGAGAGGGGCACTTCCTCATTCAGGCACCAGGAAGAGTGGAAGAAATACCAAGCACAATATAAGAGAAGTCTACTCTCTTCAGCATTGAAGCCACCAAGCACAGCATAAGAGATACAAAATACTGTATAAGAGAGGGGCACTTTCTTTAGTATTGGAGATGCCAGGCACAGCACAATAAAGGCAACGCCATTATTACAGAATAGGTGCATGCAACCATCTGGAAGGTGGAAAGAGCAAAATAAAGGCTGTCAACGTAGTGGTATTGTGAGTACCACACATTGTATAGGAGAGAGACAGAACCTTTAGCACAGAACAAGCACACCCATCTGGAAGGTTCAGGTTGCAACACATCCAGTAATTCACGACATACATGGGGAAGAAGAACACAGTAAGCAGAAATAGAGAGAGGAGAGAACAGCTCTTAGTGTTCATAATGAGAAGTTAAAGGAGCCACAAAAAAGAATGGCAACGTCAGGAATAATCGGGCCCCCAATGTTTATGGCTATCCCAGGGATGCCCAAGATAGCATGGTCGCAATGGAAGAAGGGCTTCCTACATTATCTAAAAGCAGCGCGTGGCAATTCATATCCCAATGACAGGAAGATGGCCTTGCTCATGCATTTTTTGGGGTATGAGGGTCAGAGAATATTCAAAACTTTGCTGCATGCCCAGGACGATGGAACAGGTGATGCTTCAAATGAACTAGATAGTGCTTTGCTGAGACTTGACAAACACTTAAATCCCAAAACTAGCACAATCCTAGAGCGTTTCAATTTCCGTATGTGTGTACAGGAGCAAAATTAATCTGTCGAGGATTACATCACTGCACTACGGCTCTTGGAATTGTCCTGCAAATTCAATGATGCATTTGATGAACATATAAGAGATCAATTTATGACACCTTGTTGTTCAAACAAGATTAGGGAGGAACTATGGCTGACGGACGAGCCGTCTCTGGATGAAGTGTTAACAATCGCACGCAGGGTTGAGCATTCATTGGCATGTGTGGCTACATTGTCAAAGAATGAGAACAACACACACAAGGATGTAAAGCCCAAAATTATGATTGTGAATGAAACCAAAGGCAAGAAAAATATAAGCCCAAACAAAATAGTTGAGGAGGAGGAGAGTCGAAATCCACACAAAGTTCTAGCCAGAAGGGAGACAAGAAAGAGGGCAGAAGAGAGAAGACCACCTTTGCTTTCGTTGTGCTAGCGGAAGCCATTTTGCAGCGTTTCTGGGATGTCCTGGAAGGAGAGGAACATGTTCTAAGTGCAAAAGAAGAGGACATTTTCCTAATTGTCGCAAGAACTATCAGTCCGGTCAATTTAACCAGAGGAGAGTACTATACTTAAATGATGAGTCAGACCGAAGATCGTCAGAAGACGAAGAGTCATCATAGGTTGAGAATATAACTGTTGGCACTATAAATTTCATTGGTGATGATGATGATGATGATGATTGCAAGCATCCATATGCATGCATCAATGTGAATGGTCAGGATGTGATGATGATGGCTAACTCAGGGTTTAAGATTACATTAGTGTCCAAAGAAGTATTTGAAAGGGATGTGAAGGGAAGTGAGACTACTTGCTAAACCTGATATTAACCCAGGTGGATACAACCAGGATAAAATTGGGTTGTTGGGTTACTGTGTGGGTCAATTTGAGTTCAAGGGCTGCCGATGTGTGTCAAAGAAAGGTCTCACGCTATTGGGATGGAGAGAACAGAGAGAGAACATTAGTGTCCAAAGAAGTATTTGAAAGGGATGTGAAGGGAAGTGAGACTACTTGCTAAACCTGATATTAACCCAGGTGGATACAAGCAGGATAAAATTGGGTTGTTGGGTTACTGTGTGGGTCAATTTGAGTTCAAGGGCTGCCGATGTGTGTCAAAGAAAGGTCTCACGCTATTGGGATGGAGAGAACAGAGAAAGTTGAAAATATGATTAGACCCCAATGAAGAGGAGCAGGTTCTTCATGTGGGTTGTACTATAGCTGAAAGATATCCAGGTGTATTTAAGAAGGGTGTTGGGAAAATAAAAGGGGCCCAACATCAAATCATTCTGAGGAAGGATACTAAACCTGTGGTAGCGAAGTTAAGTCCTGTACCTATGACTCTAAGAGAAGGTGTCAAAAAGGAGATATACAAACTCTTGCAGATGGATATCATTGAAAGGGCTCGAGGTGTAGAATGGACATCCCTGGTGGTGGTGGTGAAAGAGAGTTCTGGAGAGCTCAGGTTATGTGTAGATCTGCGCGAACTCAATACATGTGTGTTGGTAGACCGTCATCCACTCCCTAATATGGGTGAGAAGTTGGCAAGGGTCGGCCGCGGTAAGGTATTTTCAAAACTTGACATGGCGTCAGCATACCATCAAGTGGAGCTTGAGGAGAAATGTCGGAAACTAACTGATTTTGTTACCCATGAAGGGCTTTTTCAATTTGAAAGGATGCCTTTTGGGTTAATATCAGCATCATCAGTGTTTCAAAAACTCATGGACAGAATGTTAAGTGGTGTAAAAGGTGTATTTTCTTTTCAAGACAACGTGCTTATTTGTGGTGAATCTGCTGAGGAACATGAGGCCATACTAAATGACGTTTTGAGAATTCTTGAAAGGAAAGGTATTACCCTGAGGGAGGAAAAATGTTTGTTCGGTGTGAGTCAGGTAGAATATTTGGGTCACGAAGTATCAGGAAATGGGGTCGGGCCAAAGAAAGGTTTAGTGGATGCAATAAAGGTGGTGGAGAGGCCCACCAACAAAGTAGAGTTGAGGTCTTTTCTTGGCTTAGCAGAATCTTACCAGAAATATGTGGAAAATTACGCATCTGAGAATGTAGAATTGAGGACATTGTTAAAGAAAGGGGTTGAGTTTGTGTGGACCCAGGCATGTGAGGAGGAGTTCATAAGAGTGAAAATGGAAATTGATTTGGCACAAACGTTAGGGTGCTATGACACCAGACGGAAAAGTGTTATAACTGTTGATGTATGTGATTCGGGGTTGGTACAGTTTTATCTCATATTAAAGCAGATGAATCTCATGACATAATAGCACATGCGTCGCGAGCATTGAGGGGTGCAGAAGAGAGATACTCCGTTTTGAAGAACAGAGGCACTAACGTGTTATTGGACAGTAGAACATTTTAAAAATGTTGTATGGGGAACAGATTTCATAATTCGAACGGATCATAAGCCGCTGAAGGTTATTTCTGAGAACAAAGGATTAGACAAAGTATTAAGGAGGGTGGCAGGATGCAATGCCATCAATTTTAGATGAAAGTAATATCTGGCAAGGAAAATGTTTTAGCTGACAGCTTATCTAGACTAAGGGTAGCATCCAATACAATGGAGGATGAAGAGGTGCAAATGGAGATGGTGTTTGTGAATACAGAAGGTATTGTTCCCAGAGAGACATAGAAGAAGGAAGAAAAGATGAAGTCTTGTCATGTGTCATGACATATGTTTTAGCTTCGGTGTGGCCTAGAAGGATGGACTTATTGGAGGGAGAGAAGCCCTTTTGGGAAATTAGGGATGAACTATCTTTAAGGGAAGAGGTGATGTTCCGATGGGAGCGTGCAGTTTTTCCGATTGGATTACGGGCCAAAGTCATTGATTTAGCTCATGTTGTGCACATTGGCATAACCAAAACCAAAGGGGTGCTCAGATCGGATTATTGGTGGCCTGGCTTTGAAAGGGACATTGAGAAGAGAGTAAGTGATTGTCAGGTATGCATAAACTCAGGGAAGGGCCTGGTCGCGGTGAGGCAACAAATGGTGGAGGTGAACATTCCCACGGGTGTATGGAGAGAATTGGCCATGGACATATTAGGACCAGTTGACTTGGGCTATGGAAGAAGAGGTAAATATGTGGTACTTATCATGGACATGTTTTCACAGTGGTGTGAGTGTGCGATTGTGAGGGAGATTTCCAGTGAAAGTATGGTTGATGTCTTGCAAGAAATGTTTGCAAGTGAAGGTGTTCCCGAGAGTATTCTAACAGATAATGGATGCAGTTTACTGGAGGATATTTACTTGAGTATTTGATGAAATGTGGGGTTAAACACAAAAAATCGGACCTGTACCACCCAGAGACAAATGCTATGGTGGAAAGGATGAATAGATGTGTGCTGGAAAGTGTACGCATGGCTCAGGAAAACGGGTGCGATAATAAAGTAGCCATTCAGGAAAGGATATGGGCTTTACGAATGGCTCCACATGTGGGGATGGGTTTATGTCCTTTGAACTGATGTATGGGCGGAAACCTAATTCTGTAGGGAGTCCACCATGGTTAGGTGTGTGTAGAGAATCTGAGGTGGTGGTTGAGGATGTGAGAAAGTTGTTAAAAAGGAAGAAGGAGAAATGGGTAATGAGAGAGAATGTGAGGAGAGGAAGAAAGGAGCTGAAACTTAAATGTGGTGTAATGGTGTGAATAAGAAAATCTGTGTTAAAATGGAAATGGGATTCTTTGTATTCTGAACCTGTGAAGGTAGCTTCTGTGTTGAAGGGGGCCATTTGAGTTGTGGGTGGTCAGGTATGTAACAATAGTAGAGTTGCTGTGGTCAGGAGAAGTGTTGTTTGAATAAATGGAGGAGAGAATGAGAAGAGTTTCAGTTTCAGTTTTAGTTACATTTAATTAGTTCTATGTTATTAGTTCATTGTTATTTAATGTATGAATTTATTAATGTATTATATATGTAATAGGATGGAGAGGTGTTATGATGTGGCTTGAGGGATGTCTGCCATTATAATGAATCTTGGCAGGAGCCTTAGCGATGTCAGATGGAGTGTCATCATATGATGATTCTTCTAAGATGATCTGATAGATGTTTACATTTGCAAAGGTTCCATGTGTGGGCAGTTTATGGGCTCTTGAAGGAGATCAGGCTGCGTGCAGGCAGCTGGGGTCCTTTATGCATTTAACTTATAATAAATGCTTATGAACAATCCTTCGTGATCCTGAATGTGCATCCTAACATTAACCTTGCAGGATTGTCAGGTTAGAGCTTAGTACTAGCTATGGACCTTTAGGTTTAGTGCTTATTGTGAGCAGTGGCCCTCTAGAGGTTAAGTCAAAACCTTCATGATGATAGAGCTGCAAGCTAGCTGTTATATATTGTTGTTCTACAGTTGACTACTCTCAGAAGTACTTGAGGTAGTCACAGGAGAGCAGTGATATTAAGTTTACTAAACCCTGGTAGAGAAAGGGGCTGCATCCTCCACGTTGACTAGAGTTCCACCTCTCGTTAAAAGGTTGCAGTGACAGAGGTGTACAGTGTGGGTGTTGATGTATACTTGCATGTTCTTCTCAAAGGATGAGTGGTGGTTGGTGAAAAGTGCTTTCTTGCTTTGTTTGAGGATAAAGACACTTGGCCTCCACTTGCTTTTGTTTATCTGCAGAGAAGTTGGTGCTGCCCCATCTCCATTCTCAAATTCTTTGTGTCATTAGCGTGCGGTTGATATCAGTTGTGGTGAATGAGTGATGTGTGTGTATGGTGTATGGTTTGATTTGTTAATGAGAGGAGAAGTGGTGCTGAAGGATCAGTAAGTTGGGAGGTCAAACCCTCCTGTGAGTGGAGTGGGCAGTTTGATCAGTGGTTGTGCTCAACCCAGTGGGTTTGTGCCTGTCCACCTTGTATGTTGTCTTTAGAGAAAAATAGTCATGGACTTTGCTTTTTGGGGTTTCTCTCTCACTGAGTAGAAAGTAAGAGGGGCATTGTTGGAGTAAGTTGTGGGAGTCCCTCTCCTACCCAGTAGAAAAGAAGAGAGGCTTTGTTTGGTGGACTTGTGGTTTTTCCTTTGTTGGGTCCCTATTTTTCTGAGTAGAAAAAGAGAGGGGTGACAATTGGTTATTGGGTTTGTCACTTTTGACATTCATGCTTATTCAATCTTGTTGTGTGTAGTTTCGAAAGAAAGGAGATTTGTTGCAAAGTGCTTGGGATGTATGCAGGAGCCTGGTGATATCAGAGGGAATGTTGGTTGTGACTGAGAGAATGTTGGGTCTGACTGACAGAATGTGTGCAGCAAAGGTTCTAGTGACAGGCAGTTGGAGAGCCCCTGTCTGGGTGATGGAAACCAGTGGTGTTCTCACAGAGTTATCTTGATGTACCTAACATGACTGTAATAAAGTAACATGCTGGAACCAACCTGATGTGACTGAGGATCCTCCTTTAGTCAACTGGCGCCAAGTTGGTCTTCTTGGAAGACTGGAAACAGACCTGTGATGCAAAATAAGGAACTTAAGGTGACCGGTCTGCAGTGGGGGGTGCAGAGAAAAAGAGAGAGGAACCACTGCCCCCACAAGTAAGTCCCTTCATCCAGGGCCAAGAAAGAGGGGGAACTGCAGGTGGCCCCAAGGGTCAAAGCACAAGTTCACAATGACCCCAGGGCAAGAAGTGGCTGTGAGGCCAGGACTTTGTAAAAGGCAGTGGGACAGTGACCAGGCTCGAGACGGGAGAAATGCCCTAGGAGTAGTGGATCTGAAGAAAAATAAAAAGGGCTCCGCCCCTCACTAGAAGACCATGGGAATGTAAAGAAGCTGAAGATGTTTGTCCCCAGGGTACATGCAGCTCCTGATATATGTATATGGTATAGGGGTGGAGAAGTGCTGCCAAAACCCAGCAGGAGGAAGTATTGCATGTGGTTCAGTGCTGCTTACCTGGTGCTGAAGAGGAGGGTGGAGTCACGAAGCTCTGCTGGGCTTGGTGTCACACAATGCACTTATGACGTCAGTGACACAGTGGAGGGGATGGCGGACAGCTGAAACGTTGATTGCGAGGAAGTGTGTGTTCCTCGGCCTATGGCTTCATTGTGGAGAGTTCCGAAAGAAGTAGGAAGATCCGAGTAAAGGACCTTGCTGAGCCGCCAGACCGTGTTGTCATCACGCCAAGAGTAGGAGCAGTCATGAGCTCTGTCAGGGTGTGGAAGTAATCAAAGTCATGAGCTCTGTCGGGGTGTGGAAGCAATCAAAAATCCCCTCAGCCATTCTTCAAACAAGTGTGCTTATGTGCCAGGTGCCAGTCCGAGTAGAAATGTGATCATAGTAGGGCAGGGCATGTGAAATGTCCTAAAGAAAAAGATGATGATATGTGTACGAGAACTTTTCGAGAATGGTCAAGTTGAGCCTGCTTGATAGCGGCGCCAATAAGGAAAGAGCAGAAGTAGGAGGTGCCATGTGTTTAAATGTTGAGCCCAATTCCGACAGGTTTGAGCGTTCCAGGAGGAATTTTATCGTGATCTGACTATTGTCGTAGGCTACCAAAAAAGGGAAAAAGCCACGTTCTTGGGACTTCTGAGGGTTATTTGTATAATTCGCTTAGTAAAATATGTTTCAATATTGTGACACCGTGAGTCGGTGAATAGGAAATGATGGCATATCAGGATGTTTAATATTTGTGTAGTACATATGTGTAGTACATTGTAGGAGGTGCAAAGTGTTAACCCTGCAGGATTGTCAGGTTAGAGCTTAGTACTAGCAATGGACTTTTAGGTTTAGTGATTTTTGTGAGCAGTGGACCTCTAGAGGTTAAGTCAAAATCTTCTTGAAGATTGAGCTGCAAACTAGCAATGGACCTTTAGGGTATGATAGGACTGTGTATCTCTAAAGATTAGCACGGACTCTTTATCTATAAAATGCAGAGCCTTATAACTTAGTCCTGGTTATGGTGTGTAATGATTGTACTTCATTGTAGTAATGGCTGTGAATGTGGGCTAGCTTGAGGAGGTTTAAGTGTGATATGGTGTAATTGAAGACTGAGTGTAGCTAGTATTAACTGAATTGAGGAATTTCAGGTTAAAGCTGAAGTCAGCTATGAACTCTTAGCACAATATGTTTTACAAAATGTTGAAATGCCATATTTCTTGTGTGTGTGTGTATAACATTGTGTGGAGAGTGTTTGCTGAAATCTATTTGAGAATTGTCCAGATGTGTCTGTGTACTAGCATGCTCTGGGGGAATGTTTGTATATGCACCTGGCACCTGAGTGTTTTGGTTATATTAGAATTCGCTTGTTGTGTGGATTTGCAACAAGAATAGGTGTGTGGCGTCTGCAGAGCGACACAGCTCTTAACAAAGGTGTGTTGTGCAGTTGACTACTCTCAGATGTACTTGAGGTAGTCACAGGAGAGCAGTTGATATTAAGTTTACTAAACCCTAGTAGAGAAAGTGGCTCCGTCCTCCACTTTGCATAGAGTTCCACCTCTCGTTAAAAAGTTGTAGTGACAGAAGTGTGCAGTGTGGGTGTTGATGTATAGTCTTACAAAGGAGGAGGGGTGGTTGGTGAAAAGTGCTTTCTTGCTTTGTTTGAGTATAAAGACACATGGCCTCCACTTGCTTTTGTTTATCTGCAGAGAAGTTGGTGCTGCCCCATCTCCATTCGCAAATTCCTTGTGTCATCAGCGTGTGGTTGATATCAGTTGTGGTGAATGAGTGATGTGTGTGTATGGTGTATGGTTTGATTAGTTAATTAGAGGAGAAGTGGTTGGTGAAGGATCAGTAAGTTGGGAGGATCAACCCTCCTGTGAGTGGAGTGGGCAGTTTGATCAGTGGTTGTGCTCAACCCAGTGGGTTTCTGCCTGTCCACCTTGTATGTTGTCTTTAGAGGAAAATAGTCATGGACTTTGCTTTTTGGGGTTTCTCTCTCACTGAGTAGAAAGTGAGAGGGGCATTGTTGTAGTAAGTTGTGGGAGTCCCTCTCCTGCTCAGTAGAAAAGAAGAGAGGCTTTGTTTGGTGGATTCGTGATTTTTCCTTTGTTGGGTCCCTATTTTTCTGAGTAGAAAAAGAGAGGGGTGACGTTTGGTTATTGGGTGTTGTCACTATTGACATTCATGCCTATTCAATCGTGTGTGTAGTTTAGAAAGAAGGGGGATTTGTTGTAAAGTGCTTGAGATGTATGCAGGAGCCTGTTGATGTCAGAGGGAATGTTGGTTGTGACTGAGAGAATGTTGGGTGTGATTGAGAGAATGTGTGCAGCAAAGGTTCTAGTAACAGTCAGTTGGGGAGCCCCTGCCTGGGTGATGGGAGCCAGTGGTGTTCTCACAGAGTTATCTTGATGTATTTAACATGACTGTAATAAAGTAACATGCTGGAACCAACCTGATGTGACTGAGGATCCTCCTTTAGTCAACTGGCGCCAAGTTGGTCTTCTTGGAAGACTGGAAACAGACCTGCGATGCAAGATAAGGAGCTTAAGGTGACCGGTCTGCTGTGGGGGGTGCAGAGAAAAAGAGAGGGGAACCACTGCCCCCACAAGTAAGTCCCATCATCCAGGTCCAAGAAAGAGGGGGAACTGCAGGTGGCCCCAAGGGTCAGAGCACAAGTTCCCAATGCCCCCCCTGGGCAAGAGGTGGCTGTCAGGCCAGGACTTTGTAAAAGGCAGTGGGACAGTGACCGGGCTTGTGACGGGAGAAATGCCCTAGGAGTAGTTGATCTGAAGAAAAATAAAAAGGGCTCCGCCCCTCACTAGAAGACCATGGGAATGTAAAGAAGCTGATGTTTGTCCCTAGGGCACATGCAGATCCTGATATAAGTATATGGCACAGGGGTGGATAAGCGCTGCCAAAACCCAGCAGGAAAGAGTATTGTATGCGGTTCAGTGCTGCTTACCTGGTGCTGAAGTGGAGGGTGGAGTCACGAAGCTTTGCTGCGCTTGGTGTCACAAAATGCACTTATGATGTCAGTGACACAGTGGAGGGGATGACGGACAGCTGAAACGCTGATTGCGAGGAAGTGTGTGTTCCACAGCCTATGGCTTCATTGTGGAGAGTCCATAAGAAGTACGAAGATCAGAGTAAAGGACCTTGCTGAGCCACCAGATCATGTTGTCATCACGCTAAGAGGAGGAGCAGTCATGAGCTCTGTTGGGGTGTGGAAGCAATCAAAAATCCCCTGAGCCATGCCTCAAACAAGTGTGCTTATTTGCCAGTCCGAGAACAAATGTGATCATAGTGGGGAAGGGCATGTGAAATGTCCTAAAGAAAAAGATGATATGTGTACGAGAACGTTTCGAGAATGGTCAAGTTCAGGCTGCTTCATAGCGGCGCAAGTAAGAAAAGAGCAGAAGTAGGAGGTGCCATGTGTTTAATTGTTGAGCCCAATTCTGACAGGTGTGAGCGTTCCAGGAGTATTTCTGTTGTGATCTGACTATTGTCGTAGGCTACCAAATAAGGGAAAAAGTCACGTTCTTGGGACATCTGAGTGTTGTTTGTATAATTCGCTTAGTAAAATATGTTTCAATATTGTGACACCGTGAGTCGTTGAATAGGAACTGATGGCATTTCAGGATGTTCAATATTTGTGTAGTACATATGTGTAGTACATTGTAGGAGGTGCAAAGTGTTAACCTTGCAAGATTGTCAGGTTAGAGCTTAGTACTAGCTATGGACTTTTAAGTTTAGTGATTTTTGTGAGCAGTGGACCTCTAGAGGTTAAGTCAAAATCTTCATGAAGATAGAGCTGCAAACTAGCAATGGAACTTTAGGGTATGATAGGACTGTGTATCTCTAAAGATTAGCACAGAATCTTTATCTATAAAATGCAGAGCCTCATAGTCTAGTCCTGGTTATGGTGTGTAATGATTGTACTTCATTGCAGTAAGGGCTGTGAATGTGGGCTAGCTCGAGGAGGTTTAAGTGTGGTATGGTGTAATTGAAGACTGAGTGTAGCTAGTATTAACTGAATTGAGGAATTTCAGGTAAAAGCTGAAGTCAGCTATGAACTCTTAGCACAATATGTTTTACAAAATGTTGAAATGCCATATTTCTTGTGTGTGTGTGTGTGTATATAACATTGTGTGGAGAGTGCTGTTTGCTGAGATCTATTGGAGAATTGTCCAGATGTGTCTGTGTACTAGCGTGTTCTTGGGGAGTGTTTGATTATGCACCAGGCACCTGAGTTTTTTCGTTGCATTAGCCACATTGTGGGTGAGGATTCACAAGAAGAATAGGTGTGCAGCATCTGCAGAGCGACACAGCTCTTTTAAAAGGTGTGTTGTGCAGTTGACTACTTATCATGCGCCGCCTTCCTTGGACATTATGGTCCCGATCGCGGCTGACGGGCCGACATTGCAACGTCCCACCACGTTTTCGGACGTCACTGTAGCAGTCTAGTTGTTCCAACGCTGTGAACCGGGAGGCTTATTAGCCACGCCCTCCCTGTTCACAGTGCGTTGCAGCCCGCTTGGTCAGCCCCGCCGGCTGTGTTTTTCTTCCGGTTGCTGTACGCATGTTTTTCTTTCCTTTTCTCTGGCTCTCTCTTTTCCCTTCTGAGTTGCCCTTCGGGCCGCTCCTCAGTCCCCGCTGCTCCTTCCCAGGCTCGCTTGCCTTCTCTTTCTCTGCCTCCCTCTACGTTTACTTTTTTCCGCGCTTCCCGCGGTTGTTTACTTGCGGTCTGTCTCTCCTACTGCACTCCTTCTCTGTGCTTGTTGGTTCGCTGCTTTCTCACCATCAGTCTTCCATTACTTCCCTGTTACTCCTGGTCTGAACGCCTCGCCCTTCTTCCGGTGCCTTTGGAGCCCACATTCCACTTGGTATCTCCACTGCGGACAGCTGCTGCTACTATTCTGCCTTTGGGGTTTTTTGTGCCGACAGGCTTTTTCCCCAGATTGTCCCTATCGGAAGAGGGGCCGCAGGTAGTGCTTATCTTAGCAGTATGCTGTGGCTTCCTTCCACGAGAAAGACACTTTCCCAGAAAAAAAAGAAAGAAGGAAGAAGGATTACCGCACCAGAAGACCACAGATATCTTCTGTTCAAGACCAATCTTCAGGTGAGGAGGAGGAAAGGGGTGAAAGGTCGGATTCGGAGGTGGTTTAGTCTCCAAAGGCTGACAGTTTGCAACGCCAGGTGATCAGGATGGCAACCCCAGAGCAATTGCAAGAGATGGTGGCCGCTGTTCAAAACCTTTCAGTAGAGGTTCAAAATTTATCTATAGAAGTGCAGACATTGAGGACTGAAAATAACGTGCTAAAACAACTGGTTTCCACTCGTGAGCCCAAACGGGTAGACTTGCTTCCCATGGCACTACCATCTGGGAAATATGATGGAACACCAAAAAGCTAAAGGAATTCCTGGAGGCTTGTAGCGTCCATTTCACCTTCAGACCAAATACTTTTCCCACCGGTCATACCCGGGTGGGATTCATGATCTCTAACATGTCTGGAAATGCCCTGGCCTGGGCTACTCCACTAGTGTTGGGAACTGATCTGATACTTCAAGATTAGGAGGCATTTGTAGCCCGACTGAAACAAGAGTTTGAGAGGCCTGAAATTACTTTTGCCGCAGGTGAAGACCTGTTAGATATACGTCAAGCTCAGACGGATGTACTCACATATATTACCACTTTCAAACGTTTAGCCACAGAAGCTGGTTGGCAGGAGCAGACACAATAAGTTATATTCAGAAGAGGATTACGGGAAGAAATCAAAGATGAGTTAGCCAGATCACCCCGACCTGCATCATTTCTGGAATTGATGGCCGCAGCTTTACAGATCGAACATCGACTCCACGCGCGCAGAACAGAAAGGCGATGGAGTCGGAATCCGACCTTCCCCACCAGTTTTCCTCCTTCATCAGCTTCAGCGTCGACACGAACAGAAGAGCCTATGCAGATCGGAAGCACTCGTTCATCCTTGACCCCAGAAGAAAGAAAGAGAAGAAGAGACTTGAGGTTATGTGCATATTGTGGTTTGGACCAACACCAAATAAAGAATTGCCCAGAGATTCCATCCCGAAGAGCGGGAAACAAGAACCTTCAGTCCTAGGAGGGACGGGAATCTGAGGGGAAACAGTCAGTCGCTATGTGTCGTTATCGGTGGGTCCAGCAAACCCACTGGAAGATTCGAGGCTAATGGTACTAAAGGTACTATTGATTATAGACCATCGCAAGATTGAAGCACTGGCCCTATTGGATTGTGGGGCCGCAGTGCAACCTTGTTTATACAATCTGGGCGGATACAGTAGGCTTACGCCGCATGGACCGCAAGGAAGATCAAAAGGTGGAAGGGGTGGATGGAAGTCCCCTCAGTTCGGGTCCCATCACACAGATTACTGAGTTTCTTAACATGTCCATACAACAACATTCAGAATATATCCAGTTCGATATTATCCATGCAGCCCACTTTCCGCTCATTTTGGGCATTACCTGGCTAAGCAAACATAACCCGCAGATCAATTGGTCCACCAACAGCATTAACTTTGATTCAGGGTTTTGTCGATAGGCTTGTTTAAAGAATCTACTGTATATGGAAGCCAAGGCCCAGACTGTTCCTCAAGCCAGTACCGTTGGGGTCCATTCCCTTCCCATGGACATTTCATCTTTTGAAGACATTTTTCCAGAAAAGAACCCTTTGGAACTACCTCCCCATAGGCCGGATGACTGCGCAATCGATCTCCTTCTTAATACCCTCATCCCTTTTGGCCGAAAAGAAGGCTCTCAGGGCTTATTTAGAGGACAACTTACAGAACGGACTCATCCGGCCATCCAAGTCCCCAGCGGGAGCCCCCTTATTCTTCATGCCGAAAAAAGATTCTCCAGACCTTCGACCATGTATCGATTATCGCGTGTTGAACAAAGTTACGATCCAGGATCGATATCCCATGCCTGTAATATATGATATTCTAGAGGCGGTTCAAGGAGCAACTATATTTATCAAATTGGATCTGCGCAGTGCCTACCATTTTTTACGTATCCAATCAGGGGATGAATGGAAGACGGCATTCCATACTCCATTCGGGCAATTTGAATACCATGTAATGCCGTTTGGATAGGTCAACGCACCAGCGGTATTGCAGAGATTTATGGACCGGGCATTTTCAGATCTTATGTTTGTTTCAGTAATTGTTTATCTGGACGATATACTTGTATACTCTAAGGATCCGGAACAACATCAGAAACACTAAGGATCCTGAACAACATCAGAAACACCTCACTGAAGTCTTACTTCGCCTAAAGAAACACAAGCGTTTCGGTAAAAAAGGAGAAATGCAGTTTGGAGTTTGTACGGTACCCTATTTGGGATATGTACTCTCACCCCAGGGGGTTCTTATGGATCAAAGAAAGGTGGATGCCATTTTAAGTTGGCACTCTCCCAGATAGGTCAAAGAGGTACAGAAATTTCTGGGAGTAGCAAATTTCTATAGGCGTTTCATACCCTCTTTTTCTGAGGTGGTGTTACCTATTACTTGCCTGTTGAAAAAGTCCTCTTTACCTTTTTGTTGGAATGACCAAGCAGAAAGGAATTTCAAACACTTGAAGGAACTGTTTTGCCAAGCTCCCATTTTGCGTCACCCAGATCAAGCAAAACCCTTTATACTAGAAACGGATGCCTCTGCGGCCGCGGTGGGAGCAGTCTTACTTCAAGAACATGATGGGAATGAACATCCCATCGCCTATCTCTCACGTACTCTTACTTCAAGTCAGCAGAATTATTCGGTCATTGAGAGGGAACTCCTAGCCATGAAATTAGCGTGTGAAGAATGGAGGCACTTGCTGCAAGGAAGTAGCTGTCCATTCACCATTCGAACAGACCATGAGAACTTGCAGGTCCTTCAGTCTATGGACTGCGTCAACTCTCGTCAAGCCCGGTGGACAAATTGTTTTGCCCAGTACGACTTCCGTATTACTTATATACCTGGAAGTCAGAATCTTCTTGCTGACGCTTTATCACGGAAAAGTGGATTGGAAGCTTCCCATTTACCGACCACAGAAAGACTCTTCCCCAGAAATCGGGTTTTTCTCCATGTTACCAATTTTCTCCAACAGCTTAATGAGGCTACAATTCTGTCTACCCCCAAGAAGGAGAAGGAAGCCTTAATAGACAAAGAGGGCCTTTTGTTTCATGATCATCGGTTGTTTATACCTTCGGCCCCCCTCCAACGACAGGTCATTCAGTGGCGCCATGATCACAAAACTGCCGGGCATCGAGGACAAGCAAGCTCACTTGACCTGGTCAAGAGATATTTCTATTGGGCCGGAATGCGGTCCGGAGTCAGACATTATGTCCAATCCTGCAAGATCTGCAACAGCAGTAAGAATCGCACCACAAAACCCTTGGGTTTACTCGAACAGAGTGCTTTACCCTTACGTCCATGGAGTCACATCTCCACTGATTTCATTGTGGACCTACCGGTTTCTTGGTCTTGTACCTGCATTATGGTAACGGTAGACTATATGTCCAAAATGGCTCATTTCACTCCCCTTCCCGGATTGCCCACTGCACCAATATGTCTCCAAATTTTGACAGCCTTATGTCATCGGTTGGGCATCGAAAGGGCATTGTCATCGGGTTTCCATCATCAGACAAATGTGCAAACCGAGCGATTGAATGGCACTCTCGAACAATACTTGCACTGTTACATCAACCAGGAACAGGACAACTGGGTGTCTCTTCTTCCTACGGCGGAATTTGCTTACAACAATACTTGTCATTCTGCTTCTGGCCTCACTCCGTTCATCTGTACCATATGGGTTTCATCCCCGCACAATTTTTCCCGTTCTATCAGCTGAGTCTAACCTGCCTGCCATGGAAAGTGTTTTGACCAAAATACGAGAGGCTAACAGAACTGCCAGGTGCAGTCTTTCGGAAAGTCAAGTGGCAAATAAAGCTCAAGGGGATCATCACCATTTGGCGGTGCCGGGGTGGAAGGTGGGAACCCGGGTATGGCTCTCCACCAAATATTTACCTCGGTTGACCCATCCATCCAAACTCTCTCCCCGTTTCAATGGTCCTTATCCGATTGTAGCTAGAGTCAACCCGGTGGCTTTCCGCCTGAAGTTGCCTCCTTGCTTACACAGGGTCCACCCGGTATTCCATTCCTCTCTTCTGAGGGAGGTTCCCATGGGTTCATCCACCCGATCGGTTCCCCTATGTCCACCGTCTCGGGCCGAGGCAGAGTTTGAGGTGTCTCAAATTTGTGATTCACGTTACAGGCTGGGTCGCCTGGAATACTTAGTACACTAGAAGGGATACTCTATGGCGGATGATTCATGGGAGCCCTCTTCTTTTGTTAATGCTCCTGTATTGCTGCGGAAGTTTCATAGAGCTCACCCCGGTAAACCGGGGGGATGCAGCATTGGCAGGGGGCATACTGTCATGTGCCGCCTTCCTTGGACATTATGGTCCCGATCGCGGCTCACGGGCAGACATTGCAACGTCCCACCACATTTTCGGACGTCGCTGTAGCGGTCTAGTTTTTCCAACGCTGTGAACCGGGAGGCTTATCAGGCACGCCCTCCCTGTTCACAGTGCGTTGCAACCCATTTGGTCAGCCCGGCCGGCTGTGTTTTTCTTCCGGTTGCTGTACGCGTGTTTTTCTTTCCTTTTCTCTGACTCTCTCTTTTCAATTCTCAGTTGCCCTTCGGGCCGCTCCTCAGTCCCCGCTGCTCCTTCCCAGGCTCGCTTGCCTTCTCTTTCTTTGCCTCCCTCTACGTTTACCTTTTTCTGCGATTCCCGCGGTTGTTTACTTGCGGTCCTGCTGCACTCCTTCTCTGTGCTTGTTGGTTCTCTGCTTTCTCACCATCAGTCTTCCGTTACTTCCCTGTTACTCCTGGTCTGAACGCCTCGCCCTCGTTCCGGTGCCTTCGGAGCCCACATTCCACTCAGTATCTCCACTGCGGACCGCTGCTGCTACTATTTCACCTTTGGGGTTTTTTGTGCCGACAGGCTTTTTCCCCAGATTGTCCCTCTCGGAAGAGGGGCCGCAGGTAGTGCTTATCTTGGCAGTACACTGTGGCTTCCTACCGCGAGAAAGACACTTTCCCAGAAAAAAAGAAAGAAGGAAGAAGAAGAAGGATTACCGCGCCAGAAGACCACAGATATCTTCTGTTCAAGACCAATCTTCAGGAGGTGAGAATGAGGAAAGGGGTGAAAGGTCAGATTCGGAGGTGGTTCAGTCTCCAAAGGCTGACACTACTCTCAGAAGTACTTGAGGTAGTCACAGGATAGGGATTGATGTTAAGTTTACTAAACCATAGTACAGAAAAGAGTTGTGTCCTCCAAATTGATTAGAATTCCAACTCTCATTAAAAAGATGCAGTGAGAGAGGTGTGCAGTGTTGGTGTTGATGTATAGTCTTAATAGGAAATAATGGCATTTCAGGATGTTCAATATTTGTGTAGTACATATGTGTAGTACATTGTAGGAGGTGCAAAGTGTTAACTTAACCTTGCAGGATTGTCAGGTTAGAGCTTAGTACTAGCTATGGACTTTTAGGATTAGTGCTTATTGTGAGCAGTGGACCTCTAGAGGTTAAGTCAAAACCTTCACGATGATAGAGCTGCAAGCTAGCAATGGACCTTTAGAGTATGATAGGACTGTGAATCTCTAAAAATTAGCACAGACTTTATAGCTATAAAACGCAGACCATAATAGTTTGGTCTTTGTTATGTTTTGTAATGATAGTACTCCATTGCAGTAATGGCTGTGGATGTGGGCTAGCTTGAGGAGGTTTAAGTGTGTTAGGGTGTAATTGAAGACTGAGTGTAGCTAGTATTAACTGAATTGAGGAATTTCAGGTTAAAACTGAAGCCAGCTATGAACTCTTAGCACAATATTTTTTACAGAATGTTGTAATGCCATATTTCTTGTGTGTGTGTGTGTGTATAACATTGTGTGGAGAGTGTTTGCTGAAATCTATTTGAGAATTGTCCAGATGTGTCTGTGTACTGGCATGCTTGTATATGCACCTGGCACCTGAGTGTTTTGGTTATATTAGCATTAGCTTGTTGTGTGGATTTGCAACAAGAATAGGTGTGTGGCATCTGCAGAGCCACACAGCTCTTAACAAAGGTGTGTTGTGCAGTTGACTACTCTCAGAAGTACTTAAGGTAGTCACAGGAGAGCAGTTGATATTAAGTTTACTAAACACTAGTAGAGAAAGGGGCTGCGTCCTCCACGTTGAGTAGAGTTCCACCTCTCGTTAAAAAGTTGCAGTGAGAGAGGTGTGCAGTGTGTGTGCTGATGTATATACTATATACTGAAGCGATGCAATCTCTCATGGGGAGACGGTTAGAGGTGTGGGACTGGCTTGAAAATTTTGACCATCTACGCAAGCTAAAAAGATATAGCTTTGTGCAAAATAGATTATACACATTTAAGAAGCCGCAGACATATCTGTCGCTTTGCCCACCCCTTAGGCTCAGGAGATTTATACTGCTGCTAATAATTGAATATCTTCCCATAAAGATGACTACAGGGGTGATAGATAAGCTACCCAAAGATCAACGCTATTGCCGTCTCTGTAAGAATTTGGAATATCTTGAGACAGCTAAGCATGTACTCACGGAATGTTTGGCAATGATAGATGATATAACTACTCATCTGGGAAAGCATGTACATAATAGGGAAACCATAGGGGACATGCTTTTCTGGAATCATTGTATCAACACCGATAGCATAAGCTTGTTAAAAGCACTCTATTCTATCTGGTTAAGGGTATATCTATATAATGCTTGCTGGGAGTCGGCCAGGTTGTGCTCCTATATGGAAATTGTGATATTGCTAAGTGTATCATAATGTAGGTGAATATGCCCATGACTATCAGGCAAACAATAATTAGTACCTTTGGTTTATATGGCTGATGATGAATTATAGAGACAGTGAACGAATCATAACTCTGCATTGTTTGAATTTGCATTTTTCTAATGTATATATATTGTATTGGAACTTTATTCAATGTATGGTTTTATTGTATAGATTAATATGTGTAAAGTTTATTATTTAAACTATGTCACATTAAAATTATTATTATCAATGCTGATGTATAGTCTTACATGTTGTTCTCAAAGGAAGAGGGGTGGTTGGTGAAAAGTGCTTTCTTGCTTTGTTTGAGGATAAAGACACATGGCCTCCACTTGCTTTTGTTTATCTGCAGAGAAGTTGGTGCTGCCCCATCTCCATTCGCAAATCCTTTGTGTCATCAGCGTGCGGTTGATATCAGTTGTGGTGAATGAGTGATATGTGTGTATGGTGTATGGTTTGATTAGTTAATTAGATGAGAAGTGGTTGGTGAAGGATCAGTAAGTTGGGAGGCTCAACCCTCCTGTGAGTGGAGTAGGCAGTTTGATCAGTGGTTGTGCTCAACCCAGTGGGTTTGTGCTTGTCCACCTTGTATGTTGTCTTTAGAGGAAAATAGTCATGGACTTTGCTTTTTGAGGTTTCTCTCTCACTGAGTAGAAAGCGAGAGGGGCATTGTTGTAGTAAGTTGTGGGAGTCCCTCTCCTGCTCAGTAGAAAAGAAGAGAGGCTTTGTTTGGTGGATTCGTGATTTTTCCTTTGTTCTGTCCCTATTTTTCTGAGTAGGAAAAGAGAGGGGTGACGTTTGGTTATTGGGTGTTGTCAGTGTTGACATTCATGCCTATTCAATCGTGTTGTGTGTAGTTTTGAAAGAAGGGAGATTTGTTGTAAAGTGCTTGAGATGTATGCAGGAGCCTGGTGATGTCAGAGGGAATGTTGGTTGTGACTGAGAGAATGTTGGGTGTGATTGAGAGAATGTGTGCAGCAAAGGTTCTAGTGACAGTCAGTTGGAGAGCCCCTGCCTGGGTGATGGGAGCCAGTGGTGTTCTCACAGAGTTATCTTGATGTATTTAACATGACTGTAATAAAGTAACATGCTGGAACCAACCTGATGTGACTGAGGATCCTCCTTTAGTCAACTGGCGCCAAGTTGGTCTTCTTTGAAGACTGGAAACAGACCTGCGATGCAAGATAAGGAGCTTAAGGTGACCGGTCTGCTTTGGGGGTGCAGAGAAAAAGAGAAAGGAACCACTGCCCCCACAAGTAAGTCCCATCATCCAGGGCCAAGAAAGAGGGGGAACTGCAGGTGGCCCCAAGGGTCACAGCACAAGTTCCCAATGACCCCAGGGCAAGAAGTGGCTGTCAGGCCAGGACTTTGTAAAAGGCAGTGGGACAGTGACCGGGCTTGAGACGGGAGAAATGCCCTTGGAGTAGTTGATCTGAAGAAAAATAAAAAGGGCTCTGCCCCTCACTAGAAGACCATGGGAATGTAAAGAAGCTGATGTTTATCCCCAGGGCACATGCAGCTCCTGATATATGTATATGGCACAGGGGTGGAGAAGCGCTGCCAAAACCCAGCAGGAAGAAGTATTGCATGCGGTTCAGTGCTGCTTACCTGGTGCTGAAGTGGAGGGTGGAGTCACAAAGCTTTGCTGCGCTTGGTGTCACACAATGCACTTATGATGTCAGTGACACAGAGGAGGGGATGACGGACAGCTGATACGTTGGTTGCGAGGAAGTGTGTGTTCTACAGCCTATGGCTTCATTGTGGAGAGTTCCATAAGAAGTAGGAAGATCAGAGTAAAGGACCTTGCTGAGCCGCCAGACCATGTTGTCATCACGCTAAGAGGAGGAGCAGTCATGAGCTCTGTTGGGGTGTGGAAGCAATCAAAAATCCCCTGAGCCATGCCTCAAACAAGTGTGCTTATGTGCCAGTCCGAGAACAAATGTGATCATAGTGGGGAAGGGCATGTGAAATGTCCTAAAGAAAAAGATGATATGTGTACGAGAACGTTTCGAGAATGGTCAAGTTCAGCCTGCTTCATAGCGGCGCAAGTAAGAAAAGAGCAGAAGTAGGAGGTGCCATGTGTTTAATTGTTGAGCCCAATTCTGACAGGTGTGAGCGTTCCAGGAGTATTTCTGTTGTGATCTGACTATTGTCGTAGGCTACCAAATAAGGGAAAAAGTCACGTTCTTGGGACATCTGAGTGTTGTTTGTATAATTCGCTTAGTAAAATATGTTTCAATATTGTGACACCGTGAGTCGTTGAATAGGAACTGATGGCATTTCAGGATGTTCAATATTTGTGTAGTACATATGTGTAGTACATTGTAGGAGGTGCAAAGTGTTAACCTTGCAAGATTGTCAGGTTAGAGCTTAGTACTAGCTATGGACTTTTAAGTTTAGTGATTTTTGTGAGCAGTGGACCTCTAGAGGTTAAGTCAAAATCTTCATGAAGATAGAGCTGCAAACTCGCAATGGAACTTTAGGGTATGATAGGACTGTGTATCTCTAAAGATTAGCACAGAATCTTTATCTATAAAATGCAGAGCCTCATAGTCTAGTCCTGGTTATGGTGTGTAATGATTGTACTTCATTGCAGTAAGGCCTGTGAATGTGGGCTAGCTCGAGGAGGTTTAAGTGTGTTAGGGTGTAATTGAAGACTGAGTGTAGCTAGTATTAACTGAATTGAGGAATTCCAGGTTAAAGCTTAAGTCTGCTATGAACTCTTAGCACAATATGTTTTGCAAAATGTTGAAACGCCATGTTTCTTGTGTGTGTGTGTATATAACATTGTGTGGAGAGTGTTGTTTGCTGAGATCTATTGGAGAATTGTCCAGATGTGTCTGTGTACTAGCGTGTTCTTGGGGAGTGTTTGATTATGCACCAGGCACCTGAGTGTTTTGGTTGCATTAGCCACATAGTGGTGAGGATTCACAAGAAGAATAGGTGTGCAGCATCTGCAGAGCGACACAGCTCTGTTAAAAGGTGTGTTGTGCAGTTGACTACTTATCATGCGCCACATTCCTTGGACATTATGGTCCCGATCGCGGTTGACGGGCCGACATTGCAACGTCCCACCACGTTTTCGGACGTCGCTGTAACGGTCTAGTTTTTCCAACGCTGTGAACCCGGGAGGCTTATCAGCCACGCCCTCCCTGTTCACAGTACGTTGCAACCCGCTTGGTCAGCCCCGTCGGCTGTGTTTTTCTTCCGGTTGCTATATGCATGTTTTTATTTCCTTTTCTCGGGCTCTCTCTTTTCCCTTCTCAGTTGCCTTTCGGGCCGCTCCTCAGACCCTGCTGCTCCTTCCCAGGCTTTCTTGCCTTCTCTTTCTCTGCCTCCCTCTACGTTTACTTTTTTCCGCGCCACCCGCGGTTGTTTACTTGCGATCTGTCTCTCCTGCTGCACTCCTTCTCTGTGCTTGTTGGTTCGCTGCTTTCTCACCATCAGTCTTCCATTACTTCCCTGTTACTCCTGGTCTGAACGCCTCGCCCTCCTTCCGGTGCCTTCGGAGCCCACATTCCACTCGGTATCTCCATTGCGGACAGCTGCTGCTACTATTCTGCCTTTGGGGTTTTTTGTGCCGACAGGCTTTTTCCCCAGATTGTCCCTATCGGAAGAGGGGCCGCAGGTAGTGCTTATCTTAGCAGTATGCTGTGGCTTCCTTCCGCGAGAAAGACACTTTCCCAGAAAAAAACGAAAGAAGGAAGAAGGATTACCGCGCCAGAAGACCACAGATATCTTCTGTTCAAGACCAATCTTCAGGTGAGGAAGAGGAAAGGGGTGAAAGTTCGGATTCGGAGGTGGTTCAGTCTCCAAAGGCTGACAGTTTGCAACACCAGGTGATCAGGATGGCAACCCCAGAGCAATTGCAAGAGATGGTGGCCGCTGTTCAAAACCTTTCAGTAGAGGTTCAGAATTTATCCATAGAAGTGCAGACATTGAGGACTGAAAATAACGTGCTAAAACAACTGGTTTCCACTCGTGAGCCCAAACGGGTAGACTTGCCTCCCATGGCACTACCATCTGGGAAATATGATGGAACACCAAAAAGCTAAAGAAATTCCTGGAGGCTTGTAGCGTCCATTTCACCTTCAGACCAAATACTTTTCCCACCGGTCATACCCGTGTGGGATTCATGATCTCTAACATGTCTGGAAATTCCCTGGCCTGGGCCACTCCACTAGTGTTGGGAACTGATCCGATACTTCAAGATTACGAGGCATTTGTAGCCGGACTGAAACAAGAGTGTGTGAGGCCTGAAATTACTTTTGCCGCAGGTGAAGACCTGTTAGATATACGTCAAGCTCAGACGGATGTACTCACATATATTACCACTTTCAAACGTTTAGCCACAGAAGCTGGTTGGCAGGAGCAGACACAATAAGTTATATTCAGAAGAGGATTACGGGAAGAAATCAAAGATGAGTTAGCCAGATCACCCGGACCTGCATCATTTCTGGAATTGATGGCCGCAGCTTTACAGATCGAACATCGACTCCATGAGCGCAGAACAGAAAGGCGACGGAATCGGAATCCGACCTTCCCCACCAGTTTTCCTCCTTCATCAGCTTCAGAGTCGACACGAACAGAGGAGCCTATGCAGATCGGAACCACTCGTTTATCCTTGACCCCAGAAGAAAGAAAGAGAAGAAGAGACTTGGGGTTATGCGCATATTGTGGTTCGGACCAACACCAAATAAAGAATTGCCCAGAGATTCCATCCCGAAGAGCGGGAAACGAGAACCTTCGGTCCTAGGAGGGACGGGAATCTGAGTGGAAACAGTCAGTCCCTATGTGTCGTTATCGGTGGGTCCAGCAAACCCACTGGAAGATTCGAGGCTAATGGTACTAAAGGCACTATTGATTATAGACCATTGCAAGATTGAAGCACTGGCCCTATTGGATTGTGGGGCGCAGTGCAACTTTGTTGATACCATCTGGGCGGATGCAGTAGACTTACGCCGCATGGACCGCAAGGAAGATCAGAAGGTGGAAAGGCTGGATGGAAGTCCCCTCAGTTCGGGTCCCATCACACAGATTACTGAGTTTCTTAACATGTCCATACAACAACATTTAGAATCTATCCAGTTCGATATTATCCATGCGGCCCACTTTCCGCTCATTTTGGGCATTACCTGGTTACGCAAACACAACCCGCAGATCAATTGGTCCACCAACAGCATTAACTTTGATTCGGGGTTTTGTCGATAGTCTTGTTTAAAGAATGTACTGTATATGGAAGCCAAGGCCCAGACTGTCCCTCAAGCCAGTACCGTTGGGGTCCATTCCCTTCCCATGGACATTTCATCTTTTGAAGAAATTTTTGTAGAAAAGAACCCTTTGGAACTACCTCCCCATAGGCCGGAGGACTGCACAATCGATCTCCTTCCTAATACCCTCGTCCCTTTTGTCCGAAAAGAAGGCTCTCAGGGCTTATTTAGAGGACAACTTACAGAACCGACTCATCCGGCCATCCAAGTCCCCAGCGGGAGCCTCCTTATTCTTCATACCGAAAAAAGATTTTCCAGACCTTCGACCATGTATCGATTATCGCGTGTTGAACAAAGTTACGATCCGGGATCGATATCCCATGCCTCTAATATATGATATTCTAGAGGCGGTTCAAGGAGCTACTATCTTTACCAAATTGGATCTGCGCAGTGCCTACCATCTTTTACGTATCCAATCAGGGGACGAATGGAAGATGGCATTCCATACTCCATTCGGGCTATTTGAATACCATGTAATGCTGTTTGGATTGGTCAACGCACAAGCGGTGTTGCAGAGATTTATGGACCGGGCATTTTCAGATCTTATGTTTGTTTCAGTAATTGTTTATCTGGACGATATACTTGTATGCTCTAAGGATCCCGAACAACATCAGAAACACCTCACTGAAGTCTTACTTCGCCTAAAGAAACACAAGCGTTTCGGTAAAAAAGGAGAAATGCCAGTTTGGAGTTAGTACGGTACCCTATTTGGGATGTGTACTCTCACCCCAGGGGGTTCTTATGGATCAAAGAAAGGTGGATTCCATTTTAAGTTGGCACTCTCCCAGATAGGTCAAAGAGGTACAGAAATTTCTGGAAGTAGCAAATTTCTATAGGCGTTTCATACCCTCTTTTTCTGAGGTGGGGTTATCTAATACTTGGCTGTTGAAAAAGTCCTCTTTACCGTTTTGTTGGAATGACCAAGCAGAAAGGAATTTCAAACACTTGAAGGAACTGTTTTGTCAAGCTCCCATTTTGCGTCACCCAGATCAAGCAAAACCCTTTATACTAGAAACTGATGCCTCTGTGGCCGCGGTGGGAGCAGTCTTACTTCAAGAACATGATGGGAATGAACATCCCATCGCCTATCTCTCACGTACTCTTACTTCAAGTCAGCAGAATTATTCGGTCATTGAGAGGGAACTCCTAGCCATCAAATTAGCGTGTGAAGAATGGAGGCACTTGCTGCAAGGAAGTAGCTGTCCATTCACCATTCGAGCAGACCATGAGAACTTGCAGGTCCTTCAGTCTATGGACTGCGTCAACTCTCGTCAACCCCGGTGGGCACATTTTTTTGCCCAGTACAACTTCCTTATTACTTATATACCTGGAAGTCAGAATCTTCTTGCTGACGCTTTATCACGGAAAGGTGGATTGGAAGCTTCCCATTTACCGACCACAGAAAGACTCTTCCCCAGAAATCGGGTTTTTCTCCATGTTACCAATTTTCTCCAACAGGTTAAAGAGGCTACAATTCTGTCTACCCCCAAGAAGGAGAAGGAAGCCTTAATAGACAAAGAGGGCCTTTTGTTTCATGATCATCGGTTGTTTATACCTTCGGCCCCCCTCCAACGACAGGTCATTCAGTGGCGCCATGATCACAAAACTGCCGGGCATCGAGGACAAGCAAGCACACTTGACCTGGTCAAGAGATATTTCTATTGGGCCGGAATGCGGTCCGGAGTCAGACATTATGTCCAATCCTGCAAGATCTGCAACAGCAGTAAGAATCGCACCACAAAACCCTTAGGTTTACTCGAACAGAGTCCGGTACCCTTACGTCCATGGAGTCACTTCTCCACTGATTTCATTGTGGACCTACCGGTTTCTTGTGCTTGTACCTGCATTATGGTAACGGTAGACTATATGTCCAAAATGGCTCATTTCACTCCCCTTCCCGGATTGCCCACTGCACCAATATGTCTCCAAATTTTGACAGCCTTATGTCATCGGTTGGGCATCGAAAGGGCATTGTCATCGGGTTTCCATCCTCAGAGAAATGGACAAACTGAGCGATTGAATGGCACTCTCGAACAATACTTACGCTGTTACATCAACCAGGAACAGGACAACTGGGTGTCTCTTCTTCCTACGGCAGAATTTGCTTACAACAATACTCGTCATTCTGCTTCTGGCCTCACTCCGTTCTTCTGTACCTATGGGTTTCATCCCGGCACAATTTTTCCCGTTCTATCAGCTGAGTCTAACCTGCCTGCCATGGAAGGTGTTTTGACCAAAATACGAGAGGCTCACAGAACTGCCAGGTGCAGTCTTTCGGAAAGTCAAGTGGCAAATAAAGCTCAAGGGGATCATCACCATTTGGCGGTGCCGGAGTGGAAGGTGGGCACCCGGGTATGGCTCTCCACCAAATATTTACCTCGGTGGACCCATCCATCCAAACTCTCCCCCCGTTTCATTGATCCTTATCCGATTGTAGCTAGAGTCAACCCGGTGGCTTTCCGTCTGAAGTTGCCTCCTTGCTTACACAGGGTCCACCCGGTTTTCCATTCCTCTCTTCTGAGGGAGGCTCCCATGGGTTCATCCACCCGATCGGTTCCCCTATGTCCACCGCCTCGGGCCGAGGCAGAATTTGAGGTGTCTCAAGTTTGTGATTCCCGTTACAGGCGGGGTCGCCTGGAATACTTAGTACACTAGAAGGGATACTCTATGGCGGATGATTCATGGAAGCCCTCTTCTTTTGTTAATGCTCCTGTATTGCTGCGGAAGTTTCATAGAGCTCACCCCGGTAAGCCAGGGGGATGCAGCATTGGCAGGGGGCATACTGTCATGTGCCGCCTTCCTTGGACATTATGGTCCCGATCGCGGCTGACAGGCCGACATTGCAGTGTCCCACCACATTTTTGGACGTCGCTGTAGCGGTCTAGTTTTTCCAACGCTGTGAACCGGGAGGCTTATCAGCCACGCCCTCCCTGTTCACAGTGCGTTGCAACCCGCTTGGTCAGCCCCGCCGGCTGTGTTTTTCTTCCGGATGCTGTACGCGTGTTTTTCTTTCCTTTTCTCTGGCTCTCTTTTCAATTCTCAGTTGCCCTTCGGGCCGCTCCTCAGTCCCCGCTGCTCCTTCCCAGGCTCGCTTGCCTTCTCTTTCTCTGCCTCCCACTACGTTTACCTTTTTCCGCGCTTCCCGCGGTTGTTTACTTGCGGTCTGTCTCTCCTGCTGCACTCCTTCTCTGTGCTTGTTGGTTCTCTGCTTTCTCACCATCGGTCTTCCGTTACTTCCCTGTTACTCCGGGTTTGAACGCCTCGCCCTCGCTCCGGTGCCTTCGGAGCCCACATTCCACTCGGTATCTCCACTGCGGACCACTGCTGCTACAATTTCACCTTTGGGGTTTTTTGTGCCGACAGGCTTTTTCCCCAGATTGTCCCTCTCGGAAGAGGGGCCGCAGGTAGTGCTTATCTTGGCAGTACACTGTGGCTTCGTACCGCGAGAAAGACACTTTCCCAGAAAAAAAAGAAAGAAGGAAGAAGGAGAAGGATTACCACGGCAGAAGACCACAGATATCTTCTGTTGAAGACCAATGTTCAGGTGAGGATGAGGAAAGTGGTGAAAGGTCAGATTCGGAGGTGGTTCAGTCTCCAAAGACTGACACTACTCTCAGAAGTACTTGAGGTAGTCACAGGAGAGGGATTGATGTTAAGTTTACTAAACCGTAGTAGAGAAAAGAGTTGTGTCCTCCAAATTGATTAGAATTCCAACTCTCATTAAAAAGATGCAGTGAGAGAGGTGTGCAGTGTTGGTGTTGATGTATAGTCTTAATAGGAAATAATGGCATTTCAGGATGTTCAATATTTGTGTAGTACATATGTGTAGTACATTGTAGGAGGTGCAAAGTGTTAACTTAACCTTGCAGGATTGTCAGGTTAGAGCTTAGTACTAGCTATGGACTTTTAGGATTAGTGATTTTTGTGAGCAGTGGACCTCTAGAGGTTAAGTCAAAATCTTCATGAAGATAGAGCTGCAAGCTAGCAATGGACCTTTAGGGTATGATAGGACTCTGTATCTCTAAAGATTAGCACAGACTCTTTAGCTATAGAACGCAGAGCCTAATAGTTTAGTCCTGGTTATGGTGTGTAATGATTGTACTTCATTGTAGTAATGGCTGTGAATGTGGGCTAGCTTGAGGAGGTTTAAGTGTGATATGGTGTAATTGAAGACTGAGTGTAGCTAGTATTAACTGAATTGAGGAATTTCAGGTTAAAGCTGAAGTCAGCTATGAACTCTTAGCACAATATGTTTTACAAAATGTTGAAATGCCATAATTCTTGTCTGTGTGTGTATACAACATTGTGTGGAAAGTGTTGTTCGCTGAGATCTATTGGAGAATTGTCCAGATGTGTCTGTGTACTAGCATGTACTCGTGGGGAGTGTTTGATTATGCACCAGGCACCTGAGTGTTTGGGTTGCATTAGCCACATAGTGGTGAGGATTCACAACAAGAATAGGTGTGCAGTATCTGCAGAGCGACACAGCTCTTTAAAAAGGTGGTTGTGCAGTTGACTACTCTCAGAAGTACTTGAGGTAGTCACAGGAGAGGGATTGATGTTGAGTTTACTAAACCGTAGTAGAGAAAGGAGTTGTGTCCTCCACGTTGACTAGAATTCAAACTCTCATTAAAAAGGTGCAGTGAAAGAGGTGTGCAGTGTGGGTGTTGATGTATAGTCTTATATGTTCTTGAAGGAGGAGTGTTCTTTGTTGAAAAGTGCTTTCTCGCTTTGTTTAAGGATGAAGACATTTGGCCTCCACTTGCCTTTGTTTTCCTGCAGAGAAGTTGGTGCTGCCCCATCTCTAATGACACATTCTTTGTGTCATAAGCGTGCGGTTGATATCAGTTGTGGTGAATGAGTGGTGTGTGTGTATGGTGTATGGTTTGATTAGTTAATGAGAGGAGAGAAGTGGTGGTGAAGGATCAGTAAGTTGGGAGGATCAACCCTCCTGTGAGTGGAGTGGGCTGTTTGATCAGTGGTTGTGCTCAACCCAGTGGGTTTGTGCCTGTCCACCTTGTATGTTGACTTTAGAGGAAAATAGTCATGGACTTTGCTTTTTGGGGTTTCTCTCTTACTGAGTAGAAGGCGAGAGGGACATTGTTGCAGTGAGTTGTGGGAGTCTCTTTCCTACTCAGTAGAAAAGAAGAGAGGCTTTGTTTGGTGGACTTGTGGTTTTCCCTTTGTTGGGTCCCTATTTTTCTGAGTAGAAAAAGAGAGGGGTGACAGTTGGTTATTGGGGGTTGTCACTGTTGATATTCATGCCTATTCAATATTGTTTTGTGTGTAGTTTTGAAAGAAGGGAGTTTTGTTGTTAAGTGCTTGAGATGTATGCAGGAGCCTGGTGATGTCAGAGGGAATGTTGGTTGTGACTGAGAGAATGTTGGGTGTGACTGAGAGAATGTGTGCAGCAAAGGTTCTAGTGACAGTCAGTTGGAGAGCCCCAGCCTGGGTGATGGGAGCCAGTGGTGTTCTCACAGAGCTATCTTGATGTATTTAACATGACTGTAATAAAGTAACATGCTGGAACCAACCTGATGTGACTGAGGATCCTCCTTTAGTCAACTGGTGCCAATTTGGTCTTCTAGGAAGACTGGAATCAGACCTGCGATGCAAGATAAGGAGCTTAAGGTGACTGGTCTGCTGTCGGGGGTGCAGAGAAAAAGAGAGAGGAACCACTGCCTCCACAAGTAAGTCCCATCATCCAGGGCCAAGAAAGAGGGGGAACTGCAGCTGGCCCCAAGGGTCAAAGAACAAGTTCCCAATGACCCCAGGGCAAGAAGTGGCTGTCAGGCCAGGACTTTGTAAAAGGCAGTGGGACAGTGACCGGGCTTGAGATGGGAGAAATGCCCTAGGAGTAGTGGATCTGAAGAAAAATAAAAAGGGCTCCACACCTCACTAGAAGACCATGGGAATGTAAAGAAGCTGATGGTGTTTGTCCACAGGGCACATGCAGCTCCTGATATATGTATATGGTATAGGGGTGGAGAAGTGCTGCCAAAACCCAGCAAGAAGAAGTATTGCATGCGTTTCAGCACTGCTTACCTGGTGCTGAAGCGGAGGGTGGAGTCACGAAGCTCTGCTGGGCTTGGTGTCACACAATGCACTTACGACATCAGTGACACCGTGGAGGGGATGATGGCGGACAGCTGAAACATTGATTGCGAGGAAGTGTGTGTTCCTCGGCCTATGGCTTCATTGTGGAGGGTTCCGTAAGAAGTAGGAAGATCAGAGTAAAGGACCTTGCTGAGCGCCAGACCGTCTTGTCTTCACGCTAAGAGGAGGAGCAGTCATGTGCTCTGTCGGGGTGTGGAAGCAATCAAAAATCCCCTCAGCCATGCCCCAAACAAGTGTGCTTATGTGCCAGTCCAAGAAGAAATGTCCTAAAGACAAAGATGATGATATGTGTTGGAGAACGTTTCGAGAAAGGTCAAGTTTAGCCTGCTTCATAGCGGCGCCACTAAGGAGAGAGCAGATGTAGGAGGTGCCATGTGTTTCATTCTTAATCCCAATTCTGACAGGTGTGAGCGTTCCAGGAGGATTTTTTTTGTGATCTGACTATTGTCATAGGCTACCAAAAAAAGGAAAATGCCACGTTCTTGAGACATCTGAGTGTTGTCTGTATAATTCGCTTAGTAAAATGTTTCAATACTGTGACACTGTGAGTCGGTGAATAGGAACTGATGGCATTTCAGGATATTCAATAGTTGTGTAGTACATATGTGTAGTACATTGTAGGAGGTACAAAGTGTTAACTTAACCTTGCAGGATTGTCAGGTTAGAGCTTAGTACTAGCTATGGACTTTTAGGCTTAATGCTTATTGTGAGCAGTGGACCTCTAGAGGTTAAGTCAAAACCTTCATGATGATAGAGCTGCAAGCTAGCAATGGACCTTTAGGGTATGATAGGACAGTGTATCTCTAAAGATTAGCACAGACTTTTTAGCTATAAAACGCAGAGCATAATAGTTTAGTCCTCGTTATGTTTTGTAATGATAGTACTCCATTGCAGTAATGGCTGTGAATGTGGGCTAGCTTGAGGAGGTTTAAGTGTGTTAGGGTGTAATTGAAGACTGAGTGTAGCTAGTATTAACTGAATTGAGGAATCCCAGGTTAAAGCTGAAGTCAGCTATGAACTCTTAGCACAATAGGTTTTACAACATGTTGAAATGCCATATTTCTTGTGTGTGTGTATGTGTGTGTGTGTGTATAACATTGTGTGGAGAGTGTTTGCTGAAATCTATTTGAGAATTGTCCAGATGTGTCTGTGTACTGGCATGCTATGGGGGAATGTCTGTATATGCAACTGGCACTTGAGTGTTTTGGTTATATTAGCATTAGCTTGTTGTGTGGATTTGCAACACGAATAGGTTTGTTGTGTCTGCAGAGCGACACAGCTCTTAACAAAGGTGTGTTGTACAGTTGACTACTCTCAGAAGTACTTGAGGTAGTCACAGGAGAGCAGTTGATATTAAGTTTACTAAACCCTAGTAGACCTCCATGTTGCCTAGAGTTCCACCTCTCGTTAAAATGTTGCAGTGACAGAGGTTTGCAGTGTGTGTGTTGATGTCTAGTCTTACATGTTATTCTCAAAGGAAGAGGGGTGGTTGGTGAAAAGTGCTTTCTTGCTTTGTTTGAGGATAAAGACACATGGCCTCCACTTGCCTTTGTTTTCCTGCGATGGAGTTGGTGCTGCCCCATCTCCAATGATACATTCTTTGTGTCATCAGCGTGCGGTTGATATCAGTTGTGGTGAATGAGTGATGTGTGTATATGGTGTATGGTTTGATTAGTTGATGAGAGGAGAAGTGGTGGTGAAGGATCAGTAAGTTGGGAGGATCAACCCTCCTGTGAGTAGAGTGGGCCATTTGCTCATTGGTTGTGCTCAACCCAGTGGGTTAACCCGACCCTCTTGTATGTTGTCTTTAGAGGAAAATAGTCGTGGACTTCTCTCTCACTGAGTAGAAAGAGAGAGGGTCACTGTTGGAGTAAGTTGTGGGTGTCCCTCTCCCAGTCAGTAGAAAAGGAGAGAGGCTTTGTTTGGTGGACTGGTGGTTTTCCTGTTGTAGGGTCACTCTTTTACTGAGTAGAAAAGGAGAGGGGAATCATTTGGTTATTATGCGTGGTCGCGGTTGACATTCCTATTCAACCGTTGCCTATTCAATCTTGTTGTGTGTGGTTTTGAAAGAAGGGAGATTTGTTGTAAAGTGCTTTGGATGTATGCAGGAGCTTGGCGATGTCAGAGGATATGTTGGTTGTGACTGAGAGAATGTTGGGTGTGACTGAGAGAACGTGTGCAGCAAAGGTTCTAGTGACAGGCAGTTGGAGAGCCCGTCCCTGGGTGATGGGAGCCAGTGGTGTTCTCACAGAGCTATTTTGATGTACCTAACATTACTGTAATAAAGTAACATGCTGGAACCAACCTGATGTGACTGAGGATCCTCCTTTGCTTTACATTTCCTGTAGTTAGGATAAGCGGATAGGATCTGCGTGGTTGCGTAGGGCTGGTGATGTTGGTCCTTGATTAGTGGCTAATGGAGTAAGGGTTTAAGTAAGTGCTAAATACAACCATGGTGGATGTTAGGGAGGGCTTGTGATGGCCTAATTTAAGATTAGGATAGTGGCTAGGGCAAGGGTAGTGTTAAGGTTAGACTATACCTTTTGGTTTGGTACAGGTAGGGTAATGGGTTAGAGTTGTAGTTGTGTAGATCCGGTGATAATGGGATTGGATTAAGGGGTAGGCAGAGTAAGGGTGAGGGCAATTTAAAGGGCATGGGTTAGCGTAAGACTAGGGCAAATACAGCAATGATTTAGGGATGTATTATAGAAGGGGATTGGGTGGTTGGGAAGGGTTTGTGATTGCATTGTTTATGATTAGGATAGGTGCTGAGGTAAGGGTTGGGGGTAAGGTTAGACTTCACAATTTGGCTTTGTACAATTAGGGTAAGGGGTTAGGTCTGGGTGTTTGTGTAGGGCTGGTGATGTTGGGGCTTGATTATGGGGCAAGGCAAAGTCAGGGATAGGGCAAGTGCTATGGCAGTGGTTATAGTAAGGTTGGGCTAATAGAGTAAGAGTTCAAGTAAGTGTTAACACGGCAACACGTTTGGAGAGGGCGTTTGATTGCCTTGTTTAGGATTAGGATAGAGGTTAGGGTAAGAGTGTGCTTAGAGTCAAGATTTTGGTTTGGTACAATTAGCGTACGGGTTAGGGTTGTGGTGGTTGTATAGGGCTGGTGATGTTAAGGCTTGTTTAGGGGATAGATAGATAAAGGTCAGGGCAAGCGCTAAGGCAGGAGTAATGCTAGGGCAAATAGAGTAATGTTTTAGGTAAGTGTTAAGGAAAAGTATAGGGAGGTTCGGTAGGGCTTGTCTAGGATTAGGATAGAGGATATGGCAAGGATGAGGTTAGACTATACAGGAAGGAATTAGAGTCTTTGTAGCTGGGTAGCTGTGTAGCGCTGGTGATATTGGGGTTTGAATAGATGTTAGACAGTTTAAGGTTGAGAGCTAGTGCTATGGTAGGGATTATGACGAGAACTAGGTCTACTAGAGTCAGGGATTAGATAAGTGTTAAAGAAATGGTTAGAGAGGTTGGGGAGGGCTTGTAGTGGCCTTGTATAGGATTTGGATAGGGGTTAGGGTAAAGGTAGGGGTATGGTTGGAGTAAAGATATTAATTTGGTACAATTAGGGTAAGGTGTTAGGGTCGAGGTGGTTGTGTAGTGCTGGTGATGTTGGGGCTTGATTAGAGGCTAAGTGGAGTAACAATTTGGGCAAGTGGTAGGGCAGGGCTTAGTGCAAGGGAAGGGCAAATACAGTAATCGTATATGTGGCTAAGTGTTAAAGAAAGGAATAGGGAGGTTTGGGGATTAGTATAGTGGCTAGGACAGGGGTGAGACTACACTACAGATTCTGGTTTGGTACAATTAGTGTAAAGGGTTACAGTCTTGTTGTTTGTTTAGGGCTGGTGATATTGGGGTTTGTTAGGGTGTTGGTAGAGTAAGGGGGAGTGCAAGTGCTAGCGTATGTGTTATGGTAAAGCTAGGGCTAACAGAGTAAAGATTTAGGTAAGTGTAACACTAACGATAGAGAGGTTGGGGAGTGCTTGTGATTGCTTTGTTTATCATTAGTATAGGGGTTCATGTAAAGGTGGGGATACAGTTAGGGTCAAGATATTTGTTTTCTATAATTAGGGTAAGGCGTTAAGGACTAGGTGGTTGTCTAGGGCTGGTGATGTTTGAGCTTAATTAGAGGTTAGGTAGAGTAACAGTGAGGGCGTGCTCTAGGGAAGTGGTTAGGCATAGGCAAATAGAGTAAGGGCATGGGTACATGTTGGAGAAAGGGATGGGGGTTTGGAGATGACTTCCTATTGTCATTTTTAGGATTAGGATAGGGTCTAGGGTAACGGTAAAGGTGAGATTAGACCATACATATTGGTTTGGTACAATTAGTGTAAAGGGTTAGCGTTGGGTGGTTGTTTAGGGCGGGCAGTATTCAGATTTGATTAGGGGGTAGGAAGAGTAAGGGTGAGGGCAAGTGCTATAGTAGGGGGTATGGTATGGCTAGGTCTAGTAGAGACAGGGGTTAGGTAAGTGTTAAAGAAAGGCATAGGGAGGTAGTGGAGCACTTTATAAGACATGGTTTAGGACTAGTATAGGGTTGAGGGTAAGGGCAGGGGGGTAAGGTTAGAGTAAACATTATTGTTTGGTACATTTAGGGTAAGGGGTGGTTGTTTAGGATAAGAGGTTAGGTTTGGGGTGGTTGTTTAGGGCTGGTGATGTTGGGGTTTGATTATGCACACAGTAGAGTCAAGTCAGGGCAAGGGCTAGAAGCATAATGATTTAGGTAAGTGTTAAAGAAAAAGAAAGGGAGGTTGGGGAGGGCTTGCCATTGCCTTGTTAAGGATTAGGATAGGGGTTAGGGTAAAGGTAGGGGTACGGTTAGAGTAAGGATTTTCATTTGGTACAATAAGGGTAAGAGGTTATGGTCGACGTGGCTGTGTAGGGCTGGTGATGTTGCGTCTTGATTAGGGGCTAGGTCGAGCATGGGTCAGGGCAAGTGCTATGTAAGATTTTAGGCGAGTATTAAAGAAAGGGATAGGGAGGTTGGGGAGGGCTAGGATAGGGGTGGGTTAGCTTAAGGATTTTGGTTTGGTACAGTTATGGTAAGGGTTAATGGTATTGCTGTTATTTAGGGCTGATGATGTTGGGGCTTGATTAGTGACTAGGGAGAGTAACGGTAAGGGCAAGTGATGGCGCAGGGGTTAGGGTAATGCTAGGGAAATAGAGTAAGAGTTTAACTAAGTCTTAAATAATGGGATAGGGGTTTTGGGAAGGACTTGCGATTGCCTTGTTTATGATTAGGGTAGGGTTTAGGGTACGGCTAGGGGTAAGATTAAAGATTTTGGTGTGTTACAATTAGGGCAAGAGGTTAAGGTTTGGGTAGTTCTGTAGGGCTTGTGAAATTGGGTTTGATTAGTGAGTAGGGAGAGTAATAAGGGCAAGTCTAGGGCAAATAGGGTATTGGTTTAGGTTAGTGTTAAAAAAAGGGATAAAAAAAGGGATAGGGAGAGTTAGGGAAGGCTTGCTTTTGCCTTGTTTAGGATTAGGATTGGGTTAAGGGTATGGGTATGGTTAGACAATATATTTTGGTTTGGTACAATTAGGATAAGGGGTTACAGTCTGGGTGGTTATGTAGGGCTGGGTATATTGGGGTTTGAGTAAGGGTAGGTAGAGTAAGGGTGATGGCAAATTCTATGGTACAGGTCATGGTAAGGCTAGGTATAATAGAGTAAGGGTTTAGGTAAGTAAGTAAGAACGGGATAGGGAGGTTTTGGAGGAATTGATATGGCCTTGTTTAGGATTGGCATAGGGGTTAGAGTAAGGTTGGAGTAAAATGTTTTCTTTGATACAGTTAGGGTAAGGGATTAGGGTTGGGGTGGTTTCGTACAGCTGGTGATGTTGGAGCTTGATTATGGGCCTCGTAGAGTCAGGGTGAGTGCTAGAGGTATGGGTTATGGTAAGTCTAGTGCTAATAGAGTAAGGTTTTAGGTGAGTCTTAACGAAAGAAATAGTGAGGTTGGGGTTGGCTTGTGATTACCCTGTTTAGGATTAGGATAATGGTTAGGGTAAAGGTAGGGTTATGGTTAGAGTAATGATTTTCATTTAGTATAATTAGGATAAGGGCTTAGCGTCAACGTGGTTGTGTAGGGATGTTGATGTTGGGGCTTGTTTAGGTCCTAGGATAAGTAAGGGACAGAGCAAGTGCTTTGGCAGTTGTTGGAGTAAGCTTGTGCTAATGAAGAAAGGGTTCACGTAAGTGCTAAAGGGATAGAGAGGTTGGGGAGGGCTTGTGATTGCCTTGTTTATGGTTAGGATAGGATTGGGTTAGATTAAAGATGTTGGTATGGTATATTTATGCTAAGGATTAAGGGTATTGCAGTTATTTAGGGCTGATGGTATTGGGGCTTGATTAGTGACTAGGGAGAGTAACGGTAAGGGCAAGTGATGGCGCAGGGCTTAGGGTAATGCTAGGGAAATAGAGTTAGGGTTTAACTAAGTGTTAAATAATGGGATAGGGGTTTTGGGAAGGACTTGTGATGGCCTTGTTTATGATTAGGATAGGGGTATGGGTAAGGCTAGGGGTTAGATTAGAGTAATGATTTTGGTGTGGTTAGGGTAAGAGGTTAGGGTCTGGGTGGTTATGTAGGGCTGGTGATATTGGGTTTGATTAGTGACTAGGGAGAGTAATGTTCAGGGCATGTGCTAGGACAGGGGTTAGGGCATATAGTGCAATGGTTTAGGTTAGTGATAAAAAGGGATAGGGAGGTTGGGGAAGGCTTGCTATTGCCTTGTTTAGGATTAGGATTGGGGTAAGGGTATGGGTACGGTTAGACAATATATTTTGGTTTGGTACAATTAGGGGAAGGGGTTACTGTCTGGGTGGTTATGTAGGGCTGGGTATTTTGGGGCTTGACTAGAGGTAGGTACAGTAAGGGTAATGGCAAGTGCTATGGTTGAGGTTATCGTAAGGCTAGGTATAATAGAATGAGGGTTTAGGTAAGTGTTAAAGAACGGGATATGGAGGTTTTGGAGGAATTGATAAGGCATTGTTTAGGATTGGGATAGGGGTTAGAGTACAGTGTTTTCTTTGATACAGTTGGGGTAAGGGATTAGGGTTGGGGTGGTGTTGTACAGCTGGTGATGTTGGAGCTTGATTATTGGCCTCGTAGAGTCAGGTTAAGTGCTAGGGGTATGGGTTATGGTAAGCCTAGTGCTAATACAGTAAGGTTTTAGGTGAGTCTTAAGGAAAGGTATTGGGAGGTTGCAGAGGGCTTGCGACTGCCTTGTTTAGGATTAGGATAGTGTTTAGGGTAAAGGTTGGGGTATGGTTAGAGTAATGATTTTCTTTTGGTATAAGTAGGATAAGGGGTTAGAGTCAACGTGGTTGTGTAGGGCTGGTGATGTTGGGGCTTGTTAAGTGACTAGGGAGAGTAACGGTAAGGGCAAGTGCTGGGGCCAGGGTTAGGGTAATGCTAGTGAAATAGAATAGGGTTTAATAATGAGATAGGAATTTTGGGAATTACTTGTGATGGCCTTGTTTATGATTAGGAAAGGGGTTAGGGTAAGATTAGAGTAATGATTTTGGTGTGGTACGGTTAGGGTAAGGAGTTAGGGTCTGGAGGTTATGTAGGGCTGGTGATATTGGGGTTTGATTAGGGGGTAGGTAGAATAAGGGTGAGGGCAAGTGCTCTGGTAGCGGTTATGGTAAGGCTAGCTCAGGGTTTAAGTCATTGATAAAGAAAGGGATAGGGAGGTTGCGATATGGCCTTGTTTAGGATTAAGATAGGGTTTAGGGTAAGCGCAGGGCGGTAATGATAGAGTAAGTATTTTTGTTTGGTACAGTTAGGGTAAGGAGGTTTGGCGTGGTTGTGTAGGGCTGGTGATGTTGGGGCTTCATTGTGCACCTGCTAGAGTCACGTCAGGGCTAGGGTATGGGTTATGGTAAGAATAGGGCAAACAGAGTAAGGATTTAGGTAAGTGTTAAAGAAAGGGATAGGGAGGTTAGGGAGGAGTTGTGATTGTCTTGGTTAGGACTAGGATAGGGTTTAGGGTAAATGTAGGTGTATGGTTCGAGTAAAGATTTGTGTTTGGTGCAATTTGGGTAAGACTTTAGGATTGAGGTGGTTGTGTAGGGTTGGTGATGTGGCTTGTTGAGGTGCTAGGTTGAGTAAGGGGCAGGGCAAGTGCTATGGGTGTGGTTGGAGTAAGGTTGCACTTATTGAGTAAGGGATTAAGCAAGTGTTAAAGGTTTAGAGACGTGGAGGGCTTGTGATTGCCTAGTTTAGGATTAGGATATGGGTTAGGGTAATGGTAAGGTTCGAGTAAAGATTTTGGTTTGGTACATTTATGGTAAGGTCCTAGGGTAGGGCTGGTGATATTGGAGCTTAATTCGTGGCTAGGTAGAGTAAAAAAGCACCAGGGGGAAATGTGTCAAGTGGAACTCCACTGTGAATAAATTGAACACAACTTCAAATGAACGGCCTGTGTGCTTAAATGAGCAGTGCGTTGACGCTTTCACGTCTACTTCCTGTCGGGCCATTGGAAAGGCATGCCGGGCCCTCTTGCGCGGCCAGCCGAACGGTTAGCAGCCGGAGAAGCTGGGTCAATTTAGATTGCCACCTAAGTTGGGAACTCTCTTTTTCTTCTTACCCTTTGCCATTCCTCGCCTTTGGCTTGGGAGGTCGTTGGAATCTTCCAGACCAGGCGCGAGTATTTGTGGACACGTGAAGCAGTCACTGCAGGCTATTTGATGTTTGAGCCTGCCATGGTGAAGGAGCACTCAGCGCCAGGTTGACAGGGGCTGGCGTTTTGTGATTGACACGCCAGCGGTCGCGTTGTTGCTTTTTTCCATCGTATTACGACGAGGCAGGGATCTGCAGAGCATGTTAAGCCCACATGTTTTCCTTTGTATGATTCTTCTAGGTTTTACGCATCTTCTGCCTAGTATATCTGAACTGAATGTGTGCGTGGCAGCAGTATTCAGAATAGCAGTATATCTTGTTGCCACATCTATTTTGTCATATGTTACTGCTATCTCTGCGGCTGTCTTTTCGCACGCTTTATATCTCTTGGCATTATTTTATTTTCCCAAAGCTTATACACGGCACAGTATGGAGGCATGGATTGTGTCGTTTGAACCTGCTATTTGTTCCATGCCTGGACAGTTGAGCTCTTTATTGCAAGGGCGCATGTCTATTTTAGTGCACTTTAGCTTAGGTCATTCAGTGCCCGATGCCTTTAGGCGGGTGGCTGATTTGTCTCACAATTTGAACTTAGGGGGGCTTTACCCCAGTTCCATTTTTTGTCCTCGTTTATTCTCTACAGACCAATTGATTGGGGTCTGGTTATGGGGGTTTGATCAGATATTGCAAGTGACCGCATAATGTAACCCTACCTTTAGGTTGAGAAAATGGCATTCATTGTTCCTGCCACCACTGTGTAATTCATTGAGCTTCATCTGTGAAAGTGCGGTGAGGTAAGCTCTTTTGGAGCGGTTTTAACCACAATGTTGGTTTTTTGTCTTTTTCCTTTTGGTCGCTCTAGGCTTTGAGCTGCAAACGAGTGAAACCGGCCACGCCTTAACTAAGTAATGCGGCCTGAAGAAGACGGGCATCAGCTGGTTTCCAGCTAGATGCATCATTTTGTCGAAATTACTAATCTTCTAAAAATGCTGTTCATGGGTTGGCACTGTTTATATATGCTTATTGTCCCCTGAAGTCTGTAGTTGACCATTTGCACTCTAATTTTCGAGAGAATGTGTATTCTTCACGTTTGTTGGCTACATTTGAAGAGCTTTTGCACCCTACTTTCTGATAGAATGTTTATTCTTCATTTGTTTTGGCTACATTTGAAATCATGAATATTTAATTGTGCATTATTCATGTTTCTTTGTGAAGTTTAGTTGCGGGTGGGATCAGGAGTGCCAGCCTTTCGCCACGTGATCCCCTTCACTTGGTGCAAGTTCTGTCCTCTTGGCTCACACTATTTAGTGTTGACCAGATACTGGGTCCACACATAGTACGCAATAGCACTTTCTTTAGCACTTAATCTAGCACTTTTTCTAGCACTTTATCTAGCACTTTATCCATCAGTGTTCTATTTTCAATCATGAAACTTTCAGATGTTTTTAGATATAGATTCAATACTTTTTATTCATTTGATATTAATAACATTTGTCATATAGCATATGTGTTTCTAGTTTTGCTCGTTATTGTATTTCTCTACAGCTATTCATTTGCATTTAATCAGAGGGGAGTTCAGCTTGACACATTTTCCCTGGTGCTTAGCGATGAAGGGGACACCCATCTCTTTTGTTCTTAGGTAGAGTAACAGTCCGGGCAAGTGCTGGAGCAGGGGTTAGGGTAATGCTAGGGCAAATAGAGATACAGGTTGAGTAAATGCCAAATAATAGGATAGGGAAGTTGGAGGGGACTTGTGGTTGCCTTGTTTAGGATTAGGATTGGGATCAGGGTTAGAGTAAGTGCATGGGTATGATTAGAGTAAAGATTTTGGTGTGGTACAGTTAGGGTAAGGGATTAGGGTCTGGCTGGTTGTGTAGGGCTGGTGACGCTGGGGCTTGATTAGGTGCTAGGGCAGGGCAAGCTCTAGGGTAGTGGTTATGGTAAGGATAGTTCAAATGGAGATAGGGTTTAGGTAAGTGTTAAAGAATGGGATAGGGAGGTTGGGGAGGACTTGTGATTGCAGTGTTTAGCTTAGGGATAGAGGTTAGGGTAAGACTAGCAGTAAAGTTAGCGTGGAGATTTTGTTTTGGTACATTTAGGGTAAATGGTTGGGGACATGGTCATTATGTTGGGGCTTGATTAGGGGCTAGACAGAGTAAAAGTCAAGACAAGTGCTTGGATAGGGGTTATGCCAAGTCCAGTGCTAATAGAGTAAAGGTTTGAGTAGGTTTTAAAGAAAGGTATGGGGAGGTTGGGGAGGATATGGGATCACACTGTTCATGATTGGTATAGGGGAAGGGTACGGTGATGGTTAGAGGAAAGATTTTGGTTTGATACAATTTGGTAAGTGTTAGGGTTGAGGTAGTTGAGGAGCACTGGTGATGTTGAGACTGATTTAGGGGTTAGGTATAGTAAGGGTCATGGCAAGTGCTATATCACTGGTTGTTATATGGTAGTGCTAATGGAGTGCAGGTTTTGTTACGTGTTAAAGAGATATGGAGGTTGGAGAGGGCTTGTGTTTGTCTGGTTTAGGTTTGGGGGTTAGGGTAAGGTTAAAATAAAGATTCTGGTTTGGTACAATTAGGGTCTGGGTGGTTGTGTAGGGCTGGTGAGTTTGGGGATTGATTAAGGGCTAGGTAGAGTAAGGGTCAGAGTAAGTGCTAGGGCAGTGGTTAAGGTAAGGCTGGGAGTGATAGAGTAAGGGAAGTGCTAACGAAAGGGATACGGAGGTTGTGAAGGCTGTTGTGGATTGTTGAAGGGCTATTGTGCTTGGCAGAATGCAATCCCATTTAGTTAAGCTCTATCACTAGGTTTGGAACTGAACATGTGTGAAATAAGGATGTTGTGACTTGTCAACTGAGCACTTTAATGTGGGAATGTGGGTCCTATGCATTCTCTGCAGACCAAAGAAAATGGCCACTCGGCCTCCAACTGTCAATGCGCTTTCCTCCAATCCACTACAAGAATAGGCCAAGGTGCATCATCATCATCAAATCAAACCGTGAAGTACTAGCTGCTCACAGTGCTATCCTGAGGCTTACGTGGCATCAAGCAATATCCCTCATGCTTGTGTTTTCCAGCTGGGTTCCCCGAACACCGGCCAATGCGTAAGGTATATACTGCTCAGCGGCTCCTTATGCAGCTGGGACGCAGCCAACTGTTTGGATTCCATTCTTGAGCAAGAAAAGTGCAGCATGTTTAGGAAGATTTGCTATAATCAAGTCCACCGTTGGGATATTTAGGGGAATCAACATGAAAGCCAATACATGGTGCCCTGCTGAGATGAAGTTCTGCAAGTGAAGCACTTGCTTCTGTCTGGGAATGCTGCCACTAACCAGAGAGGTCTTCTGGTTTAAGTCTGTTTACCTCAGG
This sequence comes from Ambystoma mexicanum, assembly GCF_040938575.1. NCBI lineage: Eukaryota > Metazoa > Chordata > Amphibia > Caudata > Ambystomatidae > Ambystoma > Ambystoma mexicanum. The sequence goes on from NC_090921.1 coordinate 44,151,421, forward strand.
AAAATGTCCACCATTTCATGTGGGATAACCTTTGCTGTATCAGGCAGATTTTCATGCTGTTAAGGTACATTTAGGTTATAAGGATCGAAAAGGAGATGATGAGAAATGCCCTCAGTTTTTGCCTTATTTTATTTGTTGCTTTTCATGTAAAAACCTTTGTATAATGATTAAAAATAAAAAATATGTTTGCTAGATTTATATTTTACCTACTCTTACCATGCCTACGCTACATCCTTTTTGTTTTTGCCTATGCTACATTGTTTTGTTTTGGGTTTATGTTTTTTCATCATGCACGCCTTACAATATTTTTGTTGTTTTTATTGTAAAGGCCTTTCTATATTTTTTGATTGAAGCTTGACTGAATTTTACCATGGCAATTAGCAATCTTTTTTTAATTATTTTTTTATTTTTTTTATATTTTGGTATGTCAACAACTTGTTTTATGTGTTGTTTCAAGTGTAATATCCTTTGTATATTAGCTAAGATTAAAACTTTTTTTATTGATTGCTGTATCACTAAATTTTGCCATGCCTATTCTAATTTTGTTTTTTGATTTTGTTTTTTTGGGCAGGTGGAGAAATATGTTGGTTAGGAAGGGAAGGTTTTTAAACTATGTACAATTTTCATGCATCCCATATCTGGGAATGGTAAATGTGATTTAGAATTTGGCTCCCCTAGAAGGCTCCCCCACTATCAGAGGTCCATGCCTGCTTGATCTCAAATCCCCAGCAGTATTGTTTTGCTCTCTTCTGTTTGTGCGTCGAAATATGTTTCTTATCCTGGAAAAGAGTGATCTTACGTTAAAGCATGAGACTGAGCGCTCGTCATCGTCCTTCTCTGTGATAATTTCCTCGCTTCTGGCACGGCTTAGTCTGACTGGTTCCGGAGACTCCGCTGCTGGTAACAGATTCATATTAGACCTGATTTTGCTGAGTGCTGCCTGAGTGCCATCATAGCTCTTCTCCTGATTATACCCATTGCACGGTTCAGCCTCCCGGTTCTTCTGTAAAACAAATACCAATGTAGGTTATCGTTCATTTTCTTCATCACTCAGATATGCCTTGTTGCTCTAATGAATATATTGCCCATTGCCATCTCTTGAAATATTTGTAATACACTATGCAATTCTATTTATTTTATCAACATGCTCAACCACTTCAAAGTAGGAGTGTACTGGTGAACATTTAACACTTATTACACATCATCATTTTGTTCAGTACGTTTACTGCATTTTTGCAGAATTGATTGCATTCCGTACCTCAAAAATCTTTTTTCCGACCGCATTGCATCAGTACCCTTACACAATGGCCCTCATTACGACCCTGGCGGATTTCGCGGTGCTATATGCACCGCGGAGCACGGCGGAAAGCCGTCGATAGCGCCATGGGGGTTGGCGGATTTACCACCCCATGCCGACCTTGGCGGAGCGGTAAATCCCCAATCCCCATTCTGCCCTTCCCCATTCCCATTCTTGCCCCATAGGGTATAATGGGAGTGGGGAAGGAGTTAATTACGCCACCGTAAAATACGGTGGCGTAATTAACAACGAGGTCCCGTAGCGCCATGGTTTTCTCCGGCTGGTAAAACCAGGCGGAAAACGGCGCCATGGCGCTACGGGAACTCGTAGTAGGGCGGACGGGTCCGCCGCGAATACCGCTGGCGTAGACCCACTCCGCCAGGGTCGTAATGAGGCCCAATGTATTCATATGGTGTGTCATGAACAGAAGTAATATGTAAAGCAACAACATTGTACTAATAATAACCCCCTTAATTTAGATTACAATTTAAACACACTTAGGTAATTCAAAAACAATTGTAAAATGCCTTATCATATCAAAAGTCAGTAACCCCCACAAGCATTGGATTCAAGTGCTTATATTGATATCTCTTAAAACACCAAAATGTTCTATAATTCCTAAAAAAGATCCCAATGCCACCCTCTGTTAAGAAACCATCATGGACTTGCACTTGTTGGAGGGCGGTGATTGAAGTCGGTGGTTGGCCCATGTTAGGGACCACTGCAGCCAATTGGGATAAGTGAGGTCTGCCTTGCTCCAGGTTCCATTACCTAAGCCCTTCCTGAGTTTGGTCAAGAAGCATACAGAGAATTCAAGCGGCATACCCGTCTAAAGCTGCTGTTTTAGCAAGGAAGATAAGAAAGAGGCACATGCTCATTTTGCAGTCCACAAATGTAGCAGTTGTTATTTGTGCGTTATTATAATTCTCAAGCGTAGCATGCAAGCAAGGGCAGCATTATTTGGGGTTTAGGAGGTAGGGGAATGGTAGATTTGTAAGGATACATAAGGCCTCATTAGGAGTTTGGTGGTCATTCTATTAGAATTACTGCTGATTGTGAGTGGCAGTAAGGTGGTCTTAGTCTCCATGGGGAGTCTGCGACGTACCACGAGTGGCAATTCTGACATGGTAAGTTTCATGATTTTTGGAGGTAAATCCTACACTTTTCCAGCACTGGATTCACGTGCTTTAATTATTCCCTGTTGTCTGACTAGGAATCCCAGGTATATAAAATATCACATACAAAGCAAAGGGCATTGCTATCAAAGACTGAGCAGCTTCTTTTTGCAGCCTAGCCACCTCATTGTGATCCTTTTTGCCTCTAACCTATGAGGTGTCAGGGCTTTAGTACCACACCACGCAGCCATCTTCAGATGTTTCACTGCAGTCTAGTGACTTGGGAATCCTCAGAACTCAATGAACTTTTTAAAATCTAAATACCACTTTGTCAAGATTTTTCACAATCCTCAAATTGTTGTGGAATAGCTACACTTATTCTACCAACTAGAGTGCTTTTTAGCTTCTAGTGCTTTCTGGATTATGAAAAGGTCCACTGGTTTCTCCTCACGTGGCTCTTCATGGCCATGACTGAGAGAAACAGGGACGATTCATAAAAAATAAACCTTTTCAAGGATGTTTTTCTGAGGGACCAATAATGCATTTATTGTCTACACTCTAATGACACAGAGGTTTGTGACATATGCGAAACCTTTACTCAAAAGACTCCCCAGGACAGGTGCAGAAGACTCCTTCTCTTTTTTGGAAGAAAACCAGTTCTACTACTCAGAAGGAGAATCCATCAGTACAGCTCCATCCTCTTTACACAGAACCTCTGGGAAGCATACTCTTCCGCATTGGAAAGGGGCACAGTCCCTTCTCCTAGGACCAAATCCAGAGGTGAAACAGGAAATGGAGTGTCATCTAGTTCCGAGAAGCACCCAACAACCAAGGTTAGACAATCTTCAGTGATGGAAACTCATCAGCTGATGAGCAAATCCATATCTAAAACATCCTCGACGTGCTTGTCCATGACCACTTCATTGCTATTGAATAGTGTCAACAATGTCAACCACCACACCGTCGACGGGAAAGCAGCCATCACTGGGTGAATCACCATCTTTGGACACAGCCTTGTCAATGAGAAAGACCTTGTCCACGAGCACCTACATCCCATTCGTCGATGGATCAGCACAGCTCATCGATGGGCCATCGCTTGTCCATGACAAAAAAAAGACAACCACCAACAACTTTGCAACCATCAGGGAATAACATAATCAATCTCTCCCCAATAACAGAGATGACAGAACTGCCTGACATCATTCTCCAAGAGGAGTTTTCAGACGCAGAGGACCACATGCCTAGGACACCCGAGAAGAGTCCCCTCTGGCAGCCACACATGGAACCACCAGAGGTTACTGATGGCCCCTTTTCACCAGCCCTTATGCAGTCCCTGCAATATATCCTTGCAGTGTTTCAGAGGAGGCGAAGTGTCCGGACAGAGGTAGCCTCGACTTCTCAGGGCATTCTACCACAGTTCCTAGACAAAGAAGCCTGTCTCCCTCAACCTGGCCGACACTGTGTTCCATTGTATCTGATGCCACAGCAGTGCCAGCACACAAGCGACCAAGGTGCGTCTCACCTCCGGCATCCACCAAGGCAAGATCCATAGCCTCTACCGAAGACCTGCATGCATCGGAGGACCCAGTGGGTGACCGCAGGTTTTCTGATGATGATGCTGATATGGATGGAGCTGGAAGAGGGAGAAGTTACACAGGACTCACCACAAGGTGAGCTGGACAAATGGGATGAACATGTCATCCCCAAACAAAGGAAGAGGGTTGTCTCCACCAGATGAAATAGTTTGTTTTCACACACTAATTAGCAAGACCACACAGATTTTTGATCTTCTTAGGGAGAATTCTCCAGAATGGCTAATTTCTCTTATCTACTGATTCCCTCAGCAGCTTTGCTGGATTTCTATGATTTATTTTTTTCACCTGGTAAGAGTGTGAGCCTTTTTTTCCCACTCTTACATGTGTTTTGCTGTGTGTTTTACCTTTTTGTCTTCATGGACTGTGGAGTCTCACCTACTCCATAGGCATCATCTTTTTACTGTGTGTCACAGAGCACCTTTAGTGCAGTGACACAGGGTTGTCTTTTTCAGCCTTCCCACTTTAAACTCCATTTTCTGGGACTGACTACTGTCTCCCAGAACATGTAAAGTTGCCATTGACTTTATTAGTCTTTTTAAATTCACAGACCCAGTACAAACTATCTTCCATAGAGTCCTGGAAAGGGTTAATTATTATCCCTTTGTGTCTGTTTCTCATGGAACATTATTTTGTTCTCCTTTCTTTAAGATTTGGCTGGTGGCAGTGGTATCTACCCTATTTTTCCTACCGCGGTCTATGAAAATAACCTTGGTACTGTTTTAGGCTAAGTTAGTAGCCTCTAACTTTAATCCGCTAGACACAATTTTCTTTTATTTGGTTCCGGCTGGGTTTATTCACCATTTCTTTTTGTAAAGGTTTTTCTCTTGTTTTACGCTGCGCGGCAAACCAGGTTTGGTTCCTTTGTTTGCCGTCCTTTGGCGGGCTTCTGCTCAGAAGCCCCCCTTAGGCGCCTGAGAGTCTGGGTGGGCTGCATGGGAGGGAAGCGTTTTAAGCCCCCTGCACAGCGTCTCCTTGGAGACCCAAGTCACACTCCTGTTTGATTGGCTAGCCAGGACAGCCACCCTGCTGTGTGATTGACAACCAGGCTGAGTGAATGGGGGAAAACTGCATGAAAAGCAGGTCTCTGGGACTTGGAAGGCAGAGTTGCCACTGGAGCGAGAGAACCGAAGAGAAGCTCTTCTGCTGCAACTACTGAACCTCCCGGTGAAGTCCTGCTGTGGGTCCGAATCTCCTACACTTCGACGACAGAGAAGATCTGCAAGGAATCTTCTTCCCTCGAGCTGGTGGGACCAACCAGTTCGCCAAACACCAAGCAAGGCCTCCCTCCCCTGGTCGAATTTGCTGTGCATTGCTGCAGTGAACCGGATAGCCAGGACGACCGGACCCTGTTTGGGTTTTAAGGAGCACACCTTTTATCCGCTGCTTTGCTCTGCTGCTGGTTTCTTCCCTGGTCAGTGCAGAACCCTCCAGTATTCCTTCTTTGTATCAGTCCGACAGTCGCTTCAGGAACCGTGAGCCTGCAGGATCTGCCAGTAACTTCTGCCTCAGCTACATCATTCTTCTTCTATTAATGTACTGTTCAAACCCGGTCGTTCATTCCTTCCGACCGCGGTGAAAGTGTTTTAAATCTTTCGCCAATCCAAGGGCTTGTCCTTCTCTACTCTTTTAAGTAACTTTTCTTCTGACCAACTTCGTTTTAAACTCTTGGCAAAGTTTTAACCTTGAACTACTCTGAACTTGGTGATCCTCTGCAAAGACTCTGAACCATTGACATTGGCCCAGGCCTATTGATTTGAATCTTCATTGTAGCCTGCCTTTTCTAGATTGCCCTGCCTACTTACTTATTGGTACTGCTTGATTGTGAATAACCTTGTCTTCCCCTCCCTTTTTAAATTGCTGGAGTGCCATTTTGCTCACACTTCATTTTGAGCTTAACTTGTCCAGAATTCATTGGGTGTGGGGTAGTATATTAAGATTGTGATTTTCTACTGCTTTACTTTAGTGATCTTTTTTACAAATGATTTTGTAAATAAATGTATATTATTTTACTCAGAAACCTTGAGTTAGTGTTTGTTTGAACCATAGCAATTGCTGTCCTTTGTGTAACTTCTGATACTGCTCACTTTACTCTTGAGATAAGTCTGGCTACTCAGCCATCGCTACCACTTTACTGTGAAGTACAGGCTTCTACCAAAGGTGAATTTGTACTGTCACATGCAGTCTTAATTGTGTGTGGTGTTCGCAAGGGTACTATATATGATTCTGCCTAACAGATCTCCAGCAGTCGACCGAGGAGAAAAATGCAGTGCTTTGTGAGCACAGTGACGAACAGAGAAGAACCACACCAGCCATAACGATACTAGATACCACACAGCAAGGCAGACTACCCCACAATGGCAGTCACCACCAGAGCTCAGCCTCCTGTGCCTCATGGTACTGGGATGCACCTGCATTCACCAGCAAGGCTAACCCACTCTATGATGGCTGCCGCCATCACGTCCAGAGATGTTTCACTTGGAACCTATGGAATGGCTTCCTGCCAGGCCCTCACTAACAGGTTTTAAAATTTGACGCAGATCCTCATCCAATGGTATCTGCCAGCATGTAGGAGCCGGACAAATTCGATTACCACTTTCAAAGGCCTGCAAGCCCTGTCTACCCCTGTCCGCCCATGTCTGCCATTCCTGCCCTTAACTTGTCAGAGCCTGATAATGCTTGAGCACTGCACGGATACAAACAAGCACTATAATGGTCTTCCAGATGCACCGACTGGCCTCCACACAGGTCATTGAAGAGTATTGCCTCTTCCTGAACCTGCTTTAATTATGTGCCCAACATCAGTTCAACTATTTTCCCTTCTGCACTCCCATCCACTACGTGCTTCCTACCTGAGTTGTACCATGCCACCCTAGTAGCATTTGAGCAACTATGTGACCCATCTCCACACTACGCTCTCTGCCAAAACATCATATAAGACCTGTAGTATCCAATCTGCATTACTTAACTCCCCAACCACTTCCACTCACGGCTCTACCACCTATAATTCAAAACTGGCTGTGTCACTACAGTACCACCGTAAAACATGACACAAGCGTGCCTTTAAACATCTTGCAATCACCGCCACTAAGATCAGCACTCTCAAGGCCAGCCTTGCAGAACCAAGCTCTCCACATATTATTCCAACATGTGGATACTGCACACATCAGCACTGTGCCTCATGCTCATTCCTGCTACCCGGATCTACCTCGCCCTACCCCAGTTCTACCTTCTGCTATTACCCAACAGGCTCAACCAAGCGTACCGTTTTATTTGGTTGCTCCACCACTCATCAAATAGCAACCTCTGATGCCCTTGCCTCCCACCTCCCCCCACCATTTCCCTACTCCTGCCATGCCTATAACCACTCCTTTCCTACCTACTCTCATACCAGGTCTAACGCCACGCAGACCTGATACCCTACGTACAACCCACCTATCCATCAAGCAGCGCCTATAACCTTGCAGTCAGATTCTACTACCAGTACCAGCTCACCCAATAAAACGAGCCCCATACCTCGCAGAACTACTACCACAGTCCCTACCAGCCTATCCAGTAGGCCATATCATGTTCTCTGCTGCCTCAACCCAACAGGCAACTCATGCCTGTCCAACTAACCTGGCTCATTAGCCATACCATTCCCTCCATGAGGCCACCAGACACACATGCTACCAATCAACTGCCCGCACCGCTGCAACCACTGTTTAACAAAGGCCTGTCACAGCCATGTGTGGGATCCCACCGCTTCAAGATCTGCGTTAGAAGCCTCCACCTGGTACCAGCTACCTCCGAACTCGCTCTGCCCTCTTTTCACGACTCCAGACATGCAAGACTCAGTTCATGCATTAGATGTCCCTCCATTGTAACTACCAGTGAAATGCAACAGACTTTTAGTCCCACTGCCCACTGGCCTCCAACAAAAGAGATAAGAGCACTTAACTCTGCATTGACTAATGTACGCTCATTAGGAGCACATGCCGTTGATGTCCATGACACTATTCTGGATCACCACCTTGATGTCACAGCCACTATGGAAGCCTGGCTCCACAGTGCTTCAGGCCCGTTGCTTTGCTTAGCTATCCCTCCTAACTATACAATTTTTAGGGCAGGCCACCGTAATACCATAGGAGGAGGCGTTGACCTCATCCCAAAATCCTATCTAAAGATCATATCCATTTCAATCCCCTCCCCACATCCCTGTATGAAATGCTGTTACTTAAACTCTCCTCCAATCCCCAAACTACTTACAATCTGCTCTTGCTGCATTGGCAACCCAACGACTCTAGCCACCTGAACTAGACCCCCCCCACCCTGATTACCCCTCTCCTGAAACCTAGCACCAGGTTTATTATCTTGGGCAGCCTTCATCCCGGTATTAATGACACGTCAGACATGAAAGCCACTGCACTGATATAAGCACTAGGAGACATGCACTTCACCCAATCAGTTTCCTCCCCCACTCACACTAAAGGGTGCACCCTGGATTGGATTCTATCAGCCAATGCCACTATTGATATCTCCTCCATCAGTTCAGCATCATGTTCAGACAACTCCCTCATAGAGATATTTCCCTCACATACCCCCCATAGCTCCCCCGCCTACACTGAGCATAGTAACGAACCGCAACACCCGCAAAGGACACATGAGGGGCTTACGATTACACTCCTGGCATCACGTAACACAAGCTCCTTGCCTAGCAACAAAACTCCCCAGGATTTAGCCAATAATTTCCACCACTGCCTCCTCTACACCATGGATCAGCATTCTTTGGTCAAAACCAAAATCCCCAAACCACACAAACCCAACAACATCTGGTTTACAGAGGAACTTGTCACCCCATGAAAAAACACCCTTCCCCGAGCAACAGTAAATCTCTCTCCCTTGCCATGAACTATTGCAAGAGAACCCTTTTTACTCTTAAAGCTAACTCTGATGATAGAATCCCGAATGCAGGTTTCAACACTAAAGAGCTATTCTCCATTCTGAGAGAACTTGAAACCCCCATTACTACAAGCCCCCCGATCCACACGGATAAAGTTTGACACCCTCACCAACAAATTTGAGACACTATGGGAAAAGTCAGAATAAAAAAACCCATTTGAATGGATTGTGTCCTCCCACGCATTGCTCATCTTTGATACTGAAGTCTGCTTGCAACCTGCTTTTGAAAAATATTTCTCATAGAATCGGGTGCTGTGCAGTTTTGAGTCATGGCCCTCGACGGCCTCTGCCGTGTCTTCGGCCATGATGTCAACGCTGGTACAAGTAGCACGCGTGGCAACCATTTCCTGAGTTCCTTTTTTCCTCATGCCAGCAAGCTTTGGAGCATTATCGCCTCTGCAAATGTATTGAAACCTTGAGTTATGTCTTTGACACCCAAGACCGGTTTTAAGCAGTGTTCTGATTGTGGGACAAATATGTCCATAACGGACCTGCACCAAGTCTCTATGTGGTGCTTAGGGGATGAGCACAAGGTGGAGGACTACGGCTTTTGCCAGTGCATGAAGTCCAAGGCCTTGCATGAGAGGAATGGGAAACTTGAGGTAGGTGGGTCCTCTTCTAAATACCCCTAAGAGCCTCGTTGTTCAGGCTGCGATGTCCTCTTCTAGGGTCTCAGTATACTCTTCAGCCCCGGCTGACGGGGATGACAGGAAAGTGGGCACTCTAAGGAAGAGAATGTTCCGTGCGGGCAGCATGGCCCTCAAGTCTGTTAACTCCACAAGTGCCCTCGCCCCATGGGAGGATGCACCTTTGGCAGTGGATTATATCCCAGAGGGTGAGGGTGGGGTTTTTGAGCCTCATTCAGGACAGCAAGGAGACCATGCAGCAAGGTTACCTGCCTTTATATTGACGTAATGTATAACGAATACCCAAATATCAAATCTTTTATCTTGAAAACCTTTATAGTGAATGCTTTTATTTGTTATTTTGGGGGGTGGTCCACCCTAAACCCCTGTTTCCCACCTGTAAAAATCCAGCCCGACTGTTTCAAAAAATATGTAACCCTTTATCCCCCTAAATACATTCACTATAAAGGTTTCCAAGATAAAAGATTCGATATATGGGGAATCAATATACAGGATTCGATATAAACACTGGGCCTCATTATAAGTTTGGTGGTAGCCGTGCCCTTATTAAGGGCACAGCTACCGACAAACTCGCTACCGGCCCGTCACCCGCGAATGGGCCATTACCATCCCATTACGAGATGAACGAGAGAATGGCCGGCCTCCCGATCCCCATCCTGCCCCGTTAATAATGGTGCCGGTGCAAACACGAGTTCTGCTCATGGGTCCCGGACTGCACGCCTGGTCAGACCACGCGTTGCTCACGGATGCCGGACTGCACGCCTGGTCATACCACTCGTGCAGTCCGGCACCGGCAAGCAGAACTCGTAATGTGGCGGAGAGGTAACAACGGCGACGGTAGCACTACCAGCACCGTTGCTGCCTTTCCGCCAAATTCATAATGAGGCCCACTGTATACCTGCAGCAATCACTTCAATCCAGTCTGGATACAGCGGACTCCATAAACAGGGCGATGGCGGCCAGCACCATCATGCAGCATTTTCCTTGACTAAGAAGACCAGGTTTCGCACCGGATGTTCAAGAACGTCTTTTAGACATGCCTTTTGACGGATCCCAGGTTTTTGGGGAGAAAGCTGATGATAGTTTGGAGAAATGGCAAGTCTCTAAGGTAGCAGCAAAATCTTTGGGGGCGGCAATCTGACAACCTTCAACATCACAAACCTCTTCTCAGGGTTGGAAGGGGCAACCTTTTCATTTCTACTCTTCAGTATCAAGCGGTAGGGGGCAATGTCCTCAGAGAGGGCAGAAGAGAATGCTACGTGGCTCAAGAGATAGAGGAAGTAAAGTCACCACCCACGCCTCTTCTGCATTGCCCTTCGTACACAAGACTGTGGTGGGAGGCAGACTAACAACGCATCTTCAGAGTTGGCAGGGCATTACCTTGGCTCCATGGGCACTACAAACAGTGGCCTATGGATACTTCCTCCCATTCTTGACATAATCCCTGAATTGCTCCCCAAGAGGCCTCCCTATTTCAGATCCGGACCTGCTCCTCCAACAGGAGTTTACTACCCTGTTGGGGAAATGTGTGATAGAGTCAGTACCTGCAGTGGAGAGGGGTCACAGATGGTACTTCTCTTATTTTCTAATCCCCAAGAAGAATGGAGTAGTGCAACACATCTTGAACTTGGAACACTTGAACAAGTACCACAGGAAGGGAAAATTCAAGATCCTTCAGGCCCTCCAGCTCCAGGATTGGTGTCATTGGACCTTCAGGATGCTTACTTTCATGTGCCGATCCATTGGAAACACAGAAAGTACCCGAGGTTCAAAGTTGGCGGTTCTTATTTTCAGTTTTGGGTTCTGCCATTCGGGTTTGCCTCTGCCCTGAGGGTTTTCACCAAGTTAATGGTGGTGGTGGCAGCTAGTCTCAGGAGAGGGGAGATTCATGTCTACAGCGCCCCTGGACGAATGGTTAATAAGGGCTTGCTCTCCCAAACAGGCCCTGGAACATCTCAGCATAACCTGCTACTCTCTCCACAGACTGGGCTTATCCCTCAATTACAAGAAGTCCCACATGATACCATCTCAAAGACTCTGGTACAATGGAGCAGTCCTGAATGTGTCCTCAGGAAAAGCCTTGCCACCCGAGGTGACGGCTCAACAGATTCTGCAGATGCTCAGCATGCTGCTATTCGGAATGCTCAATTCGACAGAACTTTCAAATTTGATTGACTTTCATCAATATGACACCTCTTTAGGTGTCTGGGTTCAAGCGTTGCCACGACTGCAACTCTAAGAGGTCGATTAACGACCCACATGGCATCTGAGTGTGGTGTCTCGGTAAAGATCATGATGTTGATGAGTGCAGCTCTTGCCAACAAATGAATACTAATTCATTGAGGGAGCGATCGGCTAAATTAGTGCTTGGGTGGTTTACGTCAAAGCCGCTGACTCATTCAACCGTCAGGTCATTGGGGCAAGAGACCGAGGATGCCACACCTGAAAAGAAGGACAGACGTCATAAAAAAAGAAAAGAAACGTCACACTCACGAAGCCATTCATCCTCTTTGTCCTCCCATAGGAAGAAACAATGCCATTGACACAGGCATGACTCAGATCCTTCAGAAGATTGTGATAAGATCTGCCCGAATCCGGCCACATCGAAGGCAGAGTGGAAGGCATTCAAGTAGCAGATGTTCCACATGTTTAAGAAAGCTGCAGCAGGTATGACTCCAGTCTTGATGCTGCAGGCCCCCATGGCTCCAGTTGCACCTTAGTGCTCGCCCATGATGACCAGGAAATCGTCCATGGCGCCGAAGGGCCCCGTGTTACTAGTGCTGATAGGCCTGGTGGAAACGATATCATCGACGTTGGCACCACCAGCTGATCGTTTCTTTATCCCCGATTAATATCTGACGTTGTTCAACACAATGTGGTCGATTTTCGATGACAATGGGGACCAGGTGCGGAGTGCCTGGAGGTGATGACTACTTTACCAACCAGGTGGATCTGATTGCCCTGGCTGAAGGTCCTTACGGTGCAAGTGGATTGGATGAGTCTCCTGAGCTTGACAGACAGCAAGATGCTTCTTAGAGTCACCCTAATGCACAGTACCGAAGGATGGTGGAGATGGCAGTTGAGGCCTTGTGTCTGGGAGCTCCAGCAAAGCCCCTGTCAGCCTATGACCTCGCAGACATCCTAGATAAGGATCCACCTATGGAGACAGCATTACCCTTTGATTATGGCTGAGACCTAGCTCTATCCCAGCGGTGGATTCACAGTTTACCAAAATGTACATTCCGCCTAGACGGGATTTATCCTTCCTGTATTCCCACCCCCAGCCAGATGGTCTAGTGGTACATGCTGCTCCAGCTCAGCAAGGCCCACCTTTAACCTACCTATGGATAGGGTATGTCAGAAAACTGATGCCCTAGCTATGATGATGTTTGCCTTGGGCAGCATGGCCCTGAAGCCAGTAAATGCATCCTGTAGAAAACCAGAAGGGTGCCCCTGAGTGGAAGGACTGAGGGATGAGCAAAGATATGAAACGCACATAGTCCTGACACTTACTAGTTTGGCATACAATTTTTGGTGTATGGAGCAATTGTTTATGAGGATTGCTGGATGAGTCAGCCTTGCTAACGCTTCCAAAGCCTGGTACAGGGTCCAACCTTTGTACAGGTAAAAATGTTCTTCACAACAAATTTCATGCAAATCAACCTATAAAATTGGCCGAATCAGTTTTATTTCTGTTTGCATATACTGACACATTGATAAACTGCCTTTTCCATTATGTTTAGGCATTTTTTTCTCTAAGGCTGCTATTTTCTTTTTTAACAATTTTTAGCACTTGTCTTTCCTTTACGTGTTTGTGCATTGAAGACAAAAGATATAGTGGTGATAAAATAATGGTGTGTAACATGTAAACCACACACATTTTGAGCGCCTCAGTGCTTGTAAATGATACTTAATTACAAACCAAATAGTTCGACACAAATATAAGCATATTAGACATAGAAAAACATTTCAACAACAACATTGAATCTTGTAAGTGTCAAATTATTTGACCTAACATAGGCCATGCTGCAGACAAGAAGTGACCAATCCTGGTAAATGCATCCCGTTCATTCGCAAAGTATTACCAGAGGCGGTGGAGGCAGCAGAGCAGCTGGGGAGATGAGGAATGGGTTTCTGCGATTTGTAGATGAGTGCAAAGAGTTGGCCAGCAAGCACTTCAGTCATGCCTGGACGCTGAAGATTTCGTAGACATTGCAATGGGGTCGTCAACTGTGTTAAGGAGGTCAGCCTACCTACAAAGTTTGGGTTTCTTGCTGAATGTCCAAGCTGAACGGTTGGGCATAGCTTTTAACCATGTGCACCTGTTCGGCCCAAAGGCTGATGATCCTTGGAGAAATTAGAGGATTCTAAATTAGCTGCCAAGTCGCTAGGCCTCGCTGTTCAGCAACTTGCAAAGCAATCTTTTGGCTTCTCCTTTAGGGGAAGAGTCTACAGATGGTACATTTTGTTTGGAAGTAGGGCACAGCTTCCCGCAAAACAGGCAAGGGTATTTGTGTTTCTCGCATCCCCCACGGGGCAGAGGGACATCTATGGGTCAGCGGACAGCAGCAGCAGGGATCAACGAAGTAGAATTAGACAGAATATTCGACCACTTGCATGTCGGCTTCAGACCCACGAGAGGAACAGAATCAGCATCCCTATCCATATGGGACGATCTAAAAATAAATGCAGACAACCACACAGGTTCTGCCCTCATACTACTGGACATCCACCATGTTCGACACAACCGAATCGAAAGAACGTACCTACTGCCATTTACCACTAACACCAAAAACAGTTTGCGGATTGACTTTCTGATTTCTCTAGCTGTTCTGTGAACCACCTTGCTGCCATTTTGTTTTCCGTGGCTTTGAAAAGTTTTGCTGATGCTGATTGGTCTAGGGCCTTAGTGATCCAGGCGTCAAGTTTTTTCTGCTGAGTCACAAGTCATTCTGTTCAATTCGGCGATGTTTGGTTGAGTTGATTCCAGCAGTTCTGTTAAGGATTCCAGGGCCAGACTCTTCCAGTGTCTCTGCAATATAGTGTTTCCGTTTAACATGCAGGTCGGACGTTTGATGCAAAATGGTATCAGATGGTGATCACTTCATATCATTTGTACCGGTGGGGCGGTGACAGAGAGTTCTTCTCTGCAGAAGATTGTGTCCCAGGTGTGCCCTTGGATATTTACCAGGGATTTCCATCTGACGACCAGGAATGATTCAAGCATGTGAATCTATGAAAGATACCAATGCTGGAGAAATACTGTTACAGGTAAGCAACTAAACCTTCAGCATCAAGTCGGAATTCAACTTTGAAGGAACACTGGCAATTAATATGTTACTACCCAAAAAAGTTGCAGTAACAGAATTACAGCCAGAAATGCATTGCACTGCCAAATAAGTAGTGTTTGCTTTAGCCCGTTAGAGCATAATGTCTTCTAGGACTCTTTGTGATTTGGTATGTAGATTTATATTTCATTTTTTATATAAAGGGTATCACTGGAGTACTGACTGATTCAATAAAGATTCTCTCTGGAAGTGTACACGATAAATAGATTGCATTGGTTAAAGATCATTCTTCACGGCCTGGCAAGGGCCTCCTTTCCTGCCAGTCATGGACAGTGCCAGCAGGAATCCCAGAATGCACTTGTCACACTCATATGGGATACACAAAAATGTAATTATCTGCCCTTGGTTTGGTCCATTTTTCTATTTCTAAACAAGTAAAGCATGCCGTTTTTCCTATCCCCCCAATCCCTTATTTTCCGTACTTCCTTCTCTTTACGGCTTCAGCTACCTCAGTTGAACTTCTAGGTACTACATGCACATATCTTTCCATGAGCCATTAGCATCTGGCGCAGGGAACGAGCCAATCAGATCCCTCCAGCACCTGGCAGTGGCAGGAACTGGCAGTGAAACCCTGCGTTTGGAAGGAGCTCCTTGCTCCTCTGCACTTTGGTAACCTTGTCCCACTGCCCCAAAGTTCCCCTTTCTCTGCACACCCTGATGCCCCACTGATTTAGATCTCCACATTATTATTATTATTATTATTATTATTATTATTATTATTATTATTATTATTATTATTATTATTATCATCATCATCACCGGCTGCTGCAATCCTTTTCAAAGCCAGAATCCATAGATCGCGATCTATGATGCTCTATCTACCGCAGTGTTGGACCAAGCCTGATTTGCATATGGTCTTTCTTCTTCTGTAATGACTTGGCAGGCTGAAAAAGGATGGTCTGGAGGGTTGCCCAGAGTGTGCCTGTGGTTATGATGAATTAAAAACCTTCCGGCCATCACCATTTTGTTTTGTTTAAGTCACCCCGAGTGGGACAGGTATGCCCAGACATGGGTCTCGAGCCAGCTGGGCCTAGAGACTTAAGCTGCTCCTCACTGATGATGCCCAACAAGGCCTGGAGCTGCTTGTGGTCTCGTGCAGAAGGGATGTGACCTAGCAGTTTGGGTTGGACTGCCCATTTTTGGGTGGGTCCAAGCATGATTTGCATATGGTCTTCTCCCTTCTGAAATGGCTTGTCAGGCTGAAAAACGATGGCCTGAAGGGTTGGCCAGAGCTGTGCCAGTGGTTATGATGAATTCAAAACTTTCCAGCCATTACCTTTTTGGTATGCCTATCTACTGCGCAGCGGCCTTGCAGACATTTCTATCGCATCAAGGTGGTGCAGCATGGCTCGCTGCAGTCGTGCTGAACTCCTCTACTTTCCCAGAGTTGGACATCCTTCCGGTGCTGACTCAGGAAAAGCCCCACACCTCATTCCAAAAGAAAATTGGGAAGGTTGTGACTACACTGGGACTATTAACTGCAACCAGACCCACGGCTCAATACAAGCTCACAGACATCCTGGATGAGACACCCCAAGAGAAACATGTCACTAGTGTTGGAGGCTTGGATGCAGCCAGTCCCGGCCCCTGCTGTGGACAGAGAACAAGCCAGGTCGCATCATGTGGCACTTTTGACCTGGTGCTTCTCTACGCCCATACCTTTCTCCGAGCTTGGTAGTGGAGGGCGCTACAGCAAATCTAAAGACCACTTCCTTCCCTTCTTTGCCTCCTGACAGGGAGAGCGAGAGGTTGGATGCATGGCCGTGTAAGGTATTCACCTCTGCCAGCTTTGTCATGCGGATGGTGAACACATCCTGTGCTCTATCCAAACTTTTGTTTGGTTCAAAGGATGTGCAATGAGTTGTCAGAGGCTGCTGAGAATTTCGTAGAGCGAGGTATGAGGCAAGGCTTCAATGCACTTGTCAAGGATAACAGAGAGGCATCACGTCAGAGCTTACAGTCTGGCCTGAACACAGCCGGCCGTTGTGCATGCAATGGCCATGGGCACAGTCGTCAGGAGGCACATGTGGATGAAGACTTTAGGGTCCATTCCAGAAATCCAATTGAAACTCCTGGACATGCATTTTGATGGGCACAAACTTTTCTGGCTAAGGTAGATGACGCTTGCTAAAGTTCCAGTCATTCAAGGCCACAGCATAGTCCTTAGACTTAGCTGTTCAATTGCCCTTGGCCTCCACTGCTAGGGGAAGGGGCTTTTGACTCTTTTATTTCTGCTCCCACTGTGCCAGATGGCAGGTATTCTCAGTTAAGTGACAGCTCTTTCCCCCTCTGGGTGGAGGTCCTGGAGCCCATGCAGGAGGTATCTCTGCCACTGTGGTGCCCACTGCCCCATCAGGCATGAAGCCACTGTGAAGAGGACTCAATACACTATACCCGAGTAGAGAGGACAATACCCCAGTTCAGCGAGTAAGCGAGTATTTGCATTGTATTTGCATTGCAATAAATCCGACGCTTGGTAACTTGCCATTTTCTTCAACACTCTCCAAACCATCCCCCTACTAGCTCCTGTCTGCATCCAGACCCTCTCCTGTCAGAGGATGTTTATCAGCTTCTAGTGTACGATGCTACAAAACTGTTTCCCTACTCCGAAATAGGCAGAGACGTGTATTCTCTGTATTATCCTAATCTGGATCTGAGGCTCTGTTATCTGTATAGGGAAAAGTTGAAGATCGTCACGATTGCCCAGATCCTTCAGGCCCTCGATATGCAGGACTGGCTGGTGTCTCTGTATATTCAGGATGCAAACTTCCACATGCCTGCAAATCCCAAACACAGAAGTACCTGAGATTCAACCATAGGGTCTTCCCCCTACAGGCTCCAGGTCCTGCCGTTCAGCCTTTTCTTTAGCACCAAACTGTTTGCAGTGGTTGAACTTGCCTCAAGAGGGAAAGTATCCATGCATTTCCCTACCTGGAAGACTGGCTCATCCAAACCCACTCCCATGACCAGGCGTCAGCACATCTGTACCACACATGGAGCCTGTTACACAGCTTGGGCTACTCCTTGAACTTTGCACGTTTTGCTGTCCCACTCCCTCCCATGTTTTGGTACATCCACATCACCTGAGGTCCATGCGTGGAACACCTTTTAGATGGTTCACGTCTTCCAATGGTAAAACCAGGATCCCACCTCAGCCTCTCTGTGTGTACTGGGCCTCATGGCTTCTGGCATTCTAGTAGTGCCAGTGGCTCGGTTGGGCATGAGGCCTCTTCAGTGACTACTTCATTGTCAGTGGTCTCGATTGCAGGGAAACATGTCAGCAATTTTGTGGGTCCTGAGCATTGTGTCTCGAAACTACATATGGTGGTCCATAAGGGACAACCTACTGAAGGGGAAGTTGCTCCAGCAACTCTGGCCCTGACTGACAGTAATTATCGGTGAGTCCTTGAAAGGCTGGAGCGCTCACATGCAAGACGGGATTGTGAATGGACTGTTGTCCCACAATGAGTTGCGGGAACACATCAACTTGTTGGAAATTAGGGCAATCCAGCTGAACCTGGTTGTCTTCCTCACCTCTGTACAGGGCAAATGGGTGCTGGTCCTGATGGTAGACATGCATTGCCTCAACAAGCAAGCTGGTGTGGGTCCTTGTCTCTGTGCAGAGAATCAATGCAACTATGGTTCTGGATTTTGGAGAAAGAGGTGTCTCTGACAGAGGCCCATCCGACAGGGTCAGGGAACGTCACTGTGGATGCCTTAAACAGGCAGATTGCAGCCTCTCATGGGTGGGAGTGCTGCAATGAAGTTCTGGAGTAGATCATATGCTTCTTAGTGTCCTCTTAAGTGCACCTCTTTACCTCCAATGTGAACAGGAAGTGCGAAATATGATCCACTGAAATTCCTCAGCTGGGAACTCGGACGATCAAGTGAGACTTGGATCCACTATATGCATCCTATCTGCCGATCCCCCTCATACCTCTTTTTCTTAGGATACTACATATATTTGAGCCCACGTTGATTCTGTTTGCTCCGGCCTGAGCCTGGAGGATGGGGTACCTGGAATTTCTGGGCATGTCCATTTGTTCTGGTGCCTCCCGAAGAGAGTTAACCTGCCCTTCCAGCCAAAGAGGAGGCTTCTCCACCTGCTCTATGCAATCTAACCACCAATTAGTCATACTGCTTTTTCTCAGGTGACTACCTATATTTCGGGCCCACGTTGATTCTGTTTGCTCCAGTCTTGGCCCGGAGGATGAGGTAGGAATTGCTGGGCTGTCATTTGCCCTCCATGGTGCCTCCCAGAGAGGCGGCTTCTGCACCCGAACCTTGGCAGCCTGAACCTTCATACTTGCTTGTGGAGAAACTGAGTTAGAAGGAGTGGGTTTTGTCAGAGAACATCTGGGATATACTCCATTCAGTTAGGAAGAAGGTCACTAATACCAGTTATTGATTAGTGCAAACAACTTTGAAGAAGAAGCAGCAATAGAATGTTATGACTGGGAAACACAAGGGGCCTCATTACGGCCTGTGCGGAATGCGTTTAACGGCCCTGGTAATGGTGCCGGTGACGTTAAACGCATTCCGCACTATTAAGAGGTTCCCTCGCGGGACCCGATGTGGACGTCTGGTTTTACCAGACGTCCACAGCGGGTCCCGCGAGGGAACCAGGGAGCTAACAACGGGCCGGTCATAATAGGCCCGTTGTTAGCTCCCTCACCCATTCCCATTGAGCCCTATGGGGGCTCAAATGGGAAGGGGGAAGGTCCGGGCCTGGGTTCCCTGAAGGAGGAATTACCGGGCCTTCCAAACTCAGAATGGCCCGGTAATTCCCCATTCAGGGAACCCGGACACGGTTTTGGAGGCAGCCATGCCCTTTTAATTAAGGGCATGGCTGCCTCCAAAGTCGTAGTGCGGCCCAAGGTGCGCTGAATGGCAGCTACCTGAGGATGGTCAAATGGATGTTGTGGCGGACAATTGCTGCAACAGAAGCATTTTGAATGATTACATGTACTTGCACTATAAAACACAAAGGAATCAGCATGGAGTTTTCTATAAAGAAAGGTGGTCACACCGTAATGTAAAGAGGTCTCATCGCACAGCAAGTTCTCTGCTGTTTACCACACACACATCCTAATACCAGTTATGCCTGCAGATGTAATACATTCTTGGTTTGTCATTGGGGGAAGGATCTGTAGCCTTTTACCTGTACTATCTCCTCTGTTTGGATTAGCTGGCCAGGCATCTGTTAAACATCCCTCTTTCTTTTTTTCCATTGAGAAGGTGACATTGAGAGTGAGACCTTCCTTCCATCCTAAAGTAGTCTCAGATTTCCATCTCTCCAAAGATCCATCTTCCAGAGGATCAATTCCATTGGCTGGACCCAGAGTGCGCCCTCAGCTACTATATCTTTTGTAAGTTTGTGGTCAGGCTAGATGACCAGGTTTTGTGGGTTATACTAGTGAACCTGCTGGCAGGTTGGCGGCTAAACAGACCCTGTCAAGGTGTGTTAGGGAGGTTTCTCCAGAATGGCTAATTTCCCTTACCTACTGAGTCCCTCAGCAGCTTTGCTGGATTTCTAGGATTTATTTTTTTCACCTGGTAAGAGTGTGAGCTTTTTTCCCACTCTTGCATGTATTTTGCTGTGTGTGTTTTACATTTTTATGTGTTCTTGGACTGTGGAGCTTCACCTACTCCATAGGCATCATCTTTTTTCTGTGTGTTACACAGCACCTTCAGTGCAGTGACACAGGGTTGTCTTTTTCAGACTTCCTAACTCTAACTCCATTTTTCTGGGACTTACTACTGTCTCCCAGAAACATGTAAAGTTGCTATTGACTTTATTAGTCTTTTTAAACTCACAGACCCAGTACAAACTACCTTTCATAGAGCTCTGGAAAGGGTTAATAGATATCCCTTTGTGTCTGTTTCTCATGGAACACTGTTTCGCTCCCTTTTCATTAATACTTGGCTGGTGGCAGTGGTAACTACCCTATATTTCCTACCGCGGTTATCTTAAATAGCACTGTTAGTGTTTTAGGCCATCTTAGTAGCCTCAAACTTAAACCCGCTTGTCCATATAGATTTTTATTCGGTTCCGGCTGGGTTTACTCGCTATTTCTTTATGTAAAAGTCTTTCTCGTGTTCTCCTCTACGCGCCAAACCGGGGTTGATTCCTTTGTTCGCTGTCCTTTCGCAGGCTTGTGCACAGAAGCCCTCCTTAGGTGCCTGAATGTCTGAGGGGGACAGGATGTGAGGGAGGGGTTGGAGACTCCCCGCACAGGGGCTCCTTGGAGACCCATGTTGCACTCTAGCATGATTGGCTGAGGTGACTATCCCGGC
This sequence comes from Ambystoma mexicanum, assembly GCF_040938575.1. NCBI lineage: Eukaryota > Metazoa > Chordata > Amphibia > Caudata > Ambystomatidae > Ambystoma > Ambystoma mexicanum. The sequence goes on from NC_090921.1 coordinate 44,172,658, forward strand.
AGGACAGCCACCCTGCTGTGTGATTGTATGAATGGGGGAAAACTGCATAAAAGGCAGATCTCTTGGGATTGGAAGTCAGAGTTGCCACTGGAATGAAAGAACCGAAGAGGAGCTGACAGAAAAGGACCCCTACAACGACTGAACCGCCCAGTGAATCCCTGCTGCAGGTCCGAATCTTCATACTCCAACGACAGGGAAGATCTTCAAGGAATCTTCTCCCCTTGAGTTGGTGGGAACAACCAGCTCACCAAACTGCTCGCCAGGTCTCTCTTCTCTGGTCGAATTTGCTGTACAGAGCTACAGTGAACCGGATAGCTAGGAGGAGTGGACCCTGCTTGCGTTTTAAGGAGCGCACCTTTTATTCGTTGCTTTGCTCTGCTGCTGGTTTCTTCCCTGGGCAGTGCATGACCCCCCTAGTGTTCCTACTTTGTGCCAGTCTGACAGTCGCTTCAGGACCGTGAGCCTGCAGGACCTGTTAAGAACGTCTGCCCCAGCTACAGCCTTCTTCTTCATTTAAGGTACTGTTCAAATCCGGTTGTCCGTTTCGTTCAGTCGCTGTAAAGTGTGTGAAACGGTTCGCCAATCCGAGGGCTTGTCCTTCCCCACTCTTTAAAGTAACTTTTTGTCTGACCAACTTCGTTCTGAACTCTTGGCAAAGACTTAACCGCAAACTACCCTGAACTGTGTTATCTTGAGCAAATACTCTGTTCCATTGACTTTGGGCCGGGTCCCTTGAATCTGATTTACTCATTGTAGTCTTTTTTTCTAGATTGCACTGCTTAAATAACTTGTTGGTTCTGCTCAATTTCTGCATAACTTTTGTCTTACCTCCCTTTTGCCATTTTGCTCACATTTCATTTTGAGGTTAACTTGTCCAGAATCTATTGGGTGCGGTGTAGTGTATTGGTAAAGTGATTTTTCAACTGCTTTACTTTAGTGAAATGTTTTACAACTGATGTGTAAATAAATGTATATTCTTTTAATCAGAAACCTTGAGTAAGTGTTTGTTTGAATCATGGTAATTGCTGTCCTTTGTGTAACTATTGATACTGCTCACTTGCTCTTGAGATAAGTCTGGCTGCTCAGCCATCACTACCACTTTACTGTGTAGTACAGTCTTGTACCAAAGGTGAAATTGTACTGTCACTTGTAGTCTTAATTGTGTGTGGTGTTCCCAAAGAGTATTGCATATAATTCTACCTAACACTGGTGTATAGCAGTGAGGATCACGTATAGTGATTACACTTAGAGTGCTGCTATTACCTTGGATAAACTAACCACAAGGCTAAACATCACTAAAAAGCAATATTAATCATGTCTGATATGGAAAGCTACAGTAAGGAGACCCTCCTTAGTTACACTGTGGATTATCTGAAATATCTTTGTAGAGAAAGGAATCACTCTGTTAAAGGCAAAAGGTCTGAACTGATTGAAAGGTTGTTCGAGAAACAAAGTCTGGAGAGTGGGTCTGGAAAATGATGAGGATGATAATGTGTCAGTTATTATGGATGAGTTAGATGAGGCAGATGTGTCTCACAATGTAGGCCTCACTGCTCCTCTAACTTCTCAGCAACCTCAGCCTTTGTCCAGTGGGACCCCAACAGGTCCTACACTCATTCCTGAATTCATTGTTCTAGAAAATATGAAGCTTGAATTGGAATTCAAACGTATTAATGCTCAAACTGAACAAAAGCATTAAGAACTTAAGCTCAGAGAAATGAAGTTGAATCATGCACTAGAAATGAAGAAATTGTCTATTGAATATGCTTCTCTCCCAGAGTCTTCTAGGCCTTCCAGTCCTAAGAGACCCTGTATGCCTAAAGAAAGTGTGGGTATGTATGAGGCTAAGCTTGACATTCTGGATTGGTTGGCAATGTTTGAATATAACCATGGGATTCAAGACATTGCAGGGAATCAGTTGCTTCCTTGGCTCTTCTCTAGGCTACCCACTGTTGCATCTGATGTTGTGATGGAGTTGGGGGAGGTGGATAGGATGGATTATGAGTGTGTGAAGCTAGCTTTAATTGGTAGATTTGGGAAGACCCCTTCCCAGTACCTTTAGGGGTTTAGGACCCTCAAAAAACATGATGGTACCTCTTGAAAACCTGCGTATGTGAATGTTTGAAAAACATAGATGGTTGGGTTATAGGTTACAGAGTGAATAGTTATGAAGATATGATAAATCTTGTTATGTTGGAGTCAATTTATGATGCCTGCTCTCCTGAGCTCAGACAGCACTTGACTGATTCTACAGAGATTTATCCAAAGAAGCTAGCTAAGGCTGCTGACCTGTGGGTTACCAAAAGGACTACTCACAAGGATTCTGGGGCTACTCAGAAGAAGGATGAGGGAAAGCAGCCAAAGAAAGATAACAAGAAGAATTCTAATACATCCAGTCCAAAAGAGGGCCACAAAAAGCAACATAAAGGGAAACCACAGGGGAAAACAAATCAGGCTAGTGCACCATCTGGAACCAAACCAGATGGAGGTCAGAACAATCCCCCATTCATCAAGACATCTGGGAAATGTTATGTTTGTGGGTCAACCGACCATGTGAAAGGGGATCCCAGATGTAAGGGTAAACCTTCAGGGGTCCACACTGTCTACTTAGCCTTCTCCCCAGAGGAAGAAGTACCTATGGCAAGTGGAAACTGTTAGGCAAAAACTTGTGCAGTTCCCTCTGGGACCACTGCAAAAGATTTAGGACTACAGGTGTTTGGCAGTAAACCCACTTGGTAGCAGTCTGTACCACACAGATTCACTTGGTAGCTGTGGCTGAGCAGTCAGACTTCCCTCAAGAAGAGTTAGGCAGCATACAGAGTATTCACAATAGGTCAAGAGAACACAGTAGAACAAGTAAACACTGACCAGGGCTTGGTGTAAAAGAGATATAATTATTTATTTAAAACCACATCTAGAAAAACACACACGCACTAATAATAAGCAATTCAAAAACACGGTCACTAAAAGATGTACACTCCCTTAAAAGAATATTAGACAAGTCTTAAGTAAAGCCCCACTTATTTCCAGCCAGCGGTGAGCACTTAACGTAGATGGCACTCTAATAGTTCGTTTTGAAAAGGGAGAGAAGAGCAGAGAACAAGTTGAAACAGATCCCAACACTTTTATCAGAAAATAACAAGAGGGAAAGGCAAAGTAAAACTGTGAAGTTAGAGTTCAAGCGGCAGGATCCACTTTCGGAGGATCCAAACGAAATGTGTCCAAGGTCACACGGTTGCAGTGCACAAAAGTCTTGTAAAGGTTCAAAAAGGAGTTGGACCAAAGAAAGGGACCAGTTAGAGGGTCAAGGCGGCCAGCCCAGTCCAGAAGGTTAAGGGGTTATTATTACCTTGTAGCAATCTTTAGAAAGGGAGGCCTGGCAGACACGGTACCTTAAAGTGGTGAGAACGCTCCGGTGGGGGCAGTTGTTCCTGGCAGCGGGTGCAAGTCGGTGCTTCGTCCAGGGGAAGAGGGGATCTCGTCGTGGAGGAAGACAGGAAACCAGCCGCAGAGTTTCTCAGGTACAAGGAGAGGTCCGGTGATTCGCGGTTCAGTGGTGAGTGGCTATCCGGCTGCCGGGGTGCTTTGCACGGTCAGTTCGACCACAAACCGGGCTGGGGTGCGAAGAAAGAAAGGAAAACTGGTTGTGCCTACCAGTCAGGGGAAGAAGCCTCTCCAGCCGGGAGATCTTCTCTGTCGTCGGGAAGTGGTGAGTCGGTTCTGCAGGGCTCCACCGGTGGTGTTGTCCTGGTAGGTCGGCTCAACAAGGACATCCCCAAGATTGTCCAAAGTCACATCTGTGACTCATCCACCTACTGAGGCAGAGTGTGAGCTACAACCATGTGTGGTTGATCCAGTTTCTGGGGGATCAGATCTGGAGGAAGACACTGTTTTGGTTGGAGATCTTGACCCTGTTGACCATCCTGAGCTGCATTCTTTACTGGCAGAAGGTGGACCCAACAGGGTAGACTTCAGCAGAGGACAAAGAAAGTGACCTACTCTCGAAGGTCTTTGACAACAGGCTGCTTCTCAACTTGATGGGCAAGAAGTTGGAAAGCACTGGTTGAGCTGAGAAGATGGCCTCTTCTACAGTGAACCGACTGAGTCTATCCCTGGCGACTACAAAAGAATTGTAGTACCCCTTGCCAACAGACTCCAGTTCCTACAGTTGCCTCATGAGATACCTTTGGCTGGTCATTTGAGTTTCAAAAAGACCAAGGAAAGGCTCTCCTTATATTTCTACTGGCCTAAGAGGGGTTCAGAAGTTGACAAATTATGTAGGAGCTGTCACACTTGCCAAACCACTGGCAAGAATGGAGCCAAGAATGTGGCATCCCTGGTCCCTCTCCCAGTCATGGGAGTTCCTTTTGAGCGGGTGGGCATCGACATTGTTGGTCCCCTTGGCCCTCCCACATTTTCAGGGAACAGGTTTATCCTGGTTGTAGTAGACCATGCTACAAGATACCCAGAAGCAATACCTATGAGAACTGTTACGGATCAGGCTGTGGCTAAAGCTCTAATTGGTATTTTTACCAGAGTAGGGTTTCCTAAGGAAGTGATATCCGACTGGGAATCCAATTTTATGTACCGTTACTGGTGAGAGCAGAGGAGGGACACTCAGAGTTACTTACTTTCGATCTAATTCGATCTGATAGCCACTCCTCAGTTCAAAGTGATCCTCGGTTTACAGTGGTTATAACTACACAACCCTTCTATAGACTGGGTATCACAACAGGTGCAATTTCCTTCATCATTCTGTAATAACCACTGTTTACAGTCACACAAAATCATACAAAACACACTGTGCCTGGCATTCCTCAACACAGCTCCATTGATCAGCTCTATTTCTTCTAGCCCTACCTCCACAGTCACTACTAGGTACCCTTTCTATTCTGACATCATTGATAAGGGCATGGCGGAACAGCTTCCTCACCACCAGCTGCATGACTGTTCCATCGAACTGGTTCCCGGTTCTAAGATTGCCTCCGCTCGGGTATATTCTCTCACACTGTCATGCAGTGCCTTGCACGGCCATTCTGGACTGCATGGTACGGCCGTCACGTCATTGCTCGTGCTGTGCGCAGGTCCGCGGTCTAGTTGTTTCTGCTCCCTCCTGTTGTCCTACTAAATGCACTGGACGACCCTGCGACCTCGCGTCTCAATGCTCGGTTGCTTAGCCTCTGGATTGCTTCCCTGCTCAGCGCTCCGTTTCTCGTTCTTCCCCGTTCCTCCTGTTTTCCCTTCCCGCTTCATTCCTGGAACTCTCCGCTCAATCTCCTCCTCCTTCCTGTTCTCTTACCTTGTCTACCTAGTGGGGCTATGCTCCACTCCACTTCAGCTCCATTCTGCCTCCATGTTGTATTTTGCTTTCAAGTCATAGGCAACATTCTATCAGTATTCTGCCATTCACACAGAGTGTTGTTTCTACGCTGACTACTGGGAACCAAACTACTTCCTATTATCCACGTTGTTAGCAGCTTGCCTCTACATCGTCTGCAGGGTTTTCCCCATTCCAGGGTTTTTTCCTCTCTTTGGGCAGTCTCCCCGGTGTCAGCCTGCTTGGTCTGTCAGAACTAGCAGAGTGGCATCAGAGGAAGTCTGCCCCTTTCTACACGAGATCCGCACTGCAAGAAAGAAGATCACGTCACCATCCCTGAAGAAGTCTTCCTCCAAGTCTCGTAAGCCCTGCCTTTTTGGTTGTTGAAATGACACACTCTCCAGGAAGAACTGGTCCTCAAAGACTACATCGATAGGGCCCTGAAGTTGTGATGTATCCGTCCTTGGAGGTCTCCTGCAGCCTCACCCTTGTTCTTTTTGCCAAAGAAAGAAGGGGACTTAAGACTGTGTATTGACTACAGGGCCCTCAATGCCATCACGATCAAGAATCAATATCCGTTAACACTTATTTCCGAGTTGGGCTCTTTGGTCATCTTTACCAAACTAGATTTACGTGGGGCCTACAATCTTGTTCGTATCAGAGACGGGGATGAGTGTAAGCCAGCGTTTAAGACATGGCATAGGTTATATGAGTACCTTGTAATGCCTTTTGGTATTTGCAATGCACCCGTCACATTCCAATGTTTCATGAATGACATCTTCCATGACATACTTGATCAGTATGTTATCATTTATCTCGACGACATCCTAATATATTCACCTTCCTAAAAAAAACACAACACTTATGTTTGTTCTGTTCTTCAACGGTTGAGAGAATACTATATTTCTGTAAAGGCCGAAAAGTGCATCTTCAAAACCACTGAGGTTCAGTTTTTGGGCTATGCCTTAACAGATTGAGGGGTTAGAATGAACCATTCCAAGTTAAAGGTGGTTTTGAATTGGCCGGTACCCTCCTCTGCGAAATCTCTACAGTCATTCCTTGGTTTTGCCAACTTTTACTGCAGTTCATCCGTTCCTTTTCTGCCGCAATGCTGACAGCACTGACCAGTTCTATGGAGTCCCTTTGCTGGAACGCTGCCACTCAAAAAGCTTTTGATGCCCTCCAATCGGCCTTTACCACTGCTCCAGTCCTGCAACATCCTGATCCTGGGATACCGTTCTTTGCAGGGGCCGATGCTTTCAGAGTTGCGGTTGGGTCATCCTCTCTCAAAAGTGTGCAGATTTCGGCGAGATCCATACGGTCGCCTTTTATTCCCACAAACTATCACCCTACGACAACTGAACTACACGGTTACCAAGTGTGAGCTCCTAGCCGTCAAAGATGCCTTCACAGAGTGGCAACATCACTTAATGGGTGCTCAACACCCTGTTACAGTATTTTCAGATCATCATAATCTCTTGGCCTTTAAGATTATGAAGTGTGTGACTGCCAGACAAGCACGTTGGCACTCATTTTTCTCACAGTTCGCCTTTACCATCACTTACCATCCTGCTCGTCTACATGCCAAAGCAGATGCTCTCTCCCGTCTGGCCCTTCTCCAACGCCAGCAAATCATATTCTTGTTCTTCGTGATCAGGTTGTTTGCAATTGTACCGCACAACCGATGCTCAGAAAACTCCTCCAAGAATGGGTAGCTTGTGAGCCAGCTGAACTCCGGGACTTAAACCTGGATATCGTCAACGGTTTACTATATATCCAGGGTAAACTCTATGTACCCATGGAGGAAGCTCGTTCTCAGGCTTTAAAATGGTACCATGAATCTTTGATTGCAGCACACCCAGGTAGAAAAAGACCTGCAGAGCTCTTATGCAGTTGGTGTTGGTGGCCATCTATGTGCCAGGATGTGGTGGATTATGTCTCTTCTTGCGCAGTCTGCGCCCTTTGTGTAAACCCAGCCCCAGTAAACCCGTGGGGCTTTTGCAACCCCTTCCGGTGTCACATGAACCCTGGTATATGATCTCAATGTATTTTATAGTCAAACTATCCCCTGTTCGAGGCTTTGATACCATGGTGGTCGACTATTTCACCAACATGGCTCTGTTTGTCGCTTGTGCTGGTCTCCCCTCGGCTCATACTTTGGTGGATCTCTTTCAAAAACAAGTGTTTAACTTCTTTGGCTTGCCATCAATCATAATCACAGACAGTGGTTCCCAGTTAACTTTCCATTTTTGGAGGGCACTTAGCACCTCTTTCTGTATCGAGGGCAGGTTTTCCAGTGCTTATCATTCGCAAACTGACAAGCAGATTGAGAGAGCGAACAGCACCTTGGAACAGTATCTTTGCTGTCTATGTCTGCAATATCAAGATAATTGGTGGTCCGTTCTGCACTACGCTGAATTTGCATACAACAACTCGCTTCATTGTTCAACCGGTGCCTCTCTCTTTTATGCATTATATGGCCAACATCCCAGATCACTACCTTTAGATCCATCAGTCTCTCTGGACAACCTGGCAGCTCGCTCCTATATTCGAGATCTAGTTACAGTACATATGGATATCCGTTCCCACCTCGCACAGGCACAGGGACAGTCTAAGCGGTTTGCTGACATCCATCGCTGGTCAGTACCTGACTTTCAGGTGGGCATGTGTGCCTGGTTGTTAAGATCCCTGGCAAGAAGTCTCTCCTTCCCCACTACACTGGTCTTTATTCTGTCTCTGGCCTGATCAACCCTGTTGCGGTACATCTGGACCTTCCTTCCCATTGGCAGGTGCATCCTGTTTTCCATGTCTCCATTCTCAAACCGTGTTTGCCTGGCACTTGCTTGCCTGCCCGTCCAGCCCTGATTGTTGTCCGTGGTTCTGAGGGACATGAAGTTGGTGCAATCTTGGATGTGCAGCTATGTGCTGGGGTTCCATTTTACTTGGTGAACTGGAAGGGGTATGGCCCTGAGGATAGGGGCTCTTGGGAATATCCATGCCCCTTTGTTGTTGTGGCATTTCCACGCTTCCAAGGGTGAGTCTGTACCCTTGGGGATGGTACTGTCAAGGATCCGGGTCCATCTGTATCTGCCCATTCCCAAGCTCTAACTTCTACCTCAGCAGAAGCGTGAGTTTGGCGTTTCCCGTTCTCTGTCTCACTCCTTCTATCGGCGCTGGAGGTTGCCATGGTCACGCACTGCTACCCGCTTATGCGGCCTGTCTGCGCTGCATTCCACAGCCGCTCGTTCGGGAGCTCAGGGTGGTCACATGATTCATCGCTCCGTGTTGCAGTGCAGGCACCGCCTCCCTTGAATCAAATAAAAGAAATGCTGACATCCGGCTCGGTGGAACTGATCTTCGTAAGTACCAACTGAAGCTTTGTTTTGTTCTCAGTCTGTTGCCCATTGTAATTGGAATACTTTGATCCTGTGTTCTTGATTACCTACCTGTTACTGACCCTTTTGCCTGTACCTCGGAATAATTTCACCCGCTGAAAGAATACGCTTTGGTAACTGTCTGCATGAACTCCGACATCGGCCTGACCCTCTGACTGAATTTGCCTGCCGTAATCATTTTTGGTAACCGTCCACACAAACGCTGACTTCGGCCTATCCCTCTTACTGATTTTGCGTGCCAGAACTGTCTTCGTTCACTGTCCGCAACAATTGAACACTTGCCTGTCCCTGGAATCCTTCATCCACAAAAACTGCTTCCTTCTACATAACACTGGAAACATCAAGCACGACTATTCTTATGTGCAGGACAAATTGCTCTAAACACGTAATTGTGCATCTACCCATTACTACTGTGTTCCTCGTGCCGCCCGGGTTTAGTCCCTTACTAACCCTTCCACTCCCTTGTTTGTTCTTTTGACCTTGGATGCCCACTAGTGCTAAACCTTCTTCTGGATGGCTTGAGCTGCTTACTTGGTAAGAATCCGGTTAACCTTTTTCAGATCTTTGAAGTAGTTCTTGCATGCTTAGTAATTATTTCCTTGCGTTTCCTAGTGGAAGAGTCAAGGCTGGAGACACATGAGATACAACCTAAATTGACAATTTCATTGTCCATTAAGAGATTGGTCCTCTAATGTTGTAATGGGTTTATTGTTACCATTTACTTGATGTTGTGTTGACTTTTGTTCCTCTCCTGTTTTGCAGCTTGGCGTTTTGCTCTCCTGCTCTTTCAATTGATTTACCCCTCTATCCGTCTTAATTACTTGGCTAGAGATGCATATCATTGAAAAGATCGCCCTCCTGTGAGGAGACTTGGACCTATCTTTTGTCCATGTTATACTACACGGCAGTACCCAACCCGAGTACCCTCCATCGTTATCATGGTGAGTACTGACAACGAGCCACATCCAGACTATAGTGCTTAGCAAAGGTTTGAAGGGATGACCACGTCGCAGCAAGACACATCTCCCCTCTGCAATGCTGTTGATGCTAAGAGACCCCTTGTGGAATGGGCCTGATGCCTGCTGGTAATTCCGTTCCTGCGGGCTGGTAGCATTCTGCTATACAGAATATTATCCAGCGAGATAAAGTCTGCTTGGTTATGAGCAGGCTCTTACGGGCTAAGGAAAAGGCCACGAAGTGCTGGTCAGCTCTCCTGAAATAAGCTGTACTCGCAATATAATAACTCAACGCCCTCTCCGGGTCTATGCTGTCAGTTCACTTACCGGCCTAGCGGATGTGATAGCCACCAAGAAGGCTATTTTCAAAGAGAGAAGCTTTAAGGGACAAGAGTGCATAGGCTCAAAGTGAGCCGCCATCAGAAATGTCAGAACCAGATTAAGGTCCCAATCCTGGATAACAAAGGGAGTTGGTGGAAACCTATTTACAAGGACTTTCAGGAATGCTGCCATTAATGGGATCTTAAAAAAAGAGCCAAACATCTTTTGACTGTGGTGACCTGAAGGCCTGCTGAGGCCAGCGACAGAAGGAACTCCATCACTGTAGTGGTGGGAGCAAGACATGGGGTTAATCTCATGTTCCCTGCACCACGCCTCAAATCTTCTCCATCTGCACTCGTACACATATCTTGTAGATTGTCTGCGTGTAGCCAGCACCACCTCAGGGAATTCCCTCAAGAAAAACTGTTCACATTTCCTCTTGGACTCAGTTGCAAACAGATCCACTGCTGCATTACCCCGGAAATGGAAGACCTCCTCTAGGACTTCCTGGCACACTTCCCACTTGTGTGAGACTGTGCTCCGCCCGCTCAGAGCATCCGCCAAGTTGTTTTCTGTGCCCGCCAGATGAACTGCTGAGACCGAGACCCTGTTCTCCAGCAACCAGAACCAAAGCATCATCGCCTCTGTGCAGAGGGGGTGGGAGTGCACACCACCTTGCTTGCCACTGTGTTGTCCATCAGAACAAGGACATGTTTCCCCTGTAGAGACAGAGCGAATGCTTTCAGGGCAAGCGTGATAGCTCGCAACTCCAGCCTGTTGATGTGCCACCTGGCTTCTGTCATTGACTAGCAGCCGCTCACCTGCAGTGAGGGGGCCACTCCTTCAGAGATGCATCCGTGACCACTCCGGTCTGAAGCCAAAGAGGCCAGAAGGGTTCCCCCGCTAAGAGACAGTTGCGGTCTGCCCACCAGGACATGTAGTTGACCAGTGGAGCGGACACCCTGAGATCTGAGAGAGAGCCGAGGTACTGAGACCACTGATCCCTCAGGAGCCATTGTAGGGGTCTCATGAGCAACCAGGCCTCTGGAATTAGAAAAATGAAGGAGGCCATGAGGTGTAGGATGCAGAGGAAAAAAGCTACAGGTAGGGTGGCATGGTTCTGGAACAAGTCGACCATTTGTGTCAAGCTGACTACTCTCTCCTCGGGAGGGAAGGCCTTCCCCACCCGGATGTCTAGGACTGCTCTGATGAACTGGAGCTTCTGGACTGGTGTCATATGGGAATTCCTTAAATTTAGGGCAAAGCCCAGCTTGTACTGCATCAAGCAGCTGTCCTCTAAATGGGACAGGACCTGCACTGTAGACTTCCCTCTTATCAGCCAGTTGTCCAGATATGGAAATACGTGGACCCCGGATCTCCTGAGGTGAGCCGCAACTATGGCCATGATCTTGGTGAACACCCTTGGGGAGGAGGTTAGACCAAAGGGACGCGCCTTGAACTGATAGTGCATATCTCCTACGGTGAACCTTTGGAACTTCCTGTGCTTTCGATGGAGTGGCACATGGAAATAAGCATCCTGTAGGTCTATCGACACCTCAAGAACTTGTTCAAGGCCCTGAGATACAGAATGGGACAGAGACCTCCTCTCTTCTTGTGTACCAGAAAATACCAGGAATACCAACCCCAGGAACTACCTCTTCTGCGGCACCCTTCAACAACAGGGCTCTCAATTCTTCCTGGAGCTCCTGTCCCGGTTGAATTGGGGGTGGGGGCGGTGTGTCCAGTGGTTTTCTAACACATGGCAGAAAATAACTCCACTGAATGAGCTGAAGAGCCCAGGCATCGCAAGTAATTCCCTGCCACTGTAGCAAATGCTCCGTCAACCGTCAGGTGAATTGACCCACGTTCAAGTTATTATGCTGCAACATTTGGTGCTGTGGGCTTAGAAAATCCAAGATGGCCGAAAAGCCAACAATTGCGCCGGAATCCAGGAAAACCGCGCAGTTTTTGCACAAACCAAATTGGTCGCCTGACCCGCCACCCACCAGTGCGAGCGTGATGGGCCAGAAGCGCCATGAGTGAAACGTGGTGCCAAAGGAAAAACAGCAGTCCATGTTAGCTGAAAAAGCGCTTTGAAATCACCTTTGTTTCTCTGAATGCAAGCTCAAAATGCCTATTTCAAACATTGCAAGATATTCAAAAATCTTACTGAACACCAGCAGATGTCTGGTAGAATGAAGTCTTGTGTGCATACCAAATCTGGAAAGATGAAGAGACTAAAATAATGTTAATAACAAAACTGTCTGAGCTGTGGATGTCAGCAGCTTAAGTGAAATGGGATTTAAAGCCACTAAAATCGAAATGTTTAAAATAAATGAGTGACCTACTTTTGAGTTTCACATAGGTTGCAACTGCTTAAATGTCATGGTTTTGAACTTAGAATCAGCGTTCTAGCTGCATGTGTCAAAACTGTAAGTTTGATTTGAATGAAGAAAAATGGGAACAAAAGTGACCTTTGGCTGAAGCCTGGCTTAAGGAGATTGAATTCTGCCTGGCAACTACATTCACAGGCCTGGCCTGTCTTCTGCTGCCCCACCAAAAGGAGATTACACCTCTCTGATTGAATCAGGGGAGGGGTACCTGGGACCGCAGGGAAACAGAACAATGAGATTCCCTTTGCTCCAAGCAATTGCTAAATCAGGGGGTCGTAAATGGCTTCCTCTTGGAAGGAACTGGGAGGGGCACTGCCTCTGTGAGCCAGCTGAGCTTGGAGGAAGTGGACAAACCAGAAATTCCCCCATGTGCTTTGGGAAACCACACCCCTCTGGGCCAGAGCATAATTTTAAAAAGATGGATAATTCATAGTACAAAATTGTCAAAATTACATAAATAATATAATTATTCCTGTGATTTTTTTTCTGTGCACATTTTAAGAGGTGTTAGGACTCTCTGGTATGTTCTGGGGGGGTAGTAACGGAAAATAGGGTGTTACACCAAATGTTTGTATGTTAAAAATCTGACACTTCATCATCTGATGCCCATATTCCTTGTGCACATTTGTGTAAATTCTGGAAAAGTTTAGAGGTTGTGTTCTGGATGAAAAGGGCAGAATTCTGTCAGAAGTGAACACAACATCTTACAAAGACAGGGATTGGATGGTTTGGCGCTACAGAAAATATGTTAACTGGACATATAATATTAGAAAAATTGTACATAGATAAATATGCATTTAAGTCAAGAATAGATTTGTGTGCAAAGTGACAAGGGGAGTGTTCTTTCTGTATGCCATAAAAATGATGTCTCATGACATGGGATGACTCACAGCTCAAATCCCCAGTCAGAGGACAGCAAATCATCTAACCTATCAGGATCCTTAGAGGGTGGGGCATGGAAAGTCAGCCTTCCCACCCATTTTCAAAAGACATAAAAAGAGCCGCTGAGACTCAGGTAGAGACATTCACTTTCCACTTTCTTGCGAAGCACTTTGGCGGACGACATCCGATTTCAGGCACTATCCAGAGACCAGAACTTAGAAAACCAGACTCCAGACTCCAGAACTTTGAAGCAGAAGGCCTACTGCAAGCTAAAAGTATTCTCAGCTGGCCTTACAATTTTGAAAACTGATTTACCCCAGACTTCCAAGGGGCACATCAGAATAAAACAGCCGGGCTCTGCTGTTTGATTCTAGCCAAGAACTTTCGCCAGAACCAGACCCAGAGAGCAGTGCTGTATCCAGAACCGCAGACCAGACCAGACCGCCGTGCAGTGCCAAGAACTTTTGCCAGAACCAGAGATCCAGACCAGCAGAGCAGAGAGAACCGCAGCTAAACCTGTTGACCAGATCTGTGATGAGGCCCATTCCTTCCAAAATTAGGAGTGAGTATCCAGCCAGAACTGTGCAGAAACAATCTCTTAGTCTAAAATAATCTCATCCAATCCATTTCAACCTATCTAGAACTGCATCATAGAAATTGTGTGTCCATTCTGTGATTTCAAACCTGTGAAAGTGTCATTTGTCATTTGAATCTTACTTTATTTCTGAGAATCTACCTCCACTAAATCGTCGGTATCTTTTGAACCGCATGTCCTTGGAGCGAGATTTAACTTTCATTTTAAAGCTAAGAACCTAAGCTTACCAACAAGACTTTCTACTCCATATAGTTTTTCCGTAGAAGCGATCGACGCACTCGGAAAAAGTGCCACGAATTGCAATTTGACTCAATTTCTCCACCTGTCAAAAATAGCTGTCTTTTGCTTGTGTCAGGACTGGCTGGGTTAGGAACAGGAAGAGTAACAAGATTAACATTGTGCCTTCAGAGCTGGTTGGGCTAGTTATGCTTTTAGAACTGGCTGGGTTAGTAACAGGAAGAGTTTGTTCATAGGATTAACATTGTGCTTGCCCAAGTCAAGATGGAGCGAAAGAAACTCAATCTGATTGGTTAAAGGAACAATGATATGTTTGGTTTGCCTGATTGGTGGAGAGAACAATGGGTTTGATTCTTGGGAGGTGAGCAAGATTCTAAACTGCCTTTCATCCGGAGAAATTCAGTGGCTGGTTGTGTTTTAGTTAAGCTCCTTAAGTAAGGCCTTTTCAGAGCTCAGAAGATCAACTAAAGAAGTAAGAATTTCGTTTGCTGATCCATTTGAAACAAGAAGTCATCAGGTGGGATCGTTTCTTTAAAGATTTAAAATTGTCACAGTGAACTTTCATTTTTTTAAGAACATTTAAAAAGTTAACCAAATTTCAAAGTCATTTTGAGAAAAGAGACATTTACAGTTGAAGTTATTATTAAGGAAGACAAGTTTGAAGATATGCGTAGGGGTTTAAATGAAATTAACTGCGTGTAATGCTCTTAAAGACTGTTAAATGTGTGCGCGAGCTCGCAAGTTGTTGTTTACGTGTTTTTTGAAGACGCGCGGGTATTCGGAGCGATAGAGCGCGTGTCCAAAAGATTGCGCGAATGAATTTTAGCGCGTGTCCATTTTAACGTAAATGACGTCTCATGGAAAAGCGCGTATGGGTTTGCGATAGAGCGCGAGTCCATTTTGGTGAAGCGCGAGTGGTTTTAAGCGCGTGAACTGTTTTACGTGAAATCCATTTCGTCTCTCCGCGTGAGTTCGGTACTGATAGAGCGCGAGTCCATTTTTAACAAGCGCGCGTGATTTTTATCGCGTGTACGTATTTTTTCATGCGCGTGTGTTTGTTAAGAATCGCGTGTGGATTTTAAAAGCGTGCGCGTGTGTTTGTTAAAAATCGCGTGTGGATTTTTAAACGCGAGCGCGTGTGTTGCTAGGAATCGCGTGTGTATTTTTAACGCGAGGACAATTCTTCACGTCTTCTGATTTTTACGTGTTTATCGCACACGCTATTTAAGGAAGAAACTATACGTTCTTATAAAAATAAAGAAAACTATTCACACGCATAAGGAAGCAATATTCCAGGAAGTTGAAGAATGCTTATTTTCTTAATGTAATTTATGCAAATGGACTTCAATATTTCAGAGAAAGACTGCCACTATGAAAGCATTGAAAATTACATAAGGTTAAAGAAAACTGTGAAGCAAGAGGAAAGTTTAGTCCAGAAATGGTGTTTGCCAAAAACCATCACTTTAGAATTCTAGAGAGACTAAGTGGTTTGAACTGTATGCACAACACAAGAGACATTTACAGGATATCACACACAGATTAATAGCCTCTAAGTCTTTTACTGAGGTTAAGAGGTAATGAGTTTAGAGTTTATTTAGAATACTTTTAGAAAATAGAATTTTCTTATTACATAAATAACCAGGTGTATTTGTTTACCACAGATACCAGAGCCTACCAGACGGTTGCAGGGCTGCAGTGTCTCCGTTGTTATTTTATCCAAATTCCCCTTTCCCTTTCTTGGGGTTTTCAGCTCAGCTTATAATTAAGGGTTGAGAGGTGAACTCCTAGTGAGGGTCTGTGGGGCCAGCATCAGCTCCTGTGGAATTCAGTCAAGCCGGACCCTGACAGCTTGCAACTGCTGAAATTGGTTTTCAATCTGATAATCATTCCTGATTAATTGCTAGTGTTGACCTGAACTAATTCAAAGTAGCTATCACCTACCCTGAATCTCCTATAGGGAATTAAAATCATTTTTAGCATATTTTCCACTTCATTGCAAATCACATTTAAAAGTATTTCTGCCTGTTTAAAAGCATACCGGTTGCTCTAAGTCTGCTAGTGGGTAACTGAACTGCTTTTGATTGTATTCCTGAAAACCTGTGTGCTCTCCTTCCATCTCCTTATATTGCATAGGGGGGGAGTGAATTGTCAAAAGGAAAAGTGATCATATCATCTCTTGTTGAAACCATATCAGTTTATTTCTGTGCTGCTTCTTTCCATCATTGCTTTTGCTTGAAACCATAAAGTATTCTCTGCTACCTTATCCTTTCTATACTAACTCCTCACTGATTGAAAAGAGTGTGGTAACATTACCCATTGTTGATCAACATTATATTCATAAGTGTGCTATCAAATATTAATTTATTCATAAAAGTGTGATATATATATATTGTTTAAGTTTTCAAATAAATCTTTTAATTTGCAAAACAAACCTACTTATCATCCAGATCTATGAACTTGTCATAAAAATATATAAATAAGGGCTTCCCATGGGCATCCCAGACTAGGCATTGACTTAGTTGGAGTGCTGAATTGAAGTCACTTAACACTCCAAACAGTCTGCTGTAACAGGGGAAAATCAAAGCGGCCTTCGGAGGCCTTTAGAGGCTGCTGCCTGTTGACCTATAGAAGCCCCTCTGGCCCTTCCGGAGTACAAGAATCGCTTCTGCCATTGCCTGGCAGCTGGGAGCTGTGCTCTCCTGCCATAAGAAGCATTTCTCCTGTAGCCCTGTGCCCTAGAGGTGAAGCTAAATACAGGTTTGGACGGCTGCACAGCTAGGCCTAAGGACTTAGCAGTGATTTAGGATTCCTTAAATTTTCTTAAGAAATCGTCGGCTTTCTGGACGGACAGAAGATCACCCTGGAAGGGCATATCCAGAAGCTTGACTTGGACATTAGGCGAAAAACCAGAGGTTTTTAAATAGGCCAGCCTTCTTGGTGTTATGGCTGATGTCATAGATCGGACCACGCAGTCGGTGATGTCTAGGACCGTTCGCATCGACTTTCTGGCCACCTCTTTCCCATGCTCCACTGGCTGTAGGAAGCCCTCTGCATTTCTCCTTCAGGGATATACTGAGCAGCATTTTCGAACTGCTGTCCACATACCAAAGGAGTACTTGGCAAAACTGCTTGCGACATTTTTTGCTTTTAGGGCCATGCTACCTGAAGTGAATGCTTTCTTTGCTAAGCCATTTACTTTTTTTGCTTCCCTGTCAGGAGGCAGAGTGGATGTGGAAGATACAGGTCTAGAAGAGACAGCAGCAGCCTGCGTAACAAGCCCTTCCGGGGAAGGGTGAGAGGAGAGATATAAAGAGTCTCCTCTAGCTGGCCTGTATTTCCCAGAAATGGTGGAGCTGGCGGGAGGAATGGAACAAGGGTTTTGCCATATAATTCTTAAAGGAGCGGCAATGGCAGGGATTAAAGGCATATTACGTTTTGTGGTAAAATGTCAGTAAGGTCATAACCTTGTACAGGTGCCACTGATTAATGCAATCCCTCGGTGTCAATAACCCTTTCTACTAAAGCCCTGAATTTAGAAGAATTATGAAGATAGGCTGGCATTACTGAAATTCGAGGTCAGGAGAGGTGTCCAGACTGCTGGAGTCCTGGAGGCCTTCAGCCAGTTGCAAAAGCTGATTCTGGTCATCAAAATAATCGACACCTCCCGAACCCAAGTAAATAGGGTCGACAACTCCCTGATCATCAGCGTCATTATCTCCGAAGATACCTGCAATAGTATTCAAATATTTGGACCATGGTTGTGGGGTGAATGTTTTCTCGACAACCGTTGACGTCGAAGGTTTGTCTGTTGGCGCCGATATGGTGGATGTCGGTGTCAATCAGGATCGAGAGGCCGTAGCGTCAACATCCTTGGATGTACATGGTTGATCCAGCTTCCATTTTTTCTCTTTCGGTATTGAAAGATTGATCGGTGCTGAAGGTCAGGTATACTGAGCTCCACTATTGGCTCCGAAGCCTACTGCTTGGGGGGGTAACTGTACCTACTGCTGCATGCTTTCTGAACATGTCAAGCATGGAGGATTTGAAAACCTCCCACTCTTGGCGGTTGGTAGGCCCAGACAATTGCTTAACTTTATCGGTCGACGACTCGGAGTTCCGACAGTGGTGATGGTGCCTTTTCTCTCGGGACGAGGACGAGTGGCTCTTTGAGTGGGACCGTTTCTTCTTCTGCCTATGTTCTTTCTCAGGGGTGTGCCCCTCAGTTTCAGCCTCCGAAGACCAAATTATCGGCGGCACTGGAGATTTTGAGGACGGTCGACCCAGAGCGAGTTTTGCAGCTCGATCGCGTAGGGATTTGGGTTGCCTTTTTGTGCATGACGGACACCCGTCTGTCCCATGACCCGTGCCAAGGTACCAGAGACACAACTTGTGTGGGTCAGTGATGGACATCTTGGTGCCACATTCAGAACACCGCTTCAAACCCAATACCCGAGCGACCGACAGCTTGCATCGAGGATTGAAAAAAAAGTATGTTTTCTGACGAAATGGTCGAGTGAGTTGAAGACTCTGTGTTCCCAAACAGCATGTTAGCGCACAGAAAAAAGGAACTGAGGTTGGGGTGTAGTGACATGGAATTTATACAATGCCTGATGTCACATCTGGAGGCGACGACCAGCTGCCGAGCAAGATGAATTGACGGTCGATGGCTCGGTCGAGGTCCACTACGGCCCCTGTTGAAAATGTTCCGAAGCAGCAGAGTGGGAAGGAACGTCTATCAGATGAGGAATCTCTGGTGAAAGGCAATCCATTGAACAGGACTGCTCTGCCCCACTAACAACACAGACCATGCAGCTGCTTCTCCCAATAATTTAGATAACACAAAGGTTACTTTAGCTGCATCAGTAAGGACAGCCTCAGGTCTGCATAAAAATGTACACCTATGGCACACTATCTCCTTGGATTGTATCACTAATCTGTCATGCAATGGCATGTGTACTACAGTCTTTTTAGTGGTACACCAACTATCAAAGATGTCACATTTTGTCCCGTTACAACAGATACCAAACACAATGTCCTTAGCTAAAGGATGTAGTCAAGTTGCAATGGGAGCCGCTGGTAATAATCTCCCACTGTACAAGCCAGATTCTCTCTGAATTTTGGAAGGCTTTTTGTCTCATCCTGGGGTCTAAGTTCCTTCTGGTATATCATCCCGAAAGAGATAGGCAAACGGAAGAGACAAAGTTCTGGAACAGTTTCAACATTCAAACCTTTTGCAATGAGAGGAAACTGTGTGGATCTGTTGTGGTCAGAGGAATATGCCTATAGCAATCAATGCGCGGCAGCCACCCACTGGGTACTCACCATTTTTATGTGCATGGGGTTTCCATCTGTGAGCCATATGGGCGCTGCCCATTGGTGGACAGTTCTACAGGAACACCACATTCACCTAAGAATGGTCTTAGGGCAAACCTAAAGAAACCTGTAGAAATCTAAAGCCATGTACAAAAGGCAAGCAGTCATGCATTGTAGAACAAACAAAGCTTCAACACCAGAGCAGAAAGTGTGGGCCTTAAAAAGAAATATCCACCTAAAGGAGGCACAGAAATTCCTTCCCCGATGTATGGGCCCATTCCCGATAGAGCGGCAAATGGAGCCAGCAGCATTCAGACTAATCCTAACAACCAACATATACGTTTAGCCAATGTTACACATCTCCCTGTAACCCACAATAATAAGTAGATCTCAACCCACAACTAGAATATGAGGTAAAAGGCATCCTAGATTTAAAAAGGCTGCCGGGACTAGTATACTACTTTATTGATTGAAAAGGTCACAGCTCCAAAAGGTAATTTTATTTATTTATTTATTTGTTGGATTTGTAGAGCGCACTACAGCCCACAGGCATCAAGGCACTATAAAGGATACGTAAGAAGGCTTGCTTGAGGGTTACAATATGCAGCCCACGAATAAGGCTTAAGATTTTGGGAGACATCCCGAGCCACCGAGTCCCCTGCCTTGTCAAGAGGTTCCATACCCTAACACCTGGGAAATACCAGGGCAGAGAGTCGAGAATTATTGGTGAGGGTACTGTCCTGGGTTTCCAGAGCTAGCACTACTCCACAAGCCCATGTAATCCCCGGTCGGGTTCCAGGAGGATGGGCCCGGAGATACATCTTTTTGAAGACCAAACTACTTGGGAGCTATCCATCACCTAAAGCCAGTTAGACCCAAGAATTAACAGACAGAAGAAACAGGAAAGACCACAATAACCATGAATCTTAGCGGTGGAACTATGTTACCAGTAATCCTATGCGCTCTTGAGCCAATTAAAGGTACCGCCTCTTGCATGCATGTGCTGGAAATTCTGGGGACTTACCTGGATTTTGTCCCTTCGATCTGTGCCCTCACCTCGCCCCCACCTTCTGACCACCTCTGCTGCAGCCTTTTTCTGGGCTTTGATATTCTCAAGCTCACGCTGCATCTAGGAAAATAAGACAAGCAAAAGCATAATTGGGCGTGTACCTTGGCAAGGAGCTACTACACCTGAAAAGTAAACAGTACCAGACAAGACTTTTCATAACTTGCACTAAAATACTAGCATAGTTTTTGGGGTAATTTCTAACTAATGTGGATTTGCTTCAACGTAGTGTTTAACCAGTGATGATGAGGCTTGTGCCAAGGGACTGATGTAGTCCATAGTCTCAACCAATGCCATTTATTGGCTAGATGAAGACACCATTCTCCTCAGCACGCCTATCCTCCTCACTCACCATCCCCATCCTCCTGAACCTGGCTCTTCAATCTCCCACACCATCCCCTACAGGTACATATCTGGGAGCAAATGGGGTGTATGTTTTTTAGGGTGAAACACAGGCCCCGGGGGTCCTTTCAGTATAAGACACCAAAAGGTGTACCTGCTCGTTTCAGGGAACAAAAGGGACAGATTCAGGGACCATGCCAAAGAACAGCCCAATAACAAGTTCCAATAGTTATTCTTCTCCTTCAAGAAACTGCTCACCTTTTGCTACATAGAGTGGTGGAGCTTCTTTCAATAGTCTCATTTTGGATCTGTGGCTCTGTGGACTAATGCATCCACTACAGCGACCTGTGTTTGACCTCATGCTCACAGGTGCGAATCCTGGCAAGTCCACTCAGCCTGTCATCTTTCTGAGGTTGATAAAATGAGTGCCATTAAGTGTTGTAACAATAAACATCTTCGGGGGTGAACGTGCACTTTACAAATACACCTGTTCTGTTATGTTTATTGGTGGAAGCTGGGAATGACTGGTGTTCACACTATTTCCTGGCCCAAGAAAAGGACTGGGGGGCTCAGAGCCATCTTAGATCTGAGATTCAACAAACTCCTCTGAAAGGACACGTTCAAGATGCTGACTGACAGATTCTTTCGGATTTGGAGTTGTATGCCTGGCCTGTATCTTCAGATCTATAGAATTAATACATTCACATCACTGTTCCTCCCAAGCATCAGAAGTACCTTTGTTTTGTAGTGAAGTGCTTTACCAGTTTTCAATTTTCCCATTCAGTTTTACCTCTGCCTTACCCATTCACATAGGTCATGGTGGTTGTCATGGCCAATCCTTACTTGAGGAGGTTGCATGTATATTCTTTCCTTGACGAGCGGCTCCTGTAGGCCAAGCCAAAGGAATCAGCCCTTGAGAGTCTTGGGGCATCGTACAACTCCCTAGACCCATTATGTTCCTCAATAAACCTAAAAAGAGCCCTTTCTGACCCCATCGCAACACCTGCAGTTTAGGGGGGTTTGGAGAAAGTACTGCCTTTCTGTTCACGAGAGACAGTGACAAGCATCCATACCACGGTAGTGTGGCTCTCGGCTGGCGTTTTCTTGAAGACGCTAGGGCTCATGGAGTTCTTGATCTTCATAGTTCCAGAGGAAAGACTGCAGATGTGGTTGCTACATTGGTCCAAGAGGAGCCAGTGGTCCCAGTGAAGGCAAGTCCCTGAACGCTCACACCAGAGAGAACACAACCCACTAGTGAAGGAAGGCCCAAGTCGATCTTGTAAGGATAACACGTTTTAATCTCACACACAGATGAGTGCAACAGCAAAGAACTCTGCTGCTAAGAACGTTCTGGCAAAAAAGAGTACAAGCAGAGGCTTAAGAAGAGACACATCGTCATAGTGACGCAATACATACAGTAAAAACCTGTGCAGCTGGTTGGTGTGTGCCTATACAGTATTCGCCTGCCCCATAAGGGATGTCAGGTCATTGCTTCCAGCACAGTCCATCTGAATTCCATCACGTGGGGGCTGCCGAGATCAACTTCTCACTGACGAAGTTCAAAGAACAAATTAACTATACTCCTAACACAATGCTACTTTATCATTACACTGTGCGCCTGGCAGGCTTTAAGACTGGCACAAAGGAGGTTCTGGGGCACTCTAACCTCCACACACTCCTTTCTGCACCATCTGGCTCCAAGGTCTCTACCCTCGTTTTGAACTATAATTTATCCCTCACAGCACCTTGCAATACAAATCATAGAATTGTAGCTCACAGTTGTGAAATATCTGACCTCTTTGAACATTTCAGGGCTTGTTACTCTGGGGTTGGTGGTCAAAGGGCACCCTGTGCCAAGGAATTCAGGGATTGTGAGGTTTAGTCAGCTATATGGGCTATAACTCATGGTCGCTTTGGGATGGGCGGGGTTATGCTTTGGCCAGTGTGAGATAACATGCACACCAGGCACCGGTCTATGATCACAGCCTTGCAGGGCACATTCCTTCCGGACAGAAAAACATCTTTGCTACAATGAACAATTAATGAGCTTTATGGCTTTCGGGGGTGTGGGTTGTCCTCATGGGAGTTCGGGCATGGCTGGAGATTTCCCTTGTCTCGCAATTAGGGCCTAGTGCATGAAATGCTGCATACGCCGAGCAGGCCTTGTCTCCAATCTATGGTTACTAACATCTACACAAAATGCACTAACAGCTATACAAAATGCTCTAACCTCTATACAAAATGTCAGTCTTTGTCGCACCTTGGGCTACACTATGTGGGTTGATTATAATGGGATGGGTCCTACCAATGTCCTCACTCTCGCCTGGCCCATCATAGTGCTTCGAATGCTGCTCGCCTTACTCTAAAGTGCTTAGGGGGTGGGACGGGGCTTCCCCTTTCCCAACATTCCCCCATTCATTACTTCAACAGTAACAAACTCCTTAATACCACTGCACTCCTGCTGTCACCTCTGTGCTTCCAGGTATGGATGCGTCCCCTTTATTGGTACCCACGCCCTGAATACTGACAGCAAATCCTCCCCCTACACGCATATTCCTCAGGTGAGCAAGTCATATAGATGCATCCCCGTCCCACGCCATCTATCCCAACCTCTAAATAATTCTCTATATCAGGGGATGGAGTAATGATAGTGTGGTATAGGTGATGAACTTCAAGTACATACGGGACGGGGAGCATTTCATGCGTAGGGCCACAATGAGGGACACCAACCCCAATTCATACCATCATTTTTGCACTACTGGGTGCCACATTGGCACAACATCAAAGGCCCAGTTGACAGGTGCAGAAAATGACAAGGATGAACACGATGATGGCATCAACATCTTCATGATCGCTCCGATCCACGACGGGGCCCAGTCAAATGCCATGGTGAACCAGCCAATCTCTTGTACTTCTCCCGCCTTCTACATACGAACATCCAGGCCATGGAACGTGCAACAGGATTCGCCAAACCTTTTGCTCACCCTACATTCCGTTGCTGTTAACATAACGGTTTTGCATTGTCAATGGATGCAGCTCAACCTTGATCACGTTGAACCCATCCTCTGTATCATTCGCAAGCTGGACCAGCTCCCAGCGCACAATCTGCAACCATTGGGGGTTTGCTGCAGCCTGCACTCCCAGCAACCGAAGAGATGCAAAAAAAGGATTCTACTGGAATATACTGAGCTGAAGAGCCTGTATTCGTCTGGTATTTCAGCAAGCAATGCGGAAGAGTCTTTAGATATGTAATTCAATGTTTTCGTCCTCTTAGTTGTTGGATCCGTCCGTTTCCTGGCAGGATGCAGAGCTCTTGTGAATACGGGAGGTATAGTTGGCAGGCAGTGTTCCCCTCTTTATTTGTCCTTACTAGTAGTACTGAGTGCAGCGTGGCTAGCGAACAACAGCCCCTCCATGATGTCGGGAGGTGCAAGTAAGCGGCCACAGACCCAGTAGTAATCCATTAGAGCTGCCATTCCCTTCTTCATGTCTGCAATCAGGAGAGTTTTATTACAAAGTTCGTTCGAGCCGAAAAAGACTGTACCAAAGACTGTACCCTTGCTGCAGAAACACAGTCCATATAAGTTCTTCCCTGTGCCCTTGCACCGGCTTTTCCATTGTTGCAATCCACGTCAGCTTTGTGAGATGATCAGTCCATATTTTTGCACATAAATTGTCGCCTTGTGCTATCATTCCCTTGTTATATGTTACCAGTCCTTCTGCCAGGAAAGGTAGCGTGGTGTACTGCCATTTTATCAACATGCTTACGTCATTTCACCAACAAATAGGGTAACTCCACACACTTGAGGTTGCCTGGATTGTCGTTGCACTTCACAAGATCTGCAGTTGCACACTGTGTTCCTTTTATTCTGCATAGCGCAAGATGAACTAGGCATTTTGCCTCTATAATATGGACTTCTTGCGGTATGAACACCTTGGGAGCGCCTGATGCGTGTGGAATGTGTGAACACACATTACAGTTTCCATTCACATCATTTCTTCCCACACCACTCATGTCAGTACACCAAGAGTTGGTAAATTCTAGATGGCGTATATCTTCAATCGCATCCAAGCCCAGCCCTTGATACATATACTTTTTTCATACTTCCCTTTTCATTATTCTATACACACTCTCTGGGGTGCCAGCTTTAACAGTACTGTTCAAATATGACCATACGGTTTCAAATTATTAAACAATCCTTGACTTGCTGGAACCAAACTCTTCACTATCACTCTCATTGCCAATTGTGCATGCACGCTGGCTGTCGTATTGTTCCTGCTATAATAACCACTAATAATCATATGAACACTATTGCTACTCCAATATGCATTTCCATTATTGTTAACATTCATGTTGCTACTAATATACGTAAATCCACTAACAATATTAATATTTATATGTACTGTCCCATTTAAATATACAGCCCATTCCCTCCTTTACAGGACCACCCCCTATAACATAGCCATCAATATCATATTTAGACCTGCAATAATGGTAATTCCACAATAGTATGCATAGGTCCATATATTGACATTCATTACAAGTAGGGCGGTAAGGGATACCGGGCACCAGTAAGGAGCCCGGTGCCGGTAATCCTTTACCGCCCTACTATGAGGTCCCTTAGCGGGTCCCTCCAGTAACGCCTGGTCCGACCAGGCATTATGGACGGGACCCGTTAAGGGACCTTGAAGCTAATAACGGTACCACAATTTGTGGTACCGTTATTAGGGCCTTCCCCATTCCCATTGAGCCCTATTGGGGCTCAGGTGGGAATGGGGAATGGCTTTTTCAATGGGGACTTACCGGTCCCGCAAAGGTCGGACTACACTGCTAAATTCCCATTGAACGAGACCGGTGCCGGACACGTCATTAGTGGTAGTCATGGCACAAATAGCGCCATGACTACCACCAATCTCGTAATGAGGACCATTGTCAATTGTGCATCTACACTTCGGATCCCGACTTAACGAACAATTATTTACATTCGTGAGATTCATCATCTTCTCTTCTGAAATGGAAGCAAAAGACACACAACAAAGGAGAGACGTACAACCCGTACCTTTACTAAGAGATAGACAGAGAGAGAGAGACAGAGAGAGACAGAGATAGACAAAGAGAGAAAGTGCTCTCGAAAAAAAGAATACGGAGCTAGAAGCTTAGCTTCGGTCTGTCAACCGAGTGTGACACCGCACACGAATCGTGTCTGGACAGGCTGGTGAGGTGATAGGGTGCAGGTACTACTACACCTCCTTTTAAGATAACTGAAGTGCCGACGTGCTGTCTGGAGGGGCTCTGCATACATCAGAGAGGTGGATCCAATATCACAAGCCCTTTACTTTCACAACGAGGGGAGTGCAAAACACCACCTCGTAGGGCCCGTGGAACCAAGGGTTGATCCACCTACACATGAAGCACAAAGTCACCAGGCAGCAGAGGTTATGTGGTCATGCACTCAGGATCTGTTGCCGCCATAATTGCTATGTCCGGTGTGTCTGTTGTCTCAATATTGGGAGGTGCAATCCGTCGGGAGACACATTTAATAGCCTGCATCAAATAATCTTTGAACTCATCACCCATGGGTGTAATTTTAGGGGGGGGGACAGGGGTGTTTGTCCCCCCCCAACTTTCATGGCACACCATTTTGTCCCCATTCATTTGGCTCGGCCACCTTTTCTTCATATGTCATGTCCCCCCCAACATTTTGAGCAAAGTTACTCCACTGTCATCACCTAACACTGCTGTTGCACTTTGTGCGTCTGAAGCTCTTCTTACAGGACATCTGGGGGTGTGCATATGCCGACCAGTGACCACCTCGCGAGGAGACAAATGGTGGCCTTTGCTGGGCTGTGTAAGTAGACTGAAGAGGACTAGGGGCAAACAGTGCACTCAGTTCTTCTTCAACATGGTACACAGTTTAGACCATTTGCTTTGGAGGAGCCTGTTGATCCTATCCACATAGGTGTTGGCCTATGGGTGTTAAATGGAACACATCCAATGCTTAATGCCAAGTAGTGCTGTGATGTGCTGAAAGAGTGCATTGAAAAAATGTATGCCATTGTTAAAACCTTGCACAAACCCCATCGAGGAAAAACCTTGCGTACCAAAAATCTAGCAGCACATTTGGCATCCGGATGTGCGCAAGACCCTGCTTCGAACAACCTTGAGAAAGGGCAAACCACTACTATGAGGTACCTGGAGCCATTTCAAAGCTCACCCATATCAACATAATCTATGTGTAATTCATGGACTGGCCCAGTAGGGTGAGGAATTGTGCCCCGTAATGTCCCTAGGGTCATCCCTGTACTAAAACCTTGACATGTGCTGCAATGTACAACCATTTCTGTGATGCTCTCCTGGATGTTTGGTATAAACCAGTCCTCCTGTATATCTGCTTCGATGTGCTGCTTTGCACTATGGGATGGATAGTGTGTTCAAATGCTGGTGCTAGCAGCCCCTCAGACTTTACTGTCTTACCAG
This sequence comes from Ambystoma mexicanum, assembly GCF_040938575.1. NCBI lineage: Eukaryota > Metazoa > Chordata > Amphibia > Caudata > Ambystomatidae > Ambystoma > Ambystoma mexicanum. The sequence continues at coordinate 44,199,953 of NC_090921.1, forward strand.
AGCTCTCTTGTCCCCATAATAGATCCCTTGGGGATTGGTTGCATCCCGTTCGTAGTCACATCCTTCTCCCTTACTGGTGCCCTACCCTGTAACTCTATTAGCTGGGAGATGCTATGTAAGTTGTTGGATGTTCGCTTGCTGGTGGAGTGGTCACAAAATACACAACATGCATTTTATTTGGCGGATAGGCCGCCATTGTGGCTGCTGCATCAGCGACTGTGTTCCCCATTGATATTTTGTCTGCCCCATTAGTGTGGGTGGCGTACTTGACGACCGCCACAACAGATGGTTGGGATAATGCTTCTATCAGTATTTCTAGCAGTGCCACATGCTCCACTGGGGATCCACCCACCTTCCAAAACCCCCTCCTCCTCCAGCAGGATAGACCGGTGTGCACAGTTGTTGTGACATATGCTGAATCTGAATACATTGTGACATGGCACTTTCGGACGCTCTCAATGCTTCAATGAGCGATATGAGTTCCTCCGCATGTGCAGAATAATGCATGGGCAATCGTTTCATGCCCATCGTCTCATACTCCCCTTCCTCAAAACGTACCACCGCTGCCCCTATATGTCTTTGTCCATCCCCCTGGTCAATTGTGTACGACCCATCAGCAAAGAGTACCTCACCCTCTACAAATGCGTAATCTTTTGCATTCTCCTCCCCCTCATATTTAGCACAGTCGTGCACCGTCAGATCCTCGGCAGTGGGGATAACTGTTAGGAAGGTGGCAGGATTCACTGTTTTGCATATAACCACATGAATGTCGGGCTTTGAAATAATAATCTCATACACCGAAGATCTTGGTGTAGTCAGGGTGGACTTTGACCTTTCTGGGATGGCCAATAGAGAATGTTTCACATACAACGTAACTGAGCATCCTATTACAATAGTAGAACTTCTTTCTATTGCAAATGTAGCAGCTGCTAAATCTTGTTTGCCCGTGAACTGCCCATACATCACTGAATCCAACGTGCCGCTGTAATAGGCCAATGACTTATGGCTCATGATACTTTTCTGTGTCAAAACTGCGGTCATGAGCTGGCCATCAGAATTTGAGAACAGGTAAAATTCCTGTGCCTAGTCTGGGGTGGCCAGTACAGGTGCTGAACTAATGACTTCTTTTAGATTGTCGAACTGTTTGATCATTTCTGCAGTCCACTGTAAATCATGATCCTTTGGTTTTTGTGCTTCCTTAAGGGCTTGCAGAAGTGGTCTTGTGTATGCGGCATAATCTAAAATCCATGCCCTACAGTAGCCCCAAAAACTTCTACATTTCTTTAACTGAGGCAGGACTGTAGTTGGCGCATACTGACGCTACCCTATCTGCTAGTATCCCTTTATCATTCGCTGATATGAACTGTCCCAGATAGAGCATCTCCTGTTGGCAGTATTGAAACTTAGCCTTGTCGACCTTGTACCCTTTATAGGCCAGCAATTGTAGGTGCAATGGAATCCCTTCAGCAGTGCTGCTCACTGTCAATACACACAGATCGTCCACGTACTTGATAATCGTGCTAGGCACCTGAATATTCCCTAGATCAGTGCGCAGTATTCTGTTAACCCTTTAAGTGCCATGGGTATTTCTCCCCAGTGCCAGGGCCTTTTTTGGTGATTTCGGTATGTGGCCATTCAATGGCTTGTAAATTTTTTGTTATATGAGATATGTTGGCCAAATTTGGCTCCTTTTTTTCCCACATGTAGGCGGTCGTAATGCCACCCAGGAATCCCAGGTTGCTGTAGGGGGTTGAGAGAAAATAAGCAAAAAGGGCGAACATTTGTTTTTTTTTAGAAAAATGCCAATGAAATGATGTACAAAGAAAGCCTGTGGTTTTTTCCTTGTAAGAGCTAGGAACAAATGGTTTGCTGTGCTGAGTTCCCCAATTACGTGGCTTTCGAGAACAGGCTGAGTGGAAATGGAAACAAATTATTTTGATGTGGTTATCAACCGTTTTGTGAGAGGTAGGAGATTTTGGCCATTTTTGCCAATTGGACATGCATGGACGGAATGGGAGAAAAGGGTAGGAAAGCCGAATTGGAGGATGGAAAGGCATATATTTCTGAAAAGTAGACAAAATTCCAAGTTTAGGAAGGGGTGATTTGCGTAGGTCAGGCAAACACTAGATAGGGGAAAATGCCATAGATTGGGGGAAAAGCGGGAAAATGACCGGAAAAAAAGGAATGTGTTGGACATGGTTGGCTTGGTACGGCAATGGCTTCTATGAATTTTGAGAAAAACAATGCTCCGTTACATTCCCCCTACTCTTGCAGTTAGGAAAGCACACATTTTTTGTAGTGTGTTACAAAGCAAGCAATAGCACAAGCCAAACACTGAGCCATGGTACACAGGAGTTTTACGCTCACGGCCTGAACAGACGCACTTAGCATGTGTAAATCGGGAAAACCAATGTGGTGAGGAACAGCAAGCATACATTTTTTGAAAGAGCACAGGAAGACCTTTTCAAGGGTAGGTGACTTGTGCAGGTTACAAAAGTGTATGGTGCCTAAAGCAGCGACTAAATGTAGGGCACATTTGGGAAATGAAAGGGTTGTGTGACAAAGGGCACCAGCAAATGGGTCAAAACGTTATGTAAACCACACAAACACAACACATGGCCTACCGTCTCGCGTTCCCACAGCTGTCCCGATGAAAACGGTACCTCACATGTGTGGGTGCACCTACCTGGCCGCCAATGGGAAAGCCTAAAACACAAGTAACCCCAAGTCTGTTTTCAGACCGGAATTTCAGACGCTCTGCCGACTGGCACAACATACAGATATGGGCCTCGGGTGTCCAAGCCACTAAGGAAAACAGGGAACCCCATGCATTTCCAAAAAGAGGACACCCGTGGGAATCCGCAGAGGTATGATTTACCCAAATCGCCCCAGAATGTATTACCCAGACACCCCTGCAAAGTCCGAAATGTGGGGAAAAAAATGCATTTTCTGCACATTTCGCTCGGCTGACCCATGGAAACACGCCCCCAACAACACATGGCCTACTGTCCCATGTTCCCACAGGTGTCCCGATGAAAACGGTACCTCACATGTGTGGGTGCTCCTACCTGGCCGCCAAGGGGAAAGCCTAAAACACAAGTAACCCCAAGTCAGTTTTCAGACAGGAATTTGAGATGCTCTGCCGACCGGCACAACATACAGATATGGGCCTCGGGTGTCCAAGCCACCAAGGAAAACAGAGAACCCCATGCATTTCTGAAAAGAGGACACCCGAGGGAATCCACAGAGGTATGATTTGCCCAAATCGCCCCAAAATGTATTACCCAGACACCCCCGCAAAGTCCGAAATGTGGGAAAAAAAACGCATTTTCCGCACATTTCGCTCGGCTCACACTTCAAAACACACCCCCAACAACACATGGCCTACCGTCCCACGTTCCCACAGTTGTCCCGATGAAAACGGTACCTCACATGAGTGGGTGGACCTGCCTGGCCGCCAAGGGGAAAGCCGAAAACACAAGTAACCCCAAGTCTGATTTCAGAGGGAAATCTCAGACATTCTGCCGACCGGCACAACATACAGATATGGGCCTCGGGTATCCAAGCCACCAAGGAAAACAGGGAACCCCATGCATTTCCGAAAAGAGGACACCCATGGGAATCGGCAGAGGTATGATTTGCCCAAATCACCCAAGAATGTATTACCCAGACACCCCTGCAAAGTCCAAAATGTGGGGGGAAAAACACATTTTCTGCACATTTTGCTCGGCTCACCCGTCAAAACACGCCCCCAACAACACATGGACTACAGTCCCGCGTTCCCACAGGTGTCCCCATGAAAAAGGTACCTCACATGTGTGGGTGCACCTACCTGGCCACCAAGGGGAAAGCCTAAAACACAAGTAACCCCAAGCCTGTTTTCAGACAGGAATGTCAGACTCTCTGCCGACCGGCACAACATACAGATATGGGCCTCGGGTGTCCAAGCAACCAAGGAAAACAGGGAACCCCATGCATTTCCAAAAAGAGGACACCCGTGGGAATCCGCAGAGGTATGATTTGTGCACATCGCCCCAGAATTTATTAACCAGACACCCCCGCAAATTTCGAAATGTGGGAACAAAACGCATTTTCCGCACATTTCGCTCTGCTCACCCATCAAAACACGCCCCCAACAAAACATGGCCTACCGTCCATCGTTCCCACAGGTGTCCCGATGAAAACAGTACCTCACATGTGTGGGTGCACCTACCTGGCCTCCAAGGGGAAAGCCTAAAACACGAGTAACCCCAAGTCTGTTTTCAGACCGGAATTTGAGACACTCTGTTGACCGGCACAACATACAGATATGGGCCTCGGGTGTCCAAGCCACCGAGGAAAACAGGGAACCCCATGCATTTCCGAAAAGAGGACACCCGTGGGAATCCGCAGAGGTATGATTTGCCCAAATCGCCCCCGAATTTATTACCCAGACACCCCCGCAAATATCGAAATATGGGAAAAAAAAACGCATTTTACGCACATTTTGCTCGCCTCACCCATCGAAACACACCCCCAACAAAACATGGATTACTGTCCCGCTTTCCCACAGGTGTCCCGATGAAAACGGTACCTCAAATGTGTGGGTGCACCTACCTGGCCGACCAAGGGGAAAGCCTAAAACACAAGTAACCCCTAGCCTGTTTTCAGACAGGAATTTCAGACGCTCTGATGACCGGCACAAGATACAGATATGGGCTTCGGGTGTCCAAGACACCAAGGAAAACAGGGAACCCCATGCATTTCCGAAAAGAGTACACCCGTGGGAATCCGCAGAGGTATGATTTGCGCACATCGCCCCAGAATTTATTACCCAGACACCACCGCAAATTCCGAAATGTGGGGAAAAAATGCATTTTCTGCACATGTTGCTCAGCTCACCCATCGAAACACGCCCCCAACAACACATGGCCAACCTTCCCGGTTTCCACAGGTATACCAATGAAAACGGTACCTCACATGTGTGGGTGCACCTACCTGGGCGTGAAGGAATAAGGCTAAACCACTGCTATCCCCCCCAAAGAGTTTGGTGAGCCAACCTACAGATTTAGGCCTGAGGTGTTGCAGCCACCAAGAAAAACAGGGACCCCCATGCATTTCCAAAAAGAAGACACCCATGGGAATCTGCAGAGGTATGATTTGCGTAAATCGACCCAGAATTTATTACCCAGACACCCCTGCAAAGTCCGAAATGTGGGGAAAAAAAATGCATTTTCCGCACATTTCGCTCGGCTCACCCATCGAAACACACCCCCAACAACACATGGCCTACTGTCTCGCGTTCCCACAGGTGTCCCGATGAAAACGGTACCTCACATGTGTGGGATTCCCTGTTTTCCTTGCTGGCTTCGACACCCTAGGCCCAAATCTGTAGGTTGCCCACATGAACAAACTGTGCTGTGGCGAAAGGCTTGGGGTTACCAGCGGGTTACCCTTTTCCTTGTGCGCCCCCGGTAGGTGTACCCACACATGTGAGGTACCTTTTTCGTCTGGACACCTGTGGGAACGCAAGAAGGTATGATATCTGTTGTTGGCGACGTGTTTCGGTGAGTGGACACAGGGAAATGTCTCTGAAATTGGCTGGAAATGCAGACAATTCTCAGACATTTCGCTCTGGCAATGGTCAGCCATCTGCCCCAGGGTTCAGATGCATGTGCCCCCATGCTTTGGGGGCCGGGAGGGGGAGAGGGCTGCTTACTTGAAGAAGCCCCCTTTCCCGCCAACTCACAAACAGATCCATGGTGGTCTAGTGTGTTGCTGGTCACGGATCGAACGCTGTGCGCCGATCCGTGACCAGCAATGCCTCATATATGTGGTGTCCTTGTAAAGGGGAGAACCTCCCCTTTCCAAGGACACCACTTTTTGCCATATCCCTGGTGGTTTAGTGGGCCCCAGGGCCCCAAACCCCCTCCCACCTCCCCCCTACCCTCGATTTTTTTTTTCCTTTTCACCCCTGGGGGCAGTGATCATCTGCCCCCAGGGGTCTCTGGTGCTGTGGCCCCATGCTTTGGGGCCACGGGGGAAGGGGGCCGCTTACATAGTAAGCAGCCTCCCATCCCCCCGCGTCACTAACAGATCTGTTTTGATCCGGTGACATTGCTGCCTGCGGATCGCGCGCCCTGCACCCGATCCGCGGGCAGCAATGCCACACAATGGGTATCGCTGTAAAGGGGAGAATCTCCCCTTTCCAACGATACCCGTCTCGATCTCCGGCTTGAAAAACAGCCAGAGATCGAGGCGGAGCAAGAAGGGCTCTTACCTTCTCTCTTCCCCGTAGCAGCCGAAAATGTCTGCTGCGGGGAATTTACTTTCAGTTTCACGCCGACGTGCTTTACGCACGCCGACGTTAAACTGAAGGTAATCCATTCCCCTGGTAGTGGGTAATCGAGCCGGCTCGTCGGTGGCAACCTGGAGTGCTTTCCACTGATGAGCCAGCTCGTCGGTGGCACTTAAGGGGTTAAAGATGTTCGGGCTCTCACAGTACCCCAGAGGTAACCTAGTATGTTTGAAATGTATTTAGCCCTGTGTAAATGCTGTGACATACCTCGACTCAGGGTGGAGTGGAACCGAGAAGAATGCATTCTTCAGGTCCACTACAGTGAAGTATGTGGCTTCTTTGGGGATACTGCATACAACTGTCACAGGATTCAGAACGACTGGAAATTCTTTCTGTTTCATGTCATTTAGGGGGGAAAAGTCCTGAATCATTCTCCAATTGGCCCCTGTTGATTTTTTGACAGGGTATATCACTGTTACACAGAGACGTTGATGCCACAATGATCCCCTGATGCAGCACAACCTTTATTGTCTTTCTAATACCTGCTTCCGCCTCCCTTGATAATGGATATTGTTTTACCCTGGGTAGCACCGCACCTACCTGACTTTAGTGTTATATACAGAGGGCTCACGTCTTTCAGTATCCCTCATCATGAGGATTTGTAGTCCACAACTGTGAAGGCACGTGTTGTAAGTCTTTATGGCATTATGTCACAGGGGATAGAAATCTCTAATATTATTTCTCCATTTTTGCGGTTGTTCTCAAACAGCTCATCATCCGTCACTTCCTTAAATTCTACTATTGAATCTTTATAGAGCACTGTGCGCCACTCACACCCGTCTCTATCAATTCCTAGCAGGACAACCTTCTTGTCAGAGACCAACAATCCCTGTAAATCCAGTGACAATATTGTTCCCGCCACCACCTCAGGTGACACAACCGATGAAAAATGAAATCTGTGGGCACTCGTCCAACACTGTTTAACAATCTGAGGCACTGCCTCCACGAGCACAGTAATACCATAAATTAACATGTCCCGCGAACCACCACCTCTTTTACCATTGTGTGCATTATCGATTTTTCTCTTAATGCGCACATCCCAGACATGGAACAAACTATACAGCGATCTGTAATGGATACTGTCATGTTTAATTTGCTGAGCAGGTTCCTGCCTAGCAATTAAATTGACAGGGGAACTTTCAGAACATAGTAGGGGAGCCCGCACCACCTTCCCTACCACCTTTACGTCCAACTCCCCAGTGTATGGAACCATGGAAATAGCTCCAGAGAATCCCTGTGTGTCAAGATATTTGCCAGATAATGGGAAATTCCCTTCCATGATGCATGATTTCGTTACACCTGAGTCCACCATAAATATGAACTGTTTGTCTCCTATCTCCACCACCACCAAGGGTTCCTCTTCAGGGTGGATGGTCGTTGACAAAACCGGACACACAAGTGCTCTCTGTGGGTTGTCCTAATCAGGATATGTGATCATTCTGGAAAACGAGAAAGGGTAACCCCATCACTGTTGCTCCTCCAGAGAGGTGGTGGTCCTGCTTGGTACCCTACTGACTGGGGCCACACCGCCCTGCTGCGGTGGGTGCTGTACCTCTATATCATATACTGCACGTTGATGGTTGTATGTCTCGGGTTGCCCCTGTAGATACCCTTGATTCTGATACCCTTGACCCTGTTGTGGATATGCTAGTTCTCGGGGCCCTTGGGACTTGGGGTCCCTGGGGCCCTTGGGCCTGCTTCTGTGGCCCTAATTATACCCCATTGCAGACTTGCTCCTGCATTCCCTTGCAAAAGACCCCCACCTCAAACAATTCCAACTTTGTGATGGTCCAGACGCCTGCTCCCTGGGTCCAAATCCCCCCTCTTGTTCCTCGGAAGCCCCCCCTCTTCCCTTGCTGCCACTGTGGCAGGGATACTGTTGCCCCCCACCTCACTGTCCTTGTCCTCCTTCTGCCCATATTACAGCAATAGTGGCGCTCACAACCTGCTGGGTGCTTTCTATCCCTTCCACCTGTACACTGGTGTCGACACAGGTGCCTGGACAACAACCTTTGCCAATTTCTTTTCTACTAATGTCATTTCCTCCATTTGGTGCCTTTGGGCTGTTTCCCTTTCCCACTCCTTGATTATTTTGCAATGGCGCACTATTATATTCTGTTTCTCCGGCTACCCCTTTGCTTTGATACCCTCAATCTTATCTAACACCTTCTGCACCTCCTTTGGCAAGCCCATCTTTACAATAAAATAGAAAAATGTTATTGAACGATCCCATGGTCCTCCCGCTTCAGCTCTCCACATCTCTTGTAATTTAATAATAATAATAATAATAATTTGGCTTTTATATAGTGCTACGAACCCTCAGGTATCTGAGTGCTGCTTATTATTACCCACGGTGTGTGGTGCTCATTTATCAACCTCGGAAGGATGAAAGGCTGAGTTTGCCCCCCCCCGGGATTCGAACCTGCGTTAGCAGGCTCTGCACGGATGTCAAAGCGAGCGCTCTACTCACTGTGCCACTTGACCGAACGAATTTAGCTGGGTCCTCATCATCACCAATTGTACGTTGCATCAGGGTCTGTAAATCAGGGGTGTCAGGGAAATCCCTTCATAGCACTCCGTGTGTATTGTTCCCCAGGGTAATTCCTGGATACCCAGCTTTTACCCACATAACCTCAGTCTAGTCGCCAATTATAGCAACCATCAAGCTCTTGATGTCCCCTATTGCCAGGGGCACCCCTGTTGTTTGCTTTTCAAACTCATATATCCACTTCCTCACCCCTGCTGTGAGCGGGTGGACAGCCTTAATCAAGTTGTTTTTATCCTTCTGGGTCCAGGGAGCATACTGGGCCTCATTCCAAGTGTGGCGGTCCGGAAACAAGGGTGCCGTAAAGCTTTCCGGCACCCTTGTTCCCTGATGCCACACCATGAGTCTGCCTGCAGGGGCCATCGTCCTGGCAGGGTCAGATCAGCCGGGCACAACAACCCCTGCAGGCAGAGTTTTAACGGAAGCATTGACACTGTTAGCAACAGTGCCAATGCTTCCGTCTTCCCACTCCCATGGAGTCCTACGGGACTCCACGGGAATAATGTGGAGTTACCAAACCCGCCGCCTGACTTCCTGTGCTGCCAGGACTTGCAATGTCCCAGTGGCATTGGGAAGTCGGGTGGCAGATTCAGTGTTAAAGGGTCGGCGGCAACCTGACCTTGGAATGAGGGCCACTGTGTCCTCCCTGCCCCCTTATGTATGAGGGACATCTGCATCCCATTTCCCACATCCATCTTCATACTTCCCCGATTCCTTGCCAACGCCACCTAGCCTGCCCTATTCTTCAACCTGCCCCCCGTGAACCTTCTACTTGGGGGTACTCTCAACCTCCTCTTTACCCCTTCCTTCTTCTTCACCCTCATCAAACTTATCATTGTCATCCTCCCGCCTCATTGTTTCCCAACCCCGTAATCTATTGTCCAAGGACTGACCACTCACCCTTGCTTCCCTCCTTCTCAACACCTACGCTTCGTATTCTTTCAGTATCCATCCTGAGGAGCACATCCCCTGATCTCTATTCTCCCGATCCTTTTTCTGACACGCCTACATCCCTCACTATTCTTGAGGATGCCTGTATCCTGTTCCACTCTGATAGCAATACTGCCAACCTATATTTGAACTTCCTTGACCTGACACTCACAGATGCCGATACTTCAAGCGGGTGTGCGTATGGGAGTGGGTGAGCGGTAGCCTGTGGTGTTACTGGTGCTGAAGTGGTCCCCACCACAGTGGGTACATAGGTTGGATTTGTGTACCCATCTGCTGGACACGCTGTCAAGGTATATGATTGCCTGTACTCCTCTGACGCCCCACCCTCTTGTTCTACACTCCAGCACTATCCATCTTTCTGTATCTGTGCTCCCACTCCATCCCCTTGGTCCTCTGTGTTCTCAAACATTTTCCAGAGGTCTAACATTTCATTTCTCTTCTGTAACTGGTTCCCCTTATAGGTATCTACAAAAAATGTGGACCAAGATGCTCAATTGTGGGAGCCCTGCTATGGCCACGGGCAGGGCATCTCCCCTCCACACGTCTCCGTGATCCACTGCTTATGGTATTTCTTTCTCCACCCTGTCATGATACAGTGGCAGGGCCTTATACATATACTCTATTGGTGTTCATCCCCCCATGCTTGTGCTGACTACGTCCTACTAACCCCGCAATGTCTCACTGCCGCTGTTGAGGACGATCGACAACAACAAAAAAAGAAAATCACCCCCAACCTTTCCTGTCCCTCTTCCCTTGTGCACACACACTACTTCACAAAACCATCTAATGACACACACTGCCCGCCCCTCCTTTGGCCTGTTCTTCATCCAATAAAACATGAATACAATTGTCAGGTTTCCTTCCCCTATTCAGGCTATTTTCCCTTATTCAAGTTTCCTTCTCATTATTTCTCTTTATTATCCTTTTTTAGATTAGCCTTGTGTGGGTGGGAAGTTTTCTTTTGTAGTTGGTTTGGCCTATCTGCTTTTCTTATATCCTCTGCAGGTTCAGCTCTGGTTAGCCTTGACGCAGTCTGCCTGGTGTTGTTTTGTTATCCACTCCCCCCTTTCCCTTTGAGGTGTAGTTTACAGAGCTGAATTGAAATCTAGTTCTAGGAATTACATTTCAGGGGGATCGTCGGGGGTTCAGCAGCTTCCGCAGACACAGGACCTCTCAGCCTGACAGAATGAAAGGCCAATAATTTAGTCCGCCCGAGCTGTCATGAACCCCGACGAATCCATGGAGATGTTAGGATCTTTGATCAGGGAGTTACGGGAGGAGTTGAAAATATCTCGGGATGAAAATGCCTTACTTAGTCAAAAGGTGGATGACTTGAGTGTTAAAGTAACACAAATTCAACAGAGGGGAGAAAGGAGAGAGGATGAGGTTTCAGGGGGTGCTGGTTCTCCACCTGAGTTAGAAAGAGAAGGTGAAGATCATTTACCACAAATACAACGGGCACCTCCAGTGGCAGAAGGGGTAAGGAGTTTAATTATGCCAGTTCCTTTGGCGCCTCCAGAACGTTATCATGGGGATCCCAAGAGGTTTAGGGTGTTTTTGACACAATGTGAATTACATTTTATGAGTAGACCAGAATTATTTCCCTCGGATGCATCTAAGATAACTTTTATGTTGTCCTATCTTTCTGGGGAGGCATCTGCTTGGGCTGGGTTGTTGGTGAGTCAAAAGGGTGTGGTTTTAGGAAATTACACCAGTTTTTTAGAGATTTTCAGAAAGATGTTTAATAGAAGACAGTTATCTCTGGAAGTGGATGGTGAACTTTTAGAACTAAAACAAGGTAATAGAGACTTGATTGCTTATATAACACAATTTAAGTCCCTTGTGTTAGAAAGCAAGTGGCCCGCGGTTAAACGGGCCTCGTTGTTTTATAGGGGCCTTAGAGATGAGTTAAAGGATGCATTGTCTGGAGTAGTTGAACGCCCCTCTACTTGTGAAGGTCTGATTGATTTGGTTATTCAATTGGAAATTCGTTTCAGTGAAAGGAAGGCAGAGAGGCGTCATTGTCAGAGTGATGTAAAGTCTCTAGTTAGAGTGGATAGACCTAAGGTAGAGAGTAGATCCAAAGGGAATAATCCATCTCCCAGGGTCCGAGGCCCTTTAACAGTGGAAGAAAAGGCTAGGAGGAGAGATAACAATCTGTGTTTATATTGTGGAAGAGGTGGGCACTTTTTAGGGAACTGTCCTTACACTCCCAAGAAGACTTCTACCTCAGCGGTCAAGGTACAACAGATCGCCAATACGGTGCAGACAGCGGTTCCCCATATAACCGTAAATGTATCCTTGTTCGCTGAGTTGGAGTGTAAGGGAAATGGTCCTGTAATGTTTGACTCTGGTGCCACCGGGAATTTCATGGATTGGGATCTGGCAAAATCTTTGGGAATTCCAATTATTCAGAAGGAGGTTGTAGAGCAGGCTAGGGCTGTTGATGGTACATATCTATCTTCTGGTCCTATTACTCATAGGGCAGGTTCTTTAACTTTGGAGTTATCAGGAGGTCACAGAGAGATAATTTCGTTTGAGTTAATTGATGCTCCTTTGTTGAAGATTATTTTGGGTATGCCTTGGCTTACTCTCCATAATACTCTGATTGATTGGAGTGCTAGGACAATTGACATGCAGTCAGATTTTTGAGAATTGCTTTTCAGGAAGTCTCTTAGAGGAAGATGTCAAACAAAGTAATTCAGTGTCTAGTTTTCTGGCTGAGACTGGAATTGGATGTCATGATGTGGGAGCTGTAGTGGGTCAACTTCCCCAGTGTTACAAAGATTTTTGGGACGTATTTGATGAGAAAGTGGCAGGAGAATTACCACCCCATAGACCCTTTGATTGTAAAATTGTGCTGGAGCCAGGAACAATTTTGCCTATTAGTAGGGTATATGCTCTTACAGAAAAAGAGAATGATTATTTAAAAGAGTATTTGTCGGAAAACTTGGCCAAAGGGTTTATTCGTCATTCTAAGTCACCAGCGGCCTCACCTTTATTTTTTGTACCAAAACCGGATGGAACGCTTGGAACTTGCATAGATTATCGAGCAGTTAACAAAGTCATGGTTAAGAACCGGTATCCTCTTCCTCTCTTCTCGGAAATGCTTAATCAAATACAAGGAGCAAATATTTTCTCTAAATTAGATTTGAGAGGAGCTTACCATCTTGTGCGTGTGCAGGAAGAGGACGAATGGAAGACAGCGTTTAAGACCACGTTTCGGCTGTTTGAATATCAAGTTATGCCATTCGGTTTATGTAATGCTCCAGCGGCTTTCCAATTTTTAATTGATAAGGTTTTTAGAGAATAGCTAGATATTTTTGTTGTCGTGTATATCGATGATATTTTGATTTTCTCTTCTGACCTGCATCAACATCAGAAACATGTGCGCTTAGTCTTACAAAAGCTGCGAGAAAACCATTTGTTTGCCAAATTGGAAAAAAGTCAATTACATACAGATTCTGTGGAGTTTTTAGGTTTTATAATTTCACCTAAGGGTTTAGAAATGAATCCTAAAAAAGTGCAAGCAGTTCTTGAATGGCCCTCTCCTACTAAGGTTAAGGAAATACAAAGTTTCTTAGGGTTTGCCAATTTTTATAGGAGATTTAGCGAAGGTTTTTCTCGGCTGGTTGCTCCTATAACGAGACTTTTGAAAAAAGGAGTGAAATTTGACTGGGACCTTGAAGCAGAAAAAGCTTTTCAAGAGTTAAAACAAAGATTTACTTCTAGTCCAATTCTAATTTATCCTGATCTCTCTAAACCTTTTTTTGTGGAGGCGGACGCTTCAAATTTAGCGTTGGGGGCGGTGCTTTCTCAAAGGAATGAAAATACTGGTCAACTACATCCAGTTGCATTCTTTTCTAGGAAGTTTTCTGCCGCTGAAGTGAACAACACAATTGCCGATCGTGAACTATTAGCAATAAAGTCTGCTTTTGAAGAATGGAGACATTTTCTGAAAGGGGCAAGACATACGGTAAAGGTCCTTACTGATCACCGAAATTTATTGTTTTTAAAATCTGCAAGAACTTTGTCTCCACGACAACTTCGATGGTCCTTATTCTTTGCCTATTATGATATCATTGTGACTTTTAAACCCGGAAGTCAGAAAAAAAAAGCTGATGCCTTATCCCGCCAATTTCCTGGTAGTGAAGAGAGAGAGATTCTGGAACCAGAACCTATAATTGCTCCAGAACGTTTTTTGTTAGCTGGAACCATTAAAGAAATGGATTTTTTGAATGAAGTTCGCCAGAATATGTCCTTGCAGAAGATGGAGGAGTGGGTGAGACTGGATCCAGCCAGAAGTTTGAAAGACGATCTTCCTTTTTTTGATAACAAACTTTATGTACCTACTGAAGAGTTAAGAGAAAAGGTTTTGAGAAATTGTCATGAATCCATTTTATCAGGACATCCTGGTTTCAGAAAAACTCTGGAATTGGTTCGAAGGAATTTTTGGTGGGAAAAAATTTGCCAAGACACATTGAACTTTGTTAAAACTTGTGTAGTCTGTGCACAAGCAAAAAGTCAAGTTGGGAAGCCGCATGGTTTATTGGAGCCGTTACCTGTTCCTCCTCGTCCTTGGCACACTATTTCTATGGATTTCATTGTCGATCTCCCTCAAGATAAGGGTTGTACTACCATTCTTGTTGTGGTGGATCTTCTTACTAAAGAAGCACATTTTTTACCAATGGAGGGAGAGGTTACCGCGGAAAAACTGGCTCATAGTTTTTTGCAAGGTGTAGTTCGACTACATGGACTCCCAAGTCAAGTTATCTCTGGTAGGGGATCTCAATTTATTTCAAAATTCTGGAGGGCATTCTGTAAGAAACTTGGAGTGGAAGTTAGTTTGACTTCTGGGTATCATCCGGAGAGTAATGGACAAGTGGAGAGAGTAAATCAGGAATTGGAGAAGTTCTTAAGGTGTTATTTACAAGCTAGAGACGAATGGGTGGATTTGGTATGGTTGGCAGAATTCTCTTACAACAATTGTGGTAAAGATGCTACTTCTATGTCCCTTTTCTTTTTGGGTCGTGGGTTTCATCCTCGCTTTCTGAGTTTTGAGGTGTTGGAGGATTCTGGGAATCCTAGAGTGGAAGATCGTTTGTTGGTAATGAAGAATAACTTGGATAGAGCAAAAAAGGTGCTGGGAGAAAACAAGTTGAAATATAAAAGGTGTGCTGATTTGAGAAGGAAGGCTGGTCCTGAATATAAGGTGGGAGACTTAGTTTGGCTTTCTACCCGGTACCTAAAAATTAAGGGGAAGAATAAATTCAGTCCACGATTTGTAGGCCCATTCAAGGTAGAGAGAATCATCAACCCTGTGGCAGTACGATTGAAATTACCCAAGCAATTGAAGGTACATCCTACTTTCCATGTTAGCCTTTTAAAACCAGTTTGTTCAGGAACTAGATTTAGAACACCACCTTCCCCTGTGATTTTGGAGGATTCATCTGAAGAATTTGTGGTTAAACAAATTTTGGATTCCAGGAAAGTGAGGGGAAGGTTGCAGTATTTAATTGATTGGGAGGGATAGGAACGATCATGGGAAGATTCAGTTGATGTACATGCCCCCCGTTTAGTTGCTAAGTTTCATGCTAAAAATCCACATAAGGTAGGCCCAGAGACTGGGCATTAGGAGGGGGGTACTGTCAGGTTTCCTTCCCCTATTCAGGCTATTTTCCCTTATTCAAGTTTCCTTCTCATTATTTCTCTTTATTAATCCTTTTTAGATTAGCCTTGTGTGGGTGGGAAGTTTTCTTTTGTAGTTGGTTTGGCCTTAACTTGCTGATTCAGAATCCTGGTTCTGACCCAAGGCAAAATGGAGTCTCACAGTGACAGCTCTGATTGGTTAGAAGACACTGCAGAACAACAATGAACATTCTAAACTGTCACTCTGTGCCTTTCGTCATCAAAACCCCAGCTGAGATGACGTGTTTAGTGGCTGCTCCTGCTTTAGACTTGGGCCTGGTGGATTTTATCCTTCAGGCGTTAGCAGTTGAGCGGCTACTTTCTTGGGGGTTTCTGGAGAAGCTATCAGTTGTCAGGAATTCGTTTTTGAAGACAGGAAACTCTGAAGATCCTTATGAATTCGCTCTGGAGATAAGTGACTTTGTTTGTACTGCAGCTCTGTTCATCTTAATGACATTTCCTTGAAAATTCGTAAAAAGTTATCTTTGTACTAGTATTATTGAACTCCCTGAGTGCGCTTGTGCGCTATTTGTAAATACGCGTACTACTTGTAATCCGAAAATATCGTTGAACCTTGCGCGTGCGAGTGTATTCAACTGCGCGTGTGTTTGCCAGCGCGTGAGCTCCGTAGCGCGAGAATCTGTTCGTCGCGTGAGAATTCAAGAGCGCGTGTGTTTGCCAGCGCGTGAGCTCCGTAGCGCGAGAATCTGTTTGTCGCGTGAGAATTCAAGAGCGCGTGTGTTTTCCAGCGCGGGTGCTCCTTAGCGCAAGAATCTGTTCGTCGCGTGAAAACTCAAGAGCGCGTGTGTTTTCCAGCGCGGGTGCTCCTAGCGTGAGATTCATTCGTCGCGCGAGAACTTTATAGCGCGTGTGTTTTCAAGCGCTTGTGCTTCCTGACGCGTTAATCTGATTGGCGCGTGAGAACTTTATAGCGCGTGTGTTTTCAAGCGCGTGTGCTTCTGCACTAGAACTCAATTGCGCGTGTCTTTTTAAACACGTGTATTCGATCGCGAGTGAACTCATAGCGCGTGGATTATAAGGCGCGTGTTGAATAGGCGCGGAAGTTCTTCAACACGGAAATTTTTTAGCACGTGTGTTTTTTCTGCGCGTGTTCTCGTTTGCGCCTAAATTCTACTTGACTTGGTTGGGCAAGCGCGTGTGTTTTCTGCACGTGGATTTTGCTTACCGTGCGCGTGTTCTTCAACGCAGGAATTTTTCAACGTGAACTTCATCTTCATGAAAACAACCCGCGTGTGAGCTTAACACGTGTTTCTTCAAGAATTCACAAACTCAATTGAATTGTAAATAGTTTGAAAAAACAAAAGAAAAGTTTGAAAGAAAAGGAAAGAATAAATAAAGACAATTTAACTGGACATCTAGTGCATTTTGGAAAAGAGACAAAGAACTAAACTTTCCAGATTTGCCCAAAGTAAGAAGTTGCTGTGAATTCTCAAGTAAGAGAGATTTTCAGCTTCTTTACAAGCTTCTCTAAGAAATTTCAAGAGAAGAGCCAGGTATGATTCTTAATTATTAGTTAAGGATTTAAAGTCTTTCCCATTCCTAAGGTTAAGTAAGTAAATAAAGGAATTGTATCTGCTTTTCTTATATCCTCTGCAGGTTCAGCTCTGGTTAGCCTTGACGCAGTCTGCCTGGTGTTGTTTTGTTATCCACTTCCCCCTTTCTCTTTGAGGTGTAGTTTACAGAGCTGAATTGAAATCTAGTTCTGGGAATTACATTTCAGGGGGATCATCGGGGGTTCAGCAGCTTCCGCGGACACAGGACCTCTCAGCCTGACAACAATAAACTGAAATACCAAGCTAAAATAACAGCCACTACTTGTTCCAGGTCTATACTTATATGAGACCACTACTTTTATTTCCATATTCCTCATTTAAATAATATATTCTATCATGGTACCACCTTCCCACCCCTTCCGAGGAGGGGCTCCTTGCCTTACCTTTGCCTTACCTTATAATGCCTTATCAAAATAATCTCTTCACAGTTCATACACAAATAAGAAATAAAAAACCACACCCACGTCACATCAACAACCTCGCTCTCTACATGCTCACATCTCTCACACATCACCCTGCATCTGTCCCCTACTTGTTATCAATTAAAAGAGTCTACTCACATGTGCAAGCTCACCCGAATTCCTCCATCATGGGGTTGCAAAACCAGCCTGCACTCTCCTCATAGCCGTGACCCGCTTCAAAGAGCAGAGAGGACTTCTCTTAAAATGGCTCCTGCTAAACTAACATCTTTTGGGACCGGTCACTGCAAGAGGGGGCAAGCTCCTTCTGGAGAAGCGGCCTGGAAGCTTCTGAAAATACAGGCAGAGCTGGGATCACGTCGGAGTCACCAATTGAAGGAAAGTCCCTGAACGCTCACACCAGGGAGAATACAACCCGCTAGGGAAGAAAGGCCCAAGCTGATCTTGTAAGGATAACAAGTTTTAATCTCACGCACAAATGAGAGCAACAGCAAAGAACTCTGCTGCTAAGAACGTTCTGACAAAAAAAGAGTACAAGCAGAGGCGTAAGAAGAGACACATCTTCACAGTGCCGCAATATATACAGAAAAAACCTGTGCGACTGGTTGGTGTGCGCCTATACAGGATCCGCCTG
The DNA here is from genome assembly GCF_040938575.1 of Ambystoma mexicanum. Lineage (NCBI taxonomy): Eukaryota > Metazoa > Chordata > Amphibia > Caudata > Ambystomatidae > Ambystoma > Ambystoma mexicanum. The sequence goes on from NC_090921.1 coordinate 44,218,101, forward strand.
CCCCATAAGGGATGCCAGGTCATTGGTTCCAGCCCGGTCCATCCGTCTTCCATCACATGAGTGCTGTAGAGATCATCTTCTTTTCACCAACAAAGGTCAAAGAACCAATTAACTACACTCCTAACACAATGCTACTTTATCATTGTACTGTGTACCTGGCAGGCTTTAAGACTGCAAATTAACAAGGGGTTCTGGGAGTCTCTGTCAGACATTAGTCCTGGTTGTGAGAGCCTTACCCAGATTCTTTAGGTCACTATCTTTCACAGAGGAGAAATATCCAAAATATATCAGTCTTTGTCCTGCCCTGGGGCAGTCCAGCACCGAAATGCCAGGCAATTCTCCTCTAAACAAGAGTACCAACAGCAACCCCAGACACGTGTTTCGATCTGGTTGGACCTCATCAATAGGGTGGAGCTGTGCTAGTCTAGAAATAGTGAGCAAGGGGTCCACGTCTGGATTCCCCTAGTAACTTAGGGTGGGACCCAAAGTTACTTAAATTATGCAAATTAACAAGGGGGTCCTGGGAGTCTCTCTCTTATTTACTCATAATATTCTGCTAATAGTTACCTGTCCCCAGCAGTCCGTGGAAGAGCCCCATTAAATGAATCTAATGCCCATCCAATCTAAGCCAAAAGGACCTGCAAATTCTCGGTTAGGTCACCAAAGATAACAACCCACCAAATCTAACCAATGATTGTACAGCTTAGCCTCTTGCAATTCCAGAGGGTTTAAACACCTTCTTTTTAGTACAACTCATAATCTTAGCCCCTTCAACATTGTGATGTTGAAAGAAAGCTTGCTTTTAGACACCCCAGTGTGGGAAACTATAATCTCACTCTACTACCTGCTGTTAGAGGAGTTTTAAGCTGCCCGTCAGGAGGCCTCATAATGGCAGGGAAAACCAAATTGCAATTTACTTTAAACCTGTGTTCCTCACCCAATCCGTACACCCAACTGGTAAAGCTGATAACTCCACTTGGCGGTATAGATTTGCATAATATTTACTGGAAGCATACATCTATAACTGATCAACTATTCCTTCTAGGGGTAGCTGATATGCAAGATGTGGTTAGAGCAGAAACGTTAGTTTTGCATGTATTCTTTTTTAATTTTTTTATTTGTATATGGTTTATATATGAAACCTTTACAATTGCATTTAATAACAACCGCCATAAAATTAATAGAAAATACATATAAAAAAATGTATACAAAGTTTATACAAGAGCAGTGCAAAAATCTACCACTGGCTTTAGGGAGAATCTACCATATTATCTGTCCAACTTAATGGTCTGGGATATAAGTGGTATGGCGTTTTGTCAAAGACACCGTCTGAGTTCACAGACCGAAGGTTGGGCTAAGATCAAAAACCCAAATACACCATTTTTTAGGCTCTTACAATCGGTTCCCCTCCAATCGAGTTTATTTCCCTTTTTTCCCTTAGAAATTACAATTATGCAGGCTTTACTTGGGTTAATTTTTAACCCATTCCTTACAGCATATGGTTCAAACTTATGTATCAGTCTTTTTAATCCGACAATGGTATGGCCAAACAGGAGAAAATCGTCTGCATACGCCAACCACGAAAACCTGAGATCCCCCAGTTTAGCACTCACCAGCCCACCATCACTGAGAAATTCACCAGCATCTGCCAGATATAGGATGAAGAGAGAGGATGCCAGGGAGCAACCCTGTCTCACACCTATCCATGTTCTTATTCTTCTAGAGAGATTCCCTTCCAGATTAAGTCGTACGTGTATCCCTGAGTTCTCGTACAAAGCCATAAAAAATGTCAATAAACCTGGAGGGAGACCCCACTTGGAGAGTTTAGTCCAGAGACAAAACCTAATAACCAAGTCAAACGCATTTGACAGGTCAATAGAGGCAACATATAGTGAACCCCCATATTTACTCCATGCTGAATCTTGAAGAGCACTTAGAATGAAACCAATTAGTTTAGTAGAATGTCCAGCCTAAACCCTGTCTGATATTATCTAAGATATGGTTCTTCCTAATCCACTCATTAACATGTGAAAGTAGCAGAGAGGCAAATAGCTTGCAGTCTGCATCGATCAGTGAAATATAGTTCTTAGCAAGATTCCGCTGACCTCTCTTAAAGATACGAACTATGTATGCAGTCTGCCAACTAATGAATATTGCGTCGCTCCTCACTACATTTTGGAAAAACATGGTTAGTATATTGGCCCTTATTTCTGGTAGTGCTTTCATTGTATTGTTTGTCAGTCCATTCGGACCTCGAGCCCTTGAGTTCTTAGCTTTAGAAATTAAATTTAAGTCAATGGTCGGATCCCTTGAGATATTTATGCCCTTTCCTATTGTAAGTGATTTCAATCCGGCACTCCAGCTCAACGCCTAGTATGGGATGCGCAATGGAAACCCTTATTTATATATTTTTATGTCAAAGTTCGTTTAATTTTGGATGATGTACCCTTATATAGCACCCCTCCCTTTGAATCCCCCCGGTCTCAATGAACCAAGAAATAGTTTTGTTTTGCAAATTAAAAGATTTATTTCAAGAATTGAACAATATATAGATTACACTTTTATGAATATGGATAATATCTGAATATCACACTTATGAATATGAACAATGATCAGCAATGGGTAATATTACAATATCAACAACCTCTTTAATCACTTAGGAGTAGGAGTAGGAATAGGAAGAATAATCTAGCAGAGACTACTTTATATGGGTTCAAGAGATTGCAATGATAGGAAGAAATGCAACACAGAAATAAAACTTGATATGACTTCAATCAAAAGACAATATGATCACTCTTTCCCCATATTGTTACTCACTCCCCCCAATATGCAATATGAAGATATGGAATGAGGGCACACAGGTATCAGGAATAATAATCTACAATGCAGTTCAATCCCACTTCCCCCAGCAAATTTAGAGAGAACAGGTATGATTTTAAAAACAGGTCAAAAATGCTTTTGAATGTGATTTGCAATGAATGGGAAAAATGCTAAAAATGATTCTAATTCACTAAATGGAACTCAGAACTAGTGAGATTTGCTTTGGATTGGTTCAGGTCAACACTAGCAATAATTGTAGAATGATTAGCAGATTGAAAACGAAATTCAGAAATTGAAAGCAAGAAATAGTTATTTTCCATGAAGTGAAATTGAGCCAAATGGCAAATTCGCTGCAACTTTTCTGCGTGCGGTAAACAGTATTACAGAATAACTATAAGGAATAGGAATGTAGTTTTGCATTCGTTTGAAAGCTGAGGATGCTAGCTTCAAAATGACATTTAAATTGTGTTTCTAAGACGTACAGATCAAACGTTACAGAGGTGTTTGTGAAGTTAGATTTTTCAGAAACAGTCAAGATTTCAAAAATGAAATATTGCGCTTTAAAGATTTGAAACCAATATGGACTTATACTAAGGGGCTATGAAAGTACAAGATACCCAACGGGACAACCACCAGAACAGGGCCTTCCACTCTGGTTGCTGTGCGCCAAGACACTTGACTTTCTTCAAATTATCAGCGCATAGATGATTATCGCTACAGTTATCAAAGACAATATAATGAGAAAAATTCAGGATGGACACAAGATTCTATAATGCAGTTCTCGATAGGTTAAAATGGATTGAATATGATTACTTTAAACTAAGAGATGAGTATGGACAGTTCTATACTAAATACTCACTCCTATGGCTTTGGAATGGAATGGGCCCGTCAAAGATCTGGCCAAGGGTTTGGCTGGGATTCTTTCACCACTGGAAAGGTCTCAGGCACTGGGTTCTGCTCTCCGCAAGGCTCTCTGGTCTGCACGGCCTCTTGGACTGGGTCTGACGGGTTTTGCTCTGCTGGACGGGTCTGGATCTTGGTTCTAGCACAGGGTTCTTAGCTAGAATAGCAAAACAGCTCAGCCAGGCTGTTGGATTTTGTGGTGCCCCTGGGAAGGTTAGGGGTTAGAATCAGGTTGCAAAAGATTCTGAGGCCTGCTGACAAAGGGTTCAGCTTCTTGGGTTAGGCCTCTCTGCTTCAAAGTTCTACAGTTTGGTTCTAGAGTCTGGTCTCTGGATCTATGTCTGGAGCCTGGATCTTCCTACAGGGTGCTTCGCCAAGAAATCAGTTGAGGAGTGGAAAAAGTGTGTCCCTGACTGTCCTCAGCAGTCCCTATTTATGTATTTCTAAAGTGGGTGGAGAGGCTGATTCTACTATGCCCAACCCTCTAAGGATCTGATAGGTCAGAGAATTTCCTCTCTCCTGATTTGAGACAGGAGCAGTGTGTCATCAGGTGTCAAAGTGATGCTGTGTTTATGGCCCAAAGGAAATCCCCCCCTTTGCTTTTTCTTAGGAAATCTATTTTCCCCAAAAAACATATTTCCAAGATACACAAGTTGTTCATAATACACAATTACATGACAGTACATTTCTGTTCAACTCCCATCTTCCTGCGAGCTATGGTTCATAAATGACAACTTTTTTGTGATTTTGGTGGGGTTCTCAATGTTAGTTCTGCACCAATTTTTATACATGAATGTACGTCCCCTTTGGGCACATTCCTGTAATTTTTCATGTTCCTAACATAAACACCATGGCTACAATAAGAATCATTTCCGAGGTTCAGTCTCAGAACATCGTACAGATTCCAGCTCATTCTTAAACTGTGAGCAAATTTTTCTTTTTAACAATCTCTAAGTTTCATATTTTTGTCAGTTCAGTACACTTTGCTATAAGCATTTTTCTAAAACATATATTTAATCCAATGTCAAATCAACAATTTCAGTCTGGCCCGCCTTCAGAGCTGGGCTGAGTCAGAGGGTCACATGGCCTGCCTTCCTGCCAGAGCAGTTTGTTGTCAGTCACACACGAATTAGCATTCCTAGTCAGCCCAAGGAACCCATTGTTTCTTTCTCCAGGCAGCAGAGGAATCTCCTCCCTTCCTGATTAACATGCCAATGCGAAATCTTCTCCTTTTGGGAGTTCCCAGGGGAAGAAGGCCTCTTGGAAGTTTTAACTGAATCAGGTTACCTTCTGGTCAATTGTAACATTGTGAAAATAATACATTTATAAATTTAAAATATGCAAACCCATCTTTACTTCCAGTCCTTTTTCAACATGAAAATCTACGTGTGGCACTCTTATATGGCATTTTGATGGAACTCTCTTCTTTGGCATAGTTTGAGTTCAATGTTCGACTTTAAACATGATAGGTTTTAAATCGCCAGCTTCTGACAGAGGTGAGTAACGGTACTACACCCATTTTTGACAGCTTTCTTTCCATCAAGTATCTTTTAAAGAGGATTTTGTTCTGATAACATATGATTCTTGCTGACATTGTATTTATGTGGATTATTGCAGTAGAATAATGTGGAACACCCAACAAGGAGGTTGGATCTTTTAGATGGTTTGTGAGCCATGATTTTTGCACATTTTTGACAATCAAGAAAATGGATTTCCAAACAGCTCTGTGTTTCTTTTTGGCAATCAGCATTGCTTTTTCAAGTGATCTCGGGCTACTTTGTGGGTAGCCCAATGGTGGGTTTTGGCAGTGGTCTCCTGTGTTCCCTTTGACATAGGAAAAAGTGGATGGCGGCCAATTTTTTAGATTTTTACTGCGCGCTCTCTGGTGATTTTTAGCGAGCAGCATGCTTTCCGGCGGCCATTCTGATGTTTCAGCTGCAAGCAATGCACAGTAATGTTGGAGGACCTGGACCAGTGGGTTGAAACATCCCGCACTATGGCTCGTTCTTGGTGTCCATCTTCCTCTTGTCCAAAAAGCTCAGAGAAAAATTGTACCCATTGAACCTCTGAGATACTGTGCCTCATTCCAAGTAGGGTGCAAGGGGATGCCGGGCACCGTTAAGGACATCGGTGCCGGTAATCCCTTTGCACCTTATCCCAAGGTCCTTTAGCGGGTCCCTCCTTTAATGCCTGGTTTTACCAGGCATTGTGGACGGATCCGTTATGGGACTTTGGAAATTATTAGCTACTTCCCCATTCCCATTGAGCCTCATGGGGCTCAAATGGGAATGGGGAATGGATTTTTCAATGGGGACTTACCGGTCCCGCAAAGGTCAGACTAGACCGGTAAGTCCCCATTATACCAGGGCGGAGTTGGTACCGGTATGGGAGGTAGTCATGGTGCAAGACTACCTCCAGACTCGGAATGAGGCCCACTGTTTAGTTGATCAGTAACTGAAGCCGTGTCTTGGAAAGAGAAGAGAGCCCAGAAAGCCCTGAGGTCTCTTTTCACCAAGACACGTAGCATCAGCTCAGCATCTTTTTGGAGCATACTGCTTTTTTTTGCAATACAGAAGTTTTTATTTCTCTGTCAAATGGATCTAATCTTAGCATTTTTGGTTAACTGGTCAGTATCAAGATTACGGGTTTCTCTGAGCAACTTCAGCATAAGGGACTTTTCCTTAGCCACCACTTCGTCAAACATATGCACATGTTCTCTTTTAGAATGGCTCTTTCTCAAACTATCATAGACCCTACCATGAAGGGCTTTCAGAAATGTATCATAGTGCAGTATGTTGAAAACCACTTGTTTCCATAGAAGCAATGCATTATTGAGGGTGGAAAAAAGCTGGCCATTAAAGATATTTATATTTGCTGGAGACCAGCGGACCCCTGTACCTTGTCCCATAGTTCTCAAGTTGCTCAAGACTTCTGAGGATAGTGGAACCAAAGATTCGTCTACAAAACAATATTCTAGGGTAGAGGTAGAAAGACCCTTCCGCCAGGTTGTAAGAAGTGGGCGGGCAATATCAAAAGTACCGTTAAGGCATACCAAACCCACAGATTCCAAGGAGAGGTTCCATAATCTTCCCCAGGAATATTTCTGGCCCCTACAAGTAAGGTCCCCCATGTCCTGACCCAGGTCCCCATAGTCATCATCGGGCGTGGTAGAACAATCTGAGTTGAAATCCCCAGCAAGGATCACTTTCCCACTAGTGTTCCTGGTTTTCCATGTTAAGATCACTTCCATTAACCTTTCCAAAAATGGCTCTAGAGGTGCTAACCCTTTGTGCCAGTAAATGTTGATCAATAAGATGTCCCCCAAACCCTCTTTTGAGGGTGCCTCAACCGCTAGTATACCAAGAGCCATATTGGTGATAACCGTAGTCAGAAGACCAAGCGTAGACTTCAAACCAATGAGTAGTCCCACTGACTCTCTACCCCCCAGACTATGCTTAGCAATTTGGGAAAAAATGTCATCGCCATCAGTATAAGGGGTCAAAAGAAACCAAGTTTCCTGCATAAAAAAGCAATCAGTAAGTTTTAGCATCGAGACTGTAGCTATGTTTGTAAGAAGGTGTAAATTCCCCCTTGTATTCCAGGACAGGCATCTCAGGCTGCTAATATCAACTTTCTTCATCTGAGAGGCCAAATTTCTCTTGCATTGATCAGTTCCACAGGGCAGTGGTACCCTGGGCCCAGTCTCGTGCATCTCCTTAATTCCTTGCTGGAAAATGCCTCCGCTGGGATTAGAAAACTCTTTCTGGATGATAAACCATTGTCACATTTCCCCTGTGCTCCTTGGTTCTTCCAAGGTTCACAGGAATTTGAGTAACACAAACACACACACACAAACTATCACCGTCTCTCTGCCGTTCATTCCTAGCTAAACATGCATAAGTCAAGCAAGATACAAAGCATACTGAGAACGACTGACCATCTTTGAGGACCGCCTGGCAGCTTTTCAGGAAAACCAATCAAACCGCGAGTCAGACTAGGAGTTGTGCCTTGAGTGGGGGATATATTTTAATTCAAGCCATATTTATCTATCAAGGCGCACGCAGGCAGTCTGTTTCCCCAATCAAGAGTCACCTTCATTGAATAAGGACTGTGATTGGCTAGATAGATTGATGAGGTCATGCACCTGACACCTATGAATCGCCTTCATGTTATATTTACCTGGGAGGCTCTAATTACATATATTAAATGCACACTTCTGCATAGGTGCTGCTTTGTAACCAGTAATATGTGTAGTGAAAGCAAAACACAATACCTTGCGCTCTTCTTCCTCTTTCCTGAAGCCAGTGACTCTCTCTGCCATCTTCTTTCGCTGATTTTTTATCAAAGCGCGCCTCATTAGACGACTCTTTCTCCTCCAGGCCAACGCAACATGGTCATGCAACAATATGTCTGTGTACTCCACAGGTGGACGTGCTGGCTTCATTCCAGTGCTTTCCTGCAGAGAGTAAAAAGAGGTATACTTAGATCTGCCAACTCCTGGAGAGCTTGAACACAGGGTTCTAGAGCATGAGCCTCAGAATGATCACTTGAGAAAGCCAGGCTCTCGGCTCAATGTGTGAACTTGACATGCATGGAGAGAATCAATGTGTACTGAGGTGGGTATAAACCAGTTTTTAAGAAGGCGGTAGGCTATAAGACAAGGCCATGGCCCTGCTTGTATTGGGTAAGAAGGTAGTAAGTTGGTTTTGAAAAAACTCCTGGACTGGGTTAAAGAAACTGAAATATTTGATATGTTCCCATCAGGATATGTTTCTGGATTGGGAACCACTGTAACATTGAACTTGAATTCAAAAGAATGAGTGCCCAAACTGAACAGAGATATCAAGAAATAAGGCTCAAAGAAATGGAGCTCAACCATGAGCTTGAGATGAAGAAATTATTTTTGTAAAATGCTTCTCTCCCTGAATCCTCTAGATCTTCCAGTCCAAAAAGACCCCGGATGCCTAAAGAGATTGTGGGTATGTATAAACCTTAGTTGGATGTATTAGATTGGCTTGCTATGTTTGAATATAATCATGGGCTCCAGGATATCACAGGGAATCAGTTGATCCCCTGGTTGTTCTCTAGGCTCCCCCCTGTTGCATCTGATGTGGTAATGGAGTTGGGGGAGGTGGATAGGATGGATTATGAATGTGTAAAGCTATCTATGATAGCTAGATTTGGGAAGATTCCTTCCCAGTACCTTAAGAGGTTTAGGACCCTCAAAAAGCATGATAGTACCCTTGGGCTACTTGGGTGAATGAGTGTTAGAAGAACTTAGAGGGATGGAATAAGGGTTATAGAGTTAACACTTATGAAGGAATGATAAATCTTGTCATGATGGAGTCTATCTATGATGCCTTCTCTCCTGAGCTCACACAGCACTTGGCTGATTCAACTGAATTATATTCTAAGAAACTAGCTAAGGCTTCTGGCTTGTGGGTTGCCAACAGGGCTACTCACAAGGATTCAGGGGTAACTCAGAAAAAGGATGAGGGAAAGCAGCCTAAGAAAGACAACAAAGAGAATTCAAATAATTCCACTTCCAAAGAGGGCCCCAAACAAAATTCTAAAGGGTAAGCCACAAGGGAAACCTAATCAGGCTAGTGAACCTTCTGATCACAGACCAGAAGGAGGTCAGAACAATCCCCCATTCATAAAGACATTTGAAAAATGCTATGTTTGTGGCTCTACTGATCATGTGAAAGGGGATCCCAGATGTAAGGGTAAACCTTCAGGGGTCCACACTGTCTCCTTAGCCTTCGCTCCAGAGGAGAAAGTACATATGGTCAGTGGAAACTTTCAACTACTGGCTGAAGACCCCATTGGAGTCTCAGCTAGTGTATCTTTAGTATCCCTAGGGTTGTGGGAACAACAGAATTTAGATGTATATAATTCTATCCCTCCTAATACTAAAGAGTATTATAAAGACAGTGTCCTAGTCAATGGTCAGGAAACCCCTGCCATTAGAGACACTCTGGCCAGCATAACTGTGGTGGACAAATCTTTTTTCAAGGTGGAGGATGTTCCTAAGGCACCCACATGCCTCACCAAGTTAGCTGGAGGGCCTGTGCAGATGCTTCCCCAATTACCAGCTCTCATCCAGTGCAATGGAATGCCTGTCAGGACACCTGTGAGTGTACAATCTAAAGTACCAGGAAGGGTGCTGTTAGGCAATGATCTGAAAGACCTGGGAGTAGTGTCAAGTACTCCCAGACCTCCTAGTAAGACAATACAGGAGCTTACCAGAACTGCAAGGGAGAGGACCTTGGGAGGCTCTCTTGAGGAGATGATAGAAAAAGAAATCACTCCTACTCCACTGGAGATACTAACTGCTATTTTCAAGCAACCAGAAGCAAAGGAGAAACCCAAGTCTTCAACGAAGAAACCAGCAGAAAGCACTCCAGTGCTGCCAAACAGGAAATCTCCTAGGTTGTCAAAAATCACACCCGTGATTCCTCCTCCAGTTGAGGCTGAGTGGGAGGTACAACCCTGTGTGGTTGAACTAGAGCCTGAAGATTCAGATCTAGTAGGAGGCCAGGAACTCATTGGAGATCTTGACCCCGTGGACCAACCTGAGCTGCAGTCTTTACTGACAGAAGATGGCCCCCACAGGGCAGACTTTAGTAAAGGACAACAAGAATGTCCAACTCTGGAAGGTCTTCACCACCAGGCAGCTACTCAGCTCGAAGGGCAAAAACCTGGGAAGTGTAGGTTACACTGGGAAGATGGCCTCTTTTATAGTGAACCGACCAAGTCAACCCCTGGAGACTACAAGAAACTTGTAGTGCCCCAAATTAACTGACTCCAATTCTTGCAACTAGCCCATGAGATACCTTTGGCTGGTCACTTGCGCTTCAAGAAGACCAAGGAAAGGCTCTCCCTCTACTTTTATTGGCCTAAAATGGGGGCTGAGGTAGATAAATATTGCAAGAGTTGCCACACTTGCCAAACCTCTGGTAAAAGTGGCTCCAAGAATGTGGCACCTCTAGTGCCTCTCCCTGTGGTGGGAGTACCATTTGAGAGGGTAGGAATCGACATTGTTGGTCCCCTTGATCCTCCAACTTCTTCAGGCAACAGGGTTATACTTGTTGTAGTGGACCATGCTACCAGGTTCCTTGAAGCAATTCCTATGAGGACTGTTGCAGCTCCGGCTGTGGCTAAGGCCCTCCTTGGTATTTTTACCAGGGTTGGGTTTCCTAAGGAGGTAATATCCGACACGGGGTCACATTTTATGTCCCACTACATGAAGGCCATGTGGAAAAACTGTGGAGTTACCTACAAGTTCTCAACAGCATACCACCCTCAGACAAATGGGTTGGTAGAAAGTTTCAACAGAACAAGCATGATAGGAGCTTTAGAGGACCCCCTTAAGAAAAAGTGGGATCTTCTACTGCCATGCCTTCTCTTTGCAAATAGAGAAGTCCCTCACGAGGGAGTGGGTTACAGTCCCTTTGAACTTCTCTATGGCCATCCAGTCAGAGGTCCATTGGCCCTGATCAAGGAGGGGTTGGAGAGTGCTCCATCCCCCAAACCAGTCAGAGTCACTGACTATGTGATATGACTCCAGAGGAGAATGGCACACATGATGGCTGAGGCAAGTGATAGCTTGAAAGCAGGTCAGGCTCTGGTCAAACATTGGCATGACCAGAAGGCCAACATAGTTGAGTTCGCTCAAGACAGCTAGTTCTTGTTATGGTCCCCACAAGGCAGAGGGCCTTGCAAGACAAATGGATGGGACCCTTCAAGGTTGTTGGAAAACTTGGAGAGGTGAACTATCTGGTGGACCTAGGCAATCCTAAGGAGACTCCTAGAGTCTTTCACATCAACCGTCTAAAAGCTTATGTCTCGAACCAGAACCGGGAGCTTTGCTTCTAGCTTCAGCTCAAGAGGAGGAGGAGAGTGAACCTCTACCTGACCTCCTCAGAGGCAAACCTTTAGATGAGAAGATAGAAGGAGTTAATCTTTCTTCTAATCTGACACCTGTGCAACAGGAGGAGTGCAAAGTTATTTTAAATCAATTTGTCTCCCTGCTTTCTGTAGCACCAGGTTTGTCCCCTTGGGGCCAACTTGATATCCAAATTAGTGACTGTTTACCTGTCAAAAGCAGGGGCTACAGAATGTTAGAAAATGTAAGAACCCACATCAATGGAGAGGACAACAAAATGCTTGATCTCGGGGTAATAGAGCACTCTACTAGTCCATGGTCTAGCCCAGTTGTGTTAGTACCAAAGGCAGGATCCAAGGAGTTGAGATTATGTGTGGACTATAGAGCTCTAAATTCAATCACTAAGACTGATGCCCATCCTTTGCCAAGGACAGATGAGCTGGTGGATAGACTTGGTCCAGCAAGTTCCTCAGCACATTTGATCTCACGTCAGGCTATTGGCAAATAGCCCTGACTGACCATGCCAAGGAGAAAATTGCATTCTCCACCCCAGTGGGCTTATACCAATTTAAGGTTATGCCTTTTGGACTAAAGAATGCACCTGCTACATTCCAAAGGATGGTTAATCAGGTTCTGAATGGGATGGAGGACTTCTGCATGGCATACTTGGATGACATTGCAGTGTTCAGCCCACCTTGGAAAGAACATTTTGACCACCTAGGATATGTTTTGCAGGCTCTGGAACAGGCCCATCTGACCATAAAGGCAAGTAAATGTCAAATTGGTCAGAGTAAAGTGGTCTACCTTGGGCATGAGGTAGGAGGTGGTGAAATAAGGCCTTTGCTCAGCAAGATTGAAGCTGTGCAAAATTGGACAACCCCTTCTACTCAAACCCAGGTGAGAGCCTTCCTAGGCCTCACTGGGTATTACAGGAATTTCATTGAGAACTATGGATCCATAGCTTCTCCACTGAATGTAATCTCTTCTCCTAAGTTCCCTAAAAAGATCAAATGGAATGAGGAGTGCAATCAGGCCTTTGAAAGCCTGTAGTCGGAGGCCGGAAAGCCAGCCACCAGTCCACATGGACCACGATTTAAAGGAGCGTACCTTTTATTCAACGGGCAGCACCGCGGCTGGTTTCATCCCTGGGTAGTGCAGTAACTTGAACCTTCCTCCACGACGAGAGCCTCTCTTCCTCTGCTGGATGTCCCGAACTGCAGGAACTACCAGGAACAACCGCCAGCGCATGAGCCACTTCTTCATTTTAAAGGTACATGCCGCCCTTTCTTGGCGGTAGCACTAAAGGTGTTTTAAATCCTTTACCTACCTGTTGGGTTGGCCGCCCCTCTCTCTTAACATTGTCTATTCAATCTCTGCATCCACCTTTTCAACATCGTTAACCAAAGACTTGACTGCAGCTACAAGAACATTTTGCTCCTGGGCCCTGGCCCTATACCACTGACTCTGGCACAGGCCTACTGACTCTGGCTACATTTCGTAGGCCTGCCTTCTTTAGATTGATTCTCATCTAGAACTGTGTGGTGCACCTATTTCTTACAACTGCCCTTTCCTTCCCTTTTTTAAACCTTGTGAAATGCCATTTTGCTCAGTTTCCATTTAAGTATTGCCTATACTGATGCACTGTGTTGCTTAAACTGGTTCACAAACCTATGGGAAGTGTTGCTAGGGTGTGTAAGCAGGTATTTCTGAATAACTTGTGTTTTCCCTCCCATGTGAGAAATTGTTAGAACACTCCTTGTGTTTGGCTATCACTGTGCCGTTTGCTCAGTTTTCACTCTGGTTCACTTGGTCTACAATTTAACTTGGGAGTGTGTATATTTTTCCTGTGACTTAATTTAACTTGATGACTGTGATACATGTGTTTTATTAGAAGTGTATAAAATAAATATATATCTACTTTTTAATACAAAGCTTTGGTCAGTGTTTCATTGTCCCATAGTACTGTAGGCCTAATGTGTAAACCCTGAATACTGAATACTGCTCATTTCCCAGTTGGGATAACTCTGACTGCTCAGCCACCACTACCAACTAAATATTTGTGGTATGTATAGACTGATACCAAAGGGGATTTATTGCTCTCACCTGTAGTCCTAATCGTGTGCAGTGCTCCCTAAGGGAACTGAACAGGATTCTGCCTAACACCACGTCACTGCAGGCCCAACTCAATGCAAGCAATGTCGCTGCAGGCCCAACTCAATGCAAGCCATGTCGCTGCAGGCCCAACTCAATGCAAGCAATGTCACTGCAGGCCCAACTCAATGCAAGCCATGTCGCTGCAGGCCCAACTCAATGCAAGCCATGTCGCTGCAGGTTCAACTCAATGCAAGCTATGTCACTGCAGGCCCAACTCAATGCAAGCAATGTCGCTGCAGGCCCAACTCAATGCAAGCCATGTCGCTGCAGGCCCAACTCAATGCAAGCAATGTCACTGCAGGCCCAACTCAATGCAAGCCATGTCGCTGCAGGCCCAACTCAATGCAAGCCATGTCGCTGCAGGCCCAACTCAATGCAAGCCATGTCGCTGCAGGCCCAACTCAATGCAAGCCATGTCGCTGCAGGTTCAACTCAATGCAAGCTATGTCACTGCAGGCCCAACTCAATGCATCTTACTGCAGGCGCAGCTCAATGCAAGCCATGTCACTGCAGGCCCAACTCACTGCAAGCCATGTCACTGCAGGTTCAACTCAATGCAAGCCATGTCACTGCAGGCCCAACTCACTGCAAGCCATGTCACTGCAGGCCCAACTCAATGCAAGCAATGTCGCTGCAGGCCCAACTCAATGCAAGCAATGTCACTGCAGGCCCAACTCAATGCAAGCCATGTCGCTGCAGGCCCAACTCAATGCAAGCAATGTCACTGCAGGCCCAACTCAATGCAAGCCATGTCGCTGCAGGCCCAACTCAATGCAAGCCATGTCGCTGCAGGCCCAACTCAATGCAAGCCATGTCGCTGCAGGCCCAACTCAATGCAAGCCATGTCGCTGCAGGCCCAACTCAATGCAAGCAATGTCACTGCAGGCCCAACTCAATGCAAGCCATGTCGCTGCAGGCCCAACTCAATGCAAGCCATGTCGCTGCAGGCCCAACTCAATGCAAGCAATGTCACTGCAGGCCCAACTCAATGCAAGCCATGTCGCTGCAGGCCCAACTCAATGCAAGCCATGTCGCTGCAGGTTCAACTCAATGCAAGCTATGTCACTGCAGGCCCAACTCAATGCATCTTACTGCAGGCGCAGCTCAATGCAAGCCATGTCGCTGCAGGCCCAACTCAATGCAAGCAATGTCACTGCAGGCCCAACTCAATGCAAGCCATGTCGCTGCAGGCCCAACTCAATGCAAGCAATGTCACTGCAGGCCCAACTCAATGCAAGCCATGTCGCTGCAGGCCCAACTCAATGCAAGCCATGTCGCTGCAGGTTCAACTCAATGCAAGCTATGTCACTGCAGGCCCAACTCAATGCATCTTACTGCAGGCGCAGCTCAATGCAAGCCATGTCACTGCAGGCCCAACTCACTGCAAGCCATGTCACTGCAGGTTCAACTCAATGCAAGCCATGTCACTGCAGGCCCAACTCAATACAAGCCATTTCACTGCAGGCGCAGCTCAATGCAAGCCATGTCGCTGCAGGCCCAACTCAATGCAAGCAATGTCACTGCAGGCCCAACTCAATGCAAGCCATGTCGCTGCAGGCCCAACTCAATGCAAGCAATGTCACTGCAGGCCCAACTCAATGCAAGCCATGTCGCTGCAGGCCCAACTCAATGCAAGCCATGTCGCTGCAGGTTCAACTCAATGCAAGCTATGTCACTGCAGGCCCAACTCAATGCATCTTACTGCAGGCGCAGCTCAATGCAAGCCATGTCGCTGCAGGCCCAACTCAATGCAAGCAATGTCACTGCAGGCCCAACTCAATGCAAGCCATGTCGCTGCAGGCCCAACTCAATGCAAGCAATGTCACTGCAGGCCCAACTCAATGCAAGCCATGTCGCTGCAGGCCCAACTCAATGCAAGCCATGTCGCTGCAGGTTCAACTCAATGCAAGCTATGTCACTGCAGGCCCAACTCAATGCATCTTACTGCAGGCGCAGCTCAATGCAAGCCATGTCACTGCAGGCCCAACTCACTGCAAGCCATGTCACTGCAGGTTCAACTCAATGCAAGCCATGTCACTGCAGGCCCAACTCAATACAAGCCATTTCACTGCAGGCGCAGCTCAATGCAAGCCATGTCGCTGCAGGCGCAGCTCAATGCAAGCCATGTCGCTGCAGGCGCAGCTCAATACAAGCCATGTCGCTGCAGGCGCAGCTCAATGCAAGGCTTCTCACTGCAGGCGCAGCTCAATGCAAGCCATGTCACTGCAGGCGCAGCTCAATGCAAGCCATGTCACTGCAGGCGCAGCTCAATGCAAGCCATGTCACTGCAGGCGCAGCTCAATGCAAGCCATGTCACTGCAGGCGCAGCTCAATGCAAGCCATGTCACTGCAGGCCCAACTCAATACAAGCCATTTCACTGCAGGCCCAGCTCAATGCAAGCCATGTCACTGCAGGCCCAACTCAATGCATCTTACTGCAGGCGCAGCTCAATGCAAGCCATGTCACTGCAGGCGCAGCTCAATGCAAGCCATGTCACTGCAGGCCCAGCTCAATGCATCTTACTGCAGGCGCAGCTCAATGCAAGCCATGTCACTGCAGGCCCAGCTCAATGCAAGCCATGTCACTGCAGGCCCAACTCAATGCATCTTACTGCAGGCGCAGCTCAATGCAAGCCATGTCACTGCAGGCGCAGCTCAATGCAAGCCATGTCACTGCAGGTTCAACTCAATGCAAGCCATGTCACTGCAGGCCCAACTCAATACAAGCCATTTCACTGCAGGCGCAGCTCAATGCAAGCCATGTCGCTGCAGGCGCAGCTCAATGCAAGCCATGTCGCTGCAGGCGCAGCTCAATACAAGCCATGTCGCTGCAGGCGCAGCTCAATGCAAGGCTTCTCACTGCAGGCGCAGCTCAATGCAAGCCATATCACTGCAGGCGCAGCTCAATGCAAGCCATGTCACTGCAGGCGCAGCTCAATGCAAGCCATGTCACTGCAGGCGCAGCTCAATGCAAGCCATGTCACTGCAGGCGCAGCTCAATGCAAGCCATGTCACTGCAGGCCCAACTCAATACAAGCCATTTCACTGCAGGCCCAGCTCAATGCAAGCCATGTCACTGCAGGCCCAACTCAATGCATCTTACTGCAGGCGCAGCTCAATGCAAGCCATGTCACTGCAGGCGCAGCTCAATGCAAGCCATGTCACTGCAGGCCCAGCTCAATGCATCTTACTGCAGGCGCAGCTCAATGCAAGCCATGTCACTGCAGGCCCAGCTCAATGCAAGCCATGTCACTGCAGGCCCAACTCAATGCATCTTACTGCAGGCGCAGCTCAATGCAAGCCATGTCACTGCAGGCGCAGCTCAATGCAAGCCATGTCACTGCAGATTCAACTCAATGCAAGCCATGTCACTGCAGGCCCAACTCAATACAAGCCATTTCACTGCAGGCGCAGCTCAATGCAAGCCATGTCGCTGCAGGCGCAGCTCAATGCAAGCCATGTCGCTGCAGGCGCAGCTCAATACAAGCCATGTCGCTGCAGGCGCAGCTCAATGCAAGGCTTCTCACTGCAGGCGCAGCTCAATGCAAGCCATGTCACTGCAGGCGCAGCTCAATGCAAGCCATGTCACTGCAGGCGCAGCTCAATGCAAGCCATGTCACTGCAGGCGCAGCTCAATGCAAGCCATGTCACTGCAGGCGCAGCTCAATGCAAGCCATGTCACTGCAGGCCCAACTCAATACAAGCCATTTCACTGCAGGCCCAGCTCAATGCAAGCCATGTCACTGCAGGCCCAACTCAATGCATCTTACTGCAGGCGCAGCTCAATGCAAGCCATGTCACTGCAGGCGCAGCTCAATGCAAGCCATGTCACTGCAGGCCCAGCTCAATGCATCTTACTGCAGGCGCAGCTCAATGCAAGCCATGTCACTGCAGGCCCAGCTCAATGCAAGCCATGTCACTGCAGGCCCAACTCAATGCAAGCCATGTCACTGCAGGTTCAACTCAATGCAAGCTATGTCACTGCAGGCCCAACTCAATGCATCTTACTGCAGGCGCAGCTCAATGCAAGCCATGTCACTGCAGGCGCAGCTCAATGCAAGCCATGTCGCTGCAGGCGCAGCTCAATGCAAGCCATGTCACTGCAGGCGCAGCTCAATGCAAGCCATTTCACTGCAGGCCCAGCTCAATGCAAGCCATGTCACTGCAGGCGCAGCTCAATGCAAGCCATGTCGCTGCAGGCGCAGCTCAATGCAAGCCATGTCACTGCAGGCCCAACTCAATACAAGCCATTTCACTGCAGGCCCAGCTCAATGCAAGGCTTCTCACTGCAGGCCCAGCTCAATGCAAGCCATTTCACTGCAGGCCCAGCTCAATGCAAGGCTTCTCACTGCAGGCCCAGCTCAATGCAAGCCATGTCACTGCAGGCCCAACTCAATACAAGCCATTTCACTGCAGGCCCAGCTCAATGCAAGGCTTCTCACTGCAGGCCTAGCTCAATGCAAGCCATTTCACTGCAGGCCCAGCTCAATGCAAGGCTTCTCACTGCAGGCCCAGCTCAATGCAAGCTATGTCACTGCAGGCCCAGCTCAATGCAAGCCATGTCACTGCAGGCCCAGCTCAATGCAAGCCATGTCGCTGCAGGTGCAGCTCAATGCAAGCCATGTCACTGCAGGCCCAACTCAATACAAGCCATTTCACTGCAGGCCCAGCTCAATGCAAGGCTTCTCACTGCAGGCCCAGCTCAATGCAAGCCATTTCACTGCAGGCCCAGCTCAATGCAAGGCTTCTCACTGCAGGCCCAGCTCAATGCAAGCCATGTCACTGCAGGCCCAACTCAATACAAGCCATTTCACTGCAGGCCCAGCTCAATGCAAGGCTTCTCACTGCAGGCCCAGCTCAATGCAAGCCATTTCACTGCAGGCCCAGCTCAATGCAAGGCTTCTCACTGCAGGCCCAGCTCAATGCAAGCCATGTCACTGCAGGCCCAACTCAATACAAGCCATTTCACTGCAGGCCCAGCTCAATGCAAGGCTTCTCACTGCAGGCCCAGCTCAATGCAAGCCATTTCACTGCAGGCCCAGCTCAATGCAAGCCATGTCACTGCAGGCGCAGCTCAATGCATCTTACTGCAGGCGCAGCTCAATGCAAGCCATGTCACTGCAGGCCCAGCTCAATGCAAGCCATGTCGCTGCAGGCCCAACTCAATGCATCTTACTGCAGGCCCAGCTCAATGCAAGCCATGTCACTGCAGGCGCAGCTCAATGCATCTTACTGCAGGCCCAGCTCAATGCAAGCCATGTCGCTGCAGGCCCAACTCAATGCATCTTACTGCAGGCGCAGCTCAATGCAAGCCATGTCGCTGCAGGCGCAGCTCAATGCAAGCCATGTCGCTGCAGGCCCAGCTCAATGCAAGCCATGTCACTGCAGGTTCAACTCAATGCAAGCTATGTCACTGCAGGCCCAACTCAATGCATCTTACTGCAGGCGCAGCTCAATGCAAGCCATGTCGCTGCAGGCCCAGCTCAATGCAAGCCATGTCGCTGCAGGCCCAGCTCAATGCAAGCCATCTGACTGCAGGCCCAGCTCAATGCAAGCCATGTCGCTGCAGGCCCAGCTCAATGCAAGCCATGTCGCTGCAGGCCCAGCTCAATGCAAGCCATGTCACTGCAGGCGCAGCTCAATGCATCTTACTGCAGGCGCAGCTCAATGCAAGCCATGTCGCTGCAGGCCCAACTCAACACAAGCCATTTCACTGCAGGCGCAGCTCAATGCAAGCCATGTCACTGCAGGCCCAACTCAATGCATCTTACTGCAGGCGCAGCTCAATGCAAGCCATGTCACTGCAGGCGCAGCTCAATGCAAGCCATGTCACTGCAGGCGCAGCTCAATGCAAGGCTTCTCATGTGCATGCTTTATTCTACTATTTCAACTGAAAGCATTTGACTGAAGGTAGGGTTTAATTATATTTTTGCTCCCACTGAACTCTCCCTCCCCTTTACCTCAATGCTCCTTGTTGGTCTCTGTTATTCATTCGTGTGTTTCTGTCTGCCCACGTCTGCCTTTACTGTTCAGTATTTACATGTTTATGTTTTTATTTTATTGTAATGGGCTTCCACTTGCCTTTTCCTTATTTCTTTCACATTGCAACGTATTAGGTGAAAGGCGTGTATGTTGAATGGTACTCGTGCCTACACTCAGTCGCTCAGTTGCTGAACCTCAATCTGTAAAGGCCACATTGGCTCACAAGTAGATCCGGCGGGTGAGGTGTGCGTTCAGGCGCACTATCCTCATATATCATAGTGGGGCTATCTTCTGCTTTTTGCAAGTGCCTTGACATACACCTGGTCTGGCAACATCCAGACGCCCTTGACATTGGTGGGCTTGAGTGGCAGAGTCATGGCAGCAACACCTCATCAAGCTGAAGTACTTACACTTGTGTCAGGTTTCTTCCTAGTGTTGGGGTGTGAGTGGGAAGTTTTCTACTTTTGGTTGGTGTTGCCTTAACTCGTAATGCAGAACTTCCCAAGGCAAGATGGAGGTCCTCAGTAGGAGTTCTGATTGGATGGAGATGACAGCAAGGCTAAATTCTAAACTGCCTCTCACTGCCTTTCATTGTCTTAGCCCAGCTGAGTGGACATGTTATGTGGTTGCTCCCGCTTGATTTTGGGCCTGCAAGGTTTTAAGGACAGCAGACTCAGGCAGTTCAGCGACCAGAGTTGTGGACCTTCCAGGAGTCGAGTCAGGAGTTTTCAGGAAACCGTTGGAGTCCGCTGAGAATCTACCAAGACCTTCAGGAACTCATGAGATAAGTGACAAGCTAGTAAAAGTTACTGCTTAAGAAAATAAGTTCATGAACCTTCTAGGAATGTGTTAAAAGTGGAGTCAATTAGCTTTATACGTTTAGAAATGTAGTTCTTTAATGTGGATGTACATAGACAATTTGGTGGGAAAAGACTGGGAGCGTTTCAAGACTGACGCTTGAATTTGTCACTGCTCCCAATCCACATTTGAATTCAGATGAGAGTGAACAATAATAAGGCGTAAGGATAAGAGTGAACGCGTGTACGTGGCATTGTTTCTTCAAGTCCACGCAAGCGTATGTGTGTATGCGACTTCTTGCAGTAGAGCTTCAGTTCGGAGCACGAGGGATAGCGTACCTTCGGGTTTACTGCTACGCTGCGAGGACACTTATGCACGGTAGCTACGCTAGCGTCTGTGTTTGCGCATGTGAGTTCATCTCCATTGGGGACTTCTATTGCGCGTGCACTTTCAGCTCATCTAGAACTTTGTATCCAAGCATGTGCCGTTCTGGGAATGAGAGTCTGCTTTATTCGAGCATGCACGTACAACAGCAGTCAGCGTTTTGGAGGCATGTGTGCACGGTTCATTTTTTTAGAAAGTGGAGATGCGCGGGTGCTAATTCCAGTATAAGATCCAGGGTAGTGTTTCTCCATAAGAAAAGAAGGCAAACAATGTGACTTTAAG
Source organism: Ambystoma mexicanum (assembly GCF_040938575.1). Classification (NCBI taxonomy): domain Eukaryota; kingdom Metazoa; phylum Chordata; class Amphibia; order Caudata; family Ambystomatidae; genus Ambystoma; species Ambystoma mexicanum. The sequence continues at coordinate 44,239,312 of NC_090921.1, forward strand.
TTCTTCAGCCTGTGAGCAAGCTTTATTGCTTGATCTGTTGGGACGCATAGTTAAAGAAGCAAAACTTTGCAACAGATTCTTAAAGAAGCGAAACTTTGCAACAGATTCAGGCTGAGGTTGACAACAATCAATTGGGTACAGCAGCTTCCGGGGAGGCAGGTGCAGGACTCAGCCTGACAACTTGTGAGCGCTGTAGCAAAGGGAGTTGTGATCATTCACTTCATAGTAATCATCGTATCGACCGCGGAACGATAAAGGCCTGAGCTGGCCCTGTTTGGATGTGAACCTGCGACTGTAGGTTGCAGACGTACTTGCTCATACGTGTGAAAGTACTTAACCTGCTAAGCTATTCTATATGCCTCATTGTAGAGCATCAAGGGCATGGTGGAATGTGCCTGACCACTTGAATTGCTTGTGTTTGAGATCCATCCCCTTCATATTGGCTTTCGACTAATAGATACAACGGGCTTGCTGGACCGGATGCCATGGTTCAAATAACCATGTCTGAGAGGCTGCATGCTCAACAAGAATAGCCAAACCACCAATCCCAACTGGAAGCACCAAACAAGCATAGCCAAACCACCAATCCCAATTGGACGCACCAAACAAGCATAGCCAAACCACCAATCCCAACTGGAAGCACCAAACAAGCATAGCCAAACCACCAATCCCAACTGGAAGCACCAAGAAAAAGCAGGGCAGAGGTCCCAGAGGAAATGAGACCCAGAGAAAGAAACATCACAGAGAACTTCAGCAGAAAAGACTTCCCCTCACATCCCAGGCCCACCCGGAATAGTGGCCAACACAAGGTCCAGGAGGGGAACCGGTAGCAAGAAACTGGGTCCCCCAAAGGACAACCCCGTAAATCTACACTGGCGCCATCTCCTCGTAGTGTATTATTATCAAAGGCCTCATAACTGGGACAATTCATCAGTATAGGCTTGTGTGAAGTACAAGAACATGTGGTCACTTTACATGAATTAATTACTAACATTGTTTCAAACTGAAAAACACATGTACCTTAGCCACTTTGTGCCGCTTCTTAGGACTTTCACTTAACGGCAATGGCGCTAGCCTTCCATTAGAATCCCAGTGCTGCTGGAGACAGAAGAAGCAAATTGTTATTCTTACCCAGTTTCAAACACACAGTCCTCATCCAAGTCCTTTTTGAACTTAAAATACATGTGTGCTTGAGGCGCTTTATACACTGTTTATGTCAAGGAACTTCATGTTATTGCTCAATGAAATACAGGTGTGAATTTTACTTGCAGACATTGAAGTCACAATCAGTGGCTCCCACACGAGTACAAGACCTGCACATCAGGAAGTTGAAGCCTCACCCAGAGGAAAATATAGTGTATTTCTATTGAGCGTCACATAGAACTTTCCCCAGAGCGCTGAACAATTTAATGGAAGACAGTATAATAAATATGCAATAATGATCAATAAAAAAGAAAGAACAGCATCAGAAGGGATTTGTGATTCCGAAAGAAAAGAGAAGATGAGATTTGAGCTGAAATGGAAAGATGTGACGTGAGGTAAAAGACTGAATAGATGGAATGACGTCCAGTGTTTGGTGGCCGGGATAGACACATGAGCAGAAGCATGATTGAGCACATGGAACTATGGCTACATTGGGGAGGGCTACCATTTGGGAGCGAAGAGGGTGAGAGGGGCGGTAGGGGGAATCAACAAGGACAGATAGCGTTGGGGCAAGACCATGGATGAATGCATTTGCTATACAGAGGCAGTGGAATAAAAGTCAAGAATGAAAAAGTCCAAGGAGAAGGATAAACACTAGATTCCACCAAGAAAGAGGGCACTGGGCTGCCTCTCCTGTATCCCCTGCCTTGTTTGTCCCCTCCACCCCCCCACTCCCTCCTCCCCTCCTATTAGTTCAGATGCAGTCACTAGAGTCGTCCGCTCTATGAAGGTCTTATCTAAATAACTCTTCCCCCTGTTCTTCCAGAACTATCAAGGACTGGTAGGGAGAATTCTCATAAATGTGCTAATTCCCTCCACCTTAGAGACCCCTAGCAACTTTGCTGGATTTTTGAGGACTTGATTTTATTACCTGAAAAGAGTGTGAGCCTTTTTTCCCACTCTTTCTTTTACACTATGAAATGGGGCATTAGAGAAATCCATAGGCATCATCTTTTCATGTGTCACATAGCACCTTCAGTGCAGCGACACAGGGAAGCCTTTTAGACTGTCCCAAAGGTTGAAATACCTTCTCTGGAATAAACTACTGTTTCCCACAGAATGTAAAGTGAAATTGACTTTACTAGTCTTTCCAAATTCCTCAGCACAACTATCTTACAATGGAGTCCAGGAGTGGTTACATAGCACCCTCTGTGTCTAAATACTCATTTAGCACTCAAATGCTACCCTTTCCTATTGAAAAGGCTGGTGGCAGTGGTTTTACAACAAACTACAATGATTTTTCCCGACCGCGAACACCAGTAGCTAAAAATCACGGGAGCCATGTTTTTCAAGATGGCGCCTTAAGCCCCTTTGTTTAAACAGGTCCCGGTCTTGTTTTTTCACCATTTCCTTTTGGAAAGGTCCTTCTAGTGTTTGTCTCTTCGCGCCAAACCAGGTTTGGTCCCTTTGTTCGTGTGCCTTTGGTGGGCTTCAGAACTGAAGTCTGCCTCTGGCGTCTGAGTGTCTGGGGTGGGCAGGGAGTGAGGGAGGTGCCCGAAACTCCCTGTGCTTAGTCTCTTAGGAGCCTCAAACGCACTCTGGCATGATTGGCTAGCTGACTGTCCGTCAAGGAGAGCCACCCTGCTGGGTGAGTGACAGCTAGGCTAGAATGAAAGAGAGAGAACTGTTTAAAAGGTGAGTCTCTTGGACTGGAAGGCAGAGTCGACCACTAGAATGAAAGAACCGAAGACGAGCTAGAAGAGGACAGCTTCTGCAACTCCTGGACTGTTGGTTTGCCTGATGAAGTCCTGCTGCCGGACCGAATTGCCAAACTCCATTCGACAGAGAAGTTCCTTCAAGGACAGCTTCTTCCTTTGAGTTGGTGGGACCAATCAACTCATAAGAAACCTGGATTCCATTCTCAAGGCAGGGTAGGATTAACCAGGGAGAGAGACACCAGTTTGTGTTCTTGAATCTACAGCTCCTGGAACTGAAGTGACTCCATCTGGCTTGCTTTCTTCAACGATCCTGTGCAGTGCAGGAGTACCCCGACGTCCTCCCTCTTGTCCCCACGACTGAGGCCCAGGAACAGCGAGATCCGCAGCAACGACTTCAGCAGCATTTGTTTCTTCATACAAAGGTACTGTGCCAACCCGATTGGGAGAACGCCACTCTTGAGGTGAAAGTTCGTGAAACTTCCCCAACTTGCATGCCTAATCAGCTTGTGACCCAACAAATGATTCTTTTTCACCTAAACTACTTCTGAGAACTTTTGCAAAGACTTTACCGTTTAATACCAGAACTGTTCATTCCTATCCAGAACACTAGCCCATTGACTTTGGCCTGGCCTATTGACTTGAATTGAACTCCTCTGGTGAACTGAAACTATTTGCACTGTCTAATAAGTATATGTGATCTATTCTACTTACCTTTGTTCCTTTTTCTCCCTTCTAAGTAACTGAACTGCCATGTTGCTCCTATTTCAGGGGAGCTCAAACTGTCTCAAAATCTTAGAGTGTTGTATTGAAGTGCATGGGTATATAATATTCAGTTGTCTTCTACTTGAACCACTGTGATTGAAAGTCCTCTGTGTAACTACTTGTACTGCTCACATTCCCTCTTGAGATAAGCCTGGCTGCTCAGCCCCTCTACCACTAAACTGTGTAGTACAGACTTATACCAAAGGTTGGTCTTGCTTACACCTGTAGTCCTAATTGTATGTGGTGGTCCCAGAGGGTACTGCATGCAATTCTGCCTAACAAGGACAACATCTGCTCCCTCGCATCAGCTCTCACTAATTTCTGCAACCACTCTCTTGTCTCTGGCTAATTCCCTTCCTCTCTGAAGCACTCCCTTGTGCACCCCTACTAAAAAAGCCCTCTGCCAACCCCTCGTGTCCAGCCAACTACCATCCTATCTATGTCACTATCTTCCTTGGGAAACCCCTGGAGAAGATGGTCTTCCCCCAACTTACCCAGCACAGAGAGCTTGTTGGTTGCCTGCACAACCATCAATCTGGATTATGAGCCTTCAGAGGGACGGAAAAACTGCTCTCCTGAACACCCATGAACAACTGCTCACAAATATTGACTCTAACTCCCCATCTGTCCTCATTCTCCTTGACCTCTCCTCCACCTTTGACATAGTCAATCACTCCATCCTCATAAAGCAGCTCCAAGATACTCTTGGTATCTCAGACCAGGCACTGGAGTGGCTGACCTCCTTCCTCACTGATCACCCCTACCTCTCTCTCCACTTGTGCTGTTCCCAAGGGCTCTATCCTCTCGCCCTGGATCTTCAACATCTACATTGCTCCTCTTGGTCTCCTGATCTCATCCTTCTTCCAGTATTTTGCAGATACACACATTTTCTTCGAACTTCCTTCCTCCTCTCTCTCCTCCTCGTCCGTCATCTCTCTTTGCTTGTCCGCTATCCAGGCATGTTGCACCTCCAATGACCTCTGTCTCAACACCAGTAAGACTTCGACTTTTCCTATTGGGATTCCTGTCCCCTGCTTCCCTCCTGCACTCTGGCCACCCTCTTTGGGATCTCCTCCCTCCTCATCCTCTGAAGACAGAAACTTCGATATCATCTTCGACTCCTCTCTCTCTCTTTCATTCAGCACATGCTGTACCTTGCCAAGAAGGCCCACTTTCAACTTCACCTCCTGAAAGGTATCCTCCCTTTCCTCAACTTCCTCCAGTAGCTCGATGTCTCTCGGGCTCTGGTCCCCTCTAGGCTGGAATACTGCATCAGCCTCTTTCTTAACATGCCTTCTTCCTCCTTTCGTCCTCTCCAACTGATCCAGAACAGGGCTGCAAGACTTATCCTTGGCCTGAAGCCCAGGAACCTTAGCTCTCCAGCCCTGAAATCTCTCCATGGGCTCCCGGTTCAAGACCCTGTGCATTATCCATAAGGCCAGCTGGGGCCTGGGACCTTGCTTTGTGCAACTCCCTCTTAATAAATACTCTCCTTCAACATCCTTTCGATCCTTTGGCACCAACGCTCTACTGGTCAAACGCTTTGCCAAGCAGAGAGCTGGTGCAAGAACTCTTTCCTTGGTTGGCTCCCTCCTCTGGAACAGTCTCCCTCTCTCTTTTCACCTTGAACAGGATCTCCTCATGTTCTGCAAGCTACTCAAGACCATCCTCTTCTCTTCCTCTCGCCCTCCCTGGCTGACCACCCCCCCAGTCGTTGATATTGGCAGCCAGGCCCCTCAAGAGGCCATATAGGGACCTGGTCCTCTGTCCAATTCGCCACGAGCAACACCTCACCGCCCCCTTGCACTTATCCGGCCCTCACCTGCCTGCTGGTTGTTGTACTTGTAACACTCTTTCAATATGTGGTCTACACCCCCCTCCCCAGGGCTGCTGCCACCCATGCACTTAACTGTTGCTTCTGCCTCAGGCTTCCCTTGCATTGCCAGACCCTACGGCCCGTACCCCCACCACTCCAACCGTCCCTCCCCCACCTTTCCTCTGCACTTACACGTTTTGACTGGGAGAACCAAGCTGGGGAAAATAAGAGAACATATGAGAAGTTTATTTGCATGAAAAGAAAGCCACGGGCGGGACCCATGCCTGTTATAAAGATGGAAGCAACATGTCTGCACTGTATTGTAGATATGAAAAGAGAAAGATAGAGGGTGGTAAGAAGCGACACCGAGATTGCGAGCAAGGTCTGAAAAAGAGAAACGGGGATGGGGGGCAAGTAATGAGAGGGCAGGGGCCGGCAAAGGAGAGGGAGGGTTGTAGCAGGAAAAACAACTTCAGTTTTGGTCAGGCTAAGATGGAGACAGTGGCAATTCATCCATGATTAAATACCAGTAGGCAGTTGGAAGAAGTCGTATGGAGAGGGCCAGTGAAAGCCAATAATAATAAAACAATTGATATGCATCGTCAGCATAGAAGTGACACAAAAAATCAGATGAGGTTATAAGAGCAGAAAGAGGACTAGAGAAGAGGGAGAAAAGGAGAGGACCTCAGACAGAACCTTGGGGATAGAGAAGAGGGAGAAAAGGAGAGGACCTCAGACAGAACCTTGGGGATAGAGAAGAGGGAGAAAAGGAGAGGACCTCAGACAGAACCTTGGGGAATTCTGAATTTGGAGAGGTAATGAAGAAGAGATGTTTCCAGTCCAGTCCAGAAAACAGACTAGGTTGTGTCAGAAGGTAAGAGTGGAATCATTGGAGGACAAAAGCAGAGCACCCTAGAGTGGCGAGCGAGGATGGAAGAGCAGGGTATTGGACAGAAGAAAGGACTCAACACTTAAAGGAAAGAGGCCAGTGGGGAGATACACATTGTAGAAGGATGTTCAGTTTGGAAGAAGCAGAGGATAAACCCAGGGGACCAAAGAGGAGGAATGAGATCGAGGGGCAAAACCACTGGGTGTGCACGTATTTAGGAAGAAGCAAAACTTATCTTGATGGGGGGGTGAAGGCATATTTACCAGTCGTCAAGACAGATAAAGCAATTTGCTTAGGTATACACATGATCTTGGTCTTGAAAAAAGTAGATAGGGAATCACACAACTCCTGAGAAGGGGTGAGGGAGCAGAGAGGAGAGAGGGCACGATTAGCTTCAAATAACTCTGTAGGTTGATTCATAGCTAATTCCACTCTATTCGTATACAAATCCATTTTTGCAATACTGGAAAGAAGAGAGATGAAGAGTAGAAGGGAGGGAAAAGGTGCAAATAGGGTGAGTTGACGTGTCAAAAAGAATGGGTGAAAGAACAACGCAGACAAGCAACTTTATTAGAGAAATAGCAAAGTCAGAAGAAGAGAGGGGGAAGGATTTGAAGGGATCAGGGGGAGGGTGACAGAATATGATTAAGGAGCTGGAAGAGACATTGTCAATTGAAGGAGAGAGTGGGATTGAAAAATGTTGCATTTTTGTCGCTTATAACAGAGAGGAATTATCTAAAAAGTGAAGAGAAAAGAAAAGGTCAAGATTGCCAGTGGAGTGAGTGCAGCGAGGTGAAGGAACCTCTGAAGGTCACATATAAAGGGAGATAACCGCAATGGGAAGATTTTCAAGACGGGAAGAAAGCTTGAGAATGAAGAAGGGAATCATGAATAGAGAAGTCCAGAGTGAAGGCATCTTGTTCAGCAGAAAGATGGGGAAAGCGATTGGGTGAATGGAGTGAAAAGAAGTAATGAACAAAGGAGGTGAAGGAACATAGACTGCAACGTGTAAAAATGGAGGCAGAGGGAATGGTAAAAGAAGGGTGCCAAGAGGAAAAAGAAAGCAAGATGTGGTATGAGGAATAGCCTGGAGGGGTGGAAAGAATTGCGTCAGAAGGAAAGGGGGAAAAGATGAGAACACAGGAGAAGCCGGAGACATGTGAGGGAAGAGAGCAGAACTGATTAAGTTGATCACCGTGAAGAAGGTAATGCAAAGTGTGTGTAGAGTGGATAGTGTTGGAGATTGAAGTCACAAAGAAGAGAGATGGGAACAATGAGGCAGAGAAGAAATGAGGGAAGATAGTCTTAAGTACTCACAAAAAGGAAGGAAAGGGCTAGAGGGCTTTGGATAATGAGAAAGGTAAAAGAGAGAGGTTTGGATAATCTGAAAAAGATGATGCTAAAAGCTTGAGTACAGCAGAAGATTTGTAGGGGGAGACCAAAGGGAGTTATGCAAAATATCTACCCCCTACCTTTATCAATAAGACGGGTAGTTTGTGGGAACTTAGTATTAGAGAATGAGAGAAAGGTAGAGGTAGCAGTGTTGCAGGGGGTAGTTCAGTTCCCGGCGAGACAAAGAAAGCAAACATTATGTCTAGGGAAAAGGCCAAGAATGAAATGAGATTGTGTATGTGTATTCTATAGTCGTGTAGAGACAAAGGATGGTGCAGAAGAGGAAGGAGAACAGTAGGAACGGTTAGAGGAATTACACGCATTGGCCAAGGGGCGAGAAGGAGCTGGAGGAGATAAGTATTGGAATAGAGGTAGACATGCTGGCAGGAGTGAAAGAAAGAAAGAAGAGGAGGATGAAAAAGAAATTTAAAAAACAGATGCAAAAGGTGCAAATGAAGGTGCAAGGGAAGGATAGAAAAATGTGTGAGTCAAAAGAACCTTTAGGGAGCACATGGTGTCTACATTTATATCCAAGGGACTGGAAATCTCAGAGGAAATAGCAGGTGTTTGTAGCTTTCAAAATACAGGCACTTTGGCAGCGGCTCAAATGTGATGCATTCATGGGTTTCAGTGGCTGAGTTAACCTTTCGGAATGGCCATCGTCTACATTGGGGCACTATGAAGCAACTGTGTTGTCCCTTGCAAAACAATAACCTATAAATAAATAATAGATTACACTATGCTCACAAAGTCATTCACAGTGAGCAGTAATCATAATCCCGGGTAGTTCTTCCACCTTACTCTAATGATACATGTCCCTGACTCCTGATATGCTATGATAAGGCATTTATAACGGGCCTATACACACTTGTTTCAAGTGATAACAGCTGGATAACTCCCCCATCATTGTCCTAATGATAAAATATGATTCTTCCTACTCAGCCAAACAACCTCCTATAGTGTATTCAGTTGTGGGAAGGTCTTCCCATACCGATCTTCCCAGACAATTGTTTGTACAGAGGTTGGAATTATAAATTGCTGTCCGTCTCTCTCAATCTATACTGGGATTGTGCAGAGTAATCCAACACATTACTATAAAGAGATTTAACTGCAGAGCATCCATTAACTCAAATACCTCTTCTTCCCCCCTATGTTCTGCATCCATTTTCATCTCTAAAGGGCAAGTCTCATGAATGATTCGTCCCAAAGAGAGTTGTGTGACATCAACTGCTCTGCATTTTAGACCCTACAAAAATCCCTAAAGAATTTGCCAAAGCCCAATCCATAAAATGTCCTGTTGTTCCTGAGTCAATCATCGCCGGCCCTCCACCTTCGCACAACCTTCCGTTATCACAGTAATGGATTTGCCATTGTAGTGTGTTCGCTACCTGGTAAGATCTGAAGGTGGAGGGCTTAAACCTATGGGAAACTCTTGGCCACTCTTTTATGAAATGTCCTTCCTTTCGACAGTACCAACCCAATCCTTAACCCCTTTTTCACTTTTTCCCTTAGTGATAGGACCCCTAGGCTTCGTTACTGGTTCCTTTTCTGCCCTCCTCTTTACGCTCATTCAACCGAAAATCCATGACCCGCAAAACAAACTCTTCACATGACGTGAGTCAACTCAAACTGAAATGACATGACACGATGGGTTATTTATAACACGCGTAATACCCAGAGGTTTCTAAGCACGGACCCGGGGATTTAACCTGTTTTGCTCTGTGTCGTCTTGCTTTCAAGGAAGAACGTTGCCTAGAGCTAACCACAATAACCAATAGAGCATCTTTTGATTCTTCCTTTAGGCCCCAATGAAACAAGGATGCTCTTTTCTCCTCCGGCAATGCTCTTTAAGATTAAGTGATGTAGCTCACCTCTGCTTCCCTGCTTCAACTTCAATAACGCAGTATCAAACTCTTGGGACACCTGACGTTGGTCGAACATTTTTCCAAATTCAATACCTTGCCCCACTAACAAAACAGACCAAGCCACCACTTTATCAGTTAGGATAGGCTGAACGCTATTTTTGAGACCTCTGATTGAAAAACATCAAGCCTGCACAAGAAGGCTTAAGCTACTTACCTGTAACTATTGTTCTCCAGCATGAGTCTGCCATGGATACACATGCTCATGAATATTCCCTGTCGTCAGGCTGGGAATCCTCGATAAAACAAAAAACAGTTTCACTTTACTTTTAAAACTGTATTTCCCCTCTAAACCAATCACTGTCCTCTGGGTCACACTGCCCCCATCCAATGACAGTTGTCTCCCTAAGCCCCTCTGGCAGCCATATTCAGATTTGGTAAGCATGTAAAGTGGCAGTATGACCAAAAAGAGTCACAGAGGGGCTGAAGGGAGGGTTTGCATGTGAATCCATGGGGTCTGGCATGGATTCACGTGCTCATGAATAACAAATACACAGCAGTACACATTACACAACCACTGGAGGTGGAAAGGCTCAACAGAAGTAATCAACACTTACCCCTCGAACAGACTCACCTCAATCGAACAGGTTGTGTAGCACTGCCCGGCCGACTCTGGACTCCTCCCTGGATTCCCTGTCGATGCAGTAGAACTTCGAGAAGGTATGCGTGGACTTTCATGTTGCAGCCCTGCAGATGTCAAGCAGGGGCACACCAGAAAGGAACACCGTCGTTGCATCGATTGCTCTGGTGAAATGGGCCTGGGACGGCCCAGCAGAAGCCAGTTCACCAGCTGTTGACAGTGCATGATGCAGCCGGAGAGCCACCTTGAAATGTACACCTTGGACAAGGCCTTGCCATGGTTCACTTCGAGGCACAAGCAATGTCCAGCAAATGCAAGGTCCTTTCCGCCGGCGATGAAGGTTTGGGGAAGAAAACGGGTAACGACAAGGGCTCATTGAGGTGGTATTCCAACCAAACCTTCGGCATGAAAGAGGGGCATAGCTCTCAACCATTTGTGTTGCAAAGGCGGGTGAAATCACCCAATTTTGTTTTTGGTGGGTGAGACGCCCAATGGAATGAATGGGTGTGCAGGAGTCTTGGCGGGTGAGACAGCCCTTTACAAGGCGGGTGACACCCGCCAAAAGCGTGTGAGTTGAGAGCTATGGAGGGGTGTGTACGCATTACCACCTTGATTAGTGGAAAGTCCGATACGGTTGCTTGCAGGAAAGGGCCTGAATCTCACTCACACATCTGGGAGAGGTGATGACCACCAGAAAAGCCATTTTCCACGAGAGAAACTTGAGTGAAGCTTGATGCATAGGATCGAAATGTGCCCATATGAGCCTCGTCAAGAGCACGTTGAGTTCCCATGCCGGGGCAGGGGCATTCACTGGTGGGAAATATCAGAACAGCCCCTTGAGGAGATCCTTGATGAGTCTGTAGGACTAAAGCGAGGATCGTTCCGGAGATCTGATGTAGCATGAGATGGCCGCCAGCTGTACCTTTATGGATGCGTGAGCCACTCCAGCTTTTGCTAATGACAGAAAGTATGGAAGAATCTGCCGAGCCGTGACTCTCAGAGGGGTAATCTTCCTTGACCGCCACCACATAGAGAAACGCTTCCACTTATGGCCATAGCACTTTAGAGTCGACAACGCCCTGGCTTTGGCAATGACTTTCCCTGCAGTCCACTGGCAACTCATACCCTCCAAACTCTAAGGCTACAAGAGCCATGCCCTTAGGTTCCATGATCCTGAGTCATGATGAAGGATTGCGCCGCCCTCTCTAGTGGGCAGATCGATTGGGAAGTACCAGCGACTTGAATGGAGGTGACACTGACAGGCTGAGAAGGTCCAGATACCAAATCTGACACTGTCTGAGTGTTTAAAGATGTGAAGGCAGGCGCTCTGTTACCAGTCTTTAGCTTCTACTCCTAACGCACGTTTTCATGACTTCATCATCTTCAGGGAGGCTGAGTTTCTTTGTTTTTTCAGTCTGAGCGTGTTGATGACACGTAGCAGGAGAGGAAATGGGGAAAAGGCATCCAGAAACAGAAATTCCAAAGGGAATGTCTATTTCTGTACACCTGGAAGCTCCTCTGTTGCTAGAATCTGTTAGCAAACATCTGCCATTTGGAGTGTGCAACTGTGGCAAAAAGATTGATTAGGGGTCTGACCCATTTGACGAGCAGTCTGTCCACCTGATCCTGACAAAGTTCCTGCTTGTGGCAGGAGTGCAGTTCCCTGCTGAGAGAGTATGCAATGATGTTCTTGACTCCTGCCAGGTGTTGAGGGACGAGGAACATCCCCTGTCCAATGGCCCAGTGCTACAAGGTCTGGGCTTCCTTGCAGAGTGCTGGGGATCGAGTGCCCCCTTGCTTCCTGATGTAGAACATGGTGGTGGTGTTGTCCGTGAAGATCCTCACCATCCTGCCCTTACTAGTTGTGAAGATCCTCACCACCTTGCCCTTCCTAGATGGTAGGAAAGACTTGAGGTCCCGTAACTCCAGGATGCTGATGTGCAGATACTTCTCTTCTGGAAGCCACAGACCCCCGGAGTGTAGACGTCCTGTGTGAGCCCCCCAACCTTCCAGAGAGGCGTCCGTGGTGACCATCTCCAGGTTTGGCAGGGTTTGAAATCTCATCCCCTGAGCGATGTGGGAGCACACTCCCCACCACTCTATCGCCCGCCGGAACTCCTTGTTGAGAGGTATCTTGTCTGCAAAACTCCCAGAGACTTGTATCCAACGTGCATCCAAGAATTCCTGTAGGGGTCGCATCTGCAATCTGCAGAGACGGATGAGGCAGATGCACACAACATCATGCCTAGCAAAGACTTGATGGTCCGCACCGTGGCCGTCGTCACTGGCAACAGTCGCGGGACCAAACCTTGTATAGCTGCTAGCATCTCCTCTGAAGGCGACGCCAGGCAAGCCACCATGTTGAGTCTGGCGCAGAGGAGCAGCCCGTTCTGAAATGGCGTAAAGCAGGACTTTGGCTAGTCCAGGGAGAATTCCAGCTCTGTCAGAAGTTGGATGTCTCCTTCATGTGCTCGTCAGGCAAGTCTCACGAACAAGTGTGTATGTATGCCTTGCAGGCGCAGATGGGCAGCCACTGGGGCCAGGCATTTCGTAAACACCCTTGGAGATGATTTAAAATCGAAGGGCAGGGCCTTGAACTGGTAGTGCTGGCCTTGCACCACGAATCGTAGGAACATTTGATGCTTCCTGTGGATGGGGACATGGAAGTACACATCCTCCAGGTTCAATGACATCAGGAAATTCCCTTCCTCCAGTTGGCCGAGCAAGTGCTGCAACATGACCATCCTGAATTTTTGGGACTTCAGGTACTTTTTCAGACAGCGCTGGTCCAGGTTGGGCCTCCAACCCCCTGTCTTCTTTCTTACCAGAAGGTATATGGAATAAACTCCGGAGCCCCAGAGTCGTCGGGGTACGAGCGCTATCGCCTCTTTCCGTAACATGGCTCGCACTTCTTCCAGGAGCTGCGGGATGTGGAGCTCCTGATGAGAAACCAGTGGGATACGGGGCACCTGCGTTGGAACTCCACGGTGTGACCCTGGACGAGAGCATCCAGCACCCATCTGTGGGTGGTGTACTTCTTCCACACGCTGACGAACCTCGTCAGCCGGCCTCCCACCAGGGTGCATGAGTGGGATCCGACGTCTTGGCCGGTTGAGGCCTGTTTGGGTGCCTACACCCTTTCCTGTGGGCGATGGCGATGCTGACCTCTGCTAATGTACGCCTTGGAGTGACCTATGTAGGCTTCCTGCGTGGAGGATTGGGGATGCTGTAAGTATGATGAGGAAAAACCTTTGGACGATCTGCTTGATTTACCACTGGAGGAATGAGAATAAGACGAGCAATGCTGTTGCAGAGTCAAGGGAACGGGCCGTCTCCGTATCTGTCTTTATGGCTTGAAGGGATCCATGCTGCAAAGGAGTATTAGGGACCCATGTTATGGGGCATGAAAGGTAGATATTCCGGGTACAGGGTGTTACTTAAACCCTGTGTATTCAAGACGAGTCAGATACAGACACTTGTGTGGAGTGTACACTAAGAACTTTCCCCAAATATAAAACCAAAAACATTGAGGCCTAGGAACAGAGCACCAATATAAGGTCATAGCAACCAATATGATGGGAATTGGCCTCAGTCCATCCTTCTCCCCCGAGAGTCCATCACAATGAAAAATCCCTGAGGTTTGGGATGATGAACCATAAGCGAAACAGTGGATAGAAATATATTGTTAGGGGGCAGCAGATGAGCCGTCTGTAACAAGCTATCACAGTAAATGAAAACCCCTCATGCGCAGCAGTATATTAGATTACATAGAATGTCAAGATGCATCATCCCTGTTCCAAGCTGTCGCCATGGGGTTGCTCCTCAGCGCTTAGAGCGTTTATCTTCCCAGCACTTGTCTGCACTTACCTCACACTTGCCACCAGCTGGCCCTTGTTATTTATCCTGTATGCTGTATGCTTATAACCCTGTACTGCACTTTCCCCTCTCCCTTTCCCCCATGCACTTTTCCCTTCCCCTCTACCCTTGCACTTGCGCGATCTGAATGACACCTGGCCTAGTAAGATCGTTGTCTGTCTCCCCTTGTTCCCCCCCCTGCCTCGTCGCGCCTTGAAACACTTGTGTATAGGCGCGTTACAAATGCCTTATCATATCATATCATATCATATCATATCTTGTTTTTGTGCAGGCCCTCTGGGTAATCTTTCTTCCTTCTTCAATCCAGAGTGCATTCATGGGATCTAGCTGAGGTAGCAGAGCTTGCAGGCTAGTTGAGAATCCTTTGAAATCTCTGAATGTGGTCATGAGAGACCATGGGGTTATTACGACTTTGGCGGTAAGGGGTTAATGGAGCCGGTAAAGGTGCCAGAGCTGACAACCCCTTACCGCCCCATTACGAGTCTGCTCCCAGGAACCCGCTAAGGATGCCTGGTTTTACCAGGTGCCCTTAGTGGGTCCCGCGTACAGACCCGGGTGCCAACAACAGGCCCGTTATTAACAGGCCCGTTGTTAGAACCCTCCCCATGGGGCTCGAATGAGGAATTACCGGGCCCTCCAAGGTCGGAATGGCCCGGTAATTCCTCATTCAAGGAACCTGGACCTGGTACCCGGGAAGGGGGTAGCCATGCCGCTAATGACCCCCGATATCTTGTTGCATCAAAAAGCAGAACACCTCCTCCTGGGTTTCAAAAAGTGTGCCGTTGTTGCTCTATTTCAATGAACCTGATCACTGGGAATTTGTAGTAGTGCCGGTGGTCAGTGCCCGTCAAAGACTCACATATTGGGTTGAAGCCTTTCCTGCAGGACTGTCGCTCCTTCCACCTGAATGTTACCCACAATATGATAGACCTTCATAATCACCAGTTTATGCTGGAAATTAAGTAGTCGCAGGGTGATGGTCTGTGGGTGCTCCCCTTCAGTTGGCTTTGGGATGGGAGCTCTGTGAACTCATTCTATGGTGTGGCTTCTGTGGTCAGCGAGTTTCAGTTTATTGCCAAAATAATGGTCCAATTTCTCTATGTCCGTACCCTCCACGTTCTTCGGGATACCGACCAGCCAGGTGGTTTTTCTCCCTGATCTGTTTTGTTGATCTTCAACCTTAGCCCCAGCCGTTGCACCTTTTTCAGCATCACATCCACATCCATTGAGAGAATTTCCTGGTTGCCTTTAAGTGCATTGGTTTGGTGTTCATTGTCTGTAGTGCATTCTGCCTGTGCATTGAGGCAGCTATTAACATCTTTTGATTCTTTCTTTATACCTTGGACCATGTTATTTGTCTCCTGGGTTTGCAATTGCAATTGCATCAAGCCGTCCATCTTGGCGGGCGGCTTGGTGGGTTTACGCGAGCTTGCGTGGGTATGGATGCCATTATCAGTGTGCTCTGACTCGGACGAGGACCTGGTCATAAGATATATCTGTCTAACCTCTCCTAAATCAAGGGGATTGTCGATCAATGATAGCTGCCACCCTATCTGGCACACCAGTAAGCATCCACACCTCCAGACATCACCCTTGTGATTTCAACGATCTAGCGCCTTGGTGCAAATCTTAAACCTACGCTCCTAGAAAGTCTGGATGTAAACGCTTAGCTGATTATTCCAATCCCAGACAGGATAGATGAAGGCAATGTCATTCACGCACCTTGTTATGCCTCTGAGTCCTGCAGCCTGTACTGAGGCGATGCACATCCCTAGAGTCATCTTGAAGTGGTATACTAAAGGAGAAATTACCTTACCGTAATGTTGTTTCTAGGGATTCTTCTCCCGCAGATTTCTCATCTGATAGGTATTCCCACCAGCTTTTCTATTTCAGAATTATTTTCAACAGGGGGCATAATAGACCTTGGCCCGGCTGTCGACCATCGATCTGTCTTACTCGCGGTCTGGTCATCGTTTCCAGACGCCACATTAGGCGTCATATGAGTAGAGCATCACTACTCCCTGACCTCAGTTCCCCCTTTTTTCCAGAGCACAACACACTGCAAAGGAAAACAGAGAGAATAAACGTGTTAATGAGCCCTTTAAAAAAGAAGTAATATAGGCCTCTGAAGGCGGAACAATTGAAAAAGAACACTGGGACTAGTGCTAGACATTTTTTTGTTTGGGAGTGAGATAGAAAAACGGACACAAAGGAACATCACCAAGTCAAGATCTTTTTTGAAATAGAAAGATGCACCCCAACCACTGACTTTCTGAGCAGGGATGGAAGGGACGGGTGATGAGAAATCTGAATAGAATCCATAGAAAGAACATTATGGTAAGGTAATTCCTCCTCCAATGCATTGCTCCGAAAGTAATAATGAGGAGGCGGGCAGATAGTCATACTAAGACATTTTGCAGCACTGCCCTGCCAAAACACTCATCAGAAAAACAAGCCATATCTTGGCTATAATGCTTCGCAAAGGTATGCAATGATGACCATGTTGCAGCGCGACAAATTTCCCAGACAGGGACACCCCTCTGCATAGCGGTCAATGCAGAGACCCCCTTTGTGGAATGGGCCCTGATGCCTGCTGGCAATTCTTTCCCAGTGGCCTGGTAACATTCATCTATGCAGAGAATTATCCAATGGGATACAATCTGCTTTGTTATGGGCAGGCCCTTACGGGCTAAGGAAAAAGGCACAAAGAGCTGGTCAGCTCCCCTGAAATCAGCTGTCCTGGCAATACAGTACAGCAACTGAATGCCCTCTTATGGTCTAGACGATGTAATCGTTCCTCCTGCTTAGAAGGATGAGGAGGAGGACAGAAGGCCAGAAGGTCGATGGTCTGTGACAAGTGAAATTCTGAAATTACCTTTGTCAGGTTTCCTATGTTTTGTATTGTATTTTTGTATTCTTAACTTTCATTATTACAGAGGAAGAGTGTCCCAATTCAACATGGTGGTAAGAAAGTAGGGGTTTGATTGGTCATTAGTAAACTGTAAGGTGATTGGAGAACAATGAGACAAGGGAGCATCAGCAGGATTCTAAACTGCCTTTCATTGTCACACCTGAAGCAGGAAGGTCCTGTTTCTTATTAGTCTAAGTTTAAGCCTAGTTTAAGTTTTCAGAAGATAAAATATCTTGGAATTGATTCAGCTTTCGAGTTTTACCTCCGTGGGACAAGACAAGCGGCCATTTTGGTGGGAGTGCTGCGCTCTAGGACTTTAGGAAAAGAGACTATTTGCAAGTCATATGTTTTCAAGTGGTTTCAAGAAGAAGTTAAACCTGAAGGTTAAAGAACAAGTTCTAAAATATAGTTTAGGAATCCAAATCTACAGAGGCTGTTGTAATGTAAAGATTCTGCACAATTTTCTGAAGCGCTCTACATTTGCTTGTCATTATCGCTCTGCTAAATATTTCAGTTTTGATATAATACGCTATCTGCTTACTTGTCTATAATTGTGAGTAATGATTCACTGAAGAATCGAACGTCGCTAACCTTTGTAACCTATCTATCTATCTCAATGTTGATTTGAGACTCATGCGCGAGACGGCACCGTTTTCTTTTCCGTCTCTGCGCATCTTTAATTTGATTAGGTGTTTGCGCATGAACGTGAGACGGTGAAGTGTAAATTTTGTTTTCCGTCTTTGCGCATGCTCTAGACTAAGCATGATTGCGCATGCGCGCGAGACGGTGTAGCGTATAATTAGGTTCCTGTCTTTGCGCATGTTTTTTGGAGAAGCGTTTCTTTTAATTACACGCGCGATTGAGATCGAGTGTTCTTTCTGGGATCTCAAGGCGCATTTCCAACAAGGAAGAGGTGTCTTAATCAAACACTTCTTCCTTTTATGCCCATAGGAGAGCCACTGTTCTTTATTTCCTTGTGCGTGTTACTGCAAAAAAGAAGTGTAAAATGTGTTAATTTCTAATCTAGCAATGTAATTCAGGAACATGATGTTCTTTTAATATGAGCAACACTAGGAGTATAGTATTTAGAATGCTTAGTAATATTTCAACTGTTCTTTGAAAGAAAAGACATTTAAACATTTTAACTAAAGAAAAGGTTCATTTGAATAGAAAATTTATTCTACAGAATTATCTATCAATTCAAAACCTACCATTTTAGAACTCTTATGAAGAAGAGATTTTATAAATGGTTCTCACAGAAATACAGTCACAGTTTGCTTTTCTCTAAGGAAGAGAAGGACATAAGTCATTTTGGAAGTGAACAATTAGGTGTCTGTCAGTTTGAACTTGCAATCTGCTCTCCTAGCTTCCATGATTTAAGGTGCATATACATGTGGAACTACTTATTCTGGAAGAATTCAACTCATAAAGCATCTTCTACCAGTTAGATCAAAAAGACAATTAATTTAAAGAATTTGCAACAATTAATGTTTATGAGTTTTTGGACTATCTAAGAAACTTCTTAAATACAAGCCTTTCAGATTTCAGGAAGGCTAAACAGGTATAAATCTTTTCTAGGGGAACTTGGTGGGAGAGATATTAATAATAACTCTATAATTTTCTCGCCCTCTGCAGGTGCTGAGCTGTTTCGAGAGAGAGCGACCTGTGTTCTGTTTTTATTTTCTCCCACTTCCCCTTTTCCCTCGGAGGTGTGGAGACTTCTGCTGTGGCCTTCAGTAGTTGACTGCACATCTTTGGGGACCTCTGTGGCCAGTAGCTTCTGTGGAGAAAGAATCAGGACCTGACACATGAGGAGGAAGACAGGCCTTACCCGGAGAGAAACTTTTTCCCGGAAAAAGTGCAGTTGGCTTACAGAATAAAGCCTGTAGTTCGCTGACCCCCCTAGCGGATGTAATAGCCACCAAGAAGACTGTTATCAATGAGAGAATCCGTAAAGGACAAGAATCCATAGGCTCAAAAGAAGACACCATCAGAAATGTAAGAACCAGATTAAGATCCCAATCTTGGACAAAAAAATGAGTTGGTTGAAACTTATTTACAGGAATTGTTCCATTACCGGGATCATAAAAAACATATCTTGATCGGGAGATCTCTTGAACACGGACAAGGCCGCCAAATATCCTTTGGTGGCTTTATGACATGTAGGCCTGCAGAGGCCAGTGACAGATGAACTCCATCACTGCAGTGGTGGGGTAAGAGATGGGGTCAATCTGGTGTTCCCTGCACCACGTCTAAAATGTTCTCCATCTGCACGCATACAAGGATCTTGTAAACGGTCTGAGTGCAGCCAGCAACATGTCAAGTACTTCCTCAAAGAGGTCCCAGTCATCATATCTCATCCTCTAACGAGCTACACATGTAGGTTGAGGGATTCTGGGGTCAGATGGAGTATCCGACCGTCCGACTGGGTTAGGAGATCCAGATGCCGAGGCAACCAGTGAGGTGCACAGATGTACAGATCCAAGAGATCGGAGTACAATGTTTCCCTCGCCCAGTCCGGGGCGTTCAAGATCATGATCGCTCAAAACCTCTTCAACCTTCGGAGATCCCTTGGAATGATGCGTATCGGAGGGAACACGTAAAGGAGAGGGAAGGCCCAATCCACCAGAAACGCGTCCCCCAGTGCACTGTCCGCTGGGAATTCCCTCAAGCAGAACAGTTTGCATTTCCTATTGGACGCAGTTGCAAACAGATCCACTGTTGGGGTACCCCAGAGAATGAAGACCTCCTCTAGGACTTCCTGGCACACTTTCCACTCGTGTGAGACATGCTCTGGCTGCTCAGAGCATCTGCCAAGTTGTTCTCTGTGCCAGCCAGATGAACTGCTGAGACTGAGATCCTGTTCTCCAACAACCAGAAACAAAGCATCATCGCCTCTGTGCAGAGGGGGAGGGAGTGCACACCACCTTGCTCGTTGAGGTAGTGCATCACTACTGTGTTGTCTGTATAAACGAGGACATGCTTTTCCTGCAGAGATGGGGCAACCGCTTTCAGGGCTGGTTGATAGCACGCAACTCCAGCCTGTTGATGTGCCACCTGGCTTTTGTCGTTGTCCAGAGGCCACTCACCTGCAAATCCTCACATTGAGCGCCGCAACCCTTCAAGGGCACATCCATGACTACTCAGGTCTGAGGCGGAGGGGGCCAGAAGGGTTCCCCCACCAAAAGACTGTTACGGTCCGCCCCCCAAGACAGGTTGCTGACTATTGACGTGGACACTGTGAGGAGATCTGTGAGAGAGCCGACGTATTGAGACTACTGACCTCTCAGTAACCATTGCAGGGATCTCATGAGCAACCTTGCCTCTGGCACTAGAAAAATGCAGGAAGCCATGAGGCCTAGGAGATGGAGAAAGGAAGCTGCTGTCAGAGTAGCATTGTTCCAGAATAAATCCACCATCTGCGTCAAACTGACTACTGTCTACTCGGCTTTCCCCACCCGGGTACCTAGGGCTGCTCCAATGAACCATATCCGTTGGACCATTGTCAAGTGGGACTTCTTTAAATTTATGTAGAAACCCAGCCTGTGCAGCAGCGAGCAGGTATCCTGTAGATGGGACAAGACCTGCACTACAGACTTCACTTGGATCAGCCAGTCGTTGAGATATGGAAATATGTGGACTCCGGATCTCCTGAGGTGAGACGCAACTACTGCTATGAGCTTGGTGAAGACCCTTCGGGCGGAGGTAAGACCAAAGGGAAGCACCTTGAACTGATATGGTGAACCTTAGAAACATCCTGTGGTTTGGATGGATTGGCACATGAAAATAGGCATCCTGTAGGTCTACGGGCACCAGCCTGTCCTGATGTTTGAGAACGTGGAGAATCTCTCTCAACATCACCATCCTGAATTTGTCTTTCCTCAAGAACTTGTTCAAGGCCCTGAGGTCCAGAATGGGACAGAGACCTCCTCCCTCTGGGAGATACCTCTTCCACAGTACCCTTCAGCAACAGGGCTCTCAGTTCTTCCTGGAGCTCCTGTCCTGGTTGGAATCGTACCAAAATGGCACCCACATTTGTGTGCACCTGCAGTCACTGTGACTTTGGGGGTGCACAATATGAGAGCAAAACTTTTTGCGCCCAAGCAAAGGAGGGGTTTCAGGGGTGTCCCCCGCTCTACTTGGGCACCATAATGGGAGTCAGGAGTTGCAGGGGTGTCTCAAGCTTGAAAATAAAAGCACCCTGCAGTGCCAGCTCTAACCCACGTTAATGGGAGGAGCTGATGCCACAGGGATACAAGGGTGTGGATGGCACACACAGAAGTGTAGCGCCATCAAGGTAAGTGGGGTGAGGGGTGGGAAGCAAAATGTGGGCTGGTGGTTGCAGGCACAGTCATCTATCTGATCACTGTGCTGCGCTGTAATTGGCGCTGACATTTTCGTTGGCACAGTTACGCAGTGATCACATAGATTTGGCCCGGTTGGATTGGAGGTGGTCTGTCTGGTGGCTTTCTTAGAAAAGGTAGACAATAACCCCATTGAATGAGCTGTAAAGCCCAGGTATCAGAAGTAATTCCCTGCCACTGGGGCCAGTGCTCCATCAACCGTCCTCCAACCGGTGCTCTGTGAGAGGTGAAATTAAAGCGGCTTCAGAAGCTTGGCTGCCCCAGCCGCTGACGCTGCCTGGTGACCTCTAGAAGCCCCTATGCCCCTTCCAGAGCGTGAGTAACACTTCTGCCCTTGCCTGGCCTGTGGGAGCAGTACGCTTCTGCCATAAGGAGCATATCTCCTGTAGCCCCGTGCCCTAGAGGTGAAGCTTAAAGTAGGTTTGGCCGGCAGCGCAGCTAGGCCTAAGGATTTGGCAGCGAGTCTTGATTCCTTGTACTTTTCAACGGAATGGTCGGCTTTGTGGCCGAAAAGAAGATCGCCCTCGAAGGGCATGTCCAAATGTTTTACTTGGACGTTAGGTGAAAAACCAGAGGTCTTCAAGTAGGCCTGCCTGCTCAGCGTTATGGTCGAAGACATAGATCGCCCCACATAGTCAGCGATGTCCAGGCCCGTTTGCAGCGGCTGCTTCGCCACCTCCTTCCCATCCTCCACTAGCTGTAGGAAGCCCTCGCCCATCTCTCCTTCCGGGACATACTGGGCAGCATTTTTCACCACCGTCCATAGACCAAAGCCGTATTTGGCGACACTGCTTGCCACATTGGTAGCTTTGAAGGCCATGCCACCCAAGGTGAATGCCTTCTTTGCCAAGGCACCTACTTTATTTGCTTCTCTGTCTGGGGGAAGTGTGGATGTAGATGATGCAGGTCTTGAAGAGACCGTAACAGCTCGCATAACACGCCCCACCAGGGAAGGGTGAGAGGAGAGGTATGAGGGGTCTCCTCTAGCCGGCCTGTGCTTCCCAGAAATGGTGGGGCTGATGGAAGGAATGGATCATAGGGTTTGCCATAGAGTTGTAAAAGGATTGGCAAAGGCCGGGTTCAGAGGCATATTCCGTTCAGTGGCAAGACCTTCCTCTAGGATGTCGGTAAGGTCATAACCTTGGGGGGGTGCCACTGTTCAGTGCAATCACAGGGTGTCAATAACCCTTTCTACCACAGCCCTGTATTTAGTTACATTGTGAAGGCTGGGACTGCTGAAACTCTAGGTCAGGCAAAGTGTCCAGACCACTGCCGTTTTGGAGGCCTTGAGCTAGCTGTAGAAGTTTACTATGGTCGTCAAAATAGTCGACCCCACCGGATATTTTCGTTGTAGTATACAAAGATGATATTTAGACTTGTTCCCACGATCTGGGACAACATCACCATCCTGTAAGGGAAGTGTTAAACCAATTGCGAGACCATCATCTCTTTGCTAAGTTGGAAAAGAGTATGTAAGCCTTTTTTTGTTGAAGCTGACACATCCAGTCTAGCTATGGGAGCAATTTTATCTTCATTGTTAATGTCTATGGTGGGGAGTCATGGAAAGATTATTGCCTTTGAGTTGATCGTTGCACCCCAATTGCAGATTATCCTGGTAAGAAAGAGAGTCCAGACTTCGTATTTGTCACTAATTACTCGATACAGAGCCGAAAAATCAAGGACAGTATCCTGAAAAGATGGAGTATGTTGCAGAATGACAACAGAACCAAAGAGTTGTTTGAGAACCCACCTGGAATTTACTAGTTGATACGCATGGGAAGCAAAAAGACAAACAGAGAATGCAAGATAAGCATCCGGGTACATACCCGTGTATGAGCTGTGGAAACTGCAATAACATAATGAAAGGACCACTCATATCCCACCCTCGAACAGGAGAGCAGATTAAGTTGACATATCATGCAACATGCCTGTCAGAGAATGTTACATATGCCATCAAGTGCCCTTGTGCCCAGTATTATGTAGGAGAAACCGCACGCAAAGTACGGGTTCGCATTAATGAACATAAATCATGTATCAGAATTAACAACAGAGCATCATCAGTAGAAAGACTTTTTCATGACAGTGGACACAATGTCGCTCAACTCAAGTTTGCAATTCTGGAAGTTATACCAACCAAAGACCAAAACAGAAACATGAAGAAATTGAGAGCCCAGAAAGAGGCGCAATGGATAGAAAGGATGGGGTCGATCGCTCCAGTTGGAATGAATGAGGAGCTAGATCTGAGCTGTTTTTTATGAACAATTCTATTGTGTTTTATGGTTGAGTAACACTGAAATGTGAATATTTGGGCACATTAGTATGAATACAGGAAGGGAAATGCTTTTTGCATTTTGATGGATCTTTGAGCTTTATTTTCGTTTATTCTGTTTGGTTTTGATATTTATGTTCATTATTCATTTTTATTATTTATTTTTTATTATTATTATTTGTATTATTGTGGTTTTATTTTTATTAATTTTTGTTAATTTTTGACAATTTTTATTTTACCGCAATTTGCAGCAAGTGGCAAATTTTGTCCAAAAGCATTATGTTACGTCTTTTAAATGAATTGGAATGAATTCCGTTTTATTACAACATTAGGTTTCATTTATTACCACATCGTACCAATATGGTTGCCTAACAAGCGTGAGGAAAGCTAGTCATTTGTTCGATTCTAAAATGGCCGCTCTATACAAAGCAATGGTTGCCTTAGCAACAGGTTGCTGCCACAACACTTTTCTACAGACATTGCCGAGGAAGCGTGTCAACGCGCTCAGCTCCGGCAGATTCTGCTATTCTAGTTAAGTGAAATGGAATAGGACCACGAATAGGATAGCACGCAGAATAACTTAAGTTTACTTATATGTGCACAATCTCATTACAGAGACCGAGTTGCATGCGTTAGTCTCCTGTGGACATGACTGCATGGGACAGTGGCAAGCATACAGTCGGACCAACCAGGTCCTGAAGAATATAGTTAGTTAACGAAATATGTAAGTAACTGGTGCACTTGAAGACATTGTATTGTTTTGAATTTGTAGCCGGAATGTATTAACTAACACGCGGCCGTTCTCGTTACAGAGACGACTGCTGATCAGATATTCTTTCCGCACGGGTGGACGTGCTCGTTTTTCTTTGAGCTCTGATGTTTTAAAGGTTAGTGATACCGTTTTGGCAGACGTATTGAGAGTTACATATTGTTATGGATACTTTGAGGTATACTGTGGACACCGCACTGATGATTACTTTCTTTTTTTCTTTATTATGATTTTACATTATTTTCGTTTTTGTTATTATTTTTTATTTTTTATTTTTCAACATTTTCCGACCTTGACATGGTTCATGGGATTTGCATCATCTGAATGGAAATTGGGTAATGTACTATTGCTACTGTGTTTTTTCTTCTTTGACATATGCACCTGATATGTTGATATGCAAATGTTTTATTGATGTTGGTGAATTATGATATTTGTGTTTGATTGTTTAATGCAATGTTGATTTGTTCGCAATATGGAATTATGTGAAGACAGTTGAGACCGAGTATTATAAGTAAAGGTGTAATCACAGGCCCTGAAAAAGGGTTTTTTGACCCGAAATGCATAGGCCGCAGATGTGATGAATTCTGCCGTTATAATTTATCTTTGATTCAAAGCAAGCAAATGAAGTTTGATTTATTAAAAATGTCTCTTTGAAAAAAGGAATCAATTCAATAATTTTTTCTACGATTATTTTTGAACTACGCCACTGAGTAGTGGAATAAGGGTGTGCAGCCTGCACCCCTGGCCACACGGCTAAGGTCTTTTTTCTTTCAGATTATCCTGGGAATGCCATGGTTAAATTGCCACAATCCTGTGATCAATTGGAGTAGGAGAGTTTTGGATTTTAAGTCATAATTTTATAAAGAACATTTTATTCATTTTGATCAGGCAGACGAGGTAGATGGTTGTGGAGAAATTCATTCCACTGGAGCTTTTGTCGGGATCTTGCCAGAGTGGTACCACGACTTTGTTGATGTTTTTGATGAAGTTGAGGCTGGGGAACTAGCACCACATAGGTCTTATGACTGCAAGATTGAGCTAGAGGATGGAGTAACTTTGCCAAGTAGTAGGGTGTATGCTTTGACTGAAAAAGAGAATAAGTATTTAAAAGAGTATATCGATGAAAATCTGAAGAAAGGTGTCATCAGCCATCCACAGTCTCCAGCTGCCTCACCTCCTTTATTTGTTCCTAAGAAGGAAGGGAAGTTGAAAGCATGTATTGATTATCGTTCTCTGAACAAAGGGACCATAAAAGGTCGATACCCGGTACCTTTGATTTCTGAGATTCTGGTTCAGATTCAAGGATCCACTATCTTCGCCAAATTAGATCTGAGGGGAGCCTATCATTTGGTCAGAGTCAGGCAGGGTGATGAATGGAAAACAGCTTTCAAAATCAGATTCGGATTGTTTGAACATCAGGTAATTTCATTCAGATTATGTAATGGCCCAGCAGCTAAGAAATCTTGGATATTTTTGTTGTAGTCTACATCAGTGATATTTACACATTTTTCCCATGATCTGGAACAATATCACAATTTTTTAAAATTATTATTTATTGAAAACATTGTTTATAGTTTGTTTAACAAACTTTTACAACTTTCATTTTCATTTTTGACTCAGCATATCAGTTTTACATACACATTTTCATACACATTTTACAACAGTAGAATTATATCAAACAGCTAAAATAGCAAAAGGTTCCCCATCGGGAGTTCCCTCCATCAGCATAAAATATCTACATTAGATGGAGGCTACCTTGTGGCACTCACATAAACACGCATTTTTTTTTTACATTTAAACAGCAGCATATCCACGCCTCGAGGTTTGGGTTACATCGTGATCTCTCCAGTTACCAGTCAAATATATATACTGTTTGATTTCAAATCGAATATAGCTCCTTCACTGTATACCTCTCACTTTCGTGTGGTTGACCCCACAACCAGTTAGTCGCAAGGAGACAATTACCCCTTAAGCTGATTGAGGACAAAAGGACCTCAATCAGCATTATCACAGGGGATACAACTTGCTCTAGGTTTTGTGAGTTTTTTTTCTAGTTCAATGTTTAGGATAGTCTGAAATCTTGTGAGCCATAAAATGGCTTTAGTGGAGTTCCCCCACATACATGCGAGCCAGAGCCATTCTCTTGTGGCACCCCAAGGCAAGCTACAGAATGCATTGACCAGTTTTTTATTCTGTCTAATGTTGATAATTGGTTCAATTTAAACCTCAGATATAAATCCCTTGATTTAGGGCAAGGAAATTGCGACAGATAGGGCTTATGCGGTTGGCGATTGGTTGAAAATGTGGCCGCTTCTTTGTAGATTTTAAATTTGTCAATGGTATTTATTATTTTACACCAGTCATGCGCAAATAGGCGAAGTTTAACATGTGCTTGCCGAAATTTTAAGTGAGCAGTGGTCAAAGCTAAATCAGCCAATAATGCAACCATTTTGGAATAAAATGTTGCAATCGATGGAGGATTGGCAGCATTCAGCATAAACCCCAAGTCTTTGTACGAAGAATTCTGCGGGGAAAAAAACATTTTTCCTAGATTGGATAATTGCCACCAATTATAACGGGCAGAAAGAGACGTTAAACCCAATTCTTGCCTTAAGACTACATTAGGCAAGGAATTAGCCAAACGCAGCACCCTCTTCCGTAGGCTACTTTGTAGCTGGTCAAGAAGTTGATATATATCCGCTAAACACATGTCAAGTGCATAAAGTATAATCGACTCGACTTTGAGGGTGTAAAACTCAAAGAGAGGAAGTAGAGAATACTTACAATATTTATTGAATACCATACGCATTTGGGTACTGAGGATTTTAGCGTTTTCGTGAAGCACATTCTTCCACATTGTATTTGCATTGGAATCAGATATTGTATAACCTAAATATCTAATTGAGGTGGCCCTAGGAATATGGGTGCTGCCGATGGTCCATTTCCAAGAGCAAAGATGTTTCTTGTGATTCCTGAATATGAATATATAAGATTTTCCTGCATTGAATGATAAATTGTGGGAGGAGCAATGTTCAGCAATTGTGACAGCTTTGTTTGCAAGCCATTTGGTATGCGGTCAAAAATTACAATATTGTCAGCAAACGCAAGCCACTGTATTTTTCGATAGTCAAGTTTTGCAGGGCAGCTGGTTTGTTGTGCCCAAGAATCATTGATGCCACATAAATACAAATTAAACAATGTGGCCGCCATGTTGCAGCCTTGCTTAAACCCCACCCCAATGGGGATGGGATTAGTGGTTGCACCAGCCTGGTTTACTCTGATATAGTATACGGTTTCCGTATGTAATTTTTGCTATTAGAAAAATGATGTTCGATGGAATACCCATCATGTGCATTTTTAACCAAAGCAGTCCCCGCACCACACAGTCAAAGGCAGCTCTCAGATCTATGGAGGCCATATACAAGGGCCCTGCACCGGGAATCTTTGTTTTAGCAAGCAAGTGTGCCATAAGCGTTGCATTTAGAGCTGTTCCCATATAGGCTCGAAAGCCATTTTGGAAACGCGAAAGGATGTTGTATTTTTTCAGATGAGCATGAAGTTCCCGGAGTAAAAGAATTGCAAACACTTTAGCCACAGCGTCTATCAAGGCGATTGGCCGATAATTTGCTGGGTTGTCCCTTGAGTCCTTTTTATGAATTGGTACAATTATTGAGCCTAGCCAGGAAGAGGGGATCTCCATGGTTGTTAAAATGTTATCAAATTGAGTTTTCAATATTTTGGCTCACAAACAAGGATTGCGTTTTAAAACGCAAGGAGGAATACCCTCTGGGCCAGCTGCCTTAGAATATTTTAAGGCATGGATTGCACATTCAATATCTTGTAGAGACCATAAGGGTATCGGTAAATTGGAAATAGAAGGTTCTTTTAAATTGATATTATAAAATGACAGAGGAAGCACCAATTTCTTCTCACAAAAGGTAAACCATGAGTCAGTGGCTATAGTAGAGGCCTGATTGGTGGTTAAGGTACCTGAATCTGATCTAAGCTTTGCCCAGGTGGTGCGCCTGCCATTACGACATGGAGAGACTAGTATCCTTTGATTGGCCAGATTGTGATAATGGTGTTTTAGATTCGTACACTTATTGCGATAAGCATTACAGATCTTTCTTTTTTTCTTCGCATAATCCTCTGGTAAGCAGTTAGTGTGTTTGAGTGTACATAATTGAGCATTTTTTAATCGTTTGGCATGATGGATTTCAGGGCAACCAAGATTTAGAAGTGAATGTTGTAACCTGTTATTTTCATTACGAACAGTCGGTATTACGTTTTCTATCACTTCCAAGTAGTTCCTTGGTTCTAATTCATCTTGTAATTCAAATTCAAGATTTCCCTGGTGCCCACTAAGCCACCCATCAATGCGAGCATTCATGTTGTCACATAGTCTGTTGTTCCATCTGAGGGAGAGGCCAGGACGGTCTTCTTCCAGGAATGCTTGTTTGGGATCTAGATTCAGGTTAGAAATGGTGATAGTAATAGTGAGCTGAATTATGATATGATCCCCAAGGTCAGGATCTATTGTCAAGATATTAGTACACCGTTCCTGTAGATTTTCTGAAATGGCAAAGTGGTCAATACGTGATGCCAAGACTCCCCTCTTCCAGGTAAACCCTGCCCCCTGCTCGTCAAACGGAAGAAAGGCTATATCCCATAGAGCTAGATTGTTGTTCCACAAACTGCCTCTATCTACGGATGGTGAGTTAGAATCCTAAACTGTGATATAGGCGTCAGGCTCCAAGCATTCAGCGTTAAAATCGTCACCAATTAGTACACGACATGCCAGATGCTGTGTTAATATTTAATCGAATAGCTTATTAAGTATGTCGAATACAGTGTCAATTTTTACTAGAATGGGGTTATGATACACAGATACACATAAGTAATATTCCAGGGAGGCCTCAGAAAATGAAATTAATACAGCTAAAAAGGAAATTGATTTGTGAACTACGTGAGTGATAATGCGCAGCTTTGTGTTTATGCAAATAGCTATACCGCCATACGGTCGACCTCTCAGTCCACGTTCAGAAAATACTTGGTAGACAGTAAAACCTGTCAATGTAATTTGTTGTGTAGCCATGGTTTCTTGGCAGAGCAGTATGTCACAGTTAGCAGCGTAACTCGAGTTATTGCACCATCTGTACAAGTTTTTAAAACCACAAGAATTCCACGAGAGAATGCTCAGGTGGTGAGGTTTGGTAGTTGGGGACATTATCCGTATCGGGATTCAGAGTGGCGGCTAAAGATGTTAGACATTACTTGCGCTTTTAGCCCTCACTGTACATTTGGAACAACAACTGATGGTGTAAGTTGTGTGGGCAATGCCAGTGGCGTTTCATTGAAAGAGATTGCATCATCTAGTGATTCAAAGGAAACGGGAGAGAGCCTGATCAAATGCAATTCGCGCTTGTACTGCCACACTAAGTCAATAATGAGGTTTGTTTGATCTTTACACACCATCCGATGGCTGTGAGTATGAGGCAGGGTAATCCATTCTATATCGTCCGAATGCAAGGTGCGTAATGCAGGAACTTGTCTAAATGTCTTCAGCAAGGCAGAACGATTCAGACGTTTATTGCCATAGATTGCAGGATCAGTATCCCACCCCAAAATAGTAGAAGATGGTGTTGTGATTTTGTCATTAGATATGATAGGAGGCAAATGTGTTTGTGGAGGTACAACAGCGAAAGGATCTTCCAAATGTACAGATTCAGGAGAGTTTTCATTCTCTTCATAGTTTCGGATGCAGTTCTGCCCAATATGTGGTTTGAGCTGCGACCTACCGATTGGTTGGTCATTCAGGGATAAATCTAAGGCATGTAGGGGATCTCCGAGATTAGGGATTTCACAGGCGGCTTTCCGCACTTGGACTAATTTAGAAGGCATCAGCTTGTTGAATGTTGATAATTGAGTTTGAATAGTGGTCGAAGTTTTTTCGAAAGGAGAAGTCAGTGTGCCAAAAGGGATGGTTACAGTGCCCTTTGCCTGTGCCACTGTCTTCAACGCTTTCTTGTTCGATCGTACAGTGCAGAGTTCCTCAACTCTGGCGACTAGCAGGAGAGTTTTTTTGCTCTCCATCGGTAGTTCCTCACTAGGTAGGCCTTGCTCAGACTCTACACCTAGGTGATCTGCATGATCTTGATTCAGAGATGTTTCAGTTGTAAAATGTATTATTATTTTTTTCATTTTTGTTTTTTTCATTGGATTTTGTTTCCATCATTTTTGAGGGTGCCTGAGGAGGTGTTCGTTCTGCCTTTCTCTTTAGTGCTCTAAGAAAGAGGCGTTTCTCTTTCCAGGAGGCAAAGAATTGACCAGCAATGGCGGTGTAGCCCTTTTTGGCATTGCCCTTGCCTTCCGGAGAGACGCTCACACTCTGGACTTCTGAGAAGAGGTTCGTAAAAGCCGACGGGTTGTCGGGATGGAATATTTCACCCACCTCTGTATCTTCATCTGGCTCTACATAATCGGTCGGAGAGAGCCCAGGGTTCCCCTGCAGGAAGAATAATATCTTTTTGTTAATTACCTTTTGGCGCAGTTGAGCATGAGTGAGTATCTGGTGAGGGGTGGCAGGCGGAGGGGCAGCAACCGTTTGTGCAAAGGATTGGGAAAAAGAATAAGCAGTTGTTCATGTAGGATGCGGCAGGGCAGTAGGCACCTCCTGTTCTGTTTGCTCAGTTTCTTTTGATGTTTGCATCAACCCCACCAATGTACTCTTCCCCGAGTCAACAGATACACCCTTCCCGGGGAGGTATGCTAGACCTTCCGAAAGAAAAGATTTGGCAAAGATAAATCCCTCAAGATTATTGATTTTAAATAGGATTTGATTCAGTGAGGACTTGCAATCTCTCAGTTCATAATGAGTGTAGTCGTGTCCTCTGTCTAATAAATTTAATATCTGTGACAATACCGGATAAGATGCCTCTAGGGTCTGCATGTCATCCGACGGATCCAGTAGATCAAAGCCCAGGGGAGAAGCAGGAGCGGCTTGAGTAGGTGAGGAAACAGCTCCTGGAATCGGGGCAGTAAAGTCTGTGTTGGCAAGAGGAGATACTAAAGGGCTATGTTTTGCCGGGGCAGTGATTAGTGGTGGTTTTTTATCAGCATTATAGGTTGGGGGCATGTTGGATAGGTTGCAGGCCACACTTTCTTTTTAGTGAAGGTACACATCTAACCCTTCTACAACTTGAACCAGTAACCGGAGTGGAGGGACCATCAGAGAGCCATACACGTTTTTCTAGGGCAGCAAGAACTGCCGGAGCCAAAATAGAATTATCAGAGGGAGAAGTATTTAATGTATCGATATTATTCTCCCCTGTTAGGCAGGGCTCGTCCATTGTCATGCTCAGAAAACCTTTCCGTGCAGAGGACGTACGAGTTAATCCTGCTATAGAAAGGGGAACAGCCGAGTTGTCTGATGCAGGCAATGTTGTGTCAGCCTGAACATGCACATAAACAGGTGCTGCTTCATGACAAATTAAGTCAATCGTGGAAGCTGTGTTTGAGGGAGGCGCAATGCTCCGCTCCCCTTGTGAACACACCATTTTTGCCATTTCCACAATAGGAGACAAAGAAGTGGTAGTGCCTTTAGTTGCTTTTTTAGTGAGTGTGCTCTTTGCCACCAGATTACTGGGCAAACAACCTCTGCATAATGATTAAACCATTTAATACTAAAACCATAGGTTCACAAGCAACTCCGCACTTGTTTGTTTCAATAAACCATACCTGCACTGGTTGACGAATTTGAAACGGTGGATTGAGATTGCGTAGTCTGTAGGTGCCACCTGACCGCACGTGTTATTGCAGTCAAGCTATTGGGCATAGAGCTCCACCTCAAGGCACCCGTACTGAAATTTGTGACATCTATTAGAGTGCCATGTAACAACACAACATACAGCAATCTTTGCAATGATCAAAGTAAATTGTAGCTAACTTTTTAACCTCCTCACTGCTTTTAACACTGTTTGTGGCAGCGAGATGTAAGCATAAACGTCTCCGTATTAGAAGATGTTTACAAACACCACTCATTTTTAAAGATCAGTAAACGCCGCCAAGAACAGAAGCTTGGAGATCACCCAATCACCTTTAGCATTAAAGTGTGCATTTAATGCTCAACAATACGTGCACTCCAACGTTTCGTCAGTATACTAACCCTCAAGGGTTCAAAGGCTCAGCGCCTGCAGTCACCCTCTGACAAATGTAAACATACGATTACCTGGTATAATTGTAACATTCACATAGGACCAAGGTAAACAAGAGCTTTTTACAACATAGGAGCACACTATCTCAGTTACCCAGAGCCCCTGTGCCCCGCGCCACGCTCCCTGAACAGTAACCAGTACTTTTGGGTACTTTTGGGTGCGCACACGAGTGCGTTGGGTACTGGATATTTATTGTGTCCCAAAAGGGGCGTCAGCGTGCAGCGGGCGGAGACGACCCTCAGTGTAATCACCTTGAAATGAAAAATAGAGAAAAGAAAATGTCTCAGCACACTACTTCTAAGAAGGTCCAATGCAAGCAATGTCCAATACAACGTGCATAGGGAGTCACGCCAAGTGTGCACAACTTGCATAGGCAGTTACAGTCACCTTCTTTCCTTGCTTGAGGCCAGGCAATGAGGTGTCACAATCAAAGACGTCCGCTTGCAGTACGCTCGTGTGCACAGCAATGAGAGTTTGCAGCTGACAGCAGAACACACAGCGTTTCAACGGAGCTTCGGCAGCAGTCCACGCCAGTAAACAGTACTTCAGGGTACTTTCATGTAAGACAAGTGTTAAAGAGATTGAGAGATCACCATCTCTTTGCTAAATTGGAAAAGAGTCAGTTCCATATGGAAATGGTTGAGTTCATGGTTTCTGTGATTTCCCCACTAGGTCTAGAGATGGACAACAAGAAGGTGCAGGCGGTGAAGGATTGGCCAATTTTACAGGAGATTTATCAAAGATTTCTCATTGATTATTCTACCAATTAACTTCTTAAGAAGGGAGTGAAGTTTGCCTGGAGTAAGGAGGCAGAAGCTGTTAGTGCACTGAAAGAAAAGTTTGTCTCTTGTCCAATTTTGTTACATCCATTTCAATCTAAGCCTTTTTCTGTTGAAGGTGACGCATCTAATCTAGCTATGGGAGCAATTGTTTCTCAGAGGCATGGAGAGACGGGCCGGTTACATCCTGTAGCTTATTTTTCAAAGAGGTTTTCAGCGGCAGAGAGTAATTATACAATCATGGATAGAGAGTTGCTAGCAATCAAGTGGCCTTTGGAGAGGGGCAGCATTACTTGATGGGTGCTCGACATACGGTCACTGTACTCACCGACCATAGGAATTTATGCTTCCTTAAGTCAGCCAAAACATTAACTCCTAGACAACTATGATGGTCCTTGTTTTTGCTGATTTTGATTTTTTTGTGACCTTCAGACCAGGGAAGTTGAACGGGAAGGCTGATGCACTTTCTAGAAAAAGTGAGTCAGAATTTGAAATAAGTCCAAAGCCCTTGATTTCAGAGGAACATTTAATTTCAGCTAATACTTCAGAGGAAGAAAGTTTACCCAGCAGATTAAACACAGTTTGACTATTGATTAGATGAACGATTGGGTACGTGAAGATCCTGCCCGATCTATTTCGGAAGGTTTACCATACTTTGGTTCAAAGAGATTTAGAACATCAGCACCCTATTGAGAAATGATTCCTCTCTGCTCTTAGAGGAGGAAACCAGGTGCAGCTTTCATTTTAGGATGGGGGAGGAGGATTAAAGGAGATAAGAGTATATGAACAGAAGTTTGTTTTTTCATTTTCTGCAGATGTCCATTCCGCATGAAGAAAGGAATCTGTTGTTTATTATTTTCTCCACTTCTCCTTTCTATTGAGGGTGTTGAATTTCAACTGTGTACATTTCCAGTTATTAATCACACATCTTGAGGGATCTGTGGGATTCAGCAGCTCCTGCGGATAAGACAATTCAGGACTGAACAGTCAGTTAGGCAGAGGGTATGCGTAACATTGAAATCACCCTCAAGCCGTTTCACTGTATGTCCCGATTTTACACCAGCATGTCTATTTGGAATACTTTGAAACCGAGGCCCAAGCGGCACGGCACACCGGCACCTCATAGATCTGGTCGGAATACTGTGTTGGCAAGCTGTTGCAAACAGTATCAAAGTGGGCCTGTTCGTTCTCTCTGGAGCTCCATAATTCTGAGGCTATCATGCTCGGGCTCTTGAGTGCCCCCTTCCCCACCCTGCTTATGGTTACATATGTAATTTTTATGCAACTATAACATTATTTAAGAAGTTGTGAAAACAGAAAAATCAGATGACTCTGGGTGTAATCTAACTCTTTACAGGTGTTGTACTTTATGCTCTAGCGTTCAACACACAGTTTGTTACACCTTTCCGATCTTGGTCCTGGTGGCAAAGAAGGAAACTATGTGGTTCCGCCTTTTGCTATATGTCTGTAGAAACGACTAAGTCAGACGATAAGAATCTCAGTGGTATAGTTGTTCCACGCTGTCAACGAACATCAGAGGCGAATCACGTGATCCCTTCACGCGGTCACCTGACGCCAGCGGCACGTCACGTGACATCATTTCAAGACCGAGGACTCACTTCTCATCGCGTCGCTACTGAATTGCATGACGCTCCGTAAGTTCGAACTCTAGGAATCCTTTCCCAAGTAATTACGATACTCTGCCTGTGCTTACCGTTCCATTCTATCACCTTCTAGCCAGCATTCCTTTGCAGCGCTCTCTTCCTGTGACTCTTCCGAGACAGACCTCTCTTCCGGGATATTCTGCCTTACCTGATTCCGTGTTTTCCTCCTCTCGAACATAGAGGTTTCCCGGGTCATCTAGGCTCAGTGAGTTTACTCTTTCGGTTATCTCTTTTCTTTTCCCCTTCTTTGGTCTCGTTTCTAATCTCTATCCATTACCGCAGGAATCCCTGGAGGGTTCTGAGCACCAGTCACCATTCCTCGACAA
The DNA here is from genome assembly GCF_040938575.1 of Ambystoma mexicanum. Lineage (NCBI taxonomy): Eukaryota > Metazoa > Chordata > Amphibia > Caudata > Ambystomatidae > Ambystoma > Ambystoma mexicanum. Next base: position 44,274,705 of record NC_090921.1, read on the forward strand.
CGCTGAGTAATCATATCTCTAGCCCGTAGCTAAACCAGATTAACACCTTCGGTAAGAGCAACTCTACTCTTGTTTACTCTGTCTCTCTCTTCCGACTATTTCTGGTTACTTATCTGTCTTTTCTTTCATTAGAACCCGAGCTACAGTCTACAGTTCAGAGGTACTACGCCTAGGCAACCCGTCCACCGACAAGACCAGCTATCTACGCATCCAGGGTTTTATTCCCCAGAGGGTTTCCCTGGGGTTTGTGTTCCTTCACTGCTGGGGTTACATTCCCAGGGGGGAGTTCAGGATCCTCAGGGAGGCTTTTTATTTCTGCAGTTGCTGCTTCCTTGCCAACATTCTGACCAGGTTAGTGGATACTTATATTTTACTGTCAATTGTGGGGAAGAATATAACACACTTCACCTTAATCTTGGCCACTAGATGGGGATGTAGCTCTACTTTGTACTTTGAAAATGGCACATTCATGAGGAGGCCTGTAAGGAGAAACATTTTTGGTTCCCAATTGCATCACAAATGCACCCAAGTTGACCACCTCATTCTTATGGGAAATATTTATAGAAATGAACGTTTACCTTTCTCAAATATGAGGGTGAAATTTCATGAAACACCATCAGTTAAGAGAAAAACCATTCAACTCTAGTATTCGCCGAAAGACCCATCAATGACTGCATAAAATTAACAGAACCATTCAAGGTAATGGCCTAGGGGTACAAAGGAGAAGCTTTTACCTGCACTGAACAGTTTTCCAGTAAGGGATGAAGACAGACTAATCTACAGCTTCTCCTACCCCCACATGTTTCGTAGGACTTCAAGGTCCTTGGTAGGCATACTTTCCTCTAAACCCCATGCCATCATGTTTCATTCCGCCCGGGTGATTCTTCTATGGTTAGACTTGTTCGAGTACGTGAGTGCATAACTATCAGGTTCTGTTTGTCTGGTTTAGGAATGTGTGCTTGTGTGTTAGTTGTTTCCTGTTATGTAGTTGGTTTGGCCTTAACATTCCTTTTGCGGAGTGTTGATAGCTTCTCTAGCCAAGATGGAGGTTCTCAGTAAGCACCCTGATTGGCTGGAGGCGATGGAAGGGTGGACAAGGGTCATTCTAAACTGCCTTTCATTGTCTAAAGCCCAGCTGAGAGAACATGTTTTATGGAAGTTCCAGCTTTAAGACCTAGAGGGTCTTAATGGACCATTTTCAGCAGCGACTAAAGAGTCACAGGAGCAGTCCAGCTGATTGGCAGTGTTGGCAGGAGTTCTTACAGAAGACCAGGAGCTAAGTGACTGAACATCAGTTCAATAACTTTATTTCAGAATAGACCTTAAATGCAAAATAACTGTAAATATTTCCTCAAGTAGTTTGAGGGCAGCGCTGATAATTTAAAGACAGTCCTGCTTGCGAGCGTCTTGCTCAGTGAGCGTTTGAATCGAGATTTGACTTTTCGCTCTGAGCAGCTAATTGATGTTGCTAGGATACATGCTTACGTGTGCCAGTGTTTTTATCAGCTGTTCTCTCTATGCTTGCGCTCACCTGCCGTGTGATTTGTGTTTGAGCGTATGGCGAGAGTCAAATAAACCAGGCTTACTCCAATTAAAAGGGGTTTTTATCTTGTTAAAGTTTTTGGGGTTTTCTGCGTTGGGTTCCACCGTTGGAGTGTTGCACGCGTGCGTAGTGCATCAGACACTATCTTTTTGGAAGACGCGTGTGCGCGGTATGGCAAATTAACAGAAAGACATTGCGAGTGTGTGCGGTACAGCGAACCAACTCAGAGACAATGCGCGCATGTGCGGTTCAGCAAACTAACTTAAAGGCTTTGCGCGTGTGCACGCAAGGGCTATTTAACTTGAATTCACAGCTTGTGTGCACAGAGTATGAAGAAAGAGTTCTTCAGTGATTCAAATCTACATAATGACACAGAAGAGTCATATTATTTGAAGGAGAACATTAAAAAGAGACTTGTTTGGTTTTAGAAAATAGAAGACATTTAAAAACTCAGAAACAGTGTGATTGGAACTGCAAGTAACACTGTGTTGGTTCCAGCAAAACATTTACAAGGGAACCAGAAGGTGTTAAGAAGGACAGCAACTGAATGCACAGGAGTAAAAGGCTGCAACCAGTTTATAGAGCATCTTGCAAGTATTTAAACTCCTCTGGGCTGTCTGTAGAGGAGTACCAGGTATGCTTTTTTTGAGCAATTGTATTTGGATGTTTAGAAGAGACACATGTAATTCCTGAGTACATTTTAAGGTGGAATGTTATTTTTCTGTTCTATCTGCAGGTTTGGTTAGACCAATTGGTGCAACCTGGTGTTTTCTTATTTCATCCACTTCCCCCTTTCCCTCAGGGGTGAAACACAATGAGCTGAATTAGGAACTAGTTCTATGTGTTACACTTTGGGGGGATTGTTGGGGGTTCAGCAGCTTCCGCGGACATCCACCATCGAAACTCAGCATAACAATAGGGAAGTTTGAACTCTTCTCCCCTCACACTCCATTCTCATATGGGGTCGGGCAATAATGTACTTTTTCCTGAACATTGTCAGTTCCTGGTGTGGCACCATCCCAGGTCTGGATTTCGGTCTCCACGGATGATAAGACCTTCATCCTCATCCAAGATGGGTCAATGTTAGGACATCCAAGATGGCCACTACCTTTGCACAATGTGTGAAGTCACATGCAACCCAGAACTAGCAGTGATCCCCAGAGTGCTTCTACTATTTTATGAGACCACCATGGCTCTGCTTCATGGCACAACAAAAGGTAATCCTTCTTATTCTGATGCTCCCTTGTTATTCTAGTTCCTCCCTCAGTTCCTCCTCGCCAGTCCAGTTGCTTGCCCTTTTGTTCTGTCTTGATTTCTGGTTCCTTGCTTTCCTGGCAACTGTGCTTCCTCTGACTCACTGCCTTGGATCCTTGGAGCAAAAGGTTCTGTTGGGCACAATTGTTTTCAACTTTCCTATAGCGGGTGGCACATGAAGTACACTAATCTGGGCATTTTAGTGTGATGTGGACAGAATCTCTGACCTTCTATTATTCTCAGACGTTGTAAAAGGATTCCAGCAGAAGCTGCCTGTCTTGGCAAGCATCCAGAAAGTCTTGAGTCATTTGCCATCTTGTACCATTACCAGTGGTGGGAATGTGATTACAAAGGCTAGGGATGGAGATGGCTTTTTACTGGGATTTATAAAGTGCTCTGATTTCGGTTGCATAGTCTCCAGGCACGCTGGACGTCCTGAAGCAAAGTAGGGTAGGTTTGGTTAGTGGGGGCAGGGAGGAGTAAAAATGAAAGACCACTTTGCTGTTGTGTTGCTGTGCTGCTTTATGGAGGATAGCTCAGGGGAATATCTCTCATCTTGGAAGCAAGATGAGGCGGAGCAACACAACTTTGATCCCTGTGTCTGTGCTTAGAAACCTCTGGGTATTAAACGTGCTATAAATAACCCATTGCAATTACAATAAGCAGACAGGAAGTTAGCAGAGACCTGTGTGTGGGGTGAGTTTATATCTGGATGTTCCGCGTCAGGAGTAGAGTGGTGCTGTGCATTGTATGGAATCATTGTGTGCCCCTAGGAGGCCTTTGCTAGAGCTCTTGTATGGTATTTTGGTCAAGAAATGCAGCCGCCTATTATCTGACATCAGTTGGGACGGATATTAAACATTGTGTGAAAGTTTCTCAGTTGGTTTGCATGTACTGTGTTGGAGCACAGAAGTTAAAATGTCAGTGCGTAAGGGTAGCATAGGTTGTCTTGCGACATATCGGAAGAGCGCATAGCTTTATTGGCCACATTACTTAGATGCCAAATTGTAAGCAACCTCATGCACAACACAGTATGGCACCTAAGACAAGACTGACATGCAACGTCCCACCCCCCCACCTGGTGCCTTTCTGGTTGCCACTCTTTTTCCCCACTTAGCAAGCCCCACCCACTTGGTACCTTTCTGTTTGCTGCTCTTTTTCCCTACTTAAGGAACCGCCCATCCTCTTTTTCCTTTGCAGATGGGGAGCATGTGCAAGTGGATCTTGGTCGCCTTGCCTAAGCCCCGCCCACCTAGTGCCTTCCTGGTTGCCACTCTTTTCCCCCACTTTTTCCCCACTTAGCAAGCACCTGATCTTGGTCTATCAGAATTGTTGCTAGACCTAGTATGATAGCAACCCCGTCTGTCTCCAGCCCCTCCACTTACTTGTTTTCCCCCTCCAGCACTATCTGAAATGTCGTCAGGCCTAGTACGATAGTCACTTGTTTTGTTCCTCCCCTCTATGTCTTAGCTCTTACACTATCTGAAATGTCATCAGGCAGAGTATGATAGTTAATTTCACATCCTTACTGTTCATGGCCTGTAAGAATGTCATTGTATTTTCCCTTGTTCCCTCCCTTGCCTTGAAGCGCTTTGAAACACATTGTGTATAGGCACTATATAAATAAACTATCATATCATATCATCTCATATCATATCATAACGTCAGGGAGATAGACAGCCTTGCACATGATGAGGTGGGACAGCAGGGCTGATAATCTGTGGGACAATGAGGAGTAAAGTTCATGCTGAAGCAAAAATGTGATGGTATTATAAATGAGTTGGAGTGACCTGAATTCCTTTGTTGTTTAGGGAAAGGCTATGAATTTCAAGTAAAACCTCCTTCGTTATCTATAAAAAAGCTAACACTTACTGACTGCCATTTCGTACATTTTTGAGCTGCGTTACCTTTCAGTAGCACCCCTGCCCTTGTGCTAGTCTTGATGATTGTAGGCTTGTTGGATTTCCAGTGAAGATGTCTATTTTCTGCTTTTTTACCTCTTGCCATAAACAAGCAATTGGTTGGGTTGAAGGTTTGAACTATACCATGTAGACTATGATGGGAGCCGGCCCCCATTATGTGAAAAGATAATTATTTAAGAATGTTAAGCATTAAACCTATATTTGTGAAAAGGGGTTTAAAAGCTAATTAGGTTGGCTGACTCAAAAGTCTGTTATTTTCTCAAGTTCAAGGAAATCTCTGTAGTCTACCGACTATAAGTCGTTAACACTTTTTGAATACCCAGCATTATTTTTCCATCTTTTTCAATCAACATTACCAGACAAAGAAGTATATACCCTTTTTTTATTGTCCGTATTATTACCAATTTTCTACAGCTATCCGCTCTGCATAATGTTATTTAGGCCATAATTACATGTTTCTAATCCACATTTTAAATATTATGATTTGTGCACTCTCATTGCACTCTCGGTGTAGTCTAATCCTTTACATGTCTTGTCCAGCCATGAACACACTCCGCTTAATCTAGGCCACTAGAGATGGGGATGCAACACTACTTTGGTCTAATGTCTAAAAAGAGAACCAATGTGGTTTCCTGTGATGAAGTGCATGCCTTTGCAGGATGGAAGACTGTGATGTCATGTGGAATGTTGTGCTGTGAATGGGAGAATGTTTGAGCAAAGGTTCCAGGCCCAGGCAGTTAGGAAGCCCCTGCCTGCGTAATGGGTGCCAGTGTTTATTGTCCCATGTATATTACTTATGCAACTGTAACTTAAGAAGCTCTTAATATACCTTGAAGTAACCACAAGAAGCCTAAGAGGTCACATCATTAAATTTCCCAATAGCACCACAAATTCACCCAAGTTACCGTCCTCATGCTTCTGTGAAATATTTATAGAAATACATGTTTACCTTAAATATGAGTGATATTTTCCAACAAACGACACTATCAGTTAAGAGAGAACCATTTTCCCCTATTATTCTCCCAAAGGCCCATCAATCACTGTACAAATCTACGGGAACCATTTAAGGTGGCTGACTAGGTGTACTAAGGACAAGCTTCTACCTGCACTGGACAGTTTTACTGTAAGAGATGAAGACAGACTCATCTACAGCTACTTCTCACCCCACATGTTTCCCAGGACTTCAAAGTCCTAGTTAGTCAAGCCTGCCACTAATCCCCAGGGAATCCGGTTTCGTTCCCACTGGGTGATTCTTATATAGTTTGACTAGTTTGAGTATGTGAGAGCATAGTGATGTTCCATCTCTTCCCGCCTCACGCTCCATTCTCATACAGAGTCAGGCAATACTACCATTCAAGTTCGTCTCACAGATGATGGGTCTCTTTCATCAGAGATACAGACATATATTGGGGTGAAACAGGGGTGCACACTGGCACCTATACTCTTCAACCTATATGTGTGCGATGTGGAGAGACTGTGGCAGGGTCCTTCCATTGCGCTTGCTAGCATGGGGAGTATTAGGTTGGAGTGGATGGCCTTCGCGGATGATTTTATACTGCTTGATAGAACTCTGCGACGGCTGAGAACAAAGATGCATTTGTTCTTTAAATATGCCTTGGACAACAATCTTTTGCCTAATGCCTCCAAGTCTAAGGTCCTGGTCTTTTCCCGAAGAACTAAGACTCAAGCAGTGTGTTTGGACCATGGGACCGGACAGTGTGGAACAGGTCAAGGCCGTAACCTATTACCTCTCTAACAGGGATAGCACCGAATGTTGGAAAAATATTTTATCTGATAAAGCTAAAAAACAAACTGTTCAACTGAGGTTTTTGAAGCACAGAGCCTGCACATTCAAACTGTTACCCCTGAGGCATTATTACCTAGCCAAATCCACGATATGGGAAATACTTTAAACATCTTACAAGGGAAGCTTTGGAAGGAGGTACTGGGTCTCTCAATGGCTATCCCTAATGCTGTCATAAGACACGAGCTGTGCCTTGTTTCCCTGAAGGCTAGGTATGTTTGGAGACAGCTCTCTTTGTACAGAAGAATGATTGATCCCCCTCAAATGATCTGTATGAGAACTTACACCTAGCTATGCAAGCTGGCACTGTCCTTTCTATCCAAGAATTTAGAGAAAGGATATGCTCAGTGCTGGCTTACAATGGGGGTTCTCAGGAAGATCTGGTTCAAAGACCTGGGTAAATGAAAAATATTTTGTTTAAGACCGATTGGGCTGAAACAGTTGACTGTATTTTCTCTTATAGCACCTACGAGGAATATTCTCAATTTCCCCACGCTAGAGAGTGTTTACCGTTGTACCACCAGCATTTTCCCTGTCCCACCATACACATGACCTATATGCATTTTAGGCTCAACCAACTGTCTGCTTAAGAGAGGATTAAGCATTGGAGGGACTTCCCCTCACTACATGATAGTAACATATTCGATAACACATGTAGGCTTTGTGGGGTTCATGATTCCCTTGAAACCCTGAGACATTTAGTTACTGTGTGCCCACACTTTGAGGATGAAGGTATCAAATGCTTCAGGAGAAAGAATGCTGCTGACTCGGAAGTATCTAGGAATTTGTTTTGGGGCAGGTGCATGTGGGGCACAAGCGTTTCCTTGGTTTTAGCTTTGCATATTTTTTTAACCTGTATTAATTTTGAATTAGACAAGAAAAATGTGGAAACTATGTAATGTCTGCATAAGGAGATGAGATTTCGGGGAGTTGTACTGAGTTGAATGATCATAGTTCTTTCTTTTTTCTTGGATTTTTCATAAATATGGATTGTGTCTTTTATTCTGGGGGTTTGTGTGTGTATTATGTTTTTGTTTATTGTCTTTCTTTTACTTTTATTGTTTACTTATGTTGTTTAAGGTTTCATGTAAACTATATATGCAACAATGAAATAAAAAACAATACAAAAAAACTATACCTTCTTTTCCTGGATATGCACCGTGACATCTTTGGTCTCAGAGGTCTGGGACAGTCCGTTGGTACTTTCAGTCAACATTGATGACAGGCTTCCATTAGCGTCATCGTGCTGCGGGAGAGAGAAGAAGCAAAGTGTTGAGGCTCACACAGTTTCCAACACACAGCCATCATGGCTGTCTTTCTTCATGTAAGATTACTTCATATTTGAGGTTCAATATACATCATGTAGCATCAAGGGACTTCATATTAATGTTCGATGGAACTTTTGAATTCATTTTACCCTCAGATATTGCAGGCAAATTGAGTGGGAGAGATTAATTACACTTCAAACAATCAATAATTCGGAAATTGGTGGGAGAGAAGTGGCTGTCGGAAGGTGTCTTGCGCCTAACCTCTGATATGAGGAATTGAAAACAGAGAAGAGACAAGGTTTTTGTATCTTCAAAATTCAAGCATGTTGGCATTGGCTCGGATGAGATGAGTCATGCTTTCCAGAGGCATGGATCATCTCTGAATACAGGTTGAGAGGATATCTCATGGGTAACATGCTTATCCTGGATGTAAGACAACGCTGAGCAGCATTCGTTTGATTTCTGCCCCAGCACTTAAAGAGGATGTACCTAGGCATAAAGCATGATATAAAAGTCAATTGATTTTAGATATTCATTTGGAGGCTACAAAGTAACTGTGTTTGCAGTTGGTGCCTTACAGAATGTACATAAATATTATATATATGAGTGCTAATTTGCTGGTGACTTGTACCATCTTACAGGGCCATCTTAGGCCCTGCAGAAACCTGCAAGTTGCAATATCCCTTTCCTGCTTTGAAAGGCCTATGCAAGCGGATCCTACATCAATTGAGGGGGTATCTCCTGTTGTATTTGTTAAAGTGTACAGGGAATATTAGGTCCTGTAAAGCCCGACCAATAATCCAGAACCGGAACAAGCAAAATGTTCTGCTGAGCACAATAGTTATTGAACTTTCCTTTTGCAGGTGGTACATGAAGTGCACTAATCTGGACATTTTAGTCTGATGAAGACAGCACATCTGAACAAATATTCTCAGAGGTTGTAAAAGTGCTCCAGCAAAACCTGTCTGACTTGTCAAGCATTCGGAAAGTCTTGAGGTAAAACATGTGCTCTCTCGTACCATTAAAAGCGCTGGGAATGTGATTGCAAATGCTAGAGATGGCTTTTTACTGGGATTTATACCATGCACTGATGACAATTCCATGGTCTCCAAGCACACTGGAAGTTTTGAAAGAAAGTAGGGTATGTTGAGTTAGTCGGGGGAGTGAAAATGAAAGACAGCTTTGTTTTTGTGTTGCTGTTTGCAGACAGGAAGTTAGCAGAGACCTGTGTGGGGGGTGAGTTTCAAGGTGTTCTGCGTCAGGAGTACTGAGGCACGTGTGTGCAGAATGCAATCCTTCTGTGTTCCTAGGAGACATTTGCTAGGGCTCTTGTGTGTTAGTTGGATGTAGAAATGCAGCCTTATATTATTTGACATCAGTCAGGAAGGATATTAAATGTTTTGTGAAAGTATCTCATGTACTGTGTTTGAGCACAGAAGTTAAAATGTAAGTGCCTTAGGTTAGCATAGGTTGTCTTGAGACATAACAGAAGAGCATATAGTTTCATTGGCCACATTGCTTAGATGCAAGATTGTAAGCAACAACATCATACAAAACACTGTATGGCAACTAAGGCAAGACTTACATGGAACCACAGGGAGATAGACAACATTGCACATGACGTGGTGAGACAGCAGGGCTGGTAATCAATGGGACAATGAGAAGCAGAATTCATGTTGAAGTAAGAATTTTACAGGGTTGTAAAAGAGTTGAAATGACCTGAATTCTTTTGTTGTTATGTGAAGGCTAAGCATGTCAAGCAAAACCTCCTCCGTTATCTATAAACAAGTTAATACTTGACTACCATTTTGTGCATTTTTTAGATGCTTCATCTTTCAATAGCGCCACCCCTGCCCTTACGTTACACTTGATGTAGGATTGTTGGATTTCCAATGGAGATGTCTATTTGCTGCTTTTTTTACCGCTTACCATCCACAAGCAATTGGTGTGGTTGAAGGTTTAAATTAAATTATACTATCTAGACTATGATGGGAGCTGGACTCCTATATATGAACAGATCATTATTTAAGTATGTTAAGGATTAAACCTATAATTGGGAAAAAAGGGTTTACAGCTAGTCAGGTTGGATGATTCAAACGTCCATGCTTTTCTCTAGATCAAGGGAATGTGTGTTGTTTACCTTCTATAAGTCCTTAACACTTTTTGAAAACAGAAACATTACCCAGTATAATTTTCCCCTCTTTTTCAATCAACATGTCCAGACAAAGAAGTATCTACCCTTTATTCTGATTTTCAGTATTATTAGTTATTTTTTACAGCTATCTGCTTTGCATGATGTTACTTAGGCCATAATTACATGTTGCTAATCCACATTTTAAATATTATAATGTTTTGTTACATTTGTAATTTTTATACATCTTTATCAATATGTAAGGAGTTATGAGAATAAAAAGTCACATGACTCTGGGTGTAGTCTAATTCTTTACAGGTCTTGTACTTTATGCTTCAGCCATGAACACGCACCTCTGCTTAATTTAGGCCACTAGATGGGGATGCAACACTACTTTGTACTAATGTCAGTAAAGAAAAACATTTTGGTTTCCCAATAGCACCACAAATACACCCACGATGACCACCTGATGCTTCTGTGAAATATTTATAGACATACAGGTTTACCTTTTTTAAATGTGAGGGATCATTTTCATTAAACAACACCATCAGTTAAGAGAAAAACACTTTCCTCTATTATTCGCCCAACGAGCCATCAAGGAATGTATAAATCTTCCAGAGCCATTCAAGGTGACGGGCTAGGGGTACCAAGGACAAGCTTCTACCTGTAGTGGTCAGTTTTCCAGCAAGGCACAAGGACAGACTCAACTACAGCTGCTTCTACCCTCACATGTTTTTCAGGACATCAAGGTCCTGGATAGTCATGCCTGCCACTAAACCCTATGCAATCATGTTTCATTCCCACTATTTGGTGATTCTTATAGGGTTGGACTCGTTTGAGTACGTGAGAGCATAGTGAAGTTCCACCGCTTCTCGCCTCATGCTCCATTCTCATATGGATTAAGACAATACTATACCTTTTCTTCCTGGATAGGCACCTTGACAACTTTGGTCTCAGAGGTATGGGACAGCCCGTTGGTACTTTCGGTCAACGTTGATGACAGGCTTCCATTAGCGTCATCGTGCTGCGGAAGAGAGACGAAACAAAGTGTTGAGGCTCATACAGTTACCAACACACAGCCTTCATGGCTGTCTTTCTTCAGATAAGATTACTTTGTATTTGAGGTTCAATATCTATCATGTAGCATCAAGGGACTTCATATTAATGTTCGATGAAACTTTAGAATTCATTTTACCCTCAGATATTGCAGGGAAATTCAGTGACACACATGAATAATACAGTTGCTATTGAATACCACAGGGTGCCATTGGGAGAGATTAATTAAGCTTCAAACAATCAATAATTCAGAAATGTGATGGGACAGAAGTGGCTGTCGGAGGTGTACTGCGCCAAACCTCCGATATGAGGAATTGAAAACATTGGAGAAGAGACAAGGTTTTCGTAGCTTCAAAATTCAAGCATGTTGGCATTGGCTTGGATGTCATGGGGTCATGCTTTCCAGAGGCATGGATCATCTCTGAATGACCATCAGCTATTTACTTTGAATGAATACAGGCTGGAAGGATATCCAATGGGGAACATGCTTATCTTGGATGTAAGACAACGGTGTGCAGCATTGGTTCGATTCCTGCTCCAGCACTTAGAGGCTGTGCCGAGGCATAAAGCGTGATATAAAAGCCAATTGATTATAGATATTCATTTGGAGTCTACAAAGCAATTGTGTTTGCAGTTGGTGCCTTACAGAATGTATATAAATATTATATATAAGAATGCTAATTTGATAGTGACTTGTACAGACAGCCATCTTAGGCACTGTAGCAAACTGCAAGTTGCCATTTCCCTTTCCTGCTTTGAAAGGCCAATGCAAGTGGATCTTTGCTCAGATGAGGGGGTATCTCCTGTTGTATTTGTTAAAGTGTACAGGGAATATTAGGTCCTGTAAAGCCCGACCAATAATCCAGAACCGGAATAAGCAAAATGTTCTGCTGAGCACAATTGTTATTGAACGTTCCTTTTGCAGGTGGTACATGAAGGGCACTAATCTGGACATTTTAGTCTGATGAAGACAGCACATCTGAACAAATATTCCCAGAAGTTGTAAAAGTGCTCCAGCAGAACCAGCCTGACTTGTCAAGCATTCGGAAAGTCTTGAGGTAAAACATGTGCTCTCTCGTACCATTAAAAGCGCTGGGAATGTGATTGCAAACGCTAGAGATGGCTTTTTACCGGGATTTATACCATGCACTGATGACAATTCCATGGTCTCCAAGCACACTGGAAGTTTTGAAAGAAAGTAGGGTATGTTGAGTTAGTCGGGGGAGTGAAAATGAAAGACAGCTTTGTTTTTGTGTTGCTGTTTGCAGACAGGAAGTTAGCAGAGACCTGTGTAGGGGGTGAGTTTCAAGGTGTTCTGCGTCAGGAGTACTGAGGCACGTGTGTGCAGAATGCAATACTTCTGTGTTCCTAGGAGACATTTGCTAGGGCTCTTGTGTGTTAGTTGGATGTAGAAATGCAGCCTTATATTATTTGACATCAGTCAGGAAGGATATTAAATGATTTGTGAAAGTATCTCATGTACTGTGTTTGAGCACAGAAGTTAAAATGTTAGTGCCTTAGGTTAGCATAGGTTGTCTTGAGACATAACAGAAGAGCATATAGTTTCATTGGCCACATTGCTTAGATCCAAGATTGTAAGCAACAACATCATACAAAACACTGTATGGCAACTAAGGCAAGACTTACATGGAACCACAGGGAGATAGACAACATTGCACATGACGTGGTGAGACAGCAGGGCTGGTAATCAATGGGACAATGAGAAGCAGAATTCATGTTGAAGTAAGAATTTTACAGGGTTGTAAAAGAGTTGAAATGACCTGAATTCTTTTGTTGTTATGTGAAGGCTAAGCATGTCAAGCAAAACCTCCTCCGTTATCTATAAACAAGTTAATACTTGACTACCATTTTGTGCATTTTTTAGATGCTTCATCTTTCAATAGCGCCACCCCTGCCCTTACGTTACACTTGATGTAGGATTGTTGGATTTCCAATGGAGATGTCTATTTGCTGCTTTTTTTACTGCTTACCATCCACAAGCAATTGGTGTGGTTGAAGGTTTAAATTAAATTATACTATCTAGACTATGATGGGAGCTGGACTCCTATATATGAACAGATCATTATTTAAGTATGTTAAGGATTAAACCTATAATTGGGAAAAAAGGGTTTACAGCTAGTCAGGTTGGATGATTCAAACGTCCATGCTTTTCTCTAGATCAAGGGAATGTGTGTTGCTTACCTTCTATAAGTCCTTAACACTTTTTGAAAACAGAAACATTACCCAGTATAATTTTCCCCTCTTTTTCAATCAACATGTCCAGACAAAGAAGTATCTACCCTTTATTCTGATTTTCAGTATTATTAGTTATTTTTTACAGCTATCTGCTTTGCATGATGTTACTTAGGCCATAATTACATGTTGCTAATCCACATTTTAAATATTATAATGTTTTGTTAAATTTGTAATTTTTATACATCTTTATCAATATGTAAGGAGTTATGAGAATAAAAAGTCACATGACTCTGGGTGTAGTCTAATTCTTTACAGGTCTTGTACTTTATGCTTCAGCCATGAACACGCACCTCTGCTTAATTTAGGCCACTAGATGGGGATGCAACACTACTTTGTACTAATGTCAGTAAAGAAAACATTTTGGTTTCCCAATAGCACCACAAATACACCCACGATGACCACCTGATGCTTCTGTGAAATATTTATAGACCTACAGGTTTACCTTTTTTAAATGTGAGGGATCATTTTCATTAAACAACACCATCAGTTAAGAGAAAAACACTTTCCTCTATTATTCGCCCAACGAGCCATCAAGGAATGTATAAATCTTCCAGAGCCATTCAAGGTGACGGGCTAGGGGTACCAAGGACAAGCTTCTACCTGTAGTGGGCAGTTTTCCCGCAAGGCACAAGGACAGACTCAACTACAGCTGCTTCTACCCTCACATGTTTTTCAGGACATCAAGGTCCTGGATAGTCATGCCTGCCACTAAACCCTATGCAATCATGTTTCATTCCCACTATTTGGTGATTCTTATAGGGTTGGACTCGTTTGAGTACGTGAGAGCATAGTGAAGTTCCACCGCTTCTCGCCTCATGCTCCATTCTCATATGGATTAAGACAATACTATACCTTTTCTTCCTGGATAGGCACCTTGACAACTTTGGTCTCAGAGGTATGGGACAGCCCGTTGGTACTTTCGGTCAGCGTTGATGACAGGCTTCGATTAGCGTCATCGTGCTGCGGAAGAGAGACGAAACAAAGTGTTGAGGCTCATACAGTTACCAACACACAGCCTTCATGGCAGTCTTTCTTCAGGTAAGATTACTTTGTATTTGAGGTTCAATATCTATCATGTAGCATCAAGGGACTTCATATTAATGTTCGATGAAACTTTAGAATTCATTTTACCCTCAGATATTGCAGGGAAATTCAGTGACACACATGAATAATACAGTTGCTATTGAATACCACAGGGTGCCATTGGGAGAGATTAATTAAGCTTCAAACAATCAATAATTCAGAAATGTGATGGGACAGAAGTGGCTGTCGGAGGTGTACTGCGCCTAACCTCCGATATGAGGAATTGAAAACATTGGAGAAGAGACAAGGTTTTCGTAGTGTAGGGGAGGACTGGTCCAGGAGACCCCTCTCGCCTGCGTTTCTTCCCCATGTGAGGGCTATGGCTCATTGGGCGTTCCCTCGTGCCACCCGGGCCCAGGTGGTGGAGGGCTCACCCACTGGAGACATTGCCCACACGTATCGAGTGCCCACACGTATTGATTGCCACACAAATTTAGCTAGGCCCAAAAACCATTTTTTGCCCGGTAAAGATGGTGTGAGCTCAGCGCACTGTAGTGCGGCCCCCACCCTTGGAGAGTCACATCCCTGTTGCCGCAGCACCCTGGCAGATCCGCTGCGAGCACGTTCCCACGAACAAGACGGACATGAGCTAGCGCAATGCGCTAACATTGTAACAGTTCACCTCCCGCAGTGTACTATCACTATCAGCATGACCCGGCCAGCAGGCACTGAACAATGAGAAGAACGGTAAAATGGTCATCTGATGGCAGACAGTCTCTATATATATGTATATATATTAATGTCAAGACCTCTTGCAAAGTATGCCTTCTTCCACAAAAAATCTCCTATATTACAAACGCCTGTAGAATGTATTAAAATGAGAGAGCATGCTCCCATGATATAAGCAATGGCGAGCTCACACCATTACAGGTGGATACTAATAATAAAGGAACGCTCCAGGGATCTGTTTGTTGCTTGTATCACTGGGCAGACTACCTCCCATGGTTTTGCGCCATAACTAAGTTAATGCTGCTAGAGTACACGAGAAAGCGAATGCAACTATAATATGAACTCATGTAAAGGATGCGCAAGAATGCACTTATCATGTGTGTATGCCTAAGCCCCTTATGTGCCACCACCGTCACGTACAGTGGCGGGTCGTTTTCTATGTACTCCACTGACCCAACTACTACCTCATTTACTGCGAATGTATATGCATGTAACTAAAATACTGTAACTGCTAGGACATAATATACAAATATGGTGCTCGGACTGAGTATAATCGAGACACATCCAGCGAAGTCAAATGCATGTTTTAAAGTGGTTTTGAATAAGTATTATAGAAAGTGTTCAAATGTTTGTGATGTCTTTACCTACATTCGGCAACACACGAGGGAGATACCTTTGTGAATGCGTACAAGGCCATTCCCCCTCCCACCCTGCGAAGGCTGCCAAGACATGAGAACAGAGGCCCGCTCCGCGCTACCCCACCTCCCCCGACTAGACTGGAGCCACTTCAAAGATTTGTAGCCCCCACTGCAGCACCCAAGGCCGCGGCCAGCCACCTGCATTATTTACAGCACAGCAGTAAACCTTTGTCTAAACTCAAGCGCCCCCTCGTAAACCCCACAACCCACCGGACCGTCTCAGACTTATGGCCCTGTGCAATCAGGACACCCAACACTTTGACAACACACAGCGAAACATCCATAACCACTTCTAACAAGACAGAAAGACCTGTACCACCCGTCCCAGGCCCCGAAGCTTAGCCCCTCGACCTATGGCCCCGGTCAACAGGACACGGGTAACCAGGCCTTGATATATTACCTCCAGACCCCTCACAAGGTGCATTCCTCCTGTGTTGCATTAACCTATAAAATAACCTATTGGAAGATTTACTAAAGAGAATAACACTGTAAATGACTGAATGACTGCGGTGTGCATGGCCGAGGGCAAGTAAGTCAGAAAAGGCATTCATCTCTGCCACAGGCAGCATTGGCACACCAACACCGCCCGGATGAACTCAAGCCGACCTGCCAGGCCCAGCCCAACCCACGAGGGTGACCAGTGACGTCCTTCAGCCAAGACCAACCACGCCGCAGCAGCACCTATAGTTAGTCGTCGCCACCCAATCCCAATGAACTTGTGCCCCCTATAGTATGTAGGTTTTGAGCACCCTGGCAGATCCGCTGCGAGCACGTTCCCACGAACAAGACGGACATGAGCTAGCGCAATGCGCTAACATTGTAACAGTTCACCTCCCGCAGTGTACTATCACTATCAGCATGACCCGGCCAGTAGGCACTGAACAATGAGAAGAACGGTAAAATGGTCATCTGATGGCAGACAGTCTCTATATATATGTATATATATTAATGTCAAGACCTCTTGCAAAGTATGCCTTCTTCCACAAAAAATCTCCTATATTACAAACGCCTGTAGAATGTATTAAAATGAGAGAGCATGCTCCCATGATATAAGCAATGGCGAGCTCACACCATTACAGGTGGATACTAATAATAAAGGAACGCTCCAGGGATCTGTTTGTTGCTTGTATCACTGGGCAGACTACCTCCCATGGTTTTGCGCCATAACTAAGTTAATGCTGCTAGAGTACACGAGAAAGCGAATGCAACTATAATATGAACTCATGTAAAGGATGCGCAAGAATGCACTTATCATGTGTGTATGCCTAAGCCCCTTATGTGCCACCACCGTCACGTACAGTGGCGGGTCGTTTTCTATGTACTCCACTGACCCAACTACTACCTCATTTACTGCGAATGTATATGCATGTAACTAAAATACTGTAACTGCTAGGACATAATATACAAATATGGTGCTCGGACTGAGTATAATCGAGACACATCCAGCGAAGTCAAATGCATGTTTTAAAGTGGTTTTGAATAAGTATTATAGAAAGTGTTCAAATGTTTGTGATGTCTTTACCTACATTCGGCAACACACGAGGGAGATACCTTTGTGAATGCGTACAAGGCCATTCCCCCTCCCACCCTGCGAAGGCTGCCAAGACATGAGAACAGAGGCCCGCTCCGCGCTACCCCACCTCCCCCGACTAGACTGGAGCCACTTCAAAGATTTGTAGCCCCCACTGCAGCACCCAAGGCCGCGGCCAGCCACCTGCATTATTTACAGCACAGCAGTAAACCTTTGTCTAAACTCAAGCGCCCCCTCGTAAACCCCACAACCCACCGGACCGTCTCAGTCTTATGGCCCTGTGCAATCAGGACACCCAACACTTTGACAACACACAGCGAAACATCCATAACCACTTCTAACAAGACAGAAAGACCTGTACCACCCGTCCCAGGCCCCGAAGCTTAGCCCCTCGACCTATGGCCCCGGTCAACAGGACACGGGTAACCAGGCCTCGATATATTACCTCCAGACCCCTCACAAGGTGCATTCCTCCTGTGTTGCATTAACCTATAAAATAACCTATTGGAAGATTTACTAAAGAGAATAACACTGTAAATGACTGAATGACTGCGGTGTGCATGGCCGAGGGCAAGTAAGTCAGAAAAGGCATTCATCTCTGCCACAGGCAGCATTGGCACACCAACACCGCCCGGATGAACTCAAGCCGACCTGCCAGGCCCAGCCCAACCCACGAGGGTGACCAGTGACGTCCTTCAGCCAAGACCAACCACGCCGCAGCAGCACCTATAGTTAGTCGTCGCCACCCAATCCCAATGAACTTGTGCCCCCTATAGTATGTAGGTTTTGATGACGTTTTTTGTAAATATATACGCCTGTCTTTGCTATTGTCAGACAGAGCGCTCTCAGAGTTTGCAGAGTTCTTTGCATGCCTAATTCTGATTGATAAACTCCCATTTACGCTCATCCGCACTCCGTCTTGGCCTTATTCCCATTTTGGGAGAGTCCTTCATTTGTCTCTCATTGCGGGGAGGATCGTGCTGTTTGGGGACGCTTGCTTTCAGTGGTGACCCCGATAGCGTGATTTTTATTTCTTCCTAATTCCTCATAACCGTCCCCTTTTGGCACGAGAATCTCCGGTCGAAAAGGGATACGCACGGTGAGCCGGCTCCGGAAGGCTGCCCGCCAACGGCGACCGGTACACTAAGAAGTGCGCACTCAATAGAGAGGGGGTACGGGATCCCGGTTGAAAAATCCCCTTTGAGTACCGCTCGCTGGAGCCGGGGCTGACTGTTGAGCTGACGGCGACACTGCCTGGACGGACCCAGTTTCGGAGACTATCGGTTCAAGACGGGCACGTGAGTACTGAGTGCGAGCGATTGTAAGGGGAGCGGGGAGAGAAGTGTAGGACAGGTAACAAAGAGGGGGGTACGCAGATCTACTAAGGATCATCTTGAACCTTTCTTGCTTTTTCTTTGCATATGGCCATCGGGATTACGAGGTGAATAAGAGATAAGAGTGACGGGAACCTAGCTCCGAAAGGGGGTGGAAGGCGGCGCCGCATAGTGCTATCTTGACTAGTACTGGGAATATATGAAGAAGAGGAGTATAAAATAATAGTGTTCAGCAAAAGGGGACACTGAGAGTACATTAGTGACCGCTATTACTCTTTTCCTTTCTTTTCTTTAAGGGTAGGGGGGAGAATAAAGAACTGTGATTAGCACAAACTTAGGGAGACAGTAAGAGAAAAAGAGTCCTAGAAGGGGGGAAAGCAGGTTAATATCTATATATATGCGCATCTAGATATTCAAATAAGACGAACAGGGACAGCCGGCTAGGGAGGAAAGGGAGGGCAGCCTGAATGGTGAATTGAGTAGTGCCAAGAAGTGTGTGCACCTCGTATGTGTTAGAAGACATTTTGATGTTGCGAATGTGTGAAGCGGTTATAAATGCATAATAGTTAAATGGTCATGGTAAGTGTGGTCGGACAAAACTTTTTTCCCTTTTCAGATAACGTTAATATAGTGAAGTGAGTGGGTACCTCTTTGATTTCCAGGCTGACATTGTAAAAATAAGGGATGGGTTGCTCTTGTATGTGCCCCCCAAAGATAACGGAATAGACATTGTGTACGGCCAGTTCTGTATTGCGCAGTTAGGGAGGAGAAGAGCCCAAAGGGACCCAACAGTGAATGTGAAGTAAAATATAAAGAATAATACTGATACTACATTTACATTGTAGTCACAAACACACAGAGACACACCAGCACTAGGAGAGCACAGAGATGGGGGCCGAAACACCCTTATCACATATTTGTAAGAATCTCCCGGGATACGTGGAGCGGATTAAAAAATATCACGACCAATGGGTGACCGAGCTAAAGGGCGATGGGTTACCTCAGATTTGGCCCGAGGGAGGGTCATTTGATAAAAGTGTTCTGGATACGGTGGCCACATGCATTTTTCTAAAATACAAAGGAAAGCAGCTGCAAAATAGGAGGGAAATATTAGATCTTTGGAGGTTATTTGAAGAGATACCACCGCCTAAAACACCAGCATTAAATCCTGATCTCCCGTCCACCACAGACAATCCACTACTAATACAAAAAGATGTCAAAGAAGGGTCAAGTGTAGCGCCACCAGTAGAGGTAATAAGTTTGTACCCGATATTAAAGAAGCCTGTGCCCGCAGAAGGGTACAGTGACCCCACTTACATACCTCCCCCGAAAGATACTACACCCCACCGGCCCACGGCACCTCCGCCATATGAAAGCACGAGGGAGCGAGCCCAGGCAAGCACACAAAGGGTAGATATAGAGAAGCTCACAGATGATTTAGAATCAAGACTTTCGATAGCAAAAGACGAGCTCTCAAGGATAAAAGACATATGCGAACGAACAGCACTAGATGCAACTAGATCAGGGCGTACGTCCAGAACACCAGGTGAACATAGAAAGCTCGAAGAGGGGTGGAAAAAGGGCGAGATCCTGTTCAGAATTGAGGAAGAACCAACGCGAATAATAGAAGTAGGGTCCCGAGAGGGAGATGTTGTAAATGAAGAAAGGCTTGGGGGAATTAGTGAGGAATTGCTGTGTGATATAAGGGACGAGTTAGAAGAAAGCGACAGGTTGAGTATGGCGATGGGAGGGGGAAGCGAAGGGGAGGAAGGTACATGTTCAATGAGAACACTGGACGATGAATGGACGGGGCGATTAAGGAATAGAGTGGGGAAAATGGCATCACTGGGAACATCAGCAGCCAAAACGGGCCCGGATGGGACGACGAAAGGAAAGCTACAGCTCCCGTTGATACACAGGGGAGGAGGGAGGCCCAATTATATTCCATGGGCGCAGATGGATAAAGCCAATTTATTAAAGCTATTGCCCCCGTTGTCAGGAGGGGCAAGTAAGTGGATATATGCCTTTGAGAAACATACTGCTGGGGTACCCCTAGCTATAGGAGATGTGAAAAGTCTGCTCGTGTCAGCAGTGGGCGATCAGGCTGAAAGAGTATGGGTAAAAGCTGGTTTCCAGGGAGTAACGTTAGACTGTGACCGCCATGATGGGGCATCCTTTAACACAGTGCGTGCCAGAGTGTGGGATGCCTTACGCGAAACATTCCCAGACACACCAGACTTACAGTCAGTAATGCAGTGTACAATGAATGACGGGGAGGAGGCTATGGATTACATTTTTCGGGTCCAAGAGATGTGGAGAGCAGAAACGGGCACGCCCTGGTATCAATCGACATCTTTATTTTATTTTATTATAAAGAGAGGGCTCCCAAAGGAAGTGCAGAAGGCGCTTGACAAGATAGCAGGTATTGAAGCAAAGGGATGGCCAGAAATTCAGAGCATAATAGTACACCATTGTAAACGAATTAAGGAGAGGGAGAAGGAGGTGGCGCAGAAAAGATTGGCAGACGAGGCGAAGTTAGTACAGACAAAGTTAGTGAAAGTTGCAGCAGCAGTAGCCGCGCTCCCACACAGTAGGGAGGGAGATGACAACAGGCCCCCATGATGTGGGACTGTTGCATGGAGTACAACCTGTGGTAATAAAACTAAAGCAAGGAGCAATTTTACCGCAAGTTAAACAGTATCCTTTGTCTCGTGAAGCTGAAGAAGGGATAAAAGAGACAATAAATGCCCTACTAGCACAAGGGATAATAGTGCCTTCAAACTCCCCATGTAACACCTGTATTTATCCAATCAAAAAAGCAAAAGGGGGGTCTTGGAGGTTGATACAGGACTTACGCCCCCTCAATGATGTAATTCAGAAGGAGTTCCCTCTAGTCCCGAACCCTGCATCAATCCTATGCAGCATCCCGAAAGAGGCATCACATTTTACAGTAGTAGATTTGAAGAACGCATTTTTCTCTATACCCCTGGCTGAAGAGAGTAGATACCTTACCGCCTTCACACTGGGGGGTAGAAGATATGAACATTGCAGATTACCACAGGGATACTGCGAGAGCCCGAGCATCTTGAACCGCGTATTACATGAAGACCTAGGAAACCTATCAGTTGAGAGCACCATTATTCAGTACGTAGACGATTTACTAGTCTGCGCACAAAACGAAGAGAAATGCAGAACAGATTCCATAACATTATTGACTTTGCTGGCCAACAAGGGGTACAAAGTGGACAAGGGAAAGCTACAGTACTGTCTGACAGAGGTCCTGTTCCTAGGACAGCTGATTTCAAGAGATGGGAAAAGAATAATACCAGACAGAGTAGAAGCCATAAGATCAGTAGGAGAACCCACAACAGTAAAGGACATGCAAAAATTCCTGGGAATGTGCAATTACTGCCGAGCATGGATATTAGATTATGCGGCATACACCAGGCCCCTATTACAAGCATTAAAGGTGGCCCAACAGGAGAACAGGAAGATGGAATGGACGGAAGAGATGAGCTCCTCTTTCCAAACATTAAAAGAGTTGATTTCAAGCGCCCCAGTACTCGCAAACCCTGATTATGGACGCAAATTTTACCTATTCTCACACTGCAAAGAAACTCTCATGACAGCAGTACTGACTCAAAAAACGTCCTTAGGACACAAACCACTGGCCTACTATAGTGGTACTTTAGATGCCGTGATGCAGGGGCATTTCGCGTGCGAGCAATCACTCGCTGCAGCCGCATTCGCGATTGAAAAAAGTGCCACAATAGTAATGGGCTGCCCTGTGACATTGTTTGTGGAACATTCATTATTTGCAATACTCGAGAGATCAAAAAGCACACTGACCACACAGCGGGCGACCGCCTACGAGATTATATTGTCCAGTGCCAACATCCATATAGTGAGATGCAAGACAGTGAACCCCGCCACATTCATTACCGAAGCGTGCACACTGGAAGACATGCAGAACCACGATTGCGCAACCTACACAGGAGAGAGAGGGGAGGACACAGTGGTGTGTGAAAACGCTCTAAGCGAGGGAGAAGTGTAATTTGTGGATGGGTCCGCATCAATTGACGTGGACACGGGAGAAAAACACGTTGGCATGGCAGTAGTGAGGTTAGAAGACGGTGAGTATGAAACACTGGTACAATATCGCCTCCCATCACATTACTCTGCACAGGCAGCAGAGCTGATTGCGCTCATAGAAGCACTACATGCAGCCAAGGGTTGTGCAGTGACAATATACACAGACTCAGCTTACATGACAACTACAGTGCATGGAGGCCTAGCAAGATGGGGGCGTAGGGGATTTAGGCGGGCAGACGGAACCCCAGTACAGCATGCAGAATTGTTGAAGGAGTTAATTGAGGCCCTGCAAAACCCTACAGCAGTAGCAATAGTAAAGTGCCAAGCACATACATCCAACACAGATGTTGTGTCTTTAGGGAACGCGGCAGCGGACGCTGCCGCCAAGGAGGCTTCCTATTTTCAGAAAAATGACACAGGTGAATACATACTTAAGCACAAGATGAACGAAGAGCCACCAGAGGCATATAATATGATGCCCATACCACAAATAATAGAATTGCAGGAAGGAGCCAGTGCAGAGGAAAAATTAATGTGGACAAAGCGAGGGTGCAGCAAGTCAGGAACAGACCTGCTGTGGCGGCAAAACAACTCGGGGAAAGTGGTAATGCCAATACAGCTATTAGAGATTGCATTTCAACAGCTACACTTCCCTGCACATAACACCAAACAACACATCGCAGCAGAAATACAGGAAGAATGGTTCGTGCCCTGTCTCCAGGAGCATGTGTCTCGATTGGCAATGGAATGTACAACATGCCAAATATACAATTCAGGAATGACATTACGCACTCTCCGGGGAACAATTCCTAAACCCATTGGCCCATTCAAGGAACTACACATAGATTACGCAGACATGGGGGAAAGGTGTAATGGCGCACGGTACATGATCGTGGTTGTGTGCCCATTTTCAAGGTGGGTGGAAGCAGGACCTTGCGCACGACCTGATGCCAAAAGCGCCGCCAAGTTCCTAGTAAGGGAAGTGTTCCCGCGCTGGGGAATTTGTGACGTGATTCGCTCGGACAATGGCACTCATTTTGTGAATGAGCTTTTTAAGGAAGTCACTACATTATTGGGAATAAAACATAAATTATGCTCAATTTATCATCCTCAAAGTAATGGCGTAGTGGAAAAGATGAACGGACTGTTGAAGGGCAGGTTACCAAAACTATGCTTCTCATTAAAGAAGAATTGGATTTACTGCCTACCGCTTGCGCTATTTGAATTACGAAATCAGCCAAGCAAAGACCACCATTTGTCCCCGCACGAGATCGTGACTGGGAGACGGATGAACACAGCACACTCGCCACTGCGCGAACACTCAGACGCTCACAGAAGCGCCGCGATATTGGGAGATGAGTTCACAGATTATTTAAAGAAATTGACAAGGGCAGCACGCGTGATATCAAAGCAACTCTCCCCACCCTTCACTAGAGAAGAGGGAAATGTAACAGGCGCTGTCACGGAACCAGGGCAACAGCTACAGCTAATGGCAGGCGACTGGATTTATGTCAGAAGCTTTGTGCGTCGGTGGAATGCACCACGATTCCATGGCCCATACGAAGTAGTATTTTGCACGCCCACGGCAGTGAAGGTCAAAGGGTTGAGGTACTGGGTGCACTTGACCGACGTACGGAGAGCATATAGCAACGCACAAGAGGAGGTAGATGGGGAGGCACAGACAACAGCAAACGATGCCACTGAGCAGAATGACTGAATATGAACTTATGTGTATGTGTTGGTACTAAACTTGAATAAATACACAACTGATAAAGGTATTGACTTTTACCTGGTTGAGTATATATATAGATATAATATATGTAGTTAATGGAATGCCAAATTATAGCCTGTATACACCCTTGTCTGTGAATACCCCTCCCCGTCTCCCCACCCCTTTCCATTCCCTGTCACATGTATATTGGCACTGATGGTGCTAGCAAAATGTTTACATGTATGCACTCAATGCACTTTTATATCTCAAAACAGGAACTTCCATGGCATCTAACGGGCAGCCTGCAACGGATAGATTTACTAGAATTAGAGAGTGGTTAACTGTGAAACGCATATATTCGTATGAATGTGGACTATCTGCGTGCATTATATTGTTTTTTACATTAATGTTTGGTCTGGTTACATACTGGTTCATAGCGTTCATCTCTATCGAGATGAACGAGGGGGGAGGGAGCCACACAACTACTGGGCCCAATACAACTGCAAGTGTCACTGCCAATACAAGGGAAGGTGATTTCTTGGTATGGGACGGAAATAAACTTGTGTGGGGCTACTATACTACGCCATCCAATGTTGTCATCTCACAAGATGGAGGCCCAAAGGGGAAAAGGCAAAATAACACACTGTCCCCACCTGAGATGTCTAATTACAATGCTCACAGCTTAAACGACCGAAACCCCTCTGCCATATCCTGGTTGTATAACACCCCCACCAGCCAACCTGCCCCCATGGCCATAGACAATCAAAGAATGAAAGCAACACATGAAACATTATATGATGACTGGGTGAAGGGGGGCGGGAATGAGAAAGGGGGGTCTAGTTTGTCCCTTGCCCAGGGAGTCGGGAAGTATATGAGGAATAAGAACAACAGACGGAAGAGGGAAGCAGGGAGGAGGAAGTATGATGAGTACTATGGGCTAGGTCTAGATAAGATGGAAGACCCACGACACCCCCACCAAACAAATAAGTGGTATGCAGACATGAGTGCCACAGCTAAACAAACAACAAACGAGAGCTGTTATGTTTGCTCCCTCATCCCTCACGCATCAGGTACACCCAAAGTACTGTTACCCAAAGAGTTGCCAATTATAGATGCCCAATGTCTCCTTCATCTCACGTTATGCAGAATTAAGAACACCTTCCAGGCACATGAAGTGACTTTTCAAATGCTGCAGAACGAGAAAACGTGCTACCCAAAACCGTCAGGGGTTGTATGTCTGAAAGAACCATTTTTTGCAATCGAAGGGACACTTTTTTCTGATAACAAGTGGAAGAACGAAGAAGTAATGTGTAAAGCTGAAGCACTGAGGGGTGTGGCACCGGAGAAATTGCAATGGATAGAAGAAACGTGCACACCCGTATGGAAGGAACACATTCCAAAGTTAACTTGGGTTACACCCATCCAAAAGCCTTTCAAGCTGCAGAGTGAAATAGACTATGAACTGTGTTTTAAAGGAGAAGGGAGAACCCCCATGGGAACAAACAAGAGCTGTAACAAGACCCTCACCATCCCAGATCTAAGAAAAGGGACTGCGGCCCTTATGGACACGTACTGGGTATGTGGCAACCAGGCATACCTACACCTCCCCCCGTCATGGAGTGGCAGCTGCTCAATGGCCACTCTGCACTCAGCCCTAATGGTGATACCCGAAAGCCACATCGATGGAAGCAAAAGGACACAGGAACGCACGCAACAGAGTGTGGCCCAACCAACTGCAGAATCACAAATGTATGTCCTGTCTTCCGGAAGCGAGGGAGAGGTGTTAACCCGTCACAGACGAGCATGAAATTACATCTCACAGGCATCATCAGAACTATTGGCTCAGATCCCAGACAAATATCGATTATTCAGCTCAGCAGAAACATTTTTTGCCTCGCTCGTATCAAGTGTCCAAGCAAGGGCTAACGCAAAATGGCTCCAGATAACCCGTTGGGAACTAATTCAGCTGGCAAACGACACTGAAGAAGGTTTTAACATAATAAAGGTCGAACTAAGAGCCTTGCGACTGATGACCATGCAAAACAGGTATGTCCTGGACCTGTTGACGGCGATGGACGGCGGTGTTTGCCGAAAAATAGGAAGTGCCTGCTGCACTTTCGTACCTTCTGAAGACGCAGAGAACGGCTCCCTGTCCCATGTGATCGAAGCAGTCCACAACCTAGGAGAGAGAATGAAGATGGAAGGCGGAGCAGAAGATAGTACATGGTTCGATAACATCTTTTCCTGGGTCCCCTCATGGCTTGGAACAACTGTGAAATTTTTAATGCCAGCTGTGGTGTTCCTCCTTTTGATTTTCTGCCTGTGCCAGGTGGGTCTTCGGGTTTGTGCTAACGCAGTACCAAATGGTGCAATGATGATGGTGACAATGGGCAACTCACACGGTACAATAAAAACGATGCAAGAAGCACAAGTACAAACAGGGGTAGACAGCACACCCAGGTACCAACTGGTGCCCATGTACCACGACAAGGATATTGTAGATAAGCTGTGGCACACCACCATCAAAGAGCCCCGCATACTAGAATGGTACGAGGAAGTTTGGGTAGATTTGGAGGGAGATGGTTGGTGTATATATCTCACGTGTACTCCAGATGAATACGCCAGGAGAGGTGAGAGCTTAAGGGGGGTGTGCAGAGCATGGATGCCTATCAAAGGAACTCCTGCATGGGATGAGGCAGTGATGGACGAAGCAGAATGTAGGAGGATAGAGGATTTAAAGAATTTGTTACTTAAGTAACGAAAGGGGGGAAATGTAGGGGAGGACTGGTCCAGGAGACCCCTCTCGCCTGCGTTTCTTCCCCAGGTGAGGGCTATGGCTCATTGGGCGTTCCCTCGTGCCACCCGGGCCCAGGTGGTGGAGGGCTCACCAACTGGAGACATTGCCCACACGTATCGAGTGCCCACACGTATTGATTGCCACACAAATTTAGCTAGGCCCAAAAACCATTTTTTGCCCGGTAAAGATGGTGTGAGCTCAGCGCACTGTAGCGCGGCCCCCACCCTTGGAGAGTCACATCCCTGTTGCCGCAGCACCCTGGCAGATCCGCTGCGAGCACTTTTCAACGAACAAGACGGACATGAGCTAGCGCAATGCGCTAACATTGTAACAGTTCACCTCCCGCAGTGTACTATCACTATCAGCATGACCCGGCCAGCAGGCACTGAACAATGAGAAGAACGGTAAAATGGTCATCTGATGGCAGACAGTCTCTATATATATGTATATATATTAATGTCAAGACCTCTTGCAAAGTATGCCTTCTTCCACAAAAAATCTCCTATATTACAAACGCCTGTAGAATGTATTAAAATGAGAGAGCATGCTCCCATGATATAAGCAATGGCGAGCTCACACCATTACAGGTGGATACTAATAATAAAGGAACGCTCCAGGGATCGTTTGTTGCTTGTATCACTGGGCAGACTACCTCCCATGGTTTTGCGCCATAACTAAGTTAATGCTGCTAGAGTACACGAGAAAGCGAATGCAACTATACTATGAACTCATGTAAAGGATGCGCAAGAATGCACTTATCATGTGTGTATGCCTAAGCCCCTTATGTGCCACCACCGTCACGTACAGTGGCGGGTCGTTTTCTATGTACTCCACTGACCCAACTACTACCTCATTTACTGCGAATGTATATGCATGTAACTAAAATACTGTAACTGCTAGGACATAATATACAAATATGGTGCTCGGACTGAGTATAATCGAGACACATCCAGCGAAGTCAAATGCATGTTTTAAAGTGGTTTTGAATAAGTATTATAGAAAGTGTTCAAATGTTTGTGATGTCTTTACCTACATTCGGCAACACACGAGGGAGATACCTTTGTGAATGCGTACAAGGCCATTCCCCCTCCCACCCTGCGAAGGCTGCCAAGACATGAGAACAGAGGCCCGCTCCGCGCTACCCCACCTCCCCCGACTAGACTGGAGCCACTTCAAAGATTTGTAGCCCCCACTGCAGCACCCAAGGCCGCGGCCAGCCACCTGCATTATTTACAGCACAGCAGTAAACCTTTGTCTAAACTCAAGCGCCCCCTCGTAAACCCCACAACCCACCGGACCGTCTCAGACTTATGGCCCTGTGCAATCAGGACACCCAACACTTTGACAACACACAGCGAAACATCCATAACCACTTCTAACAAGACAGAAAGACCTGTACCACCCGTCCCAGGCCCCGAAGCTTAGCCCCTCGACCTATGGCCCCGGTCAACAGGACACGGGTAACCAGGCCTCGATATATTACCTCCAGACCCCTCACAAGGTGCATTCCTCCTGTGTTGCATTAACCTATAAAATAACCTATTGGAAGATTTACTAAAGAGAATAACACTGTAAATGACTGAATGACTGCGGTGTGCATGGCCGAGGGCAAGTAAGTCAGAAAAGGCATTCATCTCTGCCACAGGCAGCATTGGCACACCAACACCGCCCGGATGAACTCAAGCCGACCTGCCAGGCCCAGCCCAACCCACGAGGGTGACCAGTGACGCCCTTCAGCCAAGACCAACCACGCCGCAGCAGCACCTATAGTTAGTCGTCGCCACCCAATCCCAATGAACTTGTGCCCCCTATAGTATGTAGGTTTTGATGACGTTTTTTGTAAATATATACGCCTGTCTTTGCTATTGTCAGACAGAGCGCTCTCGGAGTTTGCAGAGTTCTTTGCATGCCTAATTCTGATTGATAAACTCCCATTTACGCTCACCCGCACTCCGTCTTGGCCTTATTCCCATTTTGGGAGAGTCCTTCATTTGTCTCTCATTGCGGGGAGGATCGTGCTGTTTGGGGACGCTTGCTTTCAGTAGCTTCAAAATTCAAGCATGTTGGAATTGGCTTGGATGTCATGGGGTCATGCTTTCCAGAGGCATGGATCATCTCTGAATGACCATCAGCTATTTACTTTGAATGAATACAGGCTGGAAGGATATCCAATGGGGAACATGCTTATCTTGGATGTAAGACAACGGTGTGCAGCATTGGTTCGATTCCTGCTCCAGCACTTAGAGGCTGTGCCGAGGCATAAAGCGTGATATAAAAGCCAATTGATTATAGATATTCATTTGGAGGCTACGAAGCAATTGTGTTTGCAGTTGGTGCCTTACAGAATGTATATAAATATTATATATAAGAATGCTAATTTGATAGTGACTTGTACAGACAGCCATCTTAGGCACTGTAGCAAACTGCAAGTTGCCATTTCCCTTTCCTGCTTTGAAAGGCCAATGCAAGTGGATCTTTGCTCAGATGAGGGGGTTGTTAGGATGTGCAGTGTTTCCAATGTTTACCTGTTAAACCATGAGTGTATAATATTTCCTTCACTATGTCTATTGTCACTTAGATACTATAGAACATAGAACTGCATCTTATGTAGCAGGGTTCCAAGGAGAGCCAGTGAAGAAGCAGGGCCTTAGTGGGAAGATTGTACTCCTCCTGCTGGGGGTCGTCTTATGTCATCAACTTGCAAATAAAAGGTTCTTTACCTTTAAACTACTGGTTATGTGAAAGCCTCCCTTTGTACATAACATTTGGCGACGAGGATGGGATTGACTGGGACCCGGAGGACGACCCCCAGCGCCTTTTCTACAGATCTAGTGTGCTGGCTGTGGAGCGGAGCCAGCCTGACTTGCCTGAGGGAGGGCCTTTTTCAGTGGATTATTGACGGCCTGACATCCAGTGTGTGGCATCCACCGGAGGGACATTGCTAGCGCCAGAGGAAAACCCCTAGAGGCTCTGTGGTCTGTGGGAGCTGGAATTGGACCCCTGCAATTTTGTTGAACTTGTGGAGACCGGGCTGGCAAAGACACGGCTTTGGCACTTTTATAATTGGATTTTGGGTTGTGTGTTTTCCGAGCGGCCATTGGACACCCTGGCCCCACACTGAGCAAGGTTGAGAAAGGAGTCGCCGCCGATGACCCTGGTGAGGCGCTCCAGGGTGAGTACATAACCAAGCAGCTATCTTTTAATTAGTGTCACCTACCTGTTTGGGTGGGAGCTCTATTGGTTAAACCAGAATTGCAAGCTTGTTATTCTATTCTGCAACTTTGAGACATGGCAAATGTGCCTGCTCCTGTGTTTTTTCTGGCACTGCCAGGTGAACCCAGGGTTAGATGGGAAGACTGGAAGGAAGGATTCAGCAAATATGCCTTAGCAGTGTTTGGTGCCAACTACTCCAATGAGCGCAAGGAGGCATTGCTATTTCACTGTTTGGGAACTGCAGGCCAAGAGGTCTTAAAGAGATTGCCGGAGCCTACTGACATTTTGGATGCTGGTCCATATGAAAGGACATTAGCCAAACTGGACAGGCATTTTAGAGTGGAGGAGAACATTATATTGGAAAGATATAAATTTGCCACGAGAGAGCAGAAGAATAGGGAAAGTATCGAGGATTTTGTCACGGCTTTAAGGGGCTTAGCAGTGAAATGCAAATTCACTCACTGTCAGGATGAGCACTTGAGAGACCAGCTAATGATTAAATGTTCCAATGACAGTATTAGGGAAGAACTATGGAAAGAGAGGAACCCCACTTTGGATCGAGCAATTGAGATAGCGAAAATGGTGGAACACACAGATAAGTGCATTGAAGTTCTTCAATCGGATACTGTGAACAATGGTAAACCCAAGTTGGATGAGAGTCAGGGTTCAGTGCTGAAGGTGTCAAAGGTTGTTCAGAGGCAGAGTACGTGGAATCCAAGACGCGCCTCGCAGAATGCTAAAAGGAGCGAAGAGAACAGACCGGCAACTGGCAGAGGATGGCATCAATGGGTTCCTGCAAAAGATAGCAGAGGGATTCCCAAAGACATGAATTATTTCAAGATGGTTAGGGATTCAGGACAATCCAGAGGTTTTCCAGGGAGAAGATGCTTTAGATGTGGAAGCTTGTCGCATATAGCCTCGGATAAGGATTGCTTTGCTATTCATATCATATGCAATGAGTGTGGTGTGAGAGGGCACATTGCCCGATGTTGTAGAAATTTTAATGCTGG
Source organism: Ambystoma mexicanum (assembly GCF_040938575.1). Taxonomy (NCBI): domain Eukaryota; kingdom Metazoa; phylum Chordata; class Amphibia; order Caudata; family Ambystomatidae; genus Ambystoma; species Ambystoma mexicanum. Next base: position 44,306,077 of record NC_090921.1, read on the forward strand.
GTCAAATCAAGTGCATGAAATAAGTGCAAGTTATGAAGATGAGTCATATTGTGAGGATGGCAGAGAAGTGGTATTTACAGTGAATGCTGTCAATGGCAGAGTGAAAATGCAGAAACCTTATGCTGAGGTTGTAATTCGAGGTGTACCCGTACGCATGCTGATGGATAGTGGTGCTGACTACACCTTGATAAGTGTGGAAGTGTGGAGGAACAAATTCGATAGTTGTACTCTGTGGGAAAATACTGTTAAAGCAAATGCTTATGGAGATGTTCCCATAGATATTATAGGTTGCTTTGATGCTGAATTACAGTTTAAGGACAGGAAGGCCAAAGGTTGTGTGTATGTTACCAACAGAGGGGGTGAATTGTTGTCATGGAGTGATCAAGCTGAATTGAAGATAAGGCTTGAGGCAAGTCATCCCGAGCAGGTAATGTCTGTTGCGGGAGGAGAGCCCACAGAGATACAAAGCACGTTATCTGGGAAATTGGGGTGTCTTAAGGGCTTTGTACATGTAATTCGCCTAAAGAAAGGAGCTGTCCCTAAGATTGCAAAACTGCGAACTATTCCTCTTGCTCTTAGAGGAGATGTAGAGGAAGAACTCAAGAGAATGGAAAGAGATGGTGTCATTGAAAAGATAGAAGAATCTGAATGGGTCAGTCCTATAGTTGTAGTCAGAAAAGGCAATGGGTCTTTGAGGCTCTGTATAGATCTTAGACATCTAAACAGCATGGTTGTGGCAGACAGGTTTCCTCTTCCCCGAATAGATGATTTGATGGTGGGAGTAGCTGGGTCAAAAGTGTTCTCCATACTAGATCTTAAATCGGCCTACCATCAGGTTGAATTGCACCCTAATTCCAGGGATCTCACCGCCTTCATCACCCCGATTGGATTGTTCAGGTGTGTTCGCATACCATTTGGTTTGGTCTCAGCCGCAAGTGTGTTTCAGAGTATTATGCATAAATTACTTGGGGGTGAAAAAGGGGTGATGTGTTATCAGGATGATGTTCTTGTATGTGGGAGCGATGAGAAGGAGCATGATGTTCGTTTGAAAAGAGTTTTGGATATTTTGAAGGAGGCAGGCCTCACCGTTGCCTTGGAAAAATGTACTTTTAAAGCCAACAAAGTGGTGTACCTGGGTCATGAGATCACTGGGGAAGGGGTTAGACCCAAGGAGGAGGCTATTGAGGCCATAAAAAGAATGGAGGAGCCTAAGTCTAAAGGGGACATACTATCATTTTTGGGACTGGTGGAGTTTTACGGCAAATTTGTCAAGGGGTTAGCAGAAATGTCGAGGAATATGAGATTTCTCACTCGCAAGGGAGTCGTTTTTAAATGGTGTGACCGGTGCAAGAAAGAATTTTTGATGATAAAAGAGGCTATTGTCAATGCTCCCATTTTGAAAATATTTGAGGAAAGTAAACCCACATTGCTTTTTGTTGATGCCAGTGATTATGGTGTTGGGGCTGTTCTGATGCAGGAGGATCAGACAGGTTTACAGACTGTGGCTTTTGCGTCCAGGTCTTTGAAGGGCTCAGAATCTAGATATTCAGTTATTGAGAAGGAGGCTCTAGCATGCGTTTGGGGTGTCGAGAAATTTAAAAGATTCTTGTGGGGGAGGAGTTTCACCATTTGCACTGACCATAAACCCTTGGTTGGAATTTTTACGAAAGGTGGTTTGGAGGGAGTGTCAAGACGCATTATGAAATGGGTCACGGCACTGCAAGGGTTACAGTATACCATGCTCCACGTAAAAGGGGAGGTTAATGTGGTTGCAGACGCCTTGTCTAGATCTGTCCAGAGGGAAATTTCTGACGATAGTGACTTTACAAGTTCAGAGGAGAGTGCAGAAATATTCCAGGTGCATGAAACATTAAAGAAAAGTGAGTGGGATGTGTCTTGCACGGAGGATGTTGTATATGAAGGTGTACTTACTCTGGTTGCAGAAGGTAAAATTAAGAGCCACAGGGGCGAGATGAATGGTTTTGCCAAAGTGAGGGAGGAACTATGGATTCAGGATGGTTATTTATACAAGGGTCACCAGATGGTTGTGCCAGTCGGTATGAGGAAGTCTGTCTTGGAGTTGGCCCATGTTGGGCATTTAGGTCTGGCCAGGACGAAGGGACTTGTGAGGTCTGAATTTTGGTGGCCTGGTATCGACAAGGACATAGAGGAACAAGTCAAAGACTGTGTGGAATGTATTGAGGGAAACAAAGGCTTGAAAGTGCAAAAAGTTCCCATGGTAGTGAGGGAGTCCCCGCGTGTCCCTTGGGACGAAATTGCGTTGGATCTCCTCGGTCCATTTAATATTGGTGGTGGCAGAGATAGCTACCTATTAGTAGTCATGGATTTATTATCAAAATGGCCGGAGGTATGTGTACTCAAGGACATATCCAGTAGTAGTATAATCAGATTTTTGGAACAACTGTTTTGGAGAGAAGGGTTTCCAAGAAAGTTTTTGTCTGACAATGGGACCCAACTTGTTTCCAGAGAGTTTAAAGAATTCTTAGAGAATCATGGGATTGAGCAGGTGAATACTTCTTTATATCATCCCCAGAGTAATGGGTGTGTGGAACGATTTAATAGGACTCTGATGGAGGCTATTAGGATAGCGGTGGCTACTGGAGGAGATTGGGTGAGAACAGTGATGGAACGCAAGTTCCAGTATAGGCTAACTACCCATAGTGTCACAGGCGTGAGTCCATTTGAGATCTTGAGAGGAAGAAAACCAAATACTCATTTATGTCCAGGTTGGATGGGCAAATCAAAAATGGTGGATGTGGATCTAGAGAGTGTAAAAAGGAGAATTTTTGAAGCTGGAGTTAGATCCAAGGAGAGGTATGATCAGAAGAATTGTTGTAGGGAACTCAAGGTCAAAGAGGGTGATTGGATTAAAGTCAAGCTCCCCACCAAAGTTCGTAAAGGAGCCTCGTTGTTTTCTGAACCCAAGCAAGTTGTGAAAGACTTGGGTTCGTCAGTGTTGGTCAAAGGAGGAGCTATTTGGAATAAGGAAAGGGTGGCTTTTCCGTTTCAATGTTAATTTGTCTTCAGTTAGTTGGAGACAGGGACTTTCTTGTGACTCTACCTAATCAACCACTAGATGTCATATATCTATGCTCTTGATTTGTGCCAGGACTTGCAGCGCATCCAATGTTTTACCTGTTAAACCACGAGTGTATAATATTTATTTTACAGGTTTCAATTTCAGTTGTTCAATATGTGCTTTACAGGTTTCAATTTTAGTGTGTCCTCACCCACACAGTTACTTGTTATGTTTAAGGAGTAGAGGTGTTAGGATGTGCAGTGTTTCCAATGTTTACCTGTTAAACCATGAGTGTATAATATTTCCTTCACTATGTCTATTGTCACTTAGATACTATAGAACATAGAACTGCATCTTATGTAGCAGGGTTCCAAGGAGAGCCAGTGAAGAAGCAGGGCCTTAGTGGGAAGATTGTACTCCTCCTGCTGGGGGTCGTCTTATGTCATCAACTTGCAAATAAAAGGTTCTTTACCTTTAAACTACTGGTTATGTGAACGCCTCCCTTTGTACATAACAGGGGTATCTCCTGTTGTATTTGTTAAAGTGTACAGGGAATATTAGGTCCTGTAAAGCCCGACCAATAATCCAGAACCGGAATAAGCAAAATGTTCTGCTGAGCACAATTGTTATTGAACGTTCCTTTTGCAGGTGGTACATGAAGTGCACTAATCTGGACATTTTAGTCTGATGAAGACAGCACATCTGAACAAATATTCCCAGAGGTTGTAAAAGTGCTCCAGCAGAACCAGCCTGACTTGTCAAGCATTCGGAAAGTCTTGAGGTAAAACATGTGCTCTCTCGTACCATTAAAAGCGCTGGGAATGTGATTGCAAACGCTAGAGATGGCTTTTTACCGGGATTTATACCATGCACTGATGACAATTCCATGGTCTCCAAGCACACTGGAAGTTTTGAAAGAAAGTAGGGTATGTTGAGTTAGTCGGGGGAGTGAAAATGAAAGACAGCTTTGTTTTTGTGTTGCTGTTTGCAGACAGGAAGTTAGCAGAGACCTGTGTAGGGGGTGAGTTTCAAGGTGTTCTGCGTCAGGAGTACTGAGGCACGTGTGCAGAATGCAATCCTTCTGTGTTCCTAGGAGACATTTGCTAGGGCTCTTGTGTGTTAGTTGGATGTAGAAATGCAGCCTTATATTATTTGACATCAGTCAGGAAGGATATTAAATGATTTGTGAAAGTATCTCATGTACTGTGTTTGAGCACAGAAGTTAAAATGTTAGTGCCTTAGGTTAGCATAGGTTGTCTTGAGACATAACAGAATTGCATATAGTTTCATTGGCCACATTGCTTAGATCCAAGATTGTAAGCAACAACATCATACAAAACACTGTATGGCAACTAAGGCAAGACTTACATGGAACCACAGGGAGATAGACAACATTGCACATGACGTGGTGAGACAGCAGGGCTGGTAATCAATGGGACAATGAGAAGCAGAATTCATGTTGAAGTAAGAATTTTACAGGGTTGTAAAAGAGTTGAAATGACCTGAATTCTTTTGTTGTTATGTGAAGGCTAAGCATGTCAAGCAAAACCTCCTCCGTTATCTATAAACAAGTTAATACTTGACTACCATTTTGTGCATTTTTTAGATGCTTCATCTTTCAATAGCGCCACCCCTGCCCTTACGTTACACTTGATGTAGGATTGTTGGATTTCCAATGGAGATGTCTATTTGCTGCTTTTTTTACTGCTTACCATCCACAAGCAATTGGTGTGGTTGAAGGTTTAAATTAAATTATACTATCTAGACTATGATGGGAGCTGGACTCCTATATATGAACAGATCATTATTTAAGTATGTTAAGGATTAAACCTATAATTGGGAAAAAAGGGTTTACAGCTAGTCAGGTTGGATGATTCAAACGTCCATGCTTTTCTCTAGATCAAGGGAATGTGTGTTGTTTACCTTCTATAAGTCCTTAACACTTTTTGAAAACAGAAACATTACCCAGTATAATTTTCCCCTCTTTTTCAATCAACATGTCTGACAAAGAAGTATCTACCCTTTATTCTGATTTTCAGTATTATTAGTTATTTTTTACAGCTATCTGCTTTGCATGATGTTACTTAGGCCATAATTACATGTTGCTAATCCACATTTTAAATATTATAATGTTTTGTTACATTTGTAATTTTTATACATCTTTATCAATATGTAATATGATATTCACTTACAGAATGCCTGGAGACCATGCAACTGGCATCAGTGCATGGTGTAAATCCCAGTAAAAAGACATGACTAGCCCTTGTAATCACATTCCCACCGCTGGTAATGGTGCGAGAGTGGACATGTTTCACCTCCAGACTTTGCAAATGCTTTACATGTCGGGCAGGTTCTGCTGGAAACCTTTTATAACATCTGAGAATATTTGTTCAGAGACACTGCCTTCATCAGACTAAAATTCCCAGATTGGTGCCCTTCCTGTGCCACCTGCAACAGGAAAGTCCAGCAACAATTGTGCACAGCAGAACCTTTTGCTTGTCCCAGTTCTGGATTATTGCTCTGGCTATACAGGGACCAATATGAGAATAAAAAGTCACATGACTCTGGGTGTAGTCTAATTCTTTACAGGTCTTGTACTTTATGCTTCAGCCATGAACACGCACCTCTGCTTAATTTAGGCCACTAGATGGGGATGCAACACTACTTTGTACTAATGTCAGTAAAGAAAAACATTTTGGTTTCCCAATAGCACCACAAATACACCCACGATGACCACCTGATGCTTCTATGAAATATTTATAGACGTACAGGTTTACCTTTTTTAAATGTGAGGGATCATTTTCATTAAACAACACCATCAGTTAAGAGAAAAACACTTTCCTCTATTATTCGCCCAACGAGCCATCAAGGAATGTATAAATCTTCCAGAGCCATTCAAGGTGACGGGCTAGGGGTACCAAGGACAAGCTTCTACCTGTAGTGGGAAGTTTTCCCGCAAGGCACAAGGACAGACTCAACTACAGCTGCTTCTACCCTCGCATGTTTTTCAGGACTTCAAGGTCCTGGATAGTCATGCCTGCCACTAAACCCCATGCAATCATGTTTCATTCCCACTATTTGGTGATTCTTATAGGGTTGGACTCGTTTGAGTATGTGAGAGCATAGTGAAGTTCCACCGCTTCTCGCCTCATGCTCCATTCTCATATGGATTAAGACAATACTATACCTTTTCTTCCTGGATAGGCGCCTTGACAACTTTGGTCTCAGAGGTATGGGACAGCCCGTTGGTACTTTCGGTCAGCGTTGATGACAGGCTTCCATTAGCGTCATCGTGCTGCGGAAGAGAGACGAAACAAAGTGTTGAGGCTCATCAGTTACCAACACACAGCCTTCATGGCTGTCTTTCTTCAGGTAAGATTACTTTGTATTTGAGGTTCAATATCTATCATGTAGCATATTTGGTGATTCTTATAGGGTTGGACTCGTTTGAGTATGTGAGAGCATAGTGAAGTTCCACCGCTTCTCGCCTCATGCTCCATTCTCATATGGATTAAGACAATACTATACCTTTTCTTCCTGGATAGGCGCCTTGACAACTTTGGTCTCAGAGGTATGGGACAGCCCGTTGGTACTTTCGGTCAGCGTTGATGACAGGCTTCCATTAGCGTCATCGTGCTGCGGGAGAGAGAAGAAGCAAAGTATTGAGGGCCATACAGTTTCCAACACACAGACTTCATGGCTGTCTTTCTTCAGGTCAACTTAATTTGTACTTGAGGTGCAAAATACATCATGTAGCAGCAAGGGATGCCATGTACATTTTTTATAGAATTTAAGAATTCATTTTACCCTCAGATATTGCAGGCAAATTTAGTGACACCCATTAATACCACAGTTGCTATTGAATAACACAGGGTGCCATTGGGAGAGATGAATTAAGCTTCAAACAATCAATGATTTGGAAATGTGGTGGGACAGAATTGGCTGTCAGAGGTGTACAGTGTAGAGTGCCTACCCTTCCGATATGAGGAACTGAAAACATTAGAGAAGAGACAAGCGTTTTGCAGCTTCCAACATTCAAGCACGCTGGCATTGGCTCAGATGTGATGGGGCCATGCTTTCCAGAGACATGGATCATCTCAGAATTAACATATGCTATTTATTTTCAATGAATACAGGCTGGGAGGATATCACGAGGGAACACACTTATCTTGAAAGCAAGACAATGATGAGCAGCATTGGTTAGATTCCTGCTCCAGCCCTTAGAGGATGGACTTAGGCATGAAGCATGATATAAAAGCCCAACTAACCATAGATATTCATTTGGAGGCTACGAAGCAATTTTGTTTGCAGTTGGTGCCTTACAGAATGTACATAAATATTAAATATAAGAGTGCTAATTCAATGGTGACCTGTACAGAGAGCCCTCTTAGGCACTGTAGCAACCTGCAAGTTGCCATTTAAATGTGCTGCTTCGAAAGGCGTATGCAAGCGGATCCTGGCTCAGTTGAGGGGGGACCTCATGTTGCATTTGCTAAAGTGTACTGGGAATATTGGTCCCTGTATAGCCAGAGCAATAATCCAGAACTGGGACAAGCAAAAGGTTCTGCTGTGCACAATTGTTGCTGGACTTTCCTGTTGCAGGTGGCACAGGAAGGGCACCAATCTGGGAATTTTAGTCTGATGAAGGCAGTGTCTCTGAACAAATATTCTCAGATGTTATAAAAGGTTTCCAGCAGAACCTGCCCGACATGTAAAGCATTTGCAAAGTCTGGAGGTGAAACATGTCCACTCTCGCACCATTACCAGCGGTGGGAATGTGATTACAAGGGCTAGTCATGTCTTTTTACTGGGATTTACACCATGCACTGATGCCAGTTGCATGGTCTCCAGGCATTCTGTAAGTTCTGAAACAAGGTAGGGGAGGTTTGATTAGTCAGGGGAGTGTAAATGAAAGACAGCTTTGCTTTTGTGCTGCTGTTTGCAGACATGAGTTTAGCAGAGCTCTGTGTGGGGGTGAGAATTTAGGTGTTCTGCATCAGATGTATAGAGGCGCACGTGTGCAGAATGGAACCTTGTGAGCCCCTAGGAGGCATTTTCTAGGGTTCTTGTATATTAGTTGGATGTAGAAATGCAGCACCCCATCATTTGACATCAGTTGGGAAGGATGTTAAATGATGCGTGACAGTTTCTCAGCTGGTTTGCATACGCTATGTTGGACCACAGAAGTGAAAATGTTAGTGCGTAAAATCAGCATAGGTTGTCTTGAGACATAACGGTAGAGTGTACAGTTTCATTGGCCACATTACTTAGATGCCAGAGTGTGAAAAACATCATGCAAAACACAGCAGCGAGTCAGCATTGCACATGACGTAGTGGGACAGTAGCGCGAGTAATCTATGGGACAAACATGAGTAAAAATTGTGGAGTATGCATTTTCTGGTGTTGTAAAGGAGTTGGAATGACCTGAATTCCTTGGTTGTTTGGTGAAGGCTAAACATGTCAAGTAAAACCTCCTTCTTCGTCTTCTATAAACAAGTTAATGCTTGTTGACCACCATTTTGTAAATTCCTTAGATCCATCATGGGTCAGTAGCGTCCCTGTACCCGTGCTAGTCTTGATTCATGTGGGAATGTTGGATTTCCAGTGAAGGTGTCTATTTGCTGCTTTTCTACCTCTCACCATCCACAAAGAATTGGTCTACTTGAAGGGTTTGACTACACTATGTGGACTAGGATGGGATCCAGCCTTCTATATGTGAAATGCTCATTATATAAGTATGTTAACGATTGGACTTATATTTGTTTAAAGCTAGTCAGGTTGGGTGATTCAAAAGTCCATGCTTATCATCGGTTCAAGGCACAGTTTACCTTCTTTAAGTTCTTAACACTTTTTGAAAACAGAAAGACTAGCCAGTATTATTTCCACCTCTTTTTCAATCAAAATTACCAGTCCAAGAAGTACCTACCCTTTTTCTGATCTTCAACATTATTTTCTACAGCTATCCGCTCTGCATGATGTTATTTAGGCTATAATTAAATGTTTCTAATTCACATTTTAAATATTATGATTTATGGTTAAATTTTTATTTGTATACAACTATAGCAGTATGTAAGGAGTTATGAGAATGAAGTCAGATGATTCTTGGTGTAGTATAATTCTTTACATGTCTGGTACTTTATTCTCCAGTCTTGAACTACACATGCCACCTTAATCTTGGCCACCTGATGGGTATACAACACTACTTTGTACTAATGTCTGTAAAGAGAAATATTTTGGTTTCCCAACAGCACCACAAATTCACCCAAGTTGGCCTGCTTATATTTCTATGAAATATATTTCTATGAAATTATCTTTCTTAAATATGAGGGATAGATTCCATCAAACAATACAATCAGTTAAGAGCAAAACCCTTCTCTCCATTATTCACCCAAAGATCCATCAGGGAATGTATAAATCTACCAGAGCCATTAAAGGTGACGGCGTAGGTGTACCCAGGAGACGCTTCTACCTGGACTGGACAATTTTCCAGTAAGGGATGAAGACAGACTCACCCACAGCTTCTCGTAACCCCACATGTTTCCCAGGACTACAAGGTCCAATGAAGGCATTTCTGCCACTAAACCCCATGCCATCATGTTTCATTCCCACCGGGCGATTCTTATATAATTAGACTCATTTGTGTCCGTGAAAGCATAGTGGAGTTCCACCTCTTCCCGTCTCACGCTCCATTCTCATGTGGAGTCAGGCAATACTATACCTTTTCTTCCTGGATAGGCACCTTGACATCTTTGGTCTCAGAGGTCTGGGCCAGCCCGTTGGTACTTTTGGTCAGCATTGATGACAGACTTCCATTAGCGTCATCGTGCTGCGGGAGAGAGAAGAATCAAAGTGTTGAGGCTCTTATAGTTTCCAACACAGCCTCATGGCCGTCTTTCTTTATCTAAGGTTACTTGGTACTTGAGGTGCAATATACACAACGTAGCATCAAGGGACTTCATATTAGTTCTGGATGGAACTTTAGAATTACGCTTACACTCAGATATTGCGGGCATATTCAGTGACACCCATGAATACCACAGTTGATATTGAATACTGCACTGGGAAAGAGGAATTAGGCTTGAACCAATCAATGATTTGGAATTGTGGTGGACAGAAGTGGCTGTCAGAGGAGTACTGTGCCTATCTTGCTATATGAGGAATTGAAAACAATAGAGAAGAGACACAGGTTTTGCAGCTTCCAAATTAAAGCCCATTGGCATTGGCTCAGATGTGACGGGGTCATGGGTTCCATGGTTCCAGAAGCATGGACCATCCCCAAATGACCATCTGCTATTTATTTTTAATGAACACGGGCATAGAGGATATCCGACGGGTAACATGCTTAACTTGGAAGAAAGACAACACTGAGCAGCATTGGTTTGATTCCTGCCCCAGCCCTTAGAGGCTGGACCTAGCCATGAAGCATGATATAAAAGCCCAATTGACTACACATATGCATTTGGAGGTTAAGAAGCAATTGTGTTTGCAGTTAGTGCCTTACAGAATGTACATAAATATTATATACAAGAGTGCTAATTCGATGGTGACCTGTACAGAGAGCCCTCTTAGGCACTGTAGCAACCTGTGAGGTGCCATTTAAATGTGCTGCTTCGAAAGGCCTATGCAAGCGGATGCTGGCTCAGATGAGGGGGAACCTCATGTTGTATTTGTTAAAGTGCACAGGGAATATTGGTTACTTTATAGCCCGCCCAATAATCCATGGGACAAGCAAAAGGTTCTGCTGTGCACAATTGTTATTGAACGTTCCTGTTGTAGGTGACACTAATCTGGGCATTTTAGTCTGATGAAGACAGCATCTCTGAACACATCTTCTCAGATGTTATAAAAGGGTTCCAGCAGAACCAGCCTGACTTGTAAAGCATTTGGAAAGTCTTGGGGTAAAACATGTGCTCTCTTGTACCATTACCAGCGCTGGGAATGTGATTGCAATGGCCCGGGATGGCTTTTTACTGGGATTTATACCATGCACTGATGCCAGTTGCATGGTCTCCAGGCACTTTGGAAGTTGTTATAGAAAGTAAGGGAGGTTTGGTTGGTCAGGGGAGTACAAATGTAAGACAGCTTTGCTGTTGTGCTGCTGTATGCAGACAGGAGGTTAGCGGAACCCTGTGTGGGAGTGCCTTTGTAGGTGTTCTGTGTCAGGAGTATAGAGGCACATGTGTGCAGAATGGAATCCTTGTATGCTCCTAGGAGGCATTTGCTAGGACTTGTGTATATTAGTTGGATGTAGACATGCAGTCTACTATTACATGACGCCAGTTGGGATGGATGTTAAATGCTGCATGAACGTTTATCAGTTGGTTTGCATGTACAGTGTTTGAGCACAGAAGTTAAAAAGTTAAAATGTTAGCGCGTAAGGTTAGCATAGGTTGTCTTGAGATATAATGGAAGAGCGTATAGTTTCATTGGCCACATTACTTAGATGCCAGAGGTAGATAACATCAAGCATAACACTCTAGGGCACCTAAGGCAAGACTTTTATGGAGCACCGGGGAGAGAGACAGCATTGCACATGATGTGCTGGGAAAGCAGCGCTGGTAATCTATGGGTTAATGAGTAGAAATCGTGCTCAAGTAAAAATGTTGTGCTGTTGTAAAGGAGTTGGAATGACCTGAATTCCTTAGCTGATTGGTGAAGGCTAAACATGTCAAGTAAAAGCTCCTTCGTCTTCTATAAACAAGTTAATACTTTTTTAGATGCTTCATCATTCAATATTGCCCCAATGCTAATCTTGATGCATTTAGTATTTTTGGATTTCCAGTGGAGGTGTCTATTTGCCGCTTTTCTACCTCTTACCATCCACAAGGAATTGGTCTAGTTGAAGGTTTAAACTATAATATTTAGACTATGATGGGATCCGGCCTTCTTTATGTGAAAATGTCATTCTTTAAGTATTTTAAGGATTGAACTTATATTTGTGAAAAGGGGTTTTAAAGCTAGTCAGGTTGAATGATTCAAAAGTCCTTGTTCTTCTCACGTTCAAGGGAATGAATGTGCACTTTACATTCTACAAGTGCTTATCACTTTTTGAAAACAGAAATACTACCCAGTATTATTTTCCCCTCTTTTTCAATCAACATTTCCAGACATAGCACTACCCTTTTTTTCTGATTTTCAGTAATATTACTAGCCGCTGTGCATGATGTTACATATGCCTAATGCACATTTGAAATATTATGATTTATGGTACATTTGTAATTTGTATACAACTATATCAATGTGTAAGGAGTTGTGAAAATAAAAGGTCATCCTCCAGTCTTGAACACATACCTCTCCTTAATCTAGGCCTCGAGGTGGAGATGTAATACATTTTTACTAATGTCTACAAAGAGAATCATTTTGGTTCCCAATAACACCATCAATTCACCCATGTTGCCCTCTCCATGCTTATGTGAAATATTTATGGAAATACATGTTTACCCTTCTCAAATATGAAATTCCAGCAAAGAACACCATCAGATAAGACAACAACGATTCCCTCTATTATTCGCTCGAAGACCCATCAATGAGTGTATACATCTACAATTACCATCCAAGGTGGCAGCCTAGGGGTGTCCAGGACACGCTTCTACCTGCACTAGACAGTTTTCCAGGAAGGGAGGAAGACTGACTCATCTAGAGCTGCTTCGCCCCCCACATATTTTCCGTGACTTCACGCTCCAGGGTAGACATACATGCCATGCCACTCAACTCCATGCCATCGTGTTTCATTCCCACCCGTTGATTCTTATATGGATAGACTCATTTGAGTCCGTGAGTGCATTGGGAAGTTCCACCGCTTGTTTCTCACACTCCATTCTCATGTGGACTCAGGCAATCCAATACCTTTTGTTCCTTGCTCTTCATCTTGTCAACTTTGGTCTCAGAGGACAGGAACAGCCCATTGGTAGTTTCATTCACGAACATGGATGACAAGGCCACATTAGAAGAATCGTGCTGCAGGAGAAAGAAGAAGCACAGTCTTGAGGCTCATACAGTTTCCAATACAAAGTCCTCATTACTGTCTTTTTTCAGGTAAGATTATTTTGTATTTGAGGCGCAATATGCACCGGTTAGCATTAAGGGACTATTAATGCTTTATGGAATTAATGTTACACTCATCTATTGCAGCCGCATTTAGTGGCACTCATGGATACCACAGGTGACATTAAATACCACAAGATTCCACTGTAAGAGATGAATTAAGCTTGAAACAATCAATAATCTGGAATGGGGTGGGACAGAAGTGGCTGTCACAGGTGTACAGCGCCTAACTTGTGATATGAGGAACTGAACACCTTAGACAAGAGACAAGGATTTTGTAGCTTCCAAAATGAAAGTCACAAACATGTGACGGCGTCATGGGTTCCAGATGCATTTTGATCGGCTTCTCCCAATGACCATCTGCTATTTATTTTGAATGAATATGGGTCGGGAGGATAGCTCAGGGGTAACATGGTTATCTTAGAAGCAAGACAATGCTGAGCAGCATTGGTTTGATTCCTACTCCAGCCCTTAGAGGCTGGACCTAGGCATGAAGCATGATATAAAAGCCCAATTCACTAAAGATATGCATTGCATTTAGAGACTATGAAGCAATTGCATACAGAATGCATATACACTTCATATATAAGAGTACTCATTTGATGCTGCCCTGTAGAGAGAGCCGTCTTAGGCACTGGAGCAACCTGCAAGTTGCCATTTGCCTTTTCTGCTTTGAAAGGCCTATGCAAGCAGTTGCTGGATCAATAAGGGGTATCTCCTATTGTATTTTTTAAAGTGCGCAGGGAGTATTGGTTCCTGAACAACCCGACCAATAATCCAGAACTGGGGCAAGCAAGCGATTCTGCTGAGCACAATTGTTAGTGGACTTTCCTGTTGCAGGTGGTACGTGAAGTGCACTCATCTGGGCCTTTTAGTGTGAAGAAGACAGCATCCCTGATCCTCTAATATTCTCAGACGTTGTAAAAGGGTTCCTGCAGAACCTGCCTGACTTGTCAAGCATTCAGGACTTCTTGAGGTAAAACTGGGATATCTTTTGTGATCAGAAGAAGGATACAGACTCTCGGAAGACATTTTAAATAATAATGTGAAGACATACCTATCCATATCCTAACCGTATCGCTCTGGGGTATTTCATTCCTATGCAAATAACTAAGGTGCTCGTCGGTCGTCTGTCAATGTCCAAAAAGAATATGTCCACTGTCAAAGGCTAAGGCTAACTGACCCTAGCATGAACCTAACAAACTAAGGTCAGGAGAATGACTCCCTTCTCCTAATGTGTGCTTCACGCACTTTCCTTCTTAGTATTTACACTCCTTCTTAATATTCAATTCTTTAATAGTCTTGTGTGACTCTTCTTATTAGCTCATGTAGCTCTTTCCTGAGACTGTGGACCTTACTTTATTTTTTAGGAATGGATTTCTCTTACTGTTGTTGAATCTTTGGATCAATCTTGATGGGTTTTGAATAAGCTGGCAAAGTATAGTTTCCTGTATGATGCCAGTTTTCTTGAGACTGATAGTTCACCTTTTCCTGGTCTTGTAGTTTATTTATCATAGAGGCTTCTCTGACCTTCAGTTTATCATATACTTTCTCTGTTCTGTTCAACTCTTTGACTCTTGACCCCTCGTTCCCGGATAGTGGTATCCCCGTCTTCAGCAGTGTCTCTATTTCTCTTTCTTTCATTAGGGCAGTGCAAGTTCCTCAGCTTTGGTCCCAAGCTTTCCTCATGGCTGAGATCATTTCCTAGTGATATTCCACCTCTATTGGTTTCCCTCTCTGGGACGTTTATAATTCTCTTTGTAACATTTAGGCTGTTCAGGTTGATCACTTTTGGTTCCAAACTTTTCTCACTTCTACTGAGATGAGTTTCTTGGAGTATATAAAGAGACCCTTTTGGCCTCTCATTCCTCCTGTGCTTCCTGTTACATTCATATTGTTTGGGAATGTCTACAGTATTCTCATGGGCCTAGGATCTTCTCCTAGCTCTGTTTCATGTATTGTTTGGGAACATCCATGGTATTCTCATGGGCCTGTAATCTTCTCTCATTTTCTGTTTCACGTTCAGCTTGTTCTCGCTGGCTTCCCGCCGGGCAACTCTTGCTCTTTCTCCCGGCTTCTCGGTACCTCGACAGGGAGCATGGTGGTATGCTGTGGCTTCCCTGGGGTGGTGTCAGTATCATTGCCTGCCCACCCCAGCGATCTCAATGTCACTCCACCACTGAATCGCTGCCTCCGGTCATATCTGATTTCCGTCTACCACAGATGTCAGGCTTATAGCATTTGCCGGTCCAGAGCAACTCTTGATATTGTGGGCTCTGTGTTCCCCTGCGGCTCTACATTCAGCTGGTGCTACGCTACCAAGGGACCTCCCCTGCTTTCGTATGCGTTCATCTCTTGTCTGTCTATCATTTCACGAGTACTCCTTCTTTAACCTACTCATCACAGTGGATTGGTTATTTCCATTTAAACAGACACATTCTCTTTCTTTCTGATGACAGCAGATTTGAACTTTCTGTTCAGGTAAGTATTTGATATGTTAGATAGTCCCATGTATGTCATCACGTGAATTTACTTAGGGAGTTTGTCATAGGAATGAGAGTCTTTGTCCCCAAAGGGGAAGTCTCTCCCAGTGAGGTCCCACTTGCCTTGACCCATAGGGAGGGTGATGCGGAGCAGGCACACGTAACTAACCTCACGGGCGGGGGTGCTCCCTCTTGGGGAGAGGGACACATTCCCTCAATTTGTCATACTTTTTACAGGGATTTATACCATGCACTGATGCCAGTTGCATGGCCTCCAGGCATTCTGGAAGGTCTGAGAGATAGTAGGGTAGGTTTGGTTATTGGTGGGAGTAAAAACGAAAGACATCTTTGCTGTTGTGCTGCTGTATGCAGACAGGACGTTAGCAGAGTCCTGTGTGGGGGTACGTTTCTAGGTGTTTTGCATCAGTAGTATAGCAGCACTGTATGCAGAATGGAATCCTTGTGTGCCCCTAGGAGGCATTTGCTAGGTCTCTTGTATGGTTTTTGGATGTGGAATTGCAGCCGTCAATTATTTGACATCAGTTGGGAAGGATATTAAATAATGTGTGACGTTTTCTCCGTTGGTTTGCATGTACTGTGTTTGAGCACAGAAGTTAAAATATTAGTGCGTAAGGTTAGCATAGGTTGTCTTGAAACATAACAGAAGAGCATATAGTTTCATTGCCTACATTACTTAGATACCAGATTGTAAGCAACAGCATCATACAAAACACTGTATGGCACCTAAGGTAAGATTTACATGGACCAACGGGGAGATAGAAAGCATTGCATATGACTTTATATTAGTGTACCAACAAGGCAAAACACATCACATGGTTCATGTATGATATGATATGATATGATATATTGTATATTGTTTTAATGCAATAACTTGACAATACAAGATTTCATAGGTTCAATAGTCACCTGATGATTGCAAAATGTACTCAATGTCTCAACATTTCGTTTTTATGTAGAATGTGTTAGGCTCACTGTGCACTGATGGTATGGTATGTTACTCATGTCATGTGATTTCACATTTATCTGTATAAATAAACAACTATTGTTACTACAAATAGGTTCTGTCCGGTTTCTTGCCCTGACCAATTGTTTTAGATATACATGACGTGGTGGGACAGCAGGGCTTGTAATCTAAGGGACAACGAGGACTAAAACTCATGCTGAAGTAAGAATTTTATGCTGTTGTAAAAGAGTTGGAATGACCCGAATTCCTTTATTGTTTGGTGAAGGCTAAGCATGTCAAGTGAAAACTACTTCATTATCTATAAACATATCAATACATGTTAACTACAATTTTGTACATTTTTGACATGCTTCATTTTTCAGTAGCACCCTTCCCGCCCGTGGTGCTAGTCTTAATATATGTAGTATTGTTGGATTTCCAGTGGAGATGTCTATTTGCTGCTTTTTTACCTCTTACCATCCACAAGTAGTTGGTCTGGCTGAAGGTTTAAACTATACTATGTAGACTATGATGGGAGGCGGCCTCCATTATGCAAACATATCAACATTTAAGTATGTTAAGGAATTAACTTATATTTGTAAAAAAGAGTTTACAGCTTGTCCGATTGGATGATTCAAACATCCATGCATTTCTCAAGTTCAAGGGAATGTGCACAGGTTACCTTCTTTAAGTCTTTAACACTTTTTGAAAACAGAAATAGTACCCAGTATTATTTTCCCCTTTTTTCCAATTAATATTACCAGGCAAATAAGTGCCTCGCCTTATTTCTGATTGTCAGTATTGTTACTTATTTTCTACAGTTATCCGCTCTGCATGATGTTACTTAGGCCATAATTACATGTTGCTAATCCACATTTTAAATATTTGATTCATTGTTACATTTGTAATTTGTATACATCTATATCAGTATGTAAGGAGTTATGAGAATAAAAAGTCACATGACTCTGGGTGTAGTCTAATTCTTTACATGTCTTGCACTATATGCTCGAGCAATGAGCACACACCTCCGCTTAATCTAGGCCACTAGATGGACATGCAGCACTATTTTGCACTAATGTCTGTAAAGAGGAACATTTTGGTTTCCCACTAGCACCACAAATTCACCCAAGTTGAAATATTTATAGAAATGCATGTTTACCTTTCTTAAATATAACGAATACATTTTAAAAAACAACACTATCAGTTAAGAGAACAACAATTCCCTCTAATATTCTCCCGAAGACCTATCAATGGGTGTATACATCTACAATTACCACTCAAGGTGACGGCCTGGTGGTAATAAGGACAAGCTTTTACCTGGAATGAACAGTTTACCTTTAAGGGATGAAGACAGACTCATCTACAGCTGCTTCTACCCCCACATGTTTCTGAGGATTCCAAGATCCTAGGAAGTCATGCCTGCCGCTAAAACCCAAGCCATCATGTTTCATTCTCACCGGGTGATTCTTATATGGTTAGACTCGTTCGAGTACTTAAGTGCAAAGTGAAGTTCCACCTCTTCTCGCCTCACGCTCCATTCTCATGTGGTGGCAGGCAATACTATACCTTTTCTTCCTGGATAGGCACCTTGACATCTTTGGTCTCAGAGGTATGGGACAGCCCGTTGGTACTTTCGGTCAGCGTTGATGACAGGCTTCCATTAGCGTCATCGTGCTGCAGGAGAAAGAAGAAGCAACGTTTTGAGGCTCATACAGTTTCCAACACAGCCTCATGGCTGTCTTTCTTCAGGTAAGATTACTTTGTATTTGAGGCGGAATATACACCACGTAGCATCAAGGGACTTCATATAATTCTTCAATGGAACTTAAGAATTGATTTTACACTCAGATATTGCAGGCATATTCAGTGACACCCATGAATACCAGAGCTGCTATTGAATACCGTAGAGTCCGACTGGAAAAGATAAATTAAGCTTGAAGCAATCAATGATTTGGAAATGTGGTGGGCAGAAGTGGCTGTCAGAGGTGTCCAATGACTAACCTCCGATATGAGGAATTGAAAACATTACAGAAGAGACAAGGGGCCCCATTACGCGGTAGGAGGTAACCATGGTGCTCTTAGCGCCATGGCTACCCCTTACCGCCTTCTGGGACCGGGTAGGTGGTATGGGGACTTACCGGGTCATTCCGACCCTGGAGGACCCGGTAAGTCCCCATGCCAATTACCATTCCCCATTCGAGCCCCCATAGGGCTCAATGGGAATGGGGAAAGAGCTAATAACGGTACCGCAATTTGCGGTACCGTTATTAGCTCTGAAGTCCCTCAGCGGGTCCCTTCCTTAACTTGTGGTCTGACCACACGTTAAGGACGGGACCCGCTGAGGGACCTTGTAGTAGGGCGGTAGGGGATTACCGGCACTAGTGCCGTTACCGGTGCCAGTAATCCCCTACCGCCTACCGTGTAATGAGGCCCAAGATTTTGGTAATTTCAAATAATTTAAGCACATTGGCACAGATATATGTTTTCCAGAGGTATGGATCATCTCCAAATGACCATATGATATTTATTTTTAATGAATATGGGTTGGGACGATATCCCACAGGTAACATTCTTATCATGGAAGCAAGCCATCACCGAGCTTCATTGATTCGATTCCTGCTCCAGCCCTTAGAGGCTGGACCTAGGCATGAAGCATGATACAAAAGACCAATTAACTACAGACATGCATTTGGAGGCTACGAAGCAATTGAGTTTGAAGTTGGTACCTTACAGAAAGTATATACATTGCATATATTAGAGTGCTAATTTGATTGTGACCTGTGCAGAGAGCAGTCTTGGGCACTGTAGCAACCTGCAAGTTGCCATTTACATTTGCTCTGAAAGGCCTATGCAAGCGGATCCTGGCTCAGATGAGGGGGACCCTCCTCTTGTATTTGTTAAGGTGTACAGGGAATCCTGGTTCCTTTATATCCCGACCAATAATCCAGAACTGGGACAGGCAAAAGGTTCTGCTGGGTGCAATTGCATGGGGCACATAAAGCGCATTAATCTGGGCTTTTTAGTGTGCGGAGGACAGCATCCCCGACCATCTAATATTCTCAGCCTTTGATTGGTCCAGCCGAACCTGCCGAACTTGTTGTTTGCGGTCAGGAAAAATCATGGTAGTTTGATCTAAACAACTGCCACTAGCCATTTAATGTAGGAAAGGTAACATTTGACTGTTTCATGAGTGTTTTGACTCAGGGGAAGCTAGGCAACCCCTCCAGCACTCTATAGGAAGATAGTGTGTGCTGGGTCTGTAAATTTAAAGAGACTAGTAAAGCCAATTTAACTTTACATTCTCTGGGAGACAGTAGTCCATCCCAGAGAAGGTATTTAAACCTTGGGAAGTCTGAAAGACATCCCTGTGCCACTGCACTGAAGGTGCTGTGTGACACACAGAAAATGATGATGCCTATGGAGTTGTTTTAAAACTCCATATCCAAATAACACAAAAGTAAAACACACATCAAAATACATGAAAGAGTGGGAAAAAAAGGCTCACACTCTTTCCAGGTAAAATTAAAGTCCTAAAAATCCAGCGAAGTTGCAGGGGGTCCCAAAAGGTAAGGGAAATTAGCACATTCATGAGAATTCTCCCTAATAGCCGCTGCGTTCTTCATCCAGCTAAGGAAACCTTCTGTGTCCATGAAGTACGTCTGCTTGGCTGAGGACACCGTCAAATTGCTTCCTGGACCAGGAGCCGGCAGGCGATGCCGGCCCCCTCAAAGGGCCACCTGTAAGGGCCTTGTTGGTCCCTGTCTGGGCTTGGAGGGGCCCCTGCCTTCTGTTTGCCGATCACGATTTAAAGGGATACTCACCTTCAATATGCCCTGCATGCTGCACTCAGCCTGTAACTTCTCACTGAGACCTCCAAAGTCGACTCTGTGTTCTTTTCAGGTTGATGGCTTTGTTACAGTTAGGCTTTCCCTCTTTTCTAGGAGAGTCAAATCTGTGTTTTTGCAATTGTTGGCTGTGTATAAAAGTTAGGAGTTCGGTGACAAGTTCAGTCTGCACCAGAACTCTTGGTTGGCGAGCAATTGTGTGAGGAGCTGCAGCAACTTTTTCTCTGACACTGCAGCTTAATTTCTTGGACCTGCTTATAAAATCTACATCCGGGTGCGGAGTTTGGTGATGAGTTCAGTCTGCACCAGAACTCTTGGTTGGCGAGCAATTGTGTGAGGAGCTGCAGCAACGTTTTCTCTGACACTGCACCTTTAATCTCTTGGACATGCTTATAAAATCTACATCAGGGCGTGGAGCACGGCACAGAGTTTGATGACGAGTTGGACCTGCTTATTAAATTAAACTACACTGGGGCCCACCCAGACTGCACAAAGAATGCTTGATTTTAAGCATCTAAAATGACTCGGGTTTCAGTGGTAGGGGCCCTGCAAGGACCGCAGACGTGGCAAAAATCCCTGCTGTATCAACAGAAACCCGTGAACATGGCCGCAGTGCCTCAGGAGGTAAGAAAATCTGATGCTTATGCTGTCGGCGAGTTAAGCGCCGAAATGTGCCCTTAAACATACTCGGGAAGTGACACAGTGTCGTCATTAGTAATACTAACATCAAGACTAGTAGACGCTTCGCTGTCAAACAAGCAAATGTTCAAAAATAACAAGCAGGCATTGGTCATGGCTGAGAGTAAGTCTAGTCTGTTGCAACACAATCACAATGAGGTGGAGCTTTTAGCACTTCCTTCACCTTCGATACATATTGATGCAAATGACTTTGTGCATGATTCACCATTTGAAATTACTGACTCAGACCTCATGGCGATAAAGTTGCACAGTGACGACATGCTAGATATAAATCGTTAAGATGACCCAGCGTTAATGAGTAATCCAAGCCATGACTTAAGCCATGATAGTACGGGAGGTGATCAGGAGGTGACTGGTAAATCTCAATGCCAGCAACCGGAACACCCTGACACCCGGCCCTTGCCCTCATGTAGCATGAAGACGCTGGTGTCACAAGTCTCTAACAGCTTAAAAGAGCCATTGAAACCGACGAAATATCGATTCGGTCAGATGGTTCCCCAAATAAAACAAAAGACAGGGGTATAAAAATGGGTGGTATAATCATTGATTGTGACAAACAGGAAACAGGAGTACAACTGCAAAGTAGTAATGCAAAACAGTTAATTGAAACATCGCGACGATGCTACCCCCTGGAACTAGAAGCAGTTGAAATGACAACGAGGGAAGTCCGCCTTACTGAAAGACTAAAGGCAGACTTCCTAGGAATACAAGATCATTTAAATGAAAGTTATACCTGAAAATATCACAACAAAGATGGATAGATGCAAAATGGCATGCCTCATAAAAATAGAAATCTACCTCTAAATAATACCCCCCTAAGAAAAGTGACTTACCAGCGCACTTAGCTGAAGGAAGTGTAAAGAAGTCCGTAAAAAAGGGGAGAGAAAAGAGGAAAAGTGTTATACATCCAGGAATATAGGGGCTTCTGAAAGATGACTCCTCCAGTTGCAGCATTGGTGAATCTACCTTTGGAAGTACAGAACAAGAGCAAAATGTTAAAAATACCCTATCAACAGCAGCGGGTATTCAAATACACTATAATGTGTTGGCTGCAACGTCTATGGCCCTCCTGCTTTTTATGAAGCTATATGAAGCTTTGAACGACGCAGTACGAGACCAAATGTCAATATTAGCAATAAGACAAAATAAGCTCCTGTCCCTAGATGCTTTTGCTCAAAACATAGCATCTAGGATGGATCATGAAGCTGAAACCTCCTCAAGGTGGCAATCGCGCCTTTTTGATGTCGCACGAAAAGCGATGGGAGACAATGATGCCCTGATTGAGGCAATTATAGAATGCACAAAATGGGATTGAGGCAATTATAGAATGCACAAAATGGGATTGAGGCAATTATAGAATGCACAAAATGGATGCGCCACAATGTGTCAAGAAGGAGACACTCTGAAGAGGATGAGTTATCAGCAAATCAAAATCTAAAATCAAAAGGCAAAGAGAACGCAGATGACTTAACAAGAAAGAAAAGCCTAGGTATGTCAAACATACCAAAAGGCGTCATGGATAAAGATGTGACACTAACCCGATTGAGCTGAGCACAGAGTTAAACAAGAAATCACAGAAGGAAAAAGATTTGGTTGTCCTAACACCTAGACCAACAACTGAAAGTTCTTTACTAACTGGGTTTTCTGAGGAAGGTTGTGGCAGCAAACCTACCACTGTCATGGAGAAGAACGACAGTGACTCAAACAGGCCTAAAGCGATGGAACAAAGTGTGGTTGATCCCAAAATAACAAATCTGACTAAAACACTGTCCTTTGGGATTTTTAAAAGTGCTACTAAAGTACACCAGGGAGTCGGAAGCAATAAAGAACAAAAAATTGAGGCCAAGATCGCTACAACACAAGGTAGACAAAAAAAAAACGGCTGCGAAAAGAGCACGCACAAATAATGCTAAAAAATCAATTAGGAACTTATCATCTCCTCCAAGAACAAATGTATTTGTGCGTGCGGAATGAAGACTCAAAATAGCCAAAATAAGATAAACGATGCTGGTCAAACTGTAAAACCGGTGATTGGCTTAAAAAGACCAACAGAGAATTCTACTGTTAACGCTGAATCCTCGTCGGAAGCTTCCATCAAGCTATGTGGTCACACGAACAACATATGTACTCCTGGACCAAGTGAAGAAAGTCAGATTGTAACCAAAAATGGTGTGCCAGTAAAAAAACAGAAAATGGCAAATATGCTTCATCCACGATCAAATTCAAGTGATAAGGAAGGAAGAAAGCTCGAGACAACGAAGATTGTACAAAATGACTCCTTCATGAAGTTAAATCCCAAACAAACGATAGCGCAACGACTTAAAGCTGAGAGACAAACGTTGGAGTCATGCCAAAAATCAAACAAAAGGCAAGGAAATTAAATATGGAAAATTCAAATTAAAAACATTTTGAAAGAGCAAAAAAAAGATCAACCTAAATAGAGGCAATGTAATGAGCCTACTACATTGTGTCCCGATACTACGCCAAATAAGCTCAGACGACGTTGTTGTTGTGGAATACTTGTCAGAAGATCGGGCTGATTGGGTAAACCTACACATCAGATCAGGATCAATAGCAGCGATGATACTTGATGCAAAAGATGATCTATTGTTCTTTGGATTTGAAGTGCAGCTTGGTGATGAGCAGATATTACAACAAAAAGGCACTCAATGCGACATAGGTGCACAGACTCCAAAAGAACAAAGAAGAGAGGATTTGTGGACCCAGTTAAAAGTTAATCAGCCGAGGAAAATATTGGCCGCCCAGAAATCCTTCAGTAAAACACAACAACCTCATTTCCGGCAATAGCATAATGTTCGTAATGAGGAGAAAAATTGTGTATTATCATCATGGAACACTAGAGGCTTTATTCACTTGTTTCAGGAAAAGTGGCAATTAGCAAAGGATTCCACTTTAATATGCCTGCAAGAAACTTGGATAAGAGACCCACCTGTTTGTGACGGTTATTCTGGGCCTCATTACGAGGTAGGTGGTAAGGGAGTTCCGGCACCGGTAAGGACGACGGTGGCAGTAATCCCTTACCACCCTATTCTGAGGTCCATTAGCGGGTCCCTTCCTTAACGCTTGGTTTTACCAGGCGTTATGGATGGGACCCGTTAAGGGACTTCAGAGCTAATAACGGTACCCCAAATTGCGGTACCGTTACTAGCTTGATCCCCATTCCCATTGAGCCCTATGGGGGCTCGAATGGGAATGGGGATTGGTTGCCAGAATGGGGACTTACCGGGTCCTCCAAGGTTGGAATGACCCGGTAAGTCCCTATTTCGGGAACCCGGACCCAGAATGCGGTAAGGGGGTAGCCATGGTGCTAACAGCACCATGGCTACCACCTACCTCGTAATGAGGCCCACTGTCTTTTTGAATCCTGCCGGAAAGAACAGGTTTGGTCATCCATTTTCTGGGCTGATCACGATGATTAAAAATAACTGTGATTGGAAAATCAAATCATCCTTAAATCCACATATGTTTGTTCAAGGAATGACATTCAAAACCACTACCTCAAAAACCACAAATGAAAGGATGATGATGTTAATCAACATATACTGGAATCCAGCAATGATCTCAGAAGTAAAATTTATTTCATCAGTAACACTTGTGTATAGGCGCGTTATAAATACCATATCATATCATATCATATCATAACTACCCTGATTGATGATTGTTTGATATCATTTTCAGAGCCTGAAATCATAATATGTGGTGACTTCAATTATTCCTAGATCAATAAGTCGGCAGTGGCCCACAATAAAGGCAAAACAAATGACAGTTCAGTACAAACGGACAGAGGAAAACGCTGGACTAAAGAACTATCACGAAGAGAATGTATGATGTTGAATGGTTGTACGAATGGAGACATTCCTCCAGCCTATACTTGGCAGCGGGGCGAGAGTAAAAAGACCCTGGATTATGTATGGGTCTCAAAGAACTTACTGGGTAAAGTCAACTCATTGGCCGTATTAAAGACCACCAAAAGTGATCAGGATGCAGTAATCCTTTCATGGGTGGGCTTGTCACAACTGAACTGGGTGAAGTGCACCGAAAAAATAACTGTAAACAACAGAGCAAACAGGGTGCGAATGAGAGCAGAACAAGTGAGTGGAATTACATCAGATTTTCTTAACATAGCGACACCAGACGCTGATGTTAATTATACTCATTTGCTGCTGAAATATGAGAAAAAGAACAAAATCCACAATGGTGACTTTGCAGTTAAAACACACCCTTTTAGTTAAAAAATAAATGAAGTAAAGAAAGTGCAGAGAACAGACCTAAAACTATTGAAGAGACTAAATTTTGAGGATGGTCTGATTCAGATGAAAAAGCGACAACTAAAATACCGTAATTGGGTGAAGTCCTTTAATGTTATACAAGAACGAGATCAGGCGAAAGCGATGTTGTGTCTAATTAGGCAAAATGACAGCATCTGGGAAATTTTTAAAACTAGCTCCCTGAAACATGCATATTCACTATCAAATGGTGTTCATGGTGCCAAATGGGTAGAATATTAAACAAGTGTGTTCGGAAACCAGAGAAGTTTAAATACACCGTTACCATCAGACCACCCATCAGTCTGGCAGGTTAGCGACTCAAAAGATGACATTGAATTGGCAATTCAGAAATTGAAGAATTCAAGGGCAGTGAGCTCTGATGGGATTTCAAATGTGCTGCTCAAAGCAAATAGTACCTTGTGGGAAGCTTCATGAAAGCTCTTTTCGAGAGAATTGCTGTGGAGAAGACCTTGCCAGCCTCGTGGTTGAAAGCAATTGTGGTTCCGGTGTTCAAGAAGGGCAGTCGAGATGATCCGTTTAACTATCGCCCGATTGCCCTTCTTGACACGATTGGAAAGGTCTTCGGAGAATTCTTACAGAAAAAGCTGACGCGCTGGGCAAAAGATGCTGCGTTGGTGGATGCGCGTCAATCTTGCTTCACTAAAGATGTAGGGGTGGAATTAAACCTATTCCTCCTGAACTTGATAAAGCAGGATGCGATGAGGTGAGGTTGAAAGGTCTACTGTGCATTCATAGACCTCAGTCAGGCCTTCGACAGTATAAATCGAGATCACCTGTGGGCCAAATTAAACTCTTGGAACTGTCCTAGTGAAAATTGTTGGAACCGTTAAGGGCCTTACACGCAAATACCTCGATTCGCATTCGCTTGAATGCTCAAGGCGAGCTTTCTGATGTAATCAAAACTGAAAGAGGTGTGAAGCAAGACTGCCCGCTGGTGGCGTCGCTTTTTAAACTATTCATCTCAGACCTGCCGCTGGCCTTATGAGAACCAAGGACTTTTCCGCCATTAATAAACGGTCAGCCAGTAATCTGGGCAAATTATGCAGATGACATTGTGCTCATAGACACTACTCAAACTGGGCTGCAAAAATGAGTTACAAATTAACATCAAAAAATCGAAGACCATCTCGTTAGGCCAAAAAAACCAAAGGAAAAAAAACAAGTTTGTTTGGCGAATAATAAATGAACCACTAGAACAAGTAAACAGCATACGATATCTAGAAGTATTGTTTAACACCTCAATATGTGAATGGGAGTGGACACAAGATCTTTTTGCCCAGATGCAGACTTTTGCGACGCAAGGAGCAAATCGTCATGCAGCTTTTGGCAAATTCACTCTCAAATGTGTTCTGACTTTTTATCGCCAAAAGGTGGTTCCAGCAATCTCATTTGGGAGCGAAGCTGTTTGGAATATCTCTTGTGAAATCTGGACAAAGTTAGAAGGACATTTTTGGCGGAGGATATTGGGTTTACCACAGAATGGGCCTCATTATGACCTGGGCGGTAAGGGATTACCGGTACCGGTAAGGGCACTGGTGCCGGTAATCCATTACTGCCCTATTCCGATGTCCCTTTGCGGATCCTCCCTTAACGCCTGGTTTTACCAGGCGTTAAGGACAGGACCCGCAAAGGGACTTTGGAGGTAACAACAGTACCGCAATTTGTGGTACCATTATTACCGCCTTCCCCATTCCCATTGAGCCCTATGGGGGCAAAAATGGGAATGGGGAAGGGCCATGGTGAATGGGGAATTACCGCCCCTGCCAACCTTGGAATGGGGCGGTAATTGCTCCATTCACCATGGCGGAATCGGTAAGGTTCTCGCGGCAACCATGATGCTAATAGCGCCATGGTTACCGCCTGGGTCGTAATGAGGCCCAATGTATCAATAACATCAATCTGATACAAACTAGGGATTGAATCACTCTATGGAATGGTTCTGTGGAAATCCATAATGATCCTACGAAAAATCAAATTGGCACCTGTAGCACGCCAATACGACATACTGAAGACAAAGTCGAAGCATCCATCAGTTGACCTGCTAAATAGCTGGGCGACAAAAGTGTGCCTTATAATTGAAGATGCGGGCGTGGCATGGGAAGCGATTCTAACAAGACCACAGACTGTAAAAATAAATGTGTCAAAGAAATTGGATTGCGAATGATGAAAAACTGAAAAAACTAGCCTGGACTATGGATTCTGGCACTGCTTCACAGGAACTCGATGTGACACCAAAATATCTAGCTAGGTTCCTGTCTCGGTATCATCGAGATACGTTTCTGCGCTTGCGTCTTAATCTGTATACGACTAAAGAGATGCCAATGTTAAAACGAGATCCTACAACTTTGGATAACCAGTATAGGTACTGTAGTAAGCAGAAGAAATCAGTGAAACATCTACTTATCGAATGTACCAAGATTTCAACACAACGTTCCCAGCATCTCTCTAAATTTGCACCACAGAATGATAACATGGAAGAATGGTGGGTGTATTCGATGTCGGGCGTTAACACTCGACTGACCTGTGCAATAATCAATTTTATTGACGCATTGCAACTGGAAAAAAGAACAGGAAAATGACAGCTCTGGAAAGGGATGAGAAAAGAGATGAGTTAAAGGAACTGATGATTGTAATGAAAAGTTTGTCTTTTTTGTATGAAACTAAAAGTTACAAATAAAATAAAAAAATAAAAATAAAAAATAAATAAAAGTTAGGCTTTCCCTCTTTTATAGGAAAGTCAAATCTGTGTGTTTTTGCAATTGCTGGCTGTGTTTTAGATGCTGGGGGTTTCCCTCTTTTCTAGGAAACTCATATCTCTGTGTTTTTGCAATTGTTGGCTGTGTATAAAAGTTAGGCTTTCCCTCCTTTCTATGAAAGTCAAATCTGTGTGTTTTTGCAGTTGCTGACTGTGTTTTAGATATTATGTTTTTCCCTCTTTCTAGGAAAGTCAAATCTAGTGGCTGATCTAACACTTGGCCTGGCTATCACCCTCGGCATGAGCGCCTTCACTGGCCTCCGGTTGACCTTCTGACAATCTCTCAGCCTCAGTAGATGGAGAAGCTTCCGGTGATTAAGCCTTCGAAAGATCTTCTTTGGGCCTTTCAGTGCTCAAGTCAATGCTGTCTTTATCACCGGCCCCTTGGCCGGTTCTTAATCTGTCACCTTCGGTGTCAACTCAACCTCATCCCCTACTGGGAGCAGTGATTCTGGTGCAAGGTCTTGATGTTCTTTGGCCGCCCTTCCTCTCGCAGTCGGAGTGCGTAAGGTTAGCATAGGTTGTCTTGTAATGGAGGAGCATATAGTTTCATTGGCCACTTTACTTAGATGCAAGGTTGTAAGCAACAACATCATGCAAAACACTGAAGGGCACCTAAAGTAAGACTTACATGGAACAACGGGGAGATGTTGGTAATCTATGGGACAATGAGGAGTAGAAAATGATGCGTGTGCATGAATTGCTTCGTGTTGTAAAGGAGTTGGAATGACCTGAATTCCTTAGTGGCTTGGCAAAGGCTACACATGTCAAGTAAAAGCTCCTTCATCTTTTATAAACAAGTTAATACTTGTTGACTTACATGTTGTACTTTTGTTAGGTCCTTCATCTCTCAGTAGTGCCCCTGGCCCTGCGCTAGACTTGAGGCATTAAGGATGGTTGGATTTCCAGTGGAGGTGTCTAAGACTATTATTCACAGAAATGATACGGAAACACAAGCCAGATCTTAACCCTAAAGGCAGATGGAGTGTAATACTATTGGGAAAAAATAGACAATATTACTGCTCCAACTGAAACAGAGACAATCAGCCTCATTCCAAGTAGTACGGTAAGGGTTAACGGTCACCGGTAACGAGACCGGTGCCGTTAAACCTTTACCGCCCTACTACGTGTTCCCTTTGCAGGCTTTTAGCAGGTGTTAAGGACGGGACCCGCAAATGGACTTTAGTGCTAATAACGGTACCGTAATTTACGTTACCGTTATTAGTGCCTTCCCCATTCCCATTGAGCCCTATGGGAGCTGAAATGGGAATGGGGAAGGGCCCTGGTGAATGAGGAACTACCGGTCCCTCCAACCCTGGAATGGACCGGTAATTACTCCATTCACCAGGGCGGAGTCAGAACGATTTTGGAGGCAGCCATGCCGCAAATAGCGGCGTGGTTACCTCCAAAGTCGGAATGAGGCCCAATGGCTACTTGATCACTGAAATATAGACGGACAAACTCCTGAAATAGATATTATGGGCAAATGTTCTGTGAAGAAGACGTTTCTTTAACTGTTGCTATTTCAATTCATTTTAAATGTTTATATGTTTAATTCACTAACTAAAATGTGACATTGCACAAATGAAAAGTTTTGTATTCAAAACTATATCATTTAATTAAAAGAAAATATACACCCTTTTTTCCTGGTTATGCACCTTGACATCTTTGGTCTCAGAGGTCTGGGACAGCCCGTTGGTGTTTTCCTTCAGCATTGATGAGAGTCTCCCATTAGCGTCATCGTGCTGCGGGAGAAAGAAGAAATAAACGTGTTGAGGCTGATACAGTTTCCAATGCAAAGCCCTCATTACTGTCTTTTTTCAGGTAAGATTATTTTGTATTTGAGGCGCAATATACACCAGTTAGCATTAAGGGACTTCATATTAATGCTTTATGGAATTAATGTTACACTCATCTATTGCAGGCTCATTTAGTGGCACCCATGGACACCACAGGAAACACCAATCGATCGACAATCACTGACCAACTGACCACACACTACGCTAATCTGCCTAGACTCAATCATCCCTGCCCAACTCAGATCAGGAACCTGAGACTAAGTTTGCGACGAGCCAGAAACCAGTATCCACTATCCACCAGCTCAGAAATGACTACAGGGAACTACTTTCACTCTATGTTCAAAACGGACTACCACAAAACCAATAATGATCGTAGTCGCACCATACACTGCAGTCCTAAGGCTATTAGCGGCAGTCCCCCTGCTATCACTCTGAATGACATCACCGTGCCCAAGCCACACCCTCTACTTTGGACATTACTCCCAATGATATCTACTACCACCTTAATTCAACACACATACCTAATCCCACAACTAACTGTCCATCTTTAGACATACTTGACCTTGATACCTCCTCAATCAAGAGCGCACTCATAAATGCAAGATTTCTCCATGCACATGCGCTAGACATTGCAGACCTTACCACAACAAATAAGGCGGACTTCTTAGCGATTACTGAAATGGGCTCCACGCAGCAGCAGGACCAGCTCTCTCCTTGGCCATCCCTGAAAACTACACAATCTTCAGAATGGGCAGAGAAACCTCTACGGGTGGGGGAATAGCCGTCATCGCTAAAAAAAAGCTTGCCATAAGGGAATTGCCCCATCAACCATTCCCTGTGGGTGAACTACTCACTATCAAAATACCTCTCACCGCGTCCAACACCATAATCCTCCATCTCATATACAGACCCCCAGTTCCAACATCCACATTCGAGGAAGATGTCACACAAATACTCACGTGGAACATTAAACCAGGTTCACAAATCATATTGCTAGGAGATCTCACTAGGTCTTAACGACGCCAACGATGACAATGCGTTAGCCTTAGCCAACTCTATCACTGCACTAGGCTTCTGGCATCGCATCACTAATCCTACTCTCATTAGAAGCAAAAGACTGGAATGGCTGCCAGACCTTAATTGCAGCACCAAGATCCTAACCGATACACATTGCCCTTGGTCTGACCATCACATTATCACCTTCACCATCCAGCAGAACCCTCTCTCAGACTCCTCTTCAATCCTAGCACCATCAGCCCTCACGAGAAATAAACGCAACATTACAGCTGAGAAAATCTTGCCTTTTTTGCACCCAATCACTAACTATGCAAACTACTCTAATCCGGACCCATCCTTGATGGTTGAGCTTTACAATCAAACCTTACTAAATGCTGTAGACAAAGTAGCACTGTTAAGCATGCGTAAAGTCAAACCACTTGCCCACCTCAACACATGGTATACCACCATTCTTAAAACCATGCACAGAACCAAAAGAGCAGCAGAATCCAATTGGAAAAAACACTGCACTGAATCGAATAAAGAGAGCTTTATTATTGCCTCTAACAAATACAAACAAGCCTTCCTCGAAACTGAAAGTGACACATACAATGAGAGAATCCCGAAAGCAAACTCTGGTACCAGAGAGCTATTCGCTATCCTTCGAGAATTAGAATCTCCTGTTTCTCCTCAAGAATCCTGCATCAAAGACTCAAAATGGTGCACAAACATTCAAAAAGCCCTTCTAGACAAAACCTCTGTACTACAAACCAAAAGAGAAACAAAAAAGTCTAGCCTCTCACCTGACATAAATCTGCTGAACCAAATTAATACTCTAAAGAAACCCAACATTCTATTTGATATTGCCCTGGTCTCGGCAACAGAATTGACTAAAATAATTTTGAGGCTCAAACTGTCCAGATGTCAAGGGGACATCTGTTCAGCCTCAGTCATCAAAGACTCGGTAGAGGAGCTCACTCCCTTCATCACCTCACCAATAAATGCCTCCTTCGAAAACAAGCACCGTCCCGACTAACCTTAAAGATGCCTGGGTCCTCCAGCTACTTAAAAAATATACGCTAGATCCTAATAGCCCTACAAACTATTGGCCTATAACAACAGTACCATTCTTACTCAAAATTCTGGACAGGGTTACATACCTGCAAATTCAAAACCACCTAGAATCCAATAACCTCTTGGGCCTTCACCAGTCAGGTTTCAGACCCGGGCACGGCACCGAATCAGCCCTCATAGACCATAAAATACAAATGGATGAACTCAAAGACAAGGGCAATTTAGCGCTCCTCCTCCTACTTGATCTATCAGCGGCCTTTGACCTGGTCAATCATACAATACTTTGTAAACATCTTGCCTCGGCTGCCTATTTCACACCCAAGCTACACAATGGATACAATCCTTCCTCTCTAACAGAACCATGAGAGTATTCGCCCCAATGGCAGCTGCCGACCCGCCCCCGTCTCCTGTGGAGTTCAACAAGGATCTTGTGTTTCACCTACACTATACAACACCTTTACGAAGGCACTTTTCGACCATCTGGATGACTTGGATGTCACCTATACTAACTATGCGGATGACACCCAAGTCCTCATTCCTATCACAGGATTGTACGACACTGACTCTAAATTACTAAATGAAATCTACCAAACCATCAAGGCCTGGATGGCTATTCATGGCTTATGCCTAAATGACGATAAAACTGAGCTACTTCTTATCGGCTCGCAAAACCGACTAAACAAACTAGATGACCAATTTCATTCCTTTGACACTGACAGCATCACCATCAAAGTATCCAAAGAAGTCAAAACCCTAGGCGTCTACCTTGACTCTGCCATTACGCTTACTAGAAAAGTCAATGCGACAGCCTCTGCAGCGGCATATACATCAAAACTCATTACTCCCTGTAGACCCTTTCTTTCAACAGACAGTTGTATAACCTTGGCCAGAGCCCTCATATTATCTAGACTAGACTACTGTAATGCCCAGTGCAGGATTGAATTTCCTTCAAAGCCCTTTCACTGACTCACAAGTGCCTCTCAAACTCAGCCCCCAAATATCTAACAAATTTACAAAAAACCCAAACAACAGACCCAAACTCTGGAACACTCTGCCATTGACATTAAGATCTGAACCATCCCATTGGACCTTTAGAAAACTCTTGAAAACCGGGCTTTTTGCACATGAGAGTTAACGTGCCACTGTACTCACCCACAATCACACGGTTTACCAAAAGTTGCCTGAATCCCAACTGCTATGCATTGCCATGTTAGCCCTCCTTTGTAATGTTGATGTAACTGTAAAGTGTACATACTGAAATAGCTACTCTGCTATTCGTGAACCGTAATGCAATGTCTGTTCCTGGTGTAACCTCAATGTATTCTCAACAACAGCGCCTAGATACCTTTGAGTTAGGTACACTGTATAAATGCCTAAATAAATAAATACAATACATACCACAAGGTGCCACTGGAAGAGCTGAATTAAGCTTCAAACAATCAATAATTTGGAAATGTGGTGGGATAGCATCTGTTGGAGGTGAACTGCGCCTAACTTCCGATATGAAGAATTGAAAACCTTGGAGATGAGGCAAGGTTTTTGTAGCTTCCGAAATGAAAGCACGCTGGCATTGGCCCACATGTGACGGTGTCATGGGTTCCAGATGCATTTTGATTGGCTTCTCCCAATGACCACCTGCTGTTTATTTTGAATGAATATGGGTCGGGAGGATAGCCCAGGGGTAACATGGTTATCTTAGAAGCAAGACAATGCTGAGCAGTATTGGTTTGATTCCTACTCCAGCCCTTAGAGGCTGGACCTAGGCATGAAGCATGATATAAAAGCCCAATTCACTAAAGATATGCATTTAGAGATTATGAAGCAATTGCATAAAGAATGCATATACACTTCATATATAAGAGTACTCATTTGATGCTTCCCTGTCCAGAGAGCTGTTTTGGGCACTGGAGCTACCTGCAAGTTTCCATTTGCCTTTGCCGCTTTGAAAGGCCTGTGCAAGTGGATCCTGGCTCAAATGAGGGGGTATCTCCTATTCTATTTTTTAAAGTGCACAGGGAGTATTGTTTCCTGAACCACCCGACCAATAATCCAGAACTATTGCAAGCAGGCGATTTTGCTGAGCACAATTGTTAGTGGAATTTCCTGTTGCAGGTGGCATGTGAAGTGTACTCATTTGGGCCTTTTTGGGGAGGCTTCCAGGCCGCTCCTCTAGAAGGCGCCGCGCCCACCTACAGTGACCGATTCTGAATGAACACGTGTTCTGAGTGGTTTAGCATGAGCCATTTTAAGAGAAGTCCTCTCTGCTCTTTAAAGCTTGGCGCGGCTTCTGAGGAGAGTGCAGGCCGGTGTTGGAACCCTGTGATGGAGGAGTTTGGGTGAGCATGCACATATGAGTAGACTCTTGTAAGCGATAACAAGTAGGGGATAAATGCATGGGCAAGTGTGAGAGGTGTGAGCAGGTGGAGAGCGAGGTAGTTGATGTGACATGGGTGGTGTTTGTGTTATTTATTATTCGCGTTGTACTGTGAAGAGGTTATTTCGATAAGGCATTATAAGGTAAGGTAAGGCAAAGCTAAGGCAGGAAGGCCCTCCTCAGAAAGGGTGGGAAGGTGGTACCACAATAAAATATATTGTTTAAAGGAGGAATGAAAGTAGTGGTCTCATATAAGTAGTAGCCCCGGAACAAGAAGTTGTTGTTATTTTAGCTTGGTATTTCAGTTTATTGTATTCATGTTTTATTGGATGAAGAACAGGCCGTAGGAGGGGCGGTAATAGTGTGTGTCACAGCGTGGTGTGGCATTGAATGGTTGTTGAAGTAGTGTGTGTGCATGGGAGGGGGGACAGAAAAGGGTGGGCGTTCATTTTCTTTTTTTGTTGTCGATTGTCACAAGCAGCAGGCGCATCCTGTCAGCAGGATTTTGCAGGGTTAGTAAGACGCAGACAGCACTAGTATGGGGGGAGGGACATCCACTAGAGTACATGTATAGGGTCCTGCCACTATATCGTGACAGGGTAGAGACATAGCATAAGCAGTGAGTCGCAGAGTGACGGGAGGAGGGGGTGCCCTGCCCGTGGCCAGAGCAGGGCTCCCACAATAAGAGTGTCTTAGAACACATAGCCAATGTTTGAGGACACAGAGGATCACAGGGATGTAGTGGGGGGCGCAGATACAGAAAAAAATGAAAGTGCTGGAGGAGGAGAAGGAGAGGGTGGGGCATCAGAAGAGCACAGGGATTATATCCCTTGGCAGCATGTCCCACAGATGGGTATAGACATCCAGCCTCGGTACCCACTGTGGTAAGAGCCCCTTCAGCACCAGTAACATCACAGGCTACCGCTTTCCCACATCCATATGCTCACCCGCCCGAAGTATTGGCATCCGCGCATGTCAGGTCAATGGAGTTCAAATATAGGTTGGCAGAGTTGATATCTGAACTGCACAGGATACATGCATCCTCTAGAGTAGTGCGGGATGTAGAGGTGGCGGGAGAAGTGTCAGGAGAATAGAGATCAGGGGAGGTGCACCTCAGGATGGATACTGAAGGAATAAGGAGGGAAACAAGAGTGAGTGGAAAATCCTTGGACAGGAAACAATGAGAGGGAGGACGACAACAATATGCCATAAAGTTAATTCATTGTTCTAACAGTGTTGCAAAGATGTTTTTCCATCCGCAAGGAATGTGCCCTACAGGGCTGCAATCATAGACCAGTGCCTGGTGTGCATGTTATCTCCCACTGGCCAAAGCATGACAAAGCCCATCCCCAAGGCGACAACGAGTTATAGCCCATACAACGTGGACAATCTGTTAGTGTGCAGTGACAGTGAGCAGCGCTGCCGAAGGGATTCCATTACATTCCTACAATTTCTGCCCTATAAGGGGTACACGATTGACATGACTAAGTTGCAATACTGCCAACAGGAGGTACTTTATCTGGGAGAGTTCATATCAGCAAATGGTAAAAGGATGCTACCAGATATGGCAGCGTCAGTATGCACCACCCCCAGACCCGCCTCAGTTAAAGAAATGCAGATGTTTCTGGGGCTGTGCAACTAATCTAGGGCATGGACCTTAGATTACACGGCATACACAAGACCATTTTGCAGGCCCTTAGGAAACCACAAAAAACAAAGGATCATAAGTTACAGTGGACTGCAGATTATGATCAAACAGTTTGACGATCTAAAAGAAGTCATAAGTTCAGCACCCGTACTGGCCACCACGGACTACACAGAGGAATTTTGCTTGTTCTCACATTCAAATGGCCAGCTCATGACTGCAGTATTGACACAGAAAAGTAAATGGGCCATAGGCCATTGGCCTAGTACAGCGGCACCCTGCATTCAGTGATGCAAGGGAAGTTTGCATGCGTACAAGCTTTAGCAGCTGCTGCATTTGCAATAGAAAAAAGTTGTAATATTGTAATGGGGTGCTCAGTTACCTAGTATGTGGATCATTTTCTATTTGCCATCCTAGAAAGGTCAAAGTCCACCCTGACTAAACAGAGATCTTCGGCGTTCAAGATTATTATCTCAAAGCCCCACATTTCTGTGGTTAGATGCAAAACAGTAAATCCAGCCCCCTTTCTAACAGCTATGCCCACTGCCAAAGATCTGACAGTGCAAAATTGCGGCACATATGAGGGGAAGGAGGATGACATCCCCAAAACAAAAGATTGCACAATGGCAGAGGGTGAGGTACTCTTCGTTGATGGGTCGTCCATAAATGACCAGAAGGATGGACGAAGACATAAAGGGGCAGCAGTGGTACGACTTGAGGAAGGGGAGTACGAGACAGTGGTTATGAAAAGATTGGGATGAAGAAGTGTCAGGGTTGCTACATTAGGTTATGCTAAATAATCTGAAGTTTAGAGTTTAGACAATCTTTTCTAGGTGTGTCATTATTGAGAGTTATGCCTTAACTTAGTACCAAGAGCATAGACAGCATAGACAGGTGCCCAAGCCAAGATGGAGGCTCTGGTTAGAAGTCTGATTTTTGGAGAATTCCTTTTCTTCTGGAGGTAAGAATTCTCATCTGCCTTTCATCATCTGACTTCAGCTGATTTGGATAGGAATTTTGGAGTTTCAGTTATTGGGCCTATTTCTTTGGCCACTCAGCCAGGATTAAGAGAGCCAGGCGGAAGATTTCAGGAAAGAACAGTTATGCTGGAAAGACAGTGAGCTGAAGACATTCTTCCAGCTGTTTCCTGAGCTAAGTGACAAAACTATTTCAATTTCTGATTTGCTAACTAAACTGTCAAGGAATCGTAGATTTATTTGGTTCAGTCAGCATTCAGTTCTCAACAGTTTATTCATCCATCTTAAAAGTGAAAGAACATTAAGAAAGTTTTAAACCTTTCATTTGATGGCAAACATTTTGTTTTTCTGAGTGTGCCGAGCACTAGCTGAAGTTCGTGAGTTTAGTGTTTGAAGTCAGTTCGCGCCCCTCTGTAACTCTGTTGGAGGCAGCACAGATATTCTTTAATTATCGCAGAGTTAAGATAAAACAATATCTATTTTTGCCAGGGCTCCCAGTGTGCGCGACGCACAAAGCAGTTTCTGATCGACTTCTAGATCAGCTGTTTTCTTTTCCTGACATGCGCAGAGCTGCTGAAGCAATGGCAGCTGCAAATTTAATTATGAGGTTGCCATTGCTGCCTGCACTGTTTTTTCCATTTTCCTTTCTCATGTAACTAGAGGAAGGAAAGCAACAGCTGTTTTGACTTGACGTTTACTTTATTATAACTGTAGAAATTCAATGTGTGAGTTTTGTTTTTTGCCAATTATACCCTTTCATTTAATGCAGAACTGTGTTGGAAGGAGCAACATATTTTACCAACACATTCACATAGATAGTTTAATTACAAATCTGTGTGTCTAATCAGACAATATTTGCTTCTTGGGTTTATTTAAATGTGCTATTAGCCAGCGCAGTATCTTTTGCCTAATCGTGGAGACTGGAGCACAGGGACTTAAAGGATAAGTGACAGTTCCAGCTTGGGATTTTTTTCAACTAAATTAAATCCACTCTCAACAAGCGTCACTTAGAACCTTCACTGAATGTCTTTGTCCTGAGGAAAAACACCTGACTGTAAGGTTAAACAGTATGACATGAACCCTCTTGGTGAAAGAGTCATCAATAAGGGAAACATGCTTGAAGCTTATGCCTGATTGATGAAGTCTTGTTCTTAGGGCTCCAGTCCCTTCTTTGCAAAGCAACTAACATAGTAGGAGTTCTTCAATTCACCAAGGCTAAGGGTCATTACAGCCTCCAAGCAAGAAGCGGAGGATAAACAGGTACTAGCTATTGTGGCAAAACAGTAAATACGGGGGATGTTTGATGTTATGTTAACCTCTGCTTCCCTCCTCTGCTGCAGATCATCCTGAGGGTCCAGAGGTTTGGAAGGAGTCTGTTCTTTATTATTTTCTCCAATTCCCCTTTTCCCCCAGGGGTGAGGAATGCTTAGCTGTTGTAAGAGTAGTTGAGTATTCCACGCCTTTGAGGGTCTGGTGGGGCTCAGCAGCTTCTGAAGATCAACGGCCAAGGCTCAACGTGACAAGAGGAGAGGGGTGAAGAGGCAGTTGAGAGTACCCTCCAAGTAGAAGGCTCGTGGGGTGGCAAGGTCGAGGAATAGGGCCTGGCGGATGGCAATGTTAACGAGAAGCGAAGTTATGAAGAAGGGTGTGGGAAGTGGGGCGAAGATGCAGATGTCCTTCATACATAAGGGGGCTGGGAGGATACAGTATGTACCCTGGCCCCAGATGGATACTAACAGTTTGATTAAGGCTCTCCCACAGCTCACAGCAGGGTCAATTAAGTAGATATATGAGTTTGAAAAGCAAACAGCAAGGGTGTCCCTGGCCATAGGGCACATCGAGAGTTTGATGGTTGCTATAATTGGGGACCAGGCCGGGGATATCTGGGTAAAAGCTGGGTATCCTGGAATAACCCCGGGGGAGGATACACACGATGGAGCATCCTTCAACCGAATAAGAGCACAGGTCTGGGATGTGCTACAAAGGGCTTTCCGAGACACCCCTCATTTACAGTCCCTGATGCAGTGTACAATGGCCGATGATGAGGACCCACCCAAATTCATTCTTAAATTACAAGAGATGTGGAGAGCTGAAACGGAGGACCGTGGGATTGTTCAATACCATTTTTAAATTTTATTGTAAGGATGGATTTGCTAAAGGAGTTGCAGAAGGCATAGATTAGATTGGGGTATCGAGGCAAAGGGCTGGCTGGAGATACAGTGAATAGTGCACCATTGCAAAAAAATTAAGGAGCGGTAAAAGGAAAAAGCCCAAAGGCATCAAACAGAGGAAGCAATATTGGTAGAAAAGAAATTGCAAAAGTTGTCCAGGCACCTGCTTTGACACCAGCACGGGTGGAAGGGATAGAGAGCACACAACAAGCCATGAGCGCCCCTATTGCGGTGTTATGGGCTGAAGGAGGACAAAGACAGTGGGACTGGGGTAACAGTATTCCGGCCCATAGTGGCAGTAAGGAGTACCACAGTGAGGAAGAGGGGGCTTCTGATGAGCAAGAGGAGGGGGATTTGGACCCAGAGGGGTGGGTTTGGCCATAACAGTGTTGGAATTGTTTGAGGTGGGGAAATGTTGTAAGAGAATGCAGGAGCAGGTCTGCAATGGGGTATAATTATGGGTCACAGCAGCAAGGACCCCAAGGGCCCCAACGACTAGGGTCTTTTGCAACAGGGCCAACCCCAGACATACAACCAGCAGCCTCAAGTATCTGATATACAGGTACTGCTCCCGTCACAGCAACAGCAGGACCGTGTTGCCCCGGTCAATCGAGTACAGAGAAGAACTATCGCCCCTTAGGAGGAGCAACAGTGATGGGGTAACCCCTTCTCATTCCCCGGAATGAACAAATATCCCGATTTGGACAGCCCACAGCGAGCACTTGCGTGTACGGTCTTGCCAATGACCATTCACCCTGAAGAAGAATCCTTGGTGGGGCGTAGATAGGTGGCAAACAGTACATATTTATGGTGGACTATGGTGCAACGAAATGTTGCATCATGGAAGGGAATGTACCATTATCAGGCAAATCTCTCGACATGCAGGGATTCTCTGGGGCTTTTTCCATGGTTCCATACACTGAGGAGCTGGACGTAAAAGTGGGAGGGAAGGTGGTATAGGGCTCCCCTACTATATACTGAAAGTTCCCCTGTCAATTTGCTGGGCAGGGACCTGCTCAGCCAATTAAACATTACAATATAATTTACAGATCAGGGTATAGTGTGCTCCACACCTGGGATGTGCACAATAAGGGCAATGTTGATAATACACACAATGACAAGGGAGGTGGCTGTCCGCGGAGTCCCGTGGACCTGGACATGTTAATTTATGCCATCACTGTGGTCATAGAGGCGGTGCCTCAGATTGCTAAACAGTGTTGGCGAGTGCCCACAGATTTCATCTTTCATCCAGTTGTGTCACCTGAGGTGGTGGCGGGAAGAATATTGTCGCTGGATTTGTCTCTGAGAAGAGGGTTGTCATGCTAGGAATTGACTGGGATGGGTGTGAGTGGCGCGCAGTGCTCTGTATAGATCCAACAGTACAATTAAAGGAAGTGACGGATGATGAGCTGTTTGAGAACAATGACAAAAATGGGGAGATTATATTAGAGATTAGTATCCCCTGTGACATAATGGTACAATATCGAAGGGTGCAGTGCCCCCTGATGGCAGTACTAACTCAACCTCTATTTCTTGATGAAGACTTAAAACATGTGCTTTCATAGTTGTGGACTACAAATCCACACGATGTAGGACTACTGAAAGACATGACCCCTGTGCGTATAACACTGAAGCCAGGTGTGATGCTAACCATGGTAAAACAATATCCATTATCAAGGGAGGCAAAGGTGCGTATTAGAAAGACAATACAGGCAGTATTGGACCAGGGGATCATTGTGCCATTGGCATCCCAGTGTAACATACCGACATACCCTGTCAAAAAATCAACAGGGGGCAATTGGAGAATGATGCAGGACCTGTGCCCCCTAAATGACGTGGTACATAAACAATTTCCAGTCGTCCCGAATCCTGCGACAATTCTATGCAGTATCCTGAAAAAAGCCACATACTTCACTGTACTGGACTTGAAAAATGCATTCTTCTCGATTCAACTCCAACCTGAGTCGAGGTACCTCATGGCATTTACACAGCGCCAGATGTGGTTCAAACATACTATGTGAGCTCAGGGGTACTGTGAGAACCAGAACATATTTATCAGATTACTGCATGCTAATTTAGGGAATATTCAGGTGCCCAAAATGATGATCGAGTACATGGACAATCTGTTAGTGTGCAGTGACAGTGAGCAGCACCGCCGAAGGGATTCCATTACACTCCTACAATTGCTGGCCTATAAGGGGTACAAGGTTGACAAGGTTAAGTTGAAATACTGCCAACAAAGGTACTTTATCT
This sequence comes from Ambystoma mexicanum, assembly GCF_040938575.1. Lineage (NCBI taxonomy): Eukaryota > Metazoa > Chordata > Amphibia > Caudata > Ambystomatidae > Ambystoma > Ambystoma mexicanum. The sequence goes on from NC_090921.1 coordinate 44,347,506, forward strand.
GGGACAGTTTGTATCAGCAAATGGTAAAAGGATACTACCAGATAGGGCAGCGTCAGGACACCCCACCACCGACTTGCTTCATTTAAAGAAATGCAGAGGTTTCTGGGGCTGTGCAACTACTGTCGGACATGGATTTTAGATTACATGGCATACACAAGACCACTTCGGCAGGCCCATAGGGAAGCACAAAAAACAAAGGATCATAAGCTACAGTGGACTGCAGATATGATACAAACAGTTTGACAATCTAAAATAAGTCATTAGTTCAGCACCCGTACTGGCCACACCAGATTACACACAGGAATTGTACTTGTTCTCACATTCAGATGGCCATCTCATGACCACAGTATTAACACAGAAAAGTAAATGGGCCATAACCGGTTGGCCTATTACAGCGGCACACTGAATTCAGTGATGCACGGGCAGTACATGTGCGTGCAAGCTTTAGCAGCTGCTGCATTTGTAATAGAAAAACGTTCTACTATTGTAATAGGATGCTCAGTTACGTTGTATGTGGAACATTCTCTATTTGCCATCCTAGAGAGGTCAAAATCCACCCTGACTATACAGAGGTCTTCGACATACAAGATTATCTCAAAGCCCCACATCTATGTGGTTAGATGCAAAAAAGTGAATCCAGCCACCTTTCTAACAGCTATGCCCACTGCCGAAGATCTGATGGTGCATGACTGCGCCACATACGAGGGGGAGCAGAATGACATCCCCAAAGTGAAAGATTGCGCATTGGTGGAGGGTGACATACTCTTTGTTGATGGGTCATCCACAATTACCTTGGCTGACTTCCTTTTCACTCCCAACTTAAATTTCAATTTCTCTGCCTTGACTTCAAATCTCTCCATGGTCTCGCTCCCCCTTATCTCATCTCCCTTCTCTCCTCTACTCCCCCTCCCGTTCCCTTCGGTCAGCTGACCATTTCCTTCTCACTGTAGCTCTGTCCCCTTGTGCCTCCTCCCGTTTCCGCTCCTTCCAACTCCTAGCACCTCTACACTGGAACTCCCTTCCTCTTGCTATCATTCCGCACTTCCCTTAAATCTCTCCTCCTCCATTCCCCTCCTTGAAACTCCTTCGCCCCTTCTGCTCCCCCGCTCTTTATTCTTTCCCCCCGACTATCTCCCCATTCTCCTGCCCCCCTCTCACCCTTCCCCTTCCCTCCTCCTACCCTTCTCCACCACTCCCCCATCCACTCCCACTCCCCTTTTCTCCCTATCCCCTTCAGTTAATTGCTCTTCTCACTGGTTTGTTGATTGATTCATAATGTAATTGCTTCCACTGTTATATTGTTTGTTTGTTTTATGTATTAAGTTGTTCCATTGTACAGCGCTTTGGTGTAAGGCGCTCTATGAATCAATAAATACAAATACAAATACAATTGACCAGGAGAATGGACAAAGACATTCAGGGGCAGTGGTGGTACGACTTGAGGAAGGGGAGTACGAGACAGTGGTTATGAAAAGATTGCCCTTGTAATATTCTGCACAGACGGAACTCATAGCGCTTATTGAAGCATTGAGAGCATCCAGAGGGTGCCATGTCATACGTCACAACAATTGTGTATGCCATTCTATCCAGTTGGAAGAGGAGGGGGATTCGGAGGGCGGAAGTATCTCCAGAGAAGCATGCAGCACTGCTAGAAATATTGATAGAAGCATTATCCCAACCATCTGTTGTGGAGCCCACACTTAATGGGGCATACAAAATATCAAGAGGGAACGCAGCCACCAACGCAGCAGCCAAAATAGCGGCGTACCTTCCAAATGAAATGTCTTCTGAGTATGTTATAACCACTGCACCAGCCAGCAAACATCCAACACCTTACTGCATTGCCAATCTCCCAGATAATAGAGTTACAGGGTAGGGCACCGGAAAGGGAGAACTAATTGTGGCTACAAAGCAATCCCTAACTGATCTATTTTGGAGACAAGAGATCTCCGGGAGGACAGTAATGCTACAAGGGCTGCCAGCAGTAGGATTTGAACAGTTACACTCTCCGTCCAATAGTTTAAAGCAGCACATCGCAGCAGATATGCAGGAGGACTGGTTTATACCAAACTTCCAGGAAAGCATCACAGAAGTGGGCATACACGGCACCACATGTCAAAGTTTCAGTACAAGGATGACATTACAGACGTTACGGGGCACATTGCCCCACCCTACTGGCCGGTTCCGTGAATTACACCTAGATTATGCTGATATGGGTAAACGTTGCAATGGCTCCAAATACCTCACAGTCATTTACCCTTTCTCAAGGTGGATGGAAGCAGGGCATGTGCACATCCGGATGCCAAATGTGCTGCTAGATTCTTGGTACGTGAGGTTTTCCCTCGATGGGGTGTGTGCGAGGTTTTAAGGTCAGACAATGGCACACATTTTTTCAATGCACTATTTCAGCACATCACAGCACTACTTGGCATTAAGCACCAAGGCATGGTTAAGGCCAACGGCATGGTTGAAAGGATCAAGGGGCTCCTGCAAAGCAAATTGTCCAATCAGTGTAGCACGCTGAAGAAGAACTGGGTGCACTGCTTGCCTATGGCACTCTTCAGTCTACCTACACAGCCCAGCAAAGACCCCCATCTGTCATTTCACGAGGTGGTCACTGGTCGGCGTATGCACACCCCTATATCCCCTGTAAGACGAGCTTATGATGCACATAAGGCAGCATCAGTGTTAGGTGATGAGTTCAAAGATTATTTGACCACACTAACAGAGGCAATTAAATGTGTCTCCTGACAGATTGCACCTCCCAGAATTGAGAAAACAGACACCAGACGTAGCAACCATGAGAGCAACAGATCCTGAGTGCATGACCACACAGTCACTGCTGCCTGGTGACTTTGTGTACATTCACAATTTTGTCCATAGGTAGAACAACCCTCGGTTCCACGGGTCTTACGAGGTGGTGTTTTGCACTGCTCTCGCTGTAAAGATAAAGGGCTTGCAATATTGGGTCCACATCTCCAACGTCCGCAGGGTACCTCCAGACAGCATGTTGGCACATCAGTTATCTGAAGAGGAGGGGCAGCAGTGGTTGCACCCTATCTACCTCACCGGCCACCCAGGCACAATACGTGTGCAGTGTCACCCTCTGCTGACGGGCGGAAGACCAGCTGCTAGCTTTATATTCTTCTTTTTTCAGGAGCTCTTTTTCTCTTTCTCTCTTTTTCTTTCTCTTTTTCTCTTTCTCTCTCTCTTTTTCTCTCTCTCTCTGTAAAAGTATGTCTTGTACGTCTCCCCGTTTCTTTGTTGTGTGTCTTTTTCTTCCATTTCAGGTGAGAAGATGATGAATCTCACAAATGTAAATAATTGTTCGTTAAGTCGGGATCCGAAGTGTAGATGCATAAATGACAATGGACCTCATTACGAGTGTGGCGGTCTGGAAACAAGGGTGCCGGTAAAGGACCGCCGTACTACACGTCTGCCTGTAGGGGCTGTTACGCCCGGCAGATCTGACCCAGAGGGTGGCAACGATCCATGCAGGCAGACTTGTCGCGGAAGTACTGGCACTGTCAGTGACAGTGCTTCTGAGTCCCCATTCCTGTGGAGTCCCCTGGGACTCCACATTAATGGGGACTTACAAAATCTGCGCCTGGCTTCCTGCTCAGCCAGGATATGTAATATCCTTGTGGTAACGGGAATTCAGCCGGCGAATTCGGTGTTACAGGGTTACTGCCAACCTCGTAATGAGGCCCAATGTTTGTGCCTATGCTTACTATTGTGGGATGACCATTATTGCAAGTGTTATTTTGAAAACCCTGTGTTCAGCCAATTCCAGCTCTAACGCCTCTCCAGAGCGAATCCTATGTGCCTTACTTGTGCTTTTTTATTTTTAAAGTATCCAGGGTCTGCACTTGGAGTGCCTATATTGTGGCTGAGACAATATGTGGACCAAATGAATGAAGAAAAAAGTAGGTACTCCTGGTGCGATCCTCAGATAAAATAATAGTCAATGGTGTAAAGAAAAACAATTTATTCCATGTATTTCTTCATACATTCTTCATCCTTTAGGCATTTATTGATCTCCCAACACGTGCTTCCCCATAGCTTTTGCTATGGTTCCTCAGGAGAGATTTCCTTATTATTATTACATTTTTCCTTTTTTTCCAATCTTGTTTTGGTGTTAATCGGTTGTTTTAATTTTGTCTTTCATTTGACAAGAAAATTCAAATTTTCATTCTGATATCTTTTATTTTAGTTGATGAAGATCCATTCACAAGGTACGATTGCCTTGATTCCTTCAGGATTGCAAGTGTATGTATGATATTCATGCCGCTATTGGGGCTTTATTGGGGAAAGTATGTTAGAGGGGGAGGTCCTATAAAGGGATGGACTGGGATTGTATATTTAAATAGGACAGTAGATATAAATGTTAACAATAATAGTGGATTTACATATATTAGTAGCAATAGGAATGCTAACGATAAGAATGGGCATGAATATAGGGCTAATAATAGTGCTGATATAAAAGTTAGTGATGATTATAAGAGGTACAATATGACAGCAAGAGTACGTGCACAATTGGCAATGGGAATAACAATGAAAAGGTTTTTTCAGCATGCCGAAGATTGTTCAACAATGTGAGACAATATGATGGTATTTTTGATAGCACTGTTAAAGCTTGCACCCCTGAGAGTGTGTATAGAATAATGACAAGGGAAATATGAAAGAAGTACGATATGTATCAAAGGCTGGGTTTGTATGCAATTGAAGATATACATCATCCTGAATTTACCAACTTGTGGTATACGGACATGAGTGGCGTGGGTGAAGCGTTGTGAATGGAAGCTGTTATGTGTATGCACTCATTCCACACTCCTCAGGGGCTCCCAAGGTGCTAGTACCACAAGCAGTCCCAATTATAGAGGCACAATGCCTAGTTCATCTTGCGCTATGCAGAATAAAAGGAACATTCCAGGCACACAGTCTGCAACTGCAATTTGTGGTTCCAGATCTTGTTAAGTGCAATGACAATCCAAACAACTTCCAGTGCATGGAGTTGCCCTATTTGATGGTGAAAGGATGTAAACATGTCAATAACAAATGGCAGGACACCAAACTACCTTACCTGGAGAAAGCACTGGTAACATATAACAAGGATATGATCGCACAGGTGGACAGTTTCTGTGCACAAATATGGACAGATCATATTTCAAAGCTGACGTGGATTTCAACAATGGAAAAGCCGGTGCAAGAGCACAGGGAAGAAGTATATGCACTATGTTTCCACAGCAAGGGTACTGTCTTTGTCAGCTCGAAGGAACATTGCAATAAGACTCTCCTGATTGCAGACATGAATAAGGGAACAGCATCTGTAATGGATTATTACTGGGTCTGTGGCCAACAAGCTTACATGCACCTTCACCCATCATGGAGGGGCTGTTGTTTGCTAACCATGCTGCACTCAATGCTACTAGTAATCCCAGAAGAGCACCTGAATGGAGGATCAGTGCCTGCCAAGGAGCCAACAAGCCCTCTCGTATTCAAAGAAGAAAAAAACCTGTTGTCTACATAAGAGCTCTGAATCCTGCCAGGAAAAGGACAGTTCCAACAACTAAAGAGGACGAAAAAGATCAAATTATATATCCAAAGACTGTTCCGCATTGATCGCTGAAATACCAGAAGAATACAGGCTCTTCAGCTCAGCAGACTCCTTTTTTGCATCTATATTGTAGCCGGGAGCACAGGCTGCAGCCAACACCAAATGGTTTCAGATCATGAGCTGGGAGCTGGTCCAGCTTGCGAACGATATAGAGAACGGGTTCAACGTGATCAAGGACTTATAACGATGCAAAACCACTATGTGTTGGACATATTAACCACAATAGAGGGTGGGGTTTGCAAAATGTTTGATGATTCCTGTTGCACATTTGTGCCTTCAGAGGATGCAGAGAATGCGTTGTTATCCCACATCATTTCAGCCATCCATGGCCTGGTTGTTCATATGAAGGCGAAGGGATGAGAACAGGAGAGTGGCTGGTTCATCATGGCATTTGACTGGTCCCCGTTGTGGCTCGGAGCTATCATGAAGATGTTGATGCCTATGATCGTGTTCATTATGGTTATTTTCTACACCTGTCAACTGGGCCTTCGATGTTGTGCCAAAGTGGCACAAGAATGATGGTATCAATTGGGGTTTCAAAATCACCTTGCGAGACAAAAGATATTGAAGTACAGACTGATCTCCAGCAGTGTGGCTCTAAGCATGAAATGCTCCCCATGCTGTATGGAAATGAAGTTGATCTGATCATCTATACCACACTATAATTACTCAGCCCTCCGATATAGAGAATTATACAGAGGATTGTGTGGATCTAGCAGGGGATGAGGGATGCATCTATATGACTGTTTTACCTGAGGAATATGTGTGTAGAGGTGAGAGTTTGCAGTCAATATGCAGGGGTGGGTACCGATAAAGGGAACACAGCCATACATGGAAGCAGAAAGTAGACAGCGGGAGCAGAGGGGTATTCAAGAGTTTGTTACTGTAGAAGTAACGAAAGGAGGCAATGTTGGGAAGCAGACAACCCTGTACCACCCCCCTAAGCGCTTTAGAGTATGGCAAGCAGCACTGGAAACCCTATAATGGGCTAAGGGGCAGGGGGGACAGTGGTAGGACCCCACCCCAATATAATCAACCCACATAGTATAACCTAAGGCTCAAGCAAGAATGCCATTTTGTACAGATGTTAGTGCATTCTGTGTAGATGTTAGTAACTATAGTGTGAACACAAGGCCTGCACAGCAAATGCAGCATTTCATGCACTAGGCCCTAATTGGTAGACAAGGGAAATCTCCAGCCATGCCCAAGCTCTCGTGAGGATAACCTACACCCCCAGCCACCATAGAGCTCTTTTTTTTGTTCTAACAGTGTTGCAAAGTTGTTTTCCTATCCGCAAGGAATGTTCCCTACAAGGACATGATCATAGACCGGCACCTGGTGTGCATGTTATCTCACAGTGGCCAAAACATGACCCGGCCTATCCGCAGGTGACCACGAGTTATAGCCCATATAACTGACTAAAACTTAAGACTCCTGAGTTCCTTGCCCTAGGTGCCCTCTGACCAACAACCCCAAAGAAACAAGTCCAGAAGTGTTACAAGAGGATGGACATTGCACGTTTTTGAGGTACAATGGTCTGATTTGTATTGCAAGGTGCTGGGAGGGATACATTATAGTTCAAAACGAGGGTGGAGACCTTGGAGCCGGATGGCATGGAAGGGAGTGAGTGAAATGTGTGTGTGTGAAAGTTAGAGTGCCCCAGAACCTCCTTTGTGCCAGTCTTAAGGCCTGCCAAGTGCACAGTATACATGATAAAGAAGCATTGTGTTAGGAGTGTAGTTAATTTGTTTTTTGACCTTCGTCAGTGAGAAGAAGATGATCTCTGCGGCACCCGCGTGATGGAAGATGGACAGACTGGGCTGGAACTAATGACCTGGCATCCCTTATGGGGCAGGCAGATCATGTATAGGCGCACACCAACCAGCTGCGCAGGTTTTTACTGTATGTATTGCGTCACTATAAGGATGTGTCTCTTCTTAAGCCTCTGTTTGTACCCTTTTCCGGCAGAATGTTCTTAGCAGCAGAGTTCTTTGCTGTTGATCTCATCTGTGTGTGAGATTAAAACTTGTTATCTTTACGAGATCAATTTGGGCTTTCTTCCCTAGCAGGCTGTATTCTCTCTGGTGAGCGTTCAAGGACTTGCCCTCAGTATTCTATTCAAGCATGTGAATCTATGAAAGATACAATGCTGGAGAAGTTTTAGTTACTTACCTGTAACTGTATTTCTCCTGCATTGCCATCTTTCATAGATTCACTTGCACACGGCCGCATTCCTGGTGAGGCTGCACCAGATATAGGGCCTCATCACGAGTTGGGCTGTAGCCCTTAAATGTGGTGGTAATGGTATTACTGCTGCATTTAAGGGCTTGCCCTATCACGAGTCGGGCACTAAATCGGCTGTTTTACCTCTAGCTTTTTTCTGGAGGTGAAAATCCCTGTTTTGGCTGTATTACAGCTGGCTGTATTAGCCCGCAGTATTAGCACAGAACATTCCCCATTAGATCCAATGGACCCAATCATGAATGGGGATTTACCATTAAGGCTCAACCCGTGATCCGGTGGTAATACCACCGGGCCGGTCGGTGCTAGGGCTATTACAGTTGGCGGTATTACAGCCGGGAATACAGACGAACTTGTGATGATGACCACAGTCAGTTATCAGTCTATCAGTCACTCTATTATATGCTCAAAATCGGAGGATGGCTGCCGGGGGTGGAGCTTAAGCCCTACCACCTCATTGGCTAGGTCAAAAAGGACCAAAGTGAGATAGAGGGACTGCAAAAGTCAAGGGGCCTCATTACGGGTCAGGCGGTCCGGAATGAACAGAGGCGGTAAACCTGCCACCACTGTTAATTCCAGACCGCCCGATCCCGAGTCCTGTAGGCGGGAGGTAATCTCCCCGCCAGGTGTGACCTGGCGGTTTGAACACCTCCCGCCTGCAGGTGGACGTGGAAACACCAGCACCATCACAAGATTGTTCCTGTGTTTCCACTTCCCCATTCCCATTGCGTCCTGTAGGACTCAATGGGAATGGGGATTTACACCATTCCGCCTCTGGGATTCCCGGGACACCAGGGTCGTAATGCCCTGGTATTTCTGGGAGTCACGGAGGCGGAATGGTAATACGAGTCCGCCGGTTACCAGGCGGCTTTACCGCCGCGGTTACTGCCGGACTCGTAATGAGGCCCAAAGACTTTTAGGCTTTGTTAGCAATGTAAATGGCTTTGTATGTAAAATGTTCAATTATCAGGGATTCCCAGTTTGACGACGAGGAATATTCAAGCATGTGAATGATGGAGAACTACAGTTACAGGTAAGTACCTACGAATTATTTTCTATTTCTATCCTATCTGCATTATGTTACTTATGCCCTAATTACTTATTTCTAATTCACATTCTAAATGCAATGATTTATGGTTACATTTGCAACTTTTTAACAACTATATCAATATATAAGTTGTGAAAATAGAAGGTCAGACGACTGTGTGTGTAGTCTAACCCTTTAGAGTTCTTGTGCTTTATGCTCTAGTTTAAAACACATACTTCCCCTTAATTTAGGCTGCTACATGGGGATCCAACATTACTTGGTATAACGTCTATAAGGAGAAAACATTTGGTTTCCGAAACGTACCACAAATTCACCCAAGTTGACCTGTTTGTGCCTATGTGAAATATTTATTGAAATAATTGTTTACCTCTCTCAAATATGAGGGTGAAATTCCATCAAACAACACCATCAGTTAAGAGAATGGCCATTTCCTCTATTATTCAACCAAAGACCTATCAACAAATGCATACATCTATAAGATCCATTCAAGGTGAAGTCAAGGTGAAGGCCTAGGGGTACTAAGAATAAGCTTCTACCTGCACTGAACAGTTTTCCAGTAAGGGATGAAGACAGACTCATCTACAGCTGCCTCTGCCCTCACATGTTTCAAAGTCTTAGGAAGTTATGCATGCCACTTAAGCCCATGCTATCATGTTTCATTCCCACCAGGTGATTATTATATGGTTAGACTCATTTGAGTCTGTGAGTGCACAGTGAAGTTCCACCTCTTCCCGCCTCACACTCCATTCTAATGTGGAGTCAGGCAATACTATACCTTTTCTTCTTGCATAGGCACCTTCACATCTTTGGTCTCAGAGGCCTGGGACAGCCCGTTGGTGCTTTCGGTCAACATTGATGACAGGCTTCCATTAGAGTCATCGTGCTGCGGGAGAGAGAAGAAGCAAAGTGTTGAGGCTCATACAGTTTCCAACACAGACTTCATGGCCGTCTTTCTTCATGTAAGAATACTTTGTACTTGATGTGCAATAAACACAACGTAGCATCAAGGGACTTCATATTAATGCTCAGTGGGAATTTTGAATTAATGTTACCCTCAGATATTGTGGTTATATTCAGTGGCACCCATGAATACCACAGGTACCACTGAAAGAGATTAATTAAGCTTCAAACAATCAATAATTTGGAAATGTGTGAACACAGAAGTGGCTGTACCTAAGTTCTGATATGAAGAATTGAAATCCTTGGAGAAGAGACTTTTTGTAGCCTCCAATATTTTAAGCACGTGGGCATTGGCACAGATTTGACCGGGGAATGGATTCCAGAGGCAATGGTCATCTCTGAATGACCATCGGCTATTTGTTCTTAATGAATATGGGCCGGGAAGATATCCTCGACGTAACATGCTTGTCTTGGAAGCAGGACAATGCTGAGCAGCATAGGTTGGATTCTTGCCCCAGCCCTTAATGGATGGATTCAGACATGAAGTGCGATATTAAAGCCCATTTGGCTAAAGAGATGCTTTGAGAGGCTATGAAGCAATAGTGTTTGCAATTGGTTCTTACAGAATGTACATAAATATCATATATAAGAATGCTGACCTGTACAGAGTGCCTTCTTAGGCATTGTAGAAATCTGCAAGTTGCTGTTTGCTTTTGAAGTGTGCAGTGAATATTGGTTCTGGTACAGCCCAACCAATAATCTATAACGGGGACAAGCAAGAGATTCTGCTGTGCACAATTGTTATGGGAATTTCCTGTTGCAGGTGGCACATAAAGTCCACTAATCTGGGCTTTTTAGTGTGAGGAAGATGGCATCCCTGACCTTCTAATATTCTCGGACTTTATAAAAGTGGTCCAGCAGAACCTGCCTGCATTCGGAAACTCTTGCAGAAAAACATGTGCCCTCTCGTACCATTACCAGTGCTGGAAATGTGAGTACAAATGTGAGGGGTGTCTTATTACTAGGATTCATACAGTGCACTGATGCCAGTTGCATGGTCTCCAGGCACTCTGGAAGTTCTGAAAGAAAGTTGGGTAGGTTTGGTTTGTGGGGGGGGGGAGACAAATAAATGACAGCTTTGCTTTTGAGCTGCTACATGCAGACCGGAGGTTTGCAGAGCCCTGTGTGGGGCTGAGTTTCTAGGAGTTCTGCCTCAGGAGTGCAGATGGGCTGTGTGCAGAATGGCATCCTTGTGTGCCCCAAGGAGGCATTTCCTAGGTTCTTGTATGTAGAAATGCAACCTCCTATTATTTGTCATCAAGTTTAGAGGGATATTAAATGCTGTGTGAATGTTTATCAGTTGGTTTGCATGTACTGTGATTGAGTATGGAAGTTAAAATGTAAGTAATGCTATCCATAGGTTGTCTTCAGAAATCAGGGAGGAGTAAATAGTTTCATTGGCCACTTTACTTAGATGCCAGATTGCAAGCAACAACAGAGTGAGACAGCATTGCACATGGCCTGGTGGGACAGGAGGGCTGCTGATGCATGGAACAACGAGGAGTAAAAATCATACTGAAGTATGAATTTTGAGGCTTTGGGAAGTGTTGTTTGGTGAATGCTAAGCATGTCAAGTCAAACCTTCTATAAGCAAGTTCTTACTTGTTGACTGCCAGTTTGTACATGTTTTAGATGCATCATCATGTGCTAGTCTTGATGCATGTAGGAAGGTTGGATTTCCAGTGGAGGTGTCTGCTTTTCCACCTGTTATCATTATTGTCCCCTCTTTTTCAATCAACATTACCAGTGAAATAGGCAGCTAGATGGGGATGTAACGCCACTTGATAATTACTTCTGTAAGAAGACACTTTTCAGTCTTCCAATAGCACCACACATTGGCCCAAGTGTACTTCCTCATGCTTGTGAGAAATGTTTATAGAAATATGTTTTTACCTTTCTCAAATACAAGGGTGAAATTCAATCAAACAACACCACCAGTTAAGAGAAAGCCATTCCCTCTATTATTCGGCCCAAAGAACCCTCAATGACTGCATACATCTATCAGATCCATTCAAGGTGAAGGCCGAGGGGTATCAGGGATAAGCTTCTACCTGCACTGATATGTTGTCCACTAAGGGATGAAGACTGACTCATCTACAGCTGCTTCTACCCTCAAATCCTTCCCAGAACTTCAAGCTCACAGGTAAGCAGGCTAGCCACTAAACCCCATGCCATTGTGTTTCACTGACGCTGAGTGATTCTTATTTGGTTAGACTACTTTGAGTCCTTCAGTGCATAGAGAAATTCCACCTCTCCTCCCCTCACACTCCATTCCCACGTGGATTCAGGCAATACAATACCTTTTGTTCCTTGGTCTTCACCTTGTCAACTTTGGTCTCAGAGGACAGGAACAGCCCTTTGGTAGTTGCATTCACGAACATGTATGACAAGGTCACGTTAGAAGCATCGTCCTGCAGAAGAAAGAAGAAGCAAAGTCTTGCGGCTTATACAGTTTCCAATACACAGCCTCATGGCATCTTTCTTGATGTAAGATTATTTTGTACTTGAGGTGCAATATACACAACTAGCATCAAGGGACTTCATATTAGTGCTGGATGGACCTTTAGAATTACGCTTACACTCAGATATTGCGGGTATTTTCAGTGGCACCCATGAATATCACAGGTACCACTGAAAGAGATTAATTCAGTTTCAAACAACCAATAATCTGGAAATGTGGTGGGACAGAAGTGGCTGTCAGAGGTGTGCAATGCCTAACTTCTGATATAATGAATTGAAAACCTTAGACACGAGACAACGTTTTTGTAGCTTCCAAAATTCAAGCACTTTGGCATTGGCTCTGATGTGGTGGGATCATGGGTTCCCAAGGCATGGATGAGTTTCTCTGAAAGACCATCTGCTATTTATTTTTAATAAAAACATGCCGGGGAGATGGCTCAGGGGTAACATGCTCATCTTGGAAACAAGACAACGCTGACCAGCATGCTTAGACATGAAGCGTGATATAAAAGCCCATTTGTCTCTAGACATTTGTAGACTATGAAACAATTGTGTTTTCAGTTGGTGCCTTACAAAATATATATACAAATTATCTATAAGAGTGCTAATTTGATGTTGACCTGTCCAGAGAACTGTCTTAGGCAGTGTAGCAATCTGCAGGTTGCCATTTGCCTGTGCCGCTATGAAAGGCCAATGCAAGCAGATCCTGTCTTAGGCGAGAGGGACTTTCCTGTTGTTTTTTTTAAAAAATATACTGGGAATTGTGGTTCTTGTACAAATTGACCAAGAATCCAGAACTGGGACAAGCAAAAGCTTCTGCTGTGCTCAATTGTTGCTGGACTTTCCTGTTGCAGGTGGCACATGAAGCACACTGATCTGCAGATCTTAGTGTGAAGAAGACAGCATCCATGCCATTCTAATATTCTCACACGGTGTAAAAGTGGTCCAGCAGAACCTGCCTGACTTGTACCATTACCAGTGCTGGAAATGTGAGTACAAATATGAGAGATGTCTTTTTACTGGGATTTATACAGCACACTGATGCCAGTTGCATGGCCTGCAGGCACTCTAAAAGCTCTGAATGAAAGTAGGTTAGGTTTGGTTAATGGGAGGTGGGAGGGTTAAAATGCAAGACAGATTTGCTATTGTAATGCTGTATGCAGACAGAACGTTAGCAGAGCTCTGTATGGGGGTATTTCCAGGTATTCTGGCGCAGGAAAATAGAGGTGTTTGTGTCTACAATGGAAACCTTGTGAGCCCATAGGAGGAATTTGCTAGGACCCTTGTATGTTAGTTGGATGTATAAATGCAGCTCCCCATTATTAGACGTCAATTGGGAGGGATATTAAATGCTGTGTGAACTTTCTTCTGCTCATTTTCATGTACTGTGCTTGTACCCTGACGTTAAAATTTTAGGGGGTAAGTGTGATGCTGGAAATGCATTGGAGTGACAGGGTCTCCCTGTCCTTCTTTCTGTAGTCCTTGTTCAAGTGTGTTCTGTATTGTTTTCTGCCAAGGAGTCCATGTAGGACTCCTGGCAGTGAAGCTCTTCCTCTTTTTCGTTTGGTGAACAGACCCTTGGGATACCCTTACGGCACCCATTGGTGGGGGTACAACCTTGTACCCCTAGTGTATGTTTTCGGGCAGCTGTGTGAGGCCCAAAGAGCAGGGTATGGTCTGGTGGTAGCTCTATGCTGAATTTGACAGGTGCTCTGATTATGCTCCATTTTGGGATACTCAGGCCCTGCCATTGGAATCAGTTGATTCCTTGTAGGAGACAAGATGGCCCCTGTGGCCTCGTGCTTTCTATTGCCTGTTACCTTGTTTTTCTCAAAGTCCTAGGAAGCCCTGAGTCTGTCCCTTCCCCCTGACTGGCTGTTGGGTGGAGGTTCCATATATGGTATTGTGGGGAAGTCCATACCAGACTGGCTGGAGCCTTCCCAGTGACTGTATGTTGTGGGTACACCCGTGGGGTGGGAGCTGGGTGAATGGTGTGTGTGACCAATATGCACTTCTTGTTATGGGTGTCTGGTTTCTGATATGTGACACAAAGAATGGGGCAGCCCTGCCCGAAACTGGTATGAATGCAGTGTGGAGTGCTGAATGCCTGGGTACTTGTCCCAATACACCTTCCTTGTTGTGAGTGCCTGGAGGGAGGAGAATGGCTTGAATGAAATTTGAGCATGATTGGCTGCCTGTCTGAATGAATGTCCTTCTGGATGATTGGTTGCCTGAGTATGACCCAGCAGAGTGAATGCGAGACCAAACATTATATCTGGGGGACCTCTCACTGATGGAAATTGTTCAGAAGCTGAAGTTGATACTTGATGCTTATCCTTGAAGCCTAGCTGGAATAAGAAGACTTGCTGCTGCATATGCTTCGACCCCATCCGAAAGCTGTCAAGTTTGTCAAGGACTGATCCGACAGAGGACCTGGCTAGAAAACCTCTACCCAAGCTACGAGGGAACATCGTGCAGACCTCTAACCTTCGTCGAAGCACCCTGGAAGCCAGCCTTCAAAAGATTGTTGATCGGAGACGTGGACCAACGAGGAATCCGAAGTAAAGCACCCAGACATTCCATCCACCAGGGTTCAGAGGACCGCAGTAACCACTGGAGGCCCGTCGAAGCCGTGTTGCTCAGAAGCGGGGACAGCTTGACACTGTGCCGCTGACGACCGGAGCCACAGCGATCCATTGCCTAAGAACATTTGAATCTAAGGACTCTCTCGCCCGCACCGCCAAATGCTTTGCTCCACTGGAGAAAGCGGAGGCTGCCGACGTGCTGAGGAGAATACACTGGTGGGTTTCCCACCTCCCAAAAACCACAAAGATGCAGACAACCCAACGCCCTTGCTGGGCCAAAGTTCTTCAGTGACTCTTTGTGGCAACGGACTATCATCATCGAGGGGCACCGCACACCTCGTCTTCACAGGACGTCCACAACCGATCGTCGACGAGCACCGCCAGGACCGAAGCTGCTGCCTGGACGCCATCAAACAGTTTCATCAATGACTCTCGATGCCAAGGTTCACCTTCTTCGAGGACTATCGATGATCCGGGACTCCTGCCTTAGAGGGGGTCACTCAAGAGGGATCTGTCGATGACCCATCAAAGAAATCTTCTATACCAGGTACATTGGGGTGGTAGAATATTTATCGAAGGAGATAAAACTCAGATAAAAAAATATATGGTCTGGGCTTGTTTTATATCTTTATTTACAGGTAGCCCAGGTGGGGGGATTCTCACACAGAACTGTGCCTAGTGGTAGGGGCCCAGTATTCTGCCTGTTGTTTTAAGCAACCTGCTTTCCTCCTATGTCTATTGGTGGTTCACTCTATGTCATGATCACTGAAAAGAACCCTAGGGTAACCCTTAAAATGTCCTGGACCTCTGCTTATCATTCTTGGACTGCGGGGAAAACATTACAGTGAAATGGTAGGTTTAGATAGTCACTTCCTGGTAACTCAATAGGGTTGCCTTAGTTGATTTCTGTTGGTCTCTGTGCCAGTCTCGTTGTTTGCCCACAATTAGTATTTAAGCCCCTCCACCTGCGAGCTCCATGCTTCACGCCTGATTTCTCATTGTAGACGTTTACCACAGTCAGTCCGTGTAGTGTAAGATTCTAGGTTCCGAGAGTTCTCTTCCCTAATTGTCCCTTGTATTGCTGCCCTTTGTTGGGCCTGACTCCGGTGACAGAATTCAGTTCTGTCAGGAGCGGCAACTAGCGTGTCGTGTGAATGCTCGCTCCTGTCAGAGGGCTCTCTTCACCGCTCTGCCCCAAGTTACGCCGAACAGCAAGTATAGCTTTGAAGTTAACATTCCAAACAAGTTACAGTTAGTACATACATTTGCCAGCATTGCGTAGTTAATAAGGTTGTTAAATGCGGGAACGTGTTTAATTGGCGCAGAGACTCCCATATCATTCCGTGTGATGCGGAACGTGTTCAATGATTTATTGTCACGTTATCTCTGCATTATTTAGAGCGCATTCATTCCCATATCATTCTGTTGGATTCGGGAAGTGTTTAATGACTTGGGTTACGTTACTGCTGCATAGATGCATGTCATTTTCCCTTAGCCTTTTACTTGAAATTCAACACACTTCAGGTCCACACAGGTACTAGGCAGCTGCTGCTTAAACATACATAGTTTAAACACCCCGAGACAACGTTCTTCCATTTAATCACGCATTCACATGTAATGGATAGGTATTACAGTTTCTACCTTTTCCTTTCATAGTTATGACATCAATTCAGTTTGGGAAGTGCTAGGCTCACTTCCTAATAGTAAACTAATTAGGCACTTTAGTGCGGTTCGCTTCATTCCATGCCCAAAGAAGTTTCCTATATCTCATCTCTTCAGAACAGATGCAGGACGGAGAGCCCTCCAAAAAAGAATGCAAGGTAAAAACTAGAGAAAGGAAATTTCTCTGTAAGTTATAAACACATAAGAAAGACTGCAGTAAATACTATGAGAATAGATGTTCCGTGCTTAGGAATTCTTCTACGTATCACTATAGGCAAAAACTGTTACAAGAGAAGTAGCTGAGTGTAAAGGCAACGCAAGCTAAGAAGAGCCCTTTGTGAAGTGTTTCTGTGTGTGTCCTTGTGGAGTCAAGGTAAGCTTTACACTTTATTAAGTCATTTGTATGACATTTTAACTGAGTACAGTTGATGCATTTTCATGGAATCAAAGAGTAATTGTGGTACCACATAGAAAGTGTATATAGTTACCATTTTAGATTAACTTGAGCGCAACGTGTGTTATTGTGATTGTATACATAACTTGAGCCTACTTATATAAAGAACTGTGTTTTCACTAACATAGTGTGAGGACATTCCCTTGTGGGTGTTTGAGGACTACATTGTACTTAGGAACCAGCCTGCATCATCTCCTGAGACCTTAAGCCTTGATTGATCGTCCGCGTTTACCAAAATAGAGAATATTGGCTGGGGTGCTCTGTGCTCCTACTCTGCCATATAGAGAGCATTAGTACAGATACCACCCTCCAGTCCTTACAGTAAGGTTAGCATTGGTTGTCTTGGGACATCACGGAGGAGCATATAGTTTAATTTGCCAC
Source organism: Ambystoma mexicanum (assembly GCF_040938575.1). Taxonomy (NCBI): domain Eukaryota; kingdom Metazoa; phylum Chordata; class Amphibia; order Caudata; family Ambystomatidae; genus Ambystoma; species Ambystoma mexicanum. Next base: position 44,364,914 of record NC_090921.1, read on the forward strand.
ATTACTTAGATGACAGAGAGAAAACAATAACATCATGCAAAACACAGTAGGGTGCCTTAGGCAAGACCTATATGCAACTCGGGGAGCGAGACAACATTCTATATGACCTGTTGAGACAGCAGGGCTGGTAATGCATGGAAAAATGAGGAGTACACGTCCCCCTGAAGTATGATGTTTGTCGTATTGGAAAGGAGTTGGAATGATTTTGAATTCCTTTGTTGTTTGGTGAAGACTAAGCATGTCAAGTTAAACTGCCTTCTTCTATAAACAAGTTAATACTTTTTGACTACCACTTTAAACATTTTTGAGATTGTTCATCTCAGTAGCGCCCCTGGCCCTGCACTATTCCTGATGCATGTGGGATTTTTGGATTTCCAATGGGGGGTGTCATTTTGCTGATTTTCTACCTCTTACCATCCACAGGCAATTGCTCTGGTTGAAGGTTTTAACTACACTATGAAGACCATTATGGGATCCGGCCACCTTTTTGTGAACAGATTATTATTTTTGTATGTTTAGGATTTAACTTCTATTTGTGAAAAAGGGTTTAAAGCTAGTTGGGCTTTTGTCATGTTCCCTGTAATGAGCGTACTTTACATCCTATAGATACCAAAAAAATGTAAATCCCCAAAACTACCCATTATTAACCCCCCCTCTTTTTCAATCTACATTACCAGAGAAATAAGCACAATCACATAATCTACGCTTTTTTCTAATTTTCAACATTACTATTTATTTTGCTATCAGTTCAGCTAAAAGTGACTTGTGCCTTAATTAAATATTTCTACTCTTCATTTTAAATATTATGATTTATGGTTGCATTTGTAATTGTATACACCTATATCATTCTGTAAGGAGTTGTGAAAATAAAAGGTACGATGACACTGGGTGTAGTCTAACCCTTTACAGTTCTTGTACTTTATGCTCTAGCTTTAAAGACACACTTCTTCTTCATCTGGGCAGCTAGATGGGGATGCAATGCACCTTGATAATAACTTCTGTAAGGAGAAACGTTTTTGTTTTCCAATCGCACCACACATTGGCTCAAGTTGTCTTCCTCATGCTTATGGGGAATATTTATAGAAATATGTTTATACCTTTCTTAAATACGAGGGTGAAATTCAATCAAACAACACCATCAGTTAACAGAATGGCCATTATCTCTATTATTCAGCCAACAAAGCATCAATGACTGCATACATCTATCAGATCCATTCAAGGTGAAGTCAAAATTAAGGCCGAGGGGTATCAGGGATAACCTTCTACCTCCACTGACATGTTTTCCAGTAAGGGATGAAGACTGACTCATCTACAGCTGCTTCTACCCTCAAATCCTTCCCAGGACTCCAAGCTCACAGGTAAGCAGGCTAACCACTAAACCCCATGCCATCATGTTTCACTGCCACTGAGTGATTCTTATTTGGTTAGACTAATTTGTGTCCTCCCCTCACGCTACATTCTCATGTGGAGTCAGGCAATACAGTACCTTTTGTTCCTTGGTCTTCATATTGAGAACTCTCGTCTCAGAGGTCTGGCAACGCCCGTTGGTATTTGCATTCACCAACATGGATGACAAGGTCACATTAGAAGCATCGTGCTGCAGGAGAAAGAAGAAGCAAAGTCTTGCGGCTTATACAGTTTCCAGCACAGCCTCATGGCATCTTTCTTGATGTAAGATTATTTTGTACTTGAGGTGCAATATACACAACGTAGCATCAAGGGGCTTCATATTAGTGCTGGATGGGACTTTAGAATTACGCTTACACTCAAATATTGTGGGCTTATTCAGTGGCACCCATGAATATCACAGGTAGCACTGAAAGAGATTAATTAAGCTTCAAACAATCGATGATCTGGAAATGTGGTGGGACAGAAGTGGCTGTCGCAGGTGCACAGTGCCTAACTTCTGTTTTGATGAATTGAATTGACAAGAGACAAGGTTTTTGTAGCTCCCAAAATACAAGCACATTGGCATTGGCTCTGATGTGGCGGGGTCATGGGCTCCCGCGGCATAGATGAGTTTCTCTGAGAGACCATCTGCTATTTATTTTTAATGAAAACATGCCGGGGAGATGGCTCAGGGGTAACATGCTCATCTTGGAAACAAGGAAACGCTGAGCAGAATGGTTTTGTTTCCCGGTCCAGCCCTTTGAGGCTGGCCTCAGAGGTTAAGCGTGATATAAAAGCCCATTTGTCTCTAGACATTTGTAGACTATGAAACAATTGTGTTTTCAGTTGGTACCTTATAAAATATATATACGAATTATGTATAACACTGCTAATTTGATGCTGACCTGTCCAGAGAGCTGGCTCAGGCTCTGTATCAATCTGCATTTGGCATTTGCCTTTGCCGCTTTGAAAGGTCTATGCAAGCAGATACTGGGCCTCATTACGATTATGGAGGCAGCCATGCCTCCATACCGGGTACCAGTACCGGGTTCTGTGATTGAGGAATCACTGGGTCATTCCGACCTTGGAGGACCCGGTAATTCCTCATGCACAAAACCATTCCCCAATCCCATTTGAGCCCCCAACGGGTCCGTTATTAGCTCCTTGGTCCCCTCCGGGTCCCGCTAGGGGACCTCGTAATCAGGCATCCCGTAACGAACAGTGTCAGTCCCGTACCGGCACCCTTCATTACGGGAGCGCAAGCCAAGTAATGAGGTCCATGGCCCCATCATGAGTGTGGAGGTAGCCATGGTGCTATTAGCGCCATGGCAGCCTCCATATCAGGTTCCAATACTGGGTTCCTGCAATGAAGAATTACCGGGTCATTCCGACATTGGAGGACCAGGTAATTCCTCCTTGCAGGAACGCATCCCCATTCCCATTTGAGCCCCCATAGGGCTCAATGGGAACGGGGAGGGAGCTTATAACGGCGCCTGTACCTTTCTCAAATGAGGGTGAAATTCCATCAAACAACACCATGAGTTAAGAGAACAGCGATTCCCTCTATTATTCAGCCAACAAACCATCAATGACTGCATACATCTATCAGATCCATTCAAGGTGAAGTCAAGGTGAAGGCCAAGGGGTATCAAGGATAAGCTTCTACCTGCACTGACATGTTTTCCAGTACGGGATGAAAACTGACTCATCTACTGCTGCTTCTACCCTCAAATGTTTCCCAGGACTCCAAGGTTACAGGTAGGCAGGCTAGCCACTAAACCCCATGCCATCATGTTTCACTGCCAATGGGTGATTCTTATTTGGTTAGACTAATTTGTGTTCTCCCCTCACTCTACATTCTCATGTGGAGTCAGGCAATACAGTACCTTTTGTTCCTTGGTCTTCATATTGAGAACTCTCATCTCAGAGGTCTGCGAACGCCCGTTGGTATTTGCATTCACCAACATGGATGACAAGGTCACATTAGAAGCATCGTGCTGCAGGAGAAAGAAGAAGCAAAGTCTTGCGGCTTATACAGTTTCCAGCACAGCCTCATGGCATCTTTCTTGATGTAAGATTATTTTGTACTTGAGGTGCAATATACACAACGTAGCATCAAGGGACTTCATAATAGTGCTGGATGGACCTTTAGAATTACGCTTAAACTCAGATATTGTGGGCTTATTCAGTGGCACCCATGAATATCACAGGTACCACTGAAAGAGATTAATTAAGCTTCAAACAATCGATGATCTGGAAATGTGGTGGGACAGAAGTGGCTGTCGCAGGTGTACAGTGCCTAGCTTCTGTTTTGATGAATTGAAAACCTTAGACAAGAGACAAGGTTTTGGTAGCTCCCAAAATACAAGCACAATGGCATTGGCTCTGATGTGGCGGGGTCATGGGTTCCCGCGGCATAGATGAGTTTCTCTTAGAGACCATCTGCTATTTATTTTTAATAAAAACATGCCAGGGAGATGGCTCAAGGGTAACATGCTCATCTTGGAAACAAGACAACGCTGAGCAGAATGGTTTTGTTTCCTGGTCCAGCCCTTTGAAGTGGTCTCAGAGGTTAAGCGTGATATAAAAGCCCATTTGTCTCTAGACATTTGTAGACTATGAAACAATTGTGTTTTCAGTTGGTACCTTATAAAATATATATACGAATTATGTATAACACTGCTAATTTGATGCTGACCTGTCCAGAGAGCTGGCTCAGGCTCTGTATCAATCTGCATTTGGCATTTGCCTTTGCCGCTTTGAAAGGTCTATGCAAGCAGATACTGGGCCTCATTACGATTATGGAGGCAGCCATGCCTCCATACCGGGTACCAGTACCGGGTTCTGTGATTGAGGAATCACTGGGTCATTCCGACCTTGGGGGACCCGGTAATTCCTCATGCACAAAACCATTCCCCAATCCCATTTGAGCCCCCAACGGGTCCGTTATTAGCTCCTTGGTCCCCTCCGGGTCCCGCTAGGGGACCTCGTAATCAGGCATCCCGTAACGAACAGTGTCAGTCCCGTACCGGCACCCTTCATTACGGGAGCGCAAGCCAAGTAATGAGGTCCATGGCCCCATCATGAGTGTGGAGGTAGCCATGGTGCTATTAGCGCCATGGCAGCCTCCATACCGGGCTCCAATACCGGGTTCCTGCAATGAGGAATTACCGGGTCATTCCGACATTGGAGGACCAGGTAATTCCTCCTTGCAGGAACCCATCCCCATTCCCATTTGTGCCCCCATAGGGCTCAATGGGAACGGGGAGGGAGCTAATAACGGCGCTTGTACCTTTCTCAAATGAGGGTGAAATTCCATCAAACAACACGATGAGTTAAGAGAACAGCGATTCCCTTTATTATTCAGCCCAACAAACAATCAATGACTGCATACATTTATCAGATCCATTCAAGGTGAAGTCAAGGTGAAGGCCGAGGGGTATCAGGGATAAGCTTCTGCCTGCACTGACATGTTTTCCAGTAAGGGATGACTCATCTACTGCTGCTTCTACCCTCAAATCTTTCCCAGGACTCCAAGGTCACAGGTAGGCAGGCTACCCACTAAACCCCATGCCATCATGATTCATTGCCACTGAGTGATTCTTATTTGGTTAGGCTAATTTGAGTGTGTCAGTGCATAGTGAAATTCCACCTCTCCTCCCCTCACACTCCATTCTCATGTGGATTCAGGCAATACAATACCTTTTGTTCCTTGGTCTTCATCTTGTCAACTTTGGTCTCAGAGGACAGGAACAGCCCTTTGGTATTTTCATTCAACAACATGGATGACAAGCTCACATTAGAAGCATCGTGCTGCAGGAGAAAGAAGAAGCAAAGTCTTGTAGCTCATACAGTTTCCAACGCAACCTCATAGCCGTCTTTCTTCAAATAAAGTTACTTTGTACTTGAGGGGCAATAGACACAACATAGCATCAAGGGACTTCATATTAGTGCTGGATGGAACTTTAGAATTACGCTTACACTCACGTATTGCAGGCATATTCAGTGGCACCCATGAAGACCTCAGGTACCACTGAAAGTGATTTATTAAGTTTCAAACAATCAATAATTTGAATAATGTGGTGGGATAGAAGTGGCTATCACTGGTGTACAATGCCTAACTTCCGATATGAGGAACTGAACACCTTAGACAAGAGACATGGATTTTGTAGCTTCCAAAATTCAAGCACATTGGCATTGGTGATAAAGTGTCGGGGTCATGGGTTCCCGAGGCATGTATGAGTTTCTCCAAATCACCATCTGCTATTTGTAGTTAATGCGTTCATACCCGGTGGATAGCACAGTGGTAACATGCTTATCTTGGAAACAAGACAACGCTGAGCAGCATGGTTTTGATTCCTGATCCAGGCCCTGGCAGCGGCACTTCGACATGAAGCGTGATATAAAAGCCCATTTGTCTACAGATATTTGGAGGCAATGAAACAATTGTGTTTTCAGTTGGTGCCTTACAAAATATGTATACATTTTATATGTAACATTGCTAACTTGATGCTGACCTGTCCAGAGAGTTGCCTTAGGAACTGTAGCAATCTGCAAGTTGCTATTTGCCGCTGCTTTGAAAGGCCTATGAAAGCAGATCCTGTCTTAGATGAGTGACACTCTCCTGTTGTTTTTTTTAAATATACTGGGAATTTTAGTTCTTGTACAGACTGACCAAGAATCCAGAACTGGGACACACAAAAGGTTCTGCTGTGCTCAATTGTTGCTGGACTTTCCTGCTGCAGGTGGCACATGAAGCACACTAATCTGCACATCTTGGTGTGAATAAGACAGCAGGGCTCATTACACGGAAGGCGGTAATCCAGGGTGCTGTTAGCACCCTGGACCATGCCGGTAAATTACCGGCACCGCCTTGGTGGAAAGGGGAATTACCGCCCTATTCCAAGGTTGGTGGGGCGGTAATTCCCCCTTCCACTATTGCCCTTCCCCATTCCCATTTTTGCCCCATAGGGCATAATGGGAATGGGGAAGGAGCTAATTATGGCACCGCAATTTTGCGGTGCCGTAATTAGCACCAAGGTCCCTTAGCGGTTTGGTTTTTAACGCCTGCAAAAAGCAGGCGTTAAAGCACCAACCCGCTAAGGGACCTCGTAGTAAGGAGGTAATGGTTAACGGTCACCGTTACCATTAACAGTGGCCGTTAACCATTACCGCCTTCCGTGTAATGAGGCCCAGCATCTGTACTTCTAATATTCTCACATGGTGTAAAAGTGGTGCAGAAGAGCCTGCCTGAATTGTCGAGCATTCAAAAAGTCTTGAGGTAAAACATGTGCCCTCTCGTACCATTACCAGTGCTGGAAGTGTGAGTACAAATGTGAGGAGTGTCTTTTTACTAGGATTCATACAGTGCACTGATGCCAGTTGCATGGTCTCCAGGCACTCTGTAAGTTCTAAAAGAAAGTAGGGTAGGTTTGGTTAGTGGGAGGTGGAGGAGTTAAAATGCAAGACAGCTTTGCTGTTGTGCTGCTGTATGCAGAAAAGTATGTTAGCAGAGCTCTATGTGGGGGTGAGTTTCTAGGTATTCTGCTTCAGGAACATAGAGGCATTCGCATCTACAATGGAAACTTGTGAGCCCATAGGAGGAATTTGCTAGGACCCTTGTATGTTAGTTGGATGTAGAAATGCAGGCCCCCCATTATTTGACTTCAATTGAGAGGTACATTAAATGCTGTGTGAACTTTCTTCTGCTCATTCTCATGTGCTGTGCTTGAGCACTGGCGTTAAAATGTTAGTGGGTAAGATTAGCATTGGTTGTCTTGAGACATCACTGACAAGCATATAGTTAAATTGGCCACAATACTTAGATGACATGGAGTGAACAATAACATCATGCAACACACGGTAGGGTGCCTAAGGCAAGACTTACATGTAACGACGGGGAGGGAGACAGCATTGCATATGACCTGGTGGGTCAGCAGGGCTAGTAATGCATGGAACAATGAGGAATAAAAGTCATTCTGAAGTATGAAGTTTGTGGCCATGAAAAGGAGTTGGAATGATGTGAATTAGCATGTCATGTTAAACCGCCTTCTTCTATAAACAAGTTAATGCTTCTTGACTACCACTGTGTAAATTTTTGAGATTCTCCATCTCTCAGTAGCGCCCCTGGCCCTGCGCTAGTCTTGATGCATGTGGGATTGTTGGATTTCTAATGGAGGTGTCAATTTGCTGCTTTTCTACCTCTTACCATCCACAGGCAATTGCTCTGGTTGAAGGTTTTAACTACACTATGAAGACCATTATGGGGTCTGGCCGCCTTTTTGGGAACAGATCATTAATTTTGTATGTTTAGGATTTTACGTATATTTGTGAAAAAGGGTTCAAGAGCTAGTCAGGCTGAATGATTCAACGGTCTATGCTTTTGTCATGTTCCCTGTAATGAGCGTACTTTACATTCTATAAGTACTAAAAACAATTGAAAACTCCAAATCTACCCAGTATTATATTCCCCTTTTTTCAGTCAACATTACCAGAGAAATGAGCACAATCCTATCATCTACCCTTATTTCTGATTTTCAATATTATTACCTATCTTGCACAGCTATCAGTTCTGCATGAAGTCACGTGTGCCTTAATTAAATATTTCTACTCTGCATTTTAAATAGTATGATTTATGGTTCCATTTGTAATTGTATACACCTATATCATTATGTGAGGAGTTGCGAAAATAGAAGCTCCGTTGACACTGAGTGTAGTCTAACCCTTTACAGTTCTTGTACTTTATGCTCAAGCTTTAAAGACACACTTCCCCTTAATCTAGGCTGCTAGATGGGGATGCAACGCCACTTTGTAATAACTTCTGTAAGGAGAGACTTTTCAGTTTTCCAATAGCACCACTCATTGGCCCAAGTGTACTTCCTCATGCTTGTGGGAAATGTTTATAGAAATATGTTTTACCTTTCTCAAATATGAGGGTGAAATTCCATCAAACAACACCATCAGTTAAGAGAACAGCAATTCCCTCTACTATTCGGCCAACAAACCATCAATGACTGCATACATCTACCAGATCCATTCAAGGTGAAGTCAAGGAGAAGGTCGAGGGGTACCATGGATAAGCTTCTACCTGCACTGACATGTTTTCCAGTAAGGGATGAAGACTGACTCATCTACAGGTGCTTCTACCATCAAATTCTTCCCAGGACTCCAAGGTCACAAGTAGGCAGGCTGGCCACTAAACCCCATGCCATCATGTTTCATTGCCACTGGGAGATTCCTATTTGGTTAGACTAATTTGTGTCTCTCAGTGCATAGAGAAATTCCACCTCTACTCCTCTCACTCTGCATTCTCATGTGGAGTCAGGCAAAACAATACCTTTTGTTCCTTGGTCTTCATCTTGTCATCTTTGGTCTCAGAGGTCTGGAACCGCCCGTTGGTATTTGCATTCACCAACATGGATGACAAGGTCACATTAGAAGCATCGTGCTGCTGGAGAAAGAAGAAGCAAAGACTTGCAGCTCATACAGTTTCCGGCACAGCCTCATGGCATCTTTCTTGATGTAAGATTATTTTGTACATGAGGCGCAATAAACACAATATAGCATCAAGGGACTTCATATTAGTGCTGGATGGAACCTTAGAATTACGTTTACGCTCAGATATCAATAATCTGGAAATGTGGCGGGTCAGAAGTCGCTGTCGGAGGTGTAGAGTCCATAACTTCTGATATGATGAATTGAAAAGCTTAGACACGAGACAACGTTTTTGTAGCTTCCAAAATTCAAGCACATTGGCATTGGCTCTGATGTGGCGGGGTCATGGGTTCCCGCGGCAGAGATGTGTTTCTATGAAAGACCATCTGCTATTTATTTTTAATAAATAAATGCTGGGGGGATAGTTGCTCTGGGGTAACATGGTCATCTTGGAAACAAGACAAAGCTGAGAATAATGGTTCTGTTTCCTGCCCCAGCCCTTGAAGGCTGGTCTCAGAGGTGAAGTGTGATATAAGAGCCCATTTGTCTCTAGACATTTGTAGGCTATGAAACAATTCTGTTTTCAGTTGGTACCTTACAAAATATACATATAAGTTATCTATAAGAGCGCTAATTTGATGCTGACCTGTCCAGAGAGCTGTCTTGGGCACTGTAGCAATCTGCAAGTTGCCATTTGCCGCTTTGAAAGGCCTATGCAAGCAGATACTGGGGCTCTTTACAAGTATGGAGGTAAGGCAACAATGGTGCCAGTATCGCTACCAGCACTGTTGCTATCGTACCGCCAAACTACGAGGTGTGCTTGCGGTTCTCGCTCTGCCCGTCAGGTCCGACCTGGTGGGCAGTGCGGCACCCGCGAGCTTAACTCGAGGATGCACCGCCACTGTCTTGAACGGTGCCGGTTGTTAGACAGAATTATATGCAGTACCCTTTGGGAACACCACACACAATTAAGACTACAAGTGACAGTACAAATTCACCTTTGGTACAAGCCCGTGCTACACAGTAAAGTGGTAGCGGTGGCTGAGCAGCCAGACTTATCTCAAGAGTAAAGGGAGAAGTATCAGAAGTTACACAAAGGACAGCAATTACTATGATTCAAGCAAACACTCATTCAAGGTTTCTGAGTAAAAGAATATACATTTATTTACACCATCATTTATAAAACAGTTCACTAATATAAAGCAGCAGACAATCACAATCTTAATGCACTACACCACACCCAATCAATTCTGGACAAGTTAAGCTCCAAATGAAGTGTGAGCAAAATGGCACTCCAGCAATTTAAAAAGGGAGGGAAAGAACAAGGTTATCAAACATCAACAACACCAACAAGTGATAGGCGGGGCAATCTAGAAAAGGCTTACTACAACTAGGATTTATATCAAAAGGCCTTGGCCAATGTTAATGGTTCAGAGTCTTTGCAGAGGATCACACAGTTCAGAGTAGTTCGCGGTCAAGTCTTTGCCAAGAGTTCAAAACGAAGTTGGTCGGAGGAAAAGTTATTCAAAAGAGTAGAGAAGGACAAGCCTTTGGAGAGGTGAAAGATTTAAAACACTTTCACCGCGGTGAGACGGAATAAACGACTGGATTTGAACAGTACCTTAGACGAAGAAGAATGCTGTAGCTGAGGCGGTAGTTCCTGGCAGTTCCTGCAGGCTCACGGTTCCTGAAGCGACTGTCGGACTGACAAGAAGGAGGAAGACTGGAGGGTCCTGCGCTGCCAAGGGAAGAAGCCAGCAGCATAACAAAGCGTTGAATAAAAGGTGCACTCCTTAAAAGCACAAATGTACTTTCTCTCACTGGCTATTCGGTTTCCTGGAGCACAGCAAATTCGACCAGGCTGAAAAAGAGGTCCAAGGGCTTTGTGAGCTGGTTGGTCCCACCAGGCTCAAGGGGAGAAGACTCCTTGAGGATCTCCTCTGTCAACGAAGTTCAGGCGATTCTGACCTGCAACAGGGATTCACCGGGATGTCCAGTAGTTGCAGCAGTCGCCTTCCTTCAGCTTCTCGTTGGCTCTCTCGATCCAGTGGCGACTCTCCTTCCAAGTCCCAGACACCTATTTTTAAGCAGTTTTCCCCTATTCACACAGCCTGGCTGTCAATCACACAGCAGGTTGGCTGTTCTGGTAGGACAGCCACCTAGCCAATCAAACTAGAGTGTGACTTGGAGTTTCCAAGGAGACCCTGTGCAGGGGGCCTCAAACCCCTTCCTCACATCCTGTCCACCCAGACACTCAGGCACCTAAGGAGGGCTTCTGTGCAGAAGCCCGCCAAAGGACGGCGAACAAAGGAACCAAACGTGGTTTGGCGCGCAGAGTAACAAAACCTTTACAAAAAGAACTGGTGAATAAATCCCACCAGAACCAAATAAAATTAAAAGGGGTCCAGCGGATTAAAGTTCGAGGCTACCACCATAGTCTCTAACAGTACCAAACCTATTTTCATAGCTCGCAGTAAGATAACAATGGTAGATACCACCAGCCAAATCTTAGAGAAAGTGGAACGAAATAATGTTCCAGGAGAAACAGACAAAAAGGATAACCATTAACCCTTCCAGTACTCTATGGAAGATAGTTTGTACTGGGTCTGTAAATTTAAAAAGACTAGTAAAGTCAATGGCAACTTTACATGTTCTGGGAGACAGTAGTCAGTCCCAGAAAATGGAGTTCAATAGTGGGAAGTCTAAAAAGACAACCCGGTGTCTCTGCACTAAAGGTGCTGTGTGACACACAGTAACAAGATGATGCACATGAAGTAGGTGAGACTCCATAGTCCATGAGCACAAAATGTATAATACAGCAGAAACACATGTAAGAGTGGGAGACAAGGTTCACACTCTTATCAGGTGAAAACAAATAAATCTTAGAAATCCAGCAAAGCTGCTGAGGGACTCAGTAGGTAACGGAAATGAGCCATTCTGGAGAATTCTCCTTAACACCGGTGCATCGGAGCTCCCCATTCCCATTCATCCCTGTGGTGCCGAATGGGGATGAGGAGTCCCTTATTGCCAGCACTCGCGAATGGGCAATTACCACGTTCACCGACATCGGCATGACCCGGTAATTTCCCACTCGCGGGTGCTGGTAAAATCACGGGTCCGGTGGAAGCTGTGCCTTTGTTACAGGCACGGCTACCGCCAGACCCCTAATGAGTCCAACTGTCTTAGATGAATGGGACTCTCCTGTTGTTTTTTTTTTTTTTAAATATACTTGGAATTTTGGTTCGTGTACAGACTAATCCAAAACTGGGAGAAGTAAAAGGTTCTGCTAACCTAATCTGCACATCTTAGTGTGAAGAAGACAGCATTAGAGCCCTTCTATTATTCCCACATGGTGTAAAAGTGGTGCAGGAGAACCTGCCTGACTTGTTGAGCATTCTGAAAGTCTTGAGCTAAAACATGTGCCATGTGCCCTCTCATGCTACCAGTGCTGGAAATGTGAGTACAAATGTGAGGGATGTCTTATTACTGGGATTTATACAGTGCACGGATGCCAGTTGCATGGTCTCCAGGCACTCTGTAAGTTTTAAAAGAAAGTCGGGTAAGTTTGGTTAGTGGGAGGTGGGGGAGTGCAAATGATAGCTTTGCTGTTATGGTGCTGTATGCAGAAAAGGACGGTAGCAGAGCTCAGTGTGGGGGTGAGTTTCTCAATATTCTGCCTCAGGAACACAGAGGCATTTGTGTCTACAATGGAAAGCTTGTGAGCCCATAGGAGGAAATTCCTCGGACCCTTGTATGTTAGTTGGATGTAGAAATGCTGCCCCCCATTATTTGACATCAATTGGGAGGTACATTAAATGCTGTGTGAACTTTCTTCTGCTCATTGTCATGTACTGCGCTTGAGCACTGATGTTAAAATGTTAGTGGGTAAGGTTAGCATTGGTTGTCTTGAAACATCACGGAGGAGCATATAGTTTAATTGACCACAATACTTAGATGCCAGAGAGTAAACAATAACATCATGCAAAACACTGAAGGGTACCTAAGGCAAGACTTACATGTAACAACGGGGAGAGAGACAGCATTTAATATGACATGGTGGACAGCAGGGCTGGTAATGCATGGAACAATGAGTAGTAAAACTCATCCTGAAGTATGATGTTTGTGGCATTGGAAAGGAGTTGGAATGATGTGAATTAACATGTCAAGTCATAAAACCGCCTTCTTCTATAAGCAAGTTAATGCTTCTTGACTACCACTATGTACATTTTTGAGATTCTTCGTCTCTCAGTAGCGCCCCTGGCCCTGCGCTAATCTTGATGCATGTGGGATTGTTGGATTTCCAATGGAGGTGTTAATTTGCTGCTTTTCTACCTCTTACCATCCACAGACAATTGCTCTGGTTGAAGGTTTTAACTACACTATGAACACCATTATGGGATCCGGCCACCTTTATGTGAATACACCATCATTTTTGTATGTTTCGGGTTGAACGTATGTTTGTGAAAAAGGGTTTAAAGCCGGTCAGGATGAATGATTCAATGGTCCATACTTTTCTCATGTTCCCGGGAATTAGCATATTTTACATTCTATAGGTACTAAAAAGAATTGAAAACCCCAAATCTACCAGTATTATTTCCCCCTCTTTTGCAATCAACATTACCAGAGAAATAAAAACAATCGTATCATCTACCCTTATTTCTGATTTTCAATATTATTACTTATTTAGTACAGCTATCAGTTCTGATGAAGTCACTTGTGCCTAAATTACATATTTCTACTCTGCATTTTAAATATTATGATTTATCGTTGCATTAGTAATTGTATACACCTATATCATTATGTGAGGAGTTGTAAAAATAAAAGCTCAGGTGACACTGGGTGTAGTCTAACCCTTTACCGTTCTTGTGCTTTATGCTCCAGCATTAAAGAAACACGGCAGCTATTTTGGGATGCAACACCACTTTGTGATAGCTTCTGTAAGGAGAAACTTTCAGTGTTCCAATAGCACCACAAATTGGCCCACGTTGTCTTCCTTATGCTTATGGGAAATACTTATAGAAATATACCTGTACTTTTCTCAAATGATGGTGAAACTCGGTCAAACAACACCATCAGTCAAAAGAACAGCAATTCCCTCTATTATTTGGTCAACGAACCATCACTGACTGCATAACTCTACCAGATCCATTCAAGGTGAAGTCAAGGTGAAGGCCGAGGGGTATCAGGGATAAGCTTCTACCTGCACTGACATGTTGTCCAGTAAGGGATGAAGACTGACTCATCTAGAGCTGCTTCTACCCCCAAATCTTTCCCAGGACTCCAAGGTCACAGGTGGGCAGGCTAGCCACTAAACCCCATGCCATCATGTTTCACTGCCACTGATTGATTCTTATTTGGTTAGACTAATTTGGGTGCGTCGGTGCATAGTGAAATTCCACCTCTACTCCCCTCACACTCCATTCTCATGTGGATTCAGGCAATACAATACCTTTTGTTCCTTGGTCTTCATCTTGTCAACTTTGGTCTCAGAGGACAGGAATAGCCCTTTGGTATTTTCATTCAACAACATGGATGACAAGCTCACATTAGAAGCATCGTGCTACAGGAGAAAGAAAAAGCAAAGTCTTGCGGCTCATACAGTTTCAAGCACAGCCTCATGCCCGTCTTTCTTGATGTAAGATTACTTGGTACTTGAGGTGCAATATACACAACATAGCATCAAGGGACTTCATATTAGTTCTGGATGGAACTTTAAAATTGCGCTTACACTCACGTATTGCAGGCATATTCAGTGGCACCTATAAATACCACAGGTACCACTGAAAGATATTAATTCAGTTTCAAACAATCAATTATTTGAATAATGTGGTGGGACAGAAGTGGCTGTCGCAGGTGTACAGTGCCTAACTTCCGATATGAGGAATTGAACACCTAAGACAAGAGACAAGGTTTTTGTAGCTTCCAAAATGCAAGCACATTGGCATAGGCGCTAAAGTGTCTGGGTCATTGGTTCCCGAGGCATGTATGAGCTTCTCTGAATCACCATCTGCTATTTATATTTAATGTTTTCATACCGGGGGTATAGCTCAGTGGTACCATGCTTATCTTGGAAAGAAGACAACACTGAGCAGCATGGTTTTGATTCCCGTTGCAGGCCTTGGAGGCTGCACTTAGACATGAAGTGTGATATAAAAGCCCATTTGTCTACAGACATTTGGAGGCAATGAAACAATTGTGTTTTCAGTTGGTGCCTTACAAAATATATATAGATTGCATTTATAACACTGCTAATTTGAGGCTGACCTGTCGAAAGAGCTGCCTTAAGCACTGTAGCAATCTGCAAGTTGCTATTTTCCACTGCTTTGAAAGGCCTATGAAAGCAGATCCTATCTTAGATGAGAGGGACTCTCCTGTTGTTTCTTTTAAATATGCTGGGAATTATGGTTCTTGTACAGACTGACCATGAATCCAGAACTGGGACAAGCAAAATGTTCTGCTGTGCAGAATTGTTACTGGACTTTCCTGTTGCAGGAGGCACATGAAGCACACTAATCTGCATGTCTTAGTGTAAAGAAGACAGCATCCGTGCCCTTCTAATATTCTCACATGGTGTAAAAGTGGTGCAGGAGAACTGGCTGACTTGTCGAACATTCCGAAAGTCTTGATGTAAAACATGTGCCGTCTCATACCAATACCAGTGCTGGAAATGTGAGTACAAATGTGAGGGATGTCTTATTACTGGGATTCCTACAGTGCACTGATGCCAGTTGCATGGCCTCAAGGCACTCTATAATTTCTGAAAGAAAGTAGGGTAGGTTTGGTTAGTGGGAGGTGGGGGAGTTAAAATACAAGACAGCTTTGCTGTTGTGTTGCTTAATGCAGAAAAGGACGTTAGCAAAGTTCTGTGTTGGGGTGTGTTTCTAGGTATTCTGCCTCAGGAACATAGAGGTATTTGTGTCTACAATGGAAACCTTGTGAGCCCATAGGAGGAATTTGCTCAGACCCTTGTATGTTAGTTGGATATAGAAATGCTGCCCCCATTATTTGACATCAATTGGGAGGTACATTAAATGCTGTGTGAACTTTCTTCTGCTCTTTTTCATGTACTGCGCTTGAGCACTGACGTTAAAATGTTAGTGGGTAAGATTGGCATTGGTTGTCTTGAGACATCACAGAGGAGCATATAGTTGAATTGTCCACAATACTTAGATGGCATGGAGTGAACAATAACATCATGCAACACACTGTAGGGCACCTAAGGCAGGACTTACATGTAACAACAGGGAGAGAGACAGCATTGCATATGACCTGTTGGGACAGCAGGGCTGGTAATGCATGGAACAATGAGGAGTAAAAATCATCCTAAAGTTTGATGTTTGTGGTATAAGAAAGGCGTTGGAATACTGTGAATTCCTTTGTTGTTTGGTGAAGACTAAGCATGTCAAGTTAAACCGCCTTCTTCTATGAACAAGTTAATGCTTCTTGACTACCACTGTGTAAAATTTTGAGATTCTCCATCTCTCAGTAGCGCCCAGTCCCTGCGCTAGTCTTGATGCATGTGGGATTGTTGGATTTCCAATGGAGGTGTCAATTTGCTGCTTTTCTACCTCTTACCATCCACAGGCAATTGCTCTGGTTGAAGGTTTTAACTACACTATGAAGACCATTATGGGATCCGGCCACCTTTATGCGAACAGATCATTATTTTTGTATGTTTCGGATTGAACTTATATTTGTGAAAAAGGGTTTAAAGCTAGTCGGGCTAAATGATTCAACGGTCCATGCTTTTGTCATGTTCCCGGGAATGAGCGTACTTTACATTCTATAGGTACTAAAACAATTGAAAACTCCAAATCTACCCAGTATTATATTCCCCTTTTTTCAGTCAACATTACCAGAGAAATAAGCAGAATCCTATCATCTACCCTTATTTCTGATTTTCAATATTATTACTTATTTTATACGGGCTATCCATTCTGCATGAAGTCACTTGTGCCTTAATTACATATTTCTACTCTGCATTTTAAATATTATGATTTATCGTTGCATTAGTAATTGTATACACCTATATCATTATATAAGGAGTTGTGAAAATAAAAGGTCAGATGACACTGGGTGTAGTCTAACCCTTTACCGTTGTTGTGCTTTATGCTCTAGCTTTAAAGACACACTGTGCAGGACCTATTGGTTTGAAGGTGTTAATCAAGTCATGCAGAAAAGTCAGTAGGAATTGGAAGCGGCTGAGCTCTGGCATCAGTGTGGCTTGATTCTAACACGTAGCGTTACTCTGTTAGTCTGTTCCTACGTGCTACGTATCGTGAGCCAAGGTCCTTTCCTCTAGCTCTAACGAGGATCGGTAAGGATCAGCAAGGACTGGAACCTGGAGCCTAGCGAGGGCTGTGCAGACCACTGAGGACTGTGGAGGACTGTGGAGCCGGCAAGCGGTCAAGGCAAACAATCAAGGCAGCCAGGTACCTCCTCTCATAGGTTATCCTTCTGTAACCCCCCCCCGCAGCTATTATAAGCGAAGCACCGTGGGTGAAGGTACAGTGCTTTCACTCGTGTGAGTGACCCGCCTGAAATGATTTATCGCGGCTGGATGGGGGGACGAAGCACAATATATAATCTATTGAGCTAAGTCTGGGCTGTGATCACACAAAAAACCTTTGCCCTGACAAGCTCGCTCCAGCCTGCCTTCATTTTATTATTAATATTAAACATTCGATCTGACCGGGCAGTGCAGGGCTTGTGAAATACAACTGTGCTGCTTGGCTGCCACACATGAGAGACTGCGAGCCTTGCCTTCGATCCCAGTGTTAGGTGCAAGGCGCAATTTGCAGTAAAGACAAGTGCTAGTCTGCCACACCTGGGAGTCAGCGGGTATTGCCTTTGATCCCGGTGTAAGGCGCAAGGTGCACTTGCAGCAGCGACAAGCTATTTAATTTTCAAACTGTAAAAACAATACTATAGGAAAAGTGAGTAGATACTAATCATTACTGCTGCCTGGTCTCACCTGGGCACTGAAAAATACAATCTTCACTTCCCCATAAGATCTTCAAGCATCAAGTGCCTCCAATAGCGGTCACTCTAAAGCTGACTCAGAGGGACCATTATATTGAGTGGGACCGCAAGACTTATTATGCTCACAGTTAACAAGTTTTCTGCGACAAGATATAATCTACGCAATCAGAGGGACAGGACCCAGACGGCTAGCACTAATAGAGACAAGGGAACAAAAACAGCACCTGTGGAAAAAGGTGTGATTACAGACTTTTTCTTCCCCCCTTGCACTTCCATCATATCTATCATACCTCCGACAGGGGAGACTGAAACTGGCAGCCACAGTATGAATAACACCAATGATGGTTTAGGGGATAGTGCAATTGACAATAACTCCTTACTGGAACTCTTCTTATCCATGCAGAGATCCATGACCCCCTTATTAGGAAGCGGTACTCGGACCCAGACTGGAGGCACTCAACAGCCTGCCTTAGTCTCACAATGAGAAATATATAATAGACTATCTCCCTCAGCCAACCTGGACGTACCCCTGGAGACATCTGAACCAGACAGTAGTGGAGACCAGGGGGAAAGCCGCACGACCCTGGTGGAACTTCAATCCTCGGTTGCATTGCTACAATTTGCACTTAATATTCTCCTCAAGATGTGTGGGAGGATATTGGAAATCACCCTTACCCTACCGACAGGAAATACAGCAAATAATATCAACAATAGCAAATTGGTGCCTGTGCAGAAGGAAGGGAATATCACTCTCCCTGAGTGTCCGGAGATAGCTGGCTCGGAAATAAACACTACAAATAACTTGGATGTATACTTCTCACGAAAGCAACGACGAATGGCCAGAAGAGTGATCACAAGGAAAAAGCCTCAAACAGTGACCATAACTTTACCTGATACAGCAGAGCCAGAGGGGGAAATTTCATAACCCACTGAAGGGAGCACTCCCAAAAAGGGACTGAGAAAAACTAAACAGAAATCGGCCCATGCCCGCAAACGCACCTCAGGAAAAGAGGGTAAGCTGACTAGCTGGCTCATCCTCGATAAGAGTAATACTGTATATGCAGTTGAAGAGGTGGAGTTAGAACCATCGCTTTGTTTAAGCGAGCAGGACGCAAACCCAGCTCCGAACATTTCAAACACTGAACTAATCGTATTACCTCAATTAGACGATGTACCTCTTCCGTCACCTGAGGATAAAGTTAATACTATTCTGCCCAACTGCGGAAGGACTTGCATTATCAAGAACTTGTACCAAACTAGTAATCACGATTGGATCACTAGATCAGCATTGATGACCAGACTTCACTCGATTCCACAGCAGAGAGTGTTGAGATCTGAAGACTTCGAATTTGTTGAACCATTGGAAGTAAAGAACTCTAATACATCGGCTATACACTGTAAGCTTTTAGCAACAGCAAACATGATACGCAACTTCAAAACTAGTTTGCGGGAAGCCGTCATCGAAGTGGACGCTGATCCTAATACGGCCGATCCTAAATGGCCAAAGGTATTGCCAAGCAACATCTCTGAAGAAGCTATGATACCCCAGCTACCTAAAGGCAACATTGTGCAAATGGCTGATATACAGAATGTCCTCAAGTGGCTCGCCGAGTCACTCCCCATTGTGACACTAAGACAATGAGAGCTATGTTTGATCACATGGAACTGTCGGGGATTTAGCCACCTATTAGCCGTGAATGGCTCCATCCCCCGGTTAGCAGGGCACACCTGTATTTGTCTCCAGGAGACGTGGCTTACCTCTCTGGCCCTTTTAAACGGATACACTATCCACCAGGAACTTGCTAAAAAGGGACAGCAGGGAAGACCACATGGGGTCTTCTTATCGGGATATTACATGCATTAAAGTCTACTCATATTCATTCCAATATGGATGAGTTTGTGCTAGCGGTTGAGATGGATCTACCCGGTAAAGACAAAGTTGACAAAATGCTAGTGATTAGCCTCTATAATCCCCCTGGATCCTCCCACAGAGACCTCATTCAGGAAGCTTGTCATGGTCTGTTGATTGACTGGATGAGAGTTCCAGAAAATGATCTTGTAACATTTGCTGGTGACTTTAATTGCCATTTAACGGGTAGCATGGGTAGTTGTCACAATCCTCGGCTGAAGAACAGAGGCAAATTGTGGCATTCAGCTGCAAATCCAGAGGGATTATTATGGCTTAACATTCTCAAATCATGGGATTTCGAAATGTTAAATGGAAGAACCAGCAGTGATTATCCAGGGCAGCCAACATGGTCTAATGCAAAATCCAGAAGCACACTCGATTACATTTTTGTAAGCCCTTCCATGGCCACTTGGGTCACTGACATGAGGGTTAACAAGAATGATTGGAGCGATCACGCTATGCTCACATTAACATTTAACTTCCCAATCGCGAAAAAACAATCAGGCCCAATTCCAACCATCAAAAATGGTACACACCAGAACTGACTAACGTAAAAAAGGAAAAAAAACCTTAGAGAAATCAATGGCAAAAAAAAACAACTGACGACAATAAGATCAGTTGGAAGTCACTAGAAAAATATATAAGAACAGCATTAATGAAGCAAAAAGGAACTACTTCAATCGTCAAATTGAAGCATCCGCAAGTTCAGCAAGTAAACTCTTTGACATACTGAAATCCATTGACAAACCTCAGGCCCTGGTCCCCAATTTCAATCCTTCCCAACTAGAATGTGATGACACTCAGATAGCGTTCGCTAATAAAATCACCAAAGCGGGAGAATGAATTGCATCTGTCCTTGAGACCAAGCCCCAACCTAACCCCTCAGTCGAATTGACGGCTGACAAGGAGAAAGAGAAATTCCAATTTCAACTAATTTCTATCGATACCATGAAAAAAGCACTTGCTTCTATGAAACCATCGTCCTGCACGGAAAACAAGCTTCCACCTAAAATTATACTTGAACACCCTGACATTTTCGCTCCTTTATTTACAAAAATTGTAAATTCATCTTCCCGTAACAAAATAGTGCCAGTTAATATTAAAAAAGTCACTGCTACCCCACTTGTAAAAAAACCCAACTTAGACCAACGTGACCCTAACAACTTGAGGCCCATTACGAATTGCAACTTCACCCTTAAGGCCATGGATAAAATCGCTACAGCTCAACTACAGGAATATGTAGATAAAAACGAGTTACTACATCCACAACAATCCGGCTTTAGAGCCGTACATAGCACAGAGACAGCAATGCTAGATTTACAAACGAAAATGCTGGAAATAATGGACAAGGGCAAAGCCGGCTTACTAGTGCTTTTAGACCTTAGTGCCGCGTTTGACCTGTTAGACCACCAGCTACTACAACAAGCACTAGCCAAAACTGCAAATTGCTCCAATGAAGCAATAATCTGGCTCACCTCCTTCCTTGACAATAGAATGTCACGTGTCCACTGGGGAGACAAATTCTCAACCGAACATAACATCTCGTGCGGAGTTCCTCAAGGAGCCAGCCTGTCACCTCTGCTCTTTAATATCTACATACTCCTCCTGTGTGAATTTCTAGAACAACTTCAAGTGTTTTTCACTAACTACGCTGACGACACCCAGCTAGTCATGGAATTGAGCGGTGATTATGTTAAGGACAGTATTACACTGAACACCCTCTACAAGAATATCAAAGAGTGGATGAACACTAATTGGATGTGCCTTAGCAGCAACAAGACTGAGTTAATGGTATTTGGATCCAATCAGGCGCGCGCTAAACTGACATCTGACTATAAGGCATTTCAAATCAAGGAATCTTGCATTGAAGTAGCTGTTAAGGTTAAAACACTTGGCATGACGCTGGAAGCTACACTTAACGCAGATGCTCAAGCTATGTATGTCTGCAACTACTACATTAGACTCCTCAAAGCAATCAGACCCCTTCTCAATGAAAAGAATTGCGCCACTATTGCCAGAGCCACCATTTTATCACGTTTGGACTGTGGTAACACGCTCCTTGCTGGTGCCAGCAAGCAAAGCTTACACAAGTACCAACTTATTCAAAATCAGGCGATAAGAGTTATCAAACAAAAATCTAGGAGAGATCATATTGGCGAAGCTAGACGCGACCTACATTGGTTGAAAATGGAAGACCGCATAAAATTCAAGTCCTTGTGTCTAACCCATAAATGCCTTTATGGAAAAGCAACTGCCTACCTTAAGACCAAACTTATACCCTACAACCCAACCAGAACATCAAGATCTGTAGCCAAGGGTTTGATAACAACTAAATTCAAAAAAGAACTAGGTCTCTTAAGAGCCTTCCCCACCCGTGGGGCAGCTTTCTGGAACAAACTACGAATAAGTCTCAGACTGGAAACTAATCTATACTCATTCCGCAAAAAACTTAAAACCATGCTCTTTAAGTAATCCTGGATAAGATTCTCCGTCTACTGCTGCCTTAATCCCTCTTTGCACTGAATCGTCCCTTCTACTGTTTTTGTTTTCTATCGTATGTCCGTGTCTTCACGTGTGTGCCCCGATGCTTGCGAGCAGTTCGGTGCAATACAAATAAACAAATAATTAAAAAATAAGTCCAAATTATGCGACTGGATTGACAACTTTGCTCATCTTGAAGATCTGAAATGCTACAAATTTGTCCCACACATGCGATATACCTTTAAGCAATCACTGCCATACTTGTCTCTCTGCCCTTCACCTCGTCTGAGACAATTCATCCTTCTAATGAGGATTGACCAACTGCCGGTATTGGCTATCGCTGAAATTATGAACAATCTTCCTATACTAGAACGCTACTTCCGGCTCTGTATGATCAAATCTGAGTCTGAATCTGGTAAACACGTCCTAACGTTTTGTCCTCCTATGCTAAAAACCTACTTAACATTGTATGGTGACTTTGTCCATAATGTGGATCATATAAGTAGTAATGACTTCTGGCTAAGGGCTGTTAATGCTATCGGGATGAAACTTCATATTGCAATGTGTAACGTATGGCTGATTGTAGATATCCTGCTGGGTATACGATATAGGTTTTGTAGTGCTCCGTTGATAAAACCTCATGAGTGAGAATTAGTGTTAGAGAGAGAAAGTAACACCCAGGAATAGACAAGTGTCTATATTAGCAACCCATTTCTTAGAATTGTTTAGAATCTTATGAATGCGAAATGGGCATAGGTGAACAAAGTTTAATGCTTGAGTATTGTTTATATAGTATGCAGACTTGTATACTTGTTTTCTTCTTCTTTTTCTCTCTATTCTTTAGCCTATTTTCTTTTTATTTCTGCACTGACATTTTATTCCAATTTGCACTGTAATGTATTTTTTTTTTTTTTTTATTATTTGTTTGTAATTCATAAAATTGAATTTTTACAAAAGGTTGAAGACAACAACAGCAACAAGTGTGATGCGCCTCGAGCTTTCGTGTCGTTGTGTCAGATTCCGGTAGGATCAGGGCTGCCCCTTTCAGTTCAGTAGAGTGTATAAGAAATGTAAGTGTAGACTCAGATGGGCCTAGGTGTCCGGGGGGGAACAGGTGCCGAAGGAAGCTAGATCTTCTTTATTCAACATTTTTGAAGGGGAGAGGATCCTTCGGGAACTGTGCTCTCGCTCGTAGTTTGTGAGCTGGAACTGATCATTTCAAGGGCATTTTCCAGGATTTTGACAGTCGCAATTGTCCATCTGGTTTTTTCCCCCGACATTAACCTGTTCCACCAAATAAGTTCTTCTTCCTCTCCGAAAGACGAGTGTTCACAGATTAATGTCGACAGATAGGTGGCTCGAATTTTTCTCACGTTAGGACATTCAAGTAAGCGATGTTTGATTGATTCTGTCGTGGCAGAGTTATGGCAAAGGCGACAGGTAATGTCAGGCGAACTGGATCTAATTGCTAAGATTTCTCTCGTCGGCAGGAGGTTGAAACGAGCTCTCATGAAGAGTTTTCTTAGCTGTTGGCTTGGAAACTTAGAGCAGTATGGTATGGGTACCTTGAGTCTATTAAAGGTAGGTGGGAGATCTTTGGTCAGTTTATTTGATTGAGCTTTCGACAAGGTCAGGATCCAATCCTGATCCTTTAACTTTCTTTTTACTCTTTCAGGATTTTGCTTAAGATCTTCCACTGAGCATGCGATATCTGCTAGCTTCCCTTTTAAGTTTTCTGACCATGCATTTAGATTTGTTGTTCGCTGCTTTAAGATTTCATCAACGAAGATTTTGTAGATTAATGGGCTGTCTGGTATTAAGGTGTTTCTGAAGAGAGTGAGAGCGTGTTGCGTCACCGTTGCTTCTAACGACTGTAGGCCCAAATCTCGTCTGATGAGATCCATCGAGGTGGAATTTGGTAGTCCTAAAACTGCTTTCCAAATCAGGCTTTCTAATCTGCGCCAGATGCTATTTGGAATGGTCAACGATGCTCCCATACCGTATGTGAGTGTAGGCACCACTTTTCCTTTGTAGAATTCAATAGCTGGTTTAAGTGAGAATTTACCAAATCTGTTGTTAACTGTTTTCATTTGGGCTACGAGGTTGCGCGCTTTGTCCCATAAGGCTTGTTGCATCGTGGCCTCCCTGGCTGAGTGGTCGATGTGTATCCCTAGGTACTTGATGCTGGTAACCACCTCAATAGGTATTGTGTCCATGGTCCATGTGAAGTGGGGTTTGGTCTTTTTTCCACTTTTTCCGATTATCACGATTTTTGATTTCTCTTTGTTGATTTTCATGTTGTTCTTTCCCATGTACAGGGCCAGGTTGGATAATTGGCGTTGAAGTCCGATCTGGGTCTGATCTAATAAAATTAGATCGTCGGCGTACATGAGCCGTGATATGTGCTCGTTACCCAGCTTCGGTGGTGCCATCTTAATGCCAGCTTCTGTGTCTTTCATATCTCCTAAGAAGGCGATGAATAGTTGAGGGGCCATCGGGCAACCTTGTTTGACCCCTCTCTCTACAGATATCTCCCTTGACAGAAGACCTTGGTTATTTAGCCGGATTCTTAATTTGGTGTTGGTGTGTAGAGCCATCACTGGATCCAATATTTCCGGAGGGCAATGCCATTTTTCCAGTTTGTCCCAGAGCTTTTGCCTGTCGACTCTGTCAAAAGCCTGGGACAGGTCCACAAAGGCCAGAAAGAGAGTTGGTGCGCCCTGTTTGACCCTAGCTTTTAAGATGTTGAGAAGAAAGATGTTGGCAGACGTGCCCCCCCTTTTAAGAAACCCATTTGGAAGGGGTCATACGCCGGCGATTGATTGGCCCAGTTCCTAAGGTGGGTCAGAAGCAAGGAGGCGAAGATTTTTCCAATTATATCAAGGAGAGCGATTGGTCGGTAATTTTCTGGATCTTCTCTGTTCCCTCGTTTAAAGATCGGGACAACCACCGCGTTGGTCCATGAGGGTGGGATGGTTCTTGTCCTGACGCATTGAGTAAAAATGGCGCTGATCAAGATTGACCATTGCTCAGGGTTTTGTTTAAGATCGATGTTAGAGAGGCCGTCAGGTCCTGGAGCTCTTGATTTTTTCAGTTTAAGAATAATCTCCTTAATGTCATCTTTAGAGGATAGGTTGATCCAGGTCTGCGATGTGCTCCTGTTTCTGTCCGGCGAGATTTGGCCCGGAGTTCCAAACAGGTTTTCGAAATGGTTTGCCCACCGGTTTTCAGAAACTGTATTGGCCATATGCAGGGGTGTTTTGTTTGCAGATTTTTTGATGAGAGCCCAGAAGTCTCCAGTCTTTTTTGAGCATAGGACCCGGAGCATTTCTTCGCCGTCTCTTTGGAACATTTTGTGTCTATGAGATCTTAACCATGCTTTGTACACACTGATTTCCTTCTTCCATCTGTTCCAAGTGTTTGGTGAGTTTTCGTTTTTTGCTTTTCTCTTCAGCTTTCTCAGCAGTCTTTTCTTTTCTGCGACCTTTGCATCGAATACGTGGAGGTTTTTTTTCTTTTGTAGGCTAATTCCTAATTTGGGCTTCCGGTATTGTAGAAGGAACGGCAAGTAGTCTGGATTTTGATTCAAGGCTTCTTTGCTCCCAAAGCGCACTGTGTATTCGTCAGTGATTCTTACCAGGTTTGTCGCTGTCATATGGACACGTGTTTGTTGATTGTTGGATGCGATTTGGTAAGAATAATGATCGTTTACCGGACTTTGTGTCTTCCATTTAATTTCCAGTAAGTTGTGGTCGCTGTCTTTGGTCTGGACCACTGAGTATTCTACAATACGATCCGCCAGACTGTGTGACACAAAAAGTCGATGTTAGCACTGGATTTACCCCGTTCCCAAGTGGGGTTACCAATCTTCCAGGAATGAAGCCTTGAAACATCATGAAAGTTTCGCGATTTCATCAGCGACAACCATGAGCGCCCTCTTTTTTCGGCTGGAGTTTTGGGCGTTAAGACCTGATGTTCAAGCTCATAGTTGCAGTTTGCGTTTAGGTCACCACATAATATTATGTGGAAATCTGGAGCATCTGATGTTATGTCGTCAATTGTGTTAGCAACTTGGTTGCAAAAATCTTCTATAGAACTTTTCGCCGGGTTCCAGTAGACCGTGATAAGTACCAAGTTTTCTCTTACGGTTGAGTTTGGATGGTCACTCGCTTCTTCCCATTCGGTTTGTATGGCTAAGATATCTCGAGACGTCTTCAATGTTTTCTTTAAGGAGATTCCCGACCTAGCTTTTACTGCAATTAATAGGCCAGAAGACGGTCGTCCCAGGATGCCTTTTGACGCGGGGGAGAACGCTATTTCGAACCCGTCGAGCAGTGGTTTCTCCATTAGCCAGTGTTCTTGGAGGCATACTACATCGTACGCCCCCAGGTCTTGGTTATCCGGGTTTGCCAGGTGTGAATGCCCTCTAGTATTCCATGAAGCCATCGAGATCAGGTTGGGCAAGTTCTTTACGTTAGTGTCGTTAGATGCAGTTGGGGTCGGCCGATGGCTACTTTCTGGTTGCTATTTCTCGTTATGCCTTTTGAGCGTACTTTTTAGCCACGACCATGGGCCCTTTTGACGGTTGTCTGAATGGATTTCGCCGTCCTTCTTCTCGTAGTTTGTTTTCATGGTGTTTCTGTCTTCCGGGCGTTCATTAGTGGGTCGTCTTGTTTTGAAGTAGCGCCTCGCGTCCGCATCGTGGCGATCCGTTTTCCGTCTGGAACGTGACTCGCTTCTGGGACGAGTGTATGGAGCATAACTTCTCTCTCCACTAGTCCAACGACTCAGTTTACCATCTTTCTCTTTTAGTGATTTCCTGTTATAGCGATCAGTCCGACGGGCTCCTTGAGGCCGTGTCCCATCTTGTTAGCTCAATCTACCAACATTTGTCTTTTCGTGCCTCGACCTTTTTATTTCTTGTAAGGTAAAACCAGCTTTCCTTAATTCCACGTAGGCCGCTTCTGGCATCACTTTTAATGAAGAGGTGAAGATGTGTATGTAGCTCTTTGCTTTCTGTTCACGATGATATGGTTCAATTAATGGAAAGTCATCCGATTTCAGATGTTCAAGACATCTGATCTTACACAGGATTTGAAGAACCGTTTTCCTATTCAGAATCATGAATTTCATTTGACTTGAGGTCTGTTCTATTTTGAACACTCTAGCTTCTCTTTTGAAGTTTTGTCCGTTTCCTGAGCTCTCCAAATTTCGGGGAATTGGGTTTGTCCTAAGTTCGTCTTTTGGCGTTACTCGAGGGGAAACATCGGTGTCTCCATTGGAAGATTTCTTTCGGAGCTTAGGTGTTCCGGACCAGGACAACTTCGAACGCTTCGTGGCAATGTCCCCCTCCGTTTGTTCCCCTCCTCTTTTTGCGTCCGTTTTTCCATCTGGCACTGCTGTCGGGGGACGCACAAGATCACTTTTATAAGACTCACGACTCTTGTTTCCGCCATCATTTCCTTCCGGATCTTCGTATGTCGAAAGGTCCATTAAAGGGCTCGATCGAGCCAACTCGTCTATAGTTCTAGGAGATTTTGGGGATTGCACACGTGAGTCCAGAATCTCGATGGCATCGTGGTTTGTGTTTACCAGGCTGCAAGGTGATTTTGTTCTTTCAGCTTCTGTCGTCAGCCGTATGTTTGCATCTGCCTGGCCTGTTTTAACAATTAATTGATTGCCATTCGCGGTCACGTTGAAGGACTGCAGGACCGCTTTTTTCTTTGTGGTTACCTTTTCACGTTTGTTCAGTATTTTAGCTTCTCGTACTTCATTTGAGTTTGCATAGGGGCATTTGTTGAGAGTTAGTTCAAGCTCACCTGCGCCAGATTATTGACATTGTTGTGATGCTGTTTCTTTTAGTTTTTTCACCGTCTTTTCCGGCCCTTGTCTTGCTGGTTTATTCTTTACTGAGTTTAGATGGGTCCTTTCCTGTTCTTCCCATCTCTTGTTATGTCTTTCTTCGGTCGCGGTAATGTAACCTTCCAGGAAGTCGATCTTGGATTGCATTTTGCATAGAATGGCCGTATTGTCCTTTGACACGTCATATAATGATTTGTATAGTTTACAAAATGGTGCGAGGGCTATAGTTAAGGCTGACATGATCGTCGTCAGATCTTGTTTTTTTGTTGGAGATGGTCTTTGGGTGTCCATCAAAATTTCACTATGTCTTCTGTGTTTTGCCGGAGTCTTCTGAAGATCTCGGCTAGAGCTTGGCTCAACGGGTGTGAATGTAGGATTTCCGCTCAATGGGTCGATTAGGCTAGGTTCCTCCTCTTCGCGATCTGGCTCCTGGGTCGAAGACTTGAGCTCCGACGTGGTTCGTTCTCTGACGTGTTTGGTCGCTCATATTGGACGTTCGATTTGTTTTTGACCCATTGCCACTCGATCTGTCCGTTTCTTTTCCTTCGGTTAGGTGAGAATCTTTGAGTTGACTTTTGTCGGTATCGATTGCGCTGTTTTCATGAAGTTTCTGGTTTCTACTCATCTTATCCCGTATTGATCGGGTGAGTGGAGACTCCTGATTTGTTTGGGACGGTGAGGCTCCGGAACCGACTGCGCCCCACCTTTGAGGAGTAGAAGGGTTGTAGTGATCACCGGTAAGATCGATGGAATTTGCAGGTTCCTGTCCCTCAGTTTGGTCCATTTTTGAGGAATTAACATCTTTGGTCTTTATGTTGACGTTACATTGAGTTTTGTTTGAATCACAGTTTGTCGGGCTGAGTGTCTCGAGGTCTGATTTGAACGGTTACTTGTTTGCACTTATTATGTAGTGATCCTGTCCCGCAGAGGTTCTTCTGGATTTGAAGGCAGGCAAAGATCCTTCGATCACCTCTAGAATTTCTGCGTCCGTAATTTCGTCGTTTGTTTCCATTTTTCGTTTTGATTGTTGCTTCCTAAAGTAAGTGTGGAATGCGTTTGGCTTAGCGTATGGTGAACTCTTTTCTTGTGTCTCAACACCTTTTTTTTTTTGTCCCATGTTGAATTTAGTAGAATCTTTTCCGGCTGCCTTTTTTTGTTTCTGTGATGTGGGACTTGCTTCCGAATTATTGGATTTTTCTGACCTCTGTGTCTGGATTTTTTTTCTTTTTAGAGGTTTTATATACTTTCTTTTGGTGCTTCCTTGCTTATGGGCCTTTATTGACTCTAGTGCCCCTATCTGACCTGAGGAATTCAGGTCAAGCCCGTCGCCTCTGTCATTGGTTAGGTCTGTGAAAGGTTCGACTGGCCGGGTCGGGCTTTTCGCCTTGGCTTTTAAGTTATCTGTGGCTGGTCGCTCCACAACTCGTGTAAAGGCACTGTTTGTGTCCCGACTCGGATTTGGTTTCCCTGTAGGTAGGGCGTCTGTGACTGCCGTCATATACGTTGTTGAGTTGTTATGGGGACAGGCAGGCGTCATGTGGTCTAGTGGTTGACCATCATCTGTTCTTATAGAAGGACCCTCTTCCGTTATAATTCGAGGGTAAAGGCACGTTGCCGTAGGGGATCTCTCAATCTCAGTGACTGCCTGTTTCCGTACGGAAGGCCCCCCGGTGTCAAGGCACGGGGACAAAGCAAGATCCATTGCGACACACCCTTCGGTGTCTCTCATTGGGAAACCTCTCACCAAGGCGGACCTCTGATCCGCTGTTTTGTTTTTGTTTAAGTTCGTCCTCGGCGGCGATGATGTTTGTGTGACAGAGACCAGTCTCTGGGGGGGTAGGATTCGTCCCTCCACCAAGTGAGTTCCGCCCACACTCCTCGGACCGGCATCTCCGCCCTTCTTTTCGCCTTTTTTAAGACTACAAGCCACCACCAGGGGGGAAAGCTTTGCCGAAATCGGGTCTCCTTGGAAAAGTCCCTTTGCTTTACTTCGCAAAGTTCTGTATGACTCGGTGAGGATTGGGTTTACCCCCCCCTCCACCGCGTCGGCCCCTACCTCCAGGGTTTGCTGCGCCGCGTCAGGGTTGGCGAGGAAACAGGTTGGAAATATCTTCAGCTTACCGGATGACGTGTCCGTTTTTGTATGATGCGGATTGAACGTTTGAGGACGCTGATTTACAGTCTTACGCGTCAGCAGAGGACCAGTTCGCCGGGACCGCAAGGGAACACCAGGGAACACGGGAAACACTCTCCACACTCCGCTACGCTCCGCTCCGTGTAGCTAGGAGTTTTTGTAGGCGGGCTCCTCCTCTTCCTTCACGATCCACGTTAGGTAATGTATTTATATGTTTTAACCAAGTTGGAATAGTAATTACTTTTGGCAACTTGTATTGATGTATGAAATGTTGAAAGCTTATGTTAAGCTATAATATATTAATAATACATTAAAGTTAAATTAAAGTTAAAGACACACTTCCCCTTAATCTAGGCAGCTAGATGGGAATGTAACGCCACTTGATAATAACTTCTGTAAGGAGAAACGTTTCAGTGTTCCAATCACACCACACATTGGCCCATGCTTGTGGGAAATGTTTATAGAAATATGTTTTTACTTTTCTCAAATAAGAAGGTGAAATTCCATCAAACAACACCATCAGTTAACAGCACACTGTTACCTTCTAATATTCGGCCAAAGAACCATCAATGACTGCGGACATCTATCAGATCCATTCAAGGTGAAGTCAAGGTGAAGGCTGAGAGGTATCAGGGATATGTTTCTACCTGCACTGACATGTTGTCCAGTAAGGAATGAAGACTGACTCATCTACAGCTGCTTCTACCCCCAAATCATTCCCAGGACTCAAAGGTCACATGTAGGCAGGCTATCCACTAAACCCCATGCCATCATGTTTCATTGCCACCAGGTGATTATTATATGGTTAGACTCATTTGAGTCCGTGAGTGCACAGTGAAGTTCCACCTCTTCCCACCTCACACTCCATTCTCATGTGGATTCAGGCAATACAATACCTTTTGTTCCTTGGTTTTCATCTTGTCAACTTTGGTCTCGGAGGACAGGAACTGCCCTTTGGCATTTTCATTCAACGACATGGATGGCACGCTCACATGAAAAGCATCGTGCTGCAGGAGAAAGCAAAGTCTTGCGGATAATACAGTGTCCAACACAGCCTCATGGCCGTCTTCATATAAGGTTACTTTTTATATGAGATTCAATATACACCACGTAGCATCAAGGGACGTCATATTAGTGCTGAATGGAACTTTAGGTTTACGCTTACACTCAGATATTGTGGGTATATTCAGTGGCACCCATGAATATCACAGGTACCACTGAAAGAGATTAATTAAGTTTCAAACACCCAATAATCTGGAAATGTGGTGAGAAAGAAGTGGCTGTTGCAGGTGTACAGTGCCTAACTTCTGATATGATGAATTGAAAACCTTAGACAAGAGACAAGGGGCCTCATTACGAGTCAGGCGGTAACCGTGCCGGAAAACTGGCAGGCTGCCGCCAGACCGGTAATTCCATTCCGCCTCCATGATTGCAGAAATCATCGGGGCATTACAACCCCGGTGACCCGGTAATTCTGGAGGTGGAATTCTGTTAAGCCCCATTCCCATGGAGACCGATAGGACTCCATGGGTATGGGGACCATGGAAACATCGATTCTGTCTATGACAGAGCCAGTGTTTCCATGTCCACCTGCAGGCGGGTGGTGTTACTTTCGCCCGGTCATACCTGGCGGGAGTGACACCTTCTGCCTGCAGTACTCAGAATCAGCCGGTCCGGAAACAACAGTGCCTCAGATTCTTTACGAGTCCAGATCCGTACTTCAATCAATTTTATCATATTGGTGAAGACCCTTAAACATGATGCCCCATATAAGCCTTGCTAAATAATGATGTAAATACATGAATGAAGTTTATGGGTTTATAATGATTTGTTCAAAAGAGTGCAATGACTATTGTTTAGTGCATGTTTTATTAGATAATGTTATGTTAGCTTAGCTAGTGGCCACCCTGCTTCACAGCGACCTGACCTTCGTCCCTCCTGGATGACCACAGCAACAGCACGTGATGTTCACCCTCCCGCCAAAGGAACAATCAATCCGGACGAGATAGTGCCTCCATGGACCTATAGTTCTATAATGCCTACCAATCCTGCACTGAGTTAGTACCGTATGTTAGTTGCATCATCTATGACGATCTTCTACTTTATAATGTCATGTAAATGCAATGTTTGCCAGAGTGTTCTCGGGCAGCAGAGTTCTCTGGATGTCAATTTTATATAAAGATTTTGAACTCTCGCAACCTGTCCTCTGAGCCTCATTCCCCGTCGTGCCTCACTTATTCTTATTGCACGTGGTAAGACACAGAGGGCTCTTATAGCATTTTGACTGGGCTTTTGTTTATAGTCACTCCCAGGTATTTAAATTCCTTGACCAATTCCAATTTCTCTTCTTTTAAGTTCCACCTCATCTTTTCCACCCTTCTCGCAAGGATCATGATTTTAGTATTATTGATGTTGATTTCTAGATCGTTTCTTTTAGTGTAGTTCGTCAAGCTGTCTAGTTGTCGCTGGAGATCTATGTTTGTGTGATCCAGCAGGATTATTTCATCTGCATAGATGAGGCAGAGGATTTTTTCTTCGCCCACTTTGGGTGGGAAAGATCTTAAGTTCTCCTCTATTTCTTTGATATCTGCCATATAGGGGTTATAGAGGGCACCCCTGTTTCACTCCCTTTGTTGTTTTTATTTCATCAGAGAGTTGCCCAGTGCAGTTTAGTCTCAACCTCATTGAGGTGTTGGTGTACAAAAGTTTGACAGGTTCAAGTACTGAATTAGGGCATTTCCATCTTGTAAGCTTGGGCCATAGTTTTCCACTATTGATTCTGTCAAATGCTTGCACTAAATCAATGAAAGCGATGAAAATTCCAGGGTGACCCTCCATGACTTTTGATTTCAATATGCTGATCATTATGATGGTAGCTTGTGTGCCCAGTTCTTTTTACAAATCCTGTCTCTAGCGGATCCCCGTGCTCTGTCCCAGGCTGCCAGTTTGTCAAGAAGTAGGGACCCGAAGAACTTTCCCACCACGTCGAGCACAGCTATTGGGCGATAGTTATTTGTAACATCTTTCATGCCTTTTTTAAAGATTGGGATAATGTTTGCTTGTCTCCATGGTGCTGGGATTGCTCTAGCAGTAATGCATCTCCTGATGATTTTACTGATCAAGTCAGCCCACTCGGCCTGCTTTGTTTTCAATTGAATATTGGTAATCCCGTCAGCTCCGGGAGCTCTTGAGTTATTAAGCTTTTTTATCTTGGTCATGATCGTTACCTGATCGTATTCAATATCCAGGGAGGTTGTTGGGTGTTGTTAAGAGCGCTCTTCGTGTCATTAGTCTGATGGAATAGCTCCCTAAAATGCTCTACCAAAGCGTTTGCACTTACAGAGTTTTGTAGATTTATTTCTGAAGAGAGTGAAGCACTTTTTACCAGTGACCAGAAGTTGTTGGATTTTCTTTTGGCAAGTGCTCTCAGCATGCTTTCTGAATCCTCTTGGTATAGATTGTATCAATGGCTCCTGAACCAATTTCTATACGATCTTCTGGCTTTTCTTGCTTGCACTTGGTTGCCTTCTGAAGGATGGATTTTTGCGTGTCTTGTCACTCGTCTCATCACACTTTTCCTTTCTCTTAGTTCACTATTGTAGGCGTGTTGATGTTGTTGGAGATGGTAGTTTTGCCTCCCTTTCCCCCGGTATTAGGTAACTCTATTATTCGTTTTATTAACCTATGCCTTTTTGCTCCTACTTCAAATGCTCTGAATGCCATTTTGCTCCTACATCAAAGTAGTTTAAATGTTTCAGAACTGGTTAGTATGAAGTACTGTAGTATATTTTTGTATGATATTGATTGCCTCCTTTTAGTGAATGTTTTCTAACTGACTGTGTAATAAATTAATAAGTGTTTTACTAAGACACCTTGAGTATAAGTGTATATCTGAATACTTGTAATTTTATACCTCTGTGTAACACCCTTACAAGCTCACATTCCCTCTTGAGATAAGCCTGCCTGCTCAGCTCGCTAACGAAAACTGTGTGGTACAGACTTATACCAAAGGATGGTTTTCCTTACACCTGTAGTCCGAGTTGTGTGTAGTGGTCCCAGAGGGTACGGCATACAAACTTTGCCTAACATCCACAGGCAATTGCTCTGGTTGAAGGTTTTAACTACACTATGAAGACCATTATGGGATCCGGCCACCTTTATGCGAACAGATCATTATTTTTGTATGTTTCGGATTGAACTTATATTTGTGAAAAAGGGTTTAAAGCTAGTCAGGCTGAATGATTCAACAGCCCATGCCTTTGTCATGTTCCCTGGAATGAACATAGTTTACATTCTATAGGTACTAAAACAAAATTGAAAACTCCAAATCTACCCAGTATTATTTTCCCCTCTTTTTCAATCAACATTACCAGAGAAATAAGCAGAATCGTATCATCTACCCTTATTTCTGATTTTCAATATTATTACTTATTTTGTACAGCTATCAGATCTGCATGAAGGCACTTGTGCCTTAATGAAATATTTCTACTCTGCATTTTAAATATTATGATTTATGGTTCCATTTGTAATTGTATACACCTATATCATTATGTGAGGAGTTGTGAAAATAAAAGGACAGTTGACACTGGGTGTAGTTAACCCTTTACCGTTCTTGTGCTTTATGCTCTAGCTTTAAAGACACACTTCCCCGTAATCTAGGCAGCTAAATGGGGATGTAACGCCACTTGATAATAACTTCTGTAAGGAGAGACTTTTCAGTTGGGTGAATGGAGTGTGTAATAGCACCACTCAATAGCACCACTCATTGGCCCAAGTTTACTTCCTCATGCTTGTGGGAAATGTTTATAGAAATATGATTTACCTTTCTCAAATACGAGGGTGAAATTCCATCAAACAACACCATCAGTTAACAGAACAGACATTTCCTCTATTATTCTGCCAAAGAACCATCAATGACTGCATAACTCTACCAGATCCATTCAAGGTGAAGTCAAGGTGAAAGCCGAGGGGTACCAGGGCTAAGCTTCTACCTGTGCTGACATGTTGTCCAGTAAGGAATGAAGACTGACTCATCTACAGCTGCTTCTACCATCAAATCTTTCCCAGGACTCCAAGGTCACATGAGGGAAAGCTAGACACTAACCCCCATGCCATCATGTTTCATTGCCACTGGGTGATTATTATTGGGTTAGACTCATTTGCGTCCGTCAGTGCATAGAGAAGTTCCACCTCTCCTCCCCTCACGCTCCATTCTCACGTGGATTCAGGCAATACAATACCTTTTGTTCCTTGGTCTTCATCTTGTCAACTTTGTTCTCAGAGGACAAGAACAGCCCTTTGGTATTTTCATTCAACAACATGGATGACAAGCTCACATTAGAAGCATCGTGCTACAGGAGAAAGAAAAAGCAAAGTCTTGCGGTTCATACAGTTTCCAACACAGCATCATGGCATCTTTCTTGATGTAAGATTATTTTGCACTTGAGGTGCAATATACACAACGTAGCATCAAGGGACTTCATATTAGTGCTGGATGGAACTTTAGAATTGCGCTTACACTCACGTATGGCAGGCATATTCAGTGGCACCTATAAATACCACAGGTACCACTGAAAGAGATTCATTCAGTTTCAAACAGTCAATAATTTGGAAATGTGGTGGGACGGAAGTGGCTGTCGCAGGTGTACAGTGCCTAACTTGCGATATGAGGAATTGAACACCTAAGACAAGAGACAAGGTTTTTGTAGCTTTTAAAATTCCAGCAAATTGGCATGGGCTCTGATGTGGCGGGGTCATGGGTTCCTGAGGCATAGATGAGTTTCTCTGAAAGACCATCTGCTATTTATTTTTAATAAATAAATGCCGGGGGATAGCTCAGGGGCAACATGCTCATTTTGGAAACAAGACAACGCTGAGCAGAATGCTTGTGTTTCCTGCTCCAGCCCTTGAAAGCTGCTCTCAGACATGACGCATGATATCAAAGCCCATTTGTCTCTAGACATTTGTAGACTATGAAACAATTGTGTTTTCAGTTGGTACCTTACAAAATATATATACAAATTATCTATAAGAGTGCTAATTTGATGCTGACCTGTCCAGAGAGCTGTTTTACGCACTATAGCAATCTGCAAGTTGCCATTTGCTGCTTTGAAAGTCCTTTGCAAGCAGATCCTGTCTTAGATGAGTGACACTCTCCTGTTGTTTTTTTTAATATACTGGGAATTTTGGTTCTTGTACAGACTGACCAAGACTCCAAAACTGGGAGAAGCAAAATGTTCTGCTGTGCACAATTGTTATTGGCCTTTCCTGTTGCAGGAGGCACATGAAGCACAGTAATCTGCACATCTTAGTGTGAAGAAGACAGCATCTGTGTCGTTCTGATATTCTCACATGGTGTAAAAGTGGTGCAGGAGAACCTGCCTGACTTGTCGAGCATTCTGAAAGTCTTGAGATAAAACATGTGCCTTCTGCTGCTGGAAATGTGAGTACAAATGTGAGGGATGTGTTATTGTTGGGATTTATACAGTGCACTGATGCCAGTTGCATGGTCTCCATGCTCTCTGAAATGTCTGAAAGAAAGTAGGGTAGGTTTGGTTAGTGGGAAGTGGGGGAGTGAAAATGCAAGACAGATGTGCTGTTGTGCTGCTGTATACAGAAAAGGACTTTAGCAGAGCTCTATGTTGGGGTGAGTTTCTAGGTATTCTGCGTCAGAACCATAGAGGCATTGTTGTCTACAATGGAAACCTTGTGAGCCCATAGGAGGAATTTGCTCGGACCCTTGTATGATAGTTATATGGAGAAATGCTGCCCCCCATTATTTGACATCAATTGGGGGGTATATTAAATGCTGTGTGAACTTTCTTCTGCTCATTCTCATGTACTGTGCTTGAGCACTGACGTTAAAATGTTAGTGGGTAAGGTTAACATTGGTTGGCTTGAGACATCACGGAGGAGCATATAGTTTAATTGGCCACATTACTTAGATGCCAGAGAGTAAACAATAACATCATGCAAAACACTGTAGGGCGCCTAAGGCAAGACTTACATGTAACAACGGGGAGAGAGACAGCATTGCATATGACCTGTTGGGACAGCAGGGCTGGTAATGCATGGAACAATGAGGAGTAAAAATCATCCGGAAGTATGATGTTTGTGGCTTTGGAAAGGAGTTGGAATGATGTGAATTAGCATGTCATGTTAAACCACCTTTTTCTATAAACAAGTTAAAGCTTCTTGACTACCACTGTGTACATTTTTGAGATTCTTCATCTTTCAGTAGCGGCCCTGTCCCTGCGCTAGTGTTAATGCATGTGTGATTGTTGGATTTCCAATGGAGTTGTCAATGTGCTGCATTTCTACCTCTTACCATCCACAGTCAATTGCTCTGGTTGAAGGTTTTAACTACACTATGAAGACCATTATGGGATCCGGCCACCTTTATGTGAATACACCATCATTTTTGTATGTTTCGGGTTGAACGTATGTTTGTGAAAAAGGGTTTAAAGCTAGTCAGGCTGAATGATTCAATGGTCCATGCTTTTGTCATGTTCCCTGGAATGAACATAGTTTACACTCTATAGGTACTGAAAAAAATGAAAACCCAAATTCTTCCCAGTATTATTTTCCCCTCTTTTTCAATCAACATTACAAGAGAAATAAGAACAATCCTATCATCTACCCTTATTTCTGATTTACAATATTATTACTCACATGTTCCTTAATTAAATATTTCTATTCTGCATATTAAATATTATGATTTATGGTTGCATTTATAATTGTATACACATATATCATTATGTAAGGAGTTGTGAAAATAAACGGTCAGATGACACTAGGTGTAGTTAACCCTTCACTGTTCTTGTACTTTATGCTCTAGCTTTAAAGACACACGTCCCCTTAATCTGGGCAGCTAGATGGGGATGCAACACCACTTTGTAATAACTTCTGTAAGGAGAAACGTTTCAGTGTTCCAATAGCACCACAAATTGGCCCAAGTTTTCTTCCTCATGCTTATGGGGAATACTTATAGAAATATACCTGTACCTTTCTCAAGTGTGGGTGAAATTCCATCAAACAACACCGTCAGTTAAGAGAACAATGATTCCCTCTATTATTCGGCCAACGAATCATCAATGATGCATAACTCTACCAGATCCATTCAAGGTGACGTCAAGGTGAAGGCCGAGGGGTATCAGAATTTAGATTCTACCTGCACTGACATGTTGCCCAGTAAGGGATGAAGACTGACTCATCTGCAGCTGCTTCTACCCTCAAATCATTCCCAGGACTCCAAGTCACTAGTAGGCAGGCTAGCCACTAAACCCCATGCCATCATGTTTCACTGCCACTGAGTGATTATTAGTTGGTTAGACTAATTTGAGTGTGTCAGTGCATAGTGAAATTCCACCTCTCCTCCCTTCACACTCCATTCTCATGTGGATTCAGACAATACAATACCTTTTGTTCCTTGGTCTTCATCTTGTCATCTTTGGTCTCAGAAGACAGAACCAGCCTTTTGGTATTTTCATTCAACAACATGGATGACAAGCTCACATTAGAAGCATCGTGCTGCAGGAGAAAGATGAAGCAAAGTCTTGCAGCTCATACAGTTTCCAACACACATAATCATGGCCGTCTTTATGTAATATTACTTTGTACTTGGGGTGCAATAAACACCACGTAGCATCAAGGGACTTCATATGGATCTATGAGATCACTGCAACCGTACATAATTGTGACGGCCGAAAATGCTGACTTCTTTTTTTTTTAAATGAACCCCCCTTTACACCACATAGATATGCGGGGGGAGCCCCCCTGCAACCTCCCCATATTACTATAATATCCCATACCCCAACCTACATATATATGTGGAGTAAAAGGGGTGTTAAAAAGAAATTCTGGCATTTCGGCCGTCGCAATTGTAAGGGCAACTTTCTGGGCCATTTCCCTTCAAATTAGTGCTGGATGGAACTTTAGGATTACGCTCACACTCAGATATTGCAGGCATAATCAGTGTCACCCATGAATACCACAGGTACCACTGAAAGAGAAGATTCAAACAATCAAAATTCTGTAAATGTGGTGGGAGAATAGTGGCTGTCAGAGGTGTACAGTGCCTAACTTCTGATATGAGAAATTTAAAACCTTAGACAAGAGACAAGGATTTTGTAGCTTCCAAAATGCAAGCACATTGGCATAGGTGCTAATGTGTCAGGGTCATCGGTTCCCGAGGCATGTATGAGCTTCTCTGAATCACCATCTGCTATTTATATTTAATGCTTTCATACCGGGGTTATAGCACAGTGGTAACATGCTTATCTTGGAAAGAAGACAACGCTGAGCAGCATGGTTTTGATTCCTGTTCCAGACCTTGGAGGCTGCACTTAGACGTGAAGCCTGATATAAAAGCCCATTTGTCTACAGATATTTGGGGGCAATGACACAATTGTGTTTTCAGTTGTTGCCTTACACAATATATATACATTTTATATATAACACTGCTAATTTGATGCTGATCTGTCGAAAGATCTGCCTTAGGCCCTGTAGCAATCTGCAAGTTGCCATTTGCTGCTTTGAAAGGCCTATGCAAGCAGATCCTATCTTAGATAAGTGGGACTCTCCTGTTGTTTTTTAACAAAATATACTGGGAATTCTGGTTCTTGTACAGATTGACCAAGAATCCAGAACTGGGACAAGCAAAAGGTTCTGCTGTGCACAATTGTTACTGGACTTTTGTGTTGCAGGTGGCACATGAAGCACACTAATCTGTTCATATTAATGTGAAGAAGACAGCATCTGTGCCCTTCTAATATTCTCACATGGTGTAAAAGTGGTGCAGGAGAACCTGCCTGACTTCTTGAGCATTCTGAAAGTCTTGAGTTAAAACATGTGTCCTCTCGTACTATTACCAGTGCTGGAAATGTGAGAACAAATGTGAGAGATGCCTTATTACTGGGATTTACACAGCACACTGATGCCAGTTACATGGCCTGCAGGCACTCTAAAAGCTCTGAAAGAAAGTAGAGTAGATTTGGTTAATGGGAGGTGGGGTGTTAAAATGCAAGACAGCTTGGCTGTTGTGCTGCTGTATGCAGATATTATACTGCCACAGGAACATAGAGGCATTTGTGTCTACAATGGAAACCTTGGGAGCCCATAGGAGGAATTTGCTCGGACCCTTGTATGTTAGTTGGATGTAGAAATGCAGCCCTGCATTATTTAACATCAATTTGGGAGGTATATTAAATGCTGTGTGAACTTTCTTCTGCTCATTTTCATGCACTGTGCTTGAACCCTGATGTTATCGTTTTAGTGGGTGTGATGCTGGAAATGCATTGGAGGGACAGGGTCTCCCTGTCCCTGTTGTGTAGTCCTTGTTCATGTGTGTTCTGTATTGTTTTCTGCCCAGGTGTCCATGTGGGACTCCTGGCAGTGAAGCTCTTCCTCTTTTTCGTTTGGTGAACAGATCCTTGGGATACCCTTATGGCACCCATGGGTGGGTGTACAACCTTGCACCCCTAGTGTATGTTTTTGGGCAGCTGTGTGTGGCCCACAGAGCAGGGTATGGGCTGGTGGCAGCTCCATGCTGAATTGGACAGTTGCTCTGAGTATGCTCCATTTTGGGATATCCAGGTCCTGGCATTGGAATCAGTTGATTCCTGGTAGGAGACAAGATGGCCCCTGTGCCCTCTTGCTTTCTATTGCCTGTTACCTTGTTTTCCTCACAGTCCTTGGAAGCCCTAGCTCTCTCCGTTCCCTCTGACTGGCTGTTGGGTGGAAGTTCCATATATGGTATTGTGGGGAAGTCCATACCAGACTGGCTGGAGCCTTCCCAGTGACTGTATGTTGTGGGTACACCCGTGGGGTGGGACTTGGGTGAATGGAGTGTGTGACCAATATGTACTTCTTGTTATTATGTACTTCTTGTATGGCTCTGGTACGTGACACAAAGATTGAGACAGCCCTGCCCAAAACTGGAATTAATGCAGTGTGGAGTGCTGAATGGCTGGGTACTTGTGCCAATACACATTCCTTGTTGTGAGTGTCTGGAGGGAGGAGAAATGCCTGAATGCACTGTAAGCATGATTGGCTACCTGCCTGCATGAATGCCCTTCTGGATGATTGGTTGCCTGAGTATTACCCGGCAGAGTGAATGAGAGACCAAACAGTATATCTGGGGACCTCACACTGATGGAACTCATTTAGAAGCTGAAGTTGATACTTGATGCTTATCCTTGAAGCCCATCTCAAAGAAGAAGACTTTCTGCTGCATTTGCTTTGACCTGATCCAAAAGCTGTCGAGTTTGTCGAGGACTGATCCAACAGAGGACCTGGCTAGAAGACCTCTCCCCGAGCTACAAGGGAACATCGTTATGACTGCTAAACTTTGCCGGAGACGGGGACCACCAAGGAATCCAAAGTAAAGCACTCGGACATTCCATCCACCATTGTCAAAGCTGTGTTGCCCAGATGCTGGGACAGTTTGACGGCGTGCCGCCGCCGACCGGAGCCGCATTGCTCCATTGTCTAAGAAAATTTAAATCCAAGGACACCCCGCCCGCACTGCCAACCACTTTGTCCCGCTGGAGAAACTCAAGGCCGCTGACACGATGAGGAGAATCCACCGGTGGGTTGCCCGCCACCTGAAGGTCACAAAGACGCTGCCGTCCCGACACCCTTGCTGGGCCAAAGTTCTTCAGTGACTCTTTGCGGCAACAAACCATCGTTGTCAAGGGGAACGCAAGCCTTGTCTTCGCAGCATGTCCACGACCGATTGTCGACAAGCACCGCCAGGACCGAAGCTGCTGCCTCAACACCATCAAACCTTTTTCATCTACGACTCTCTAAGCCAAGGTTCACCTTCTTCGGGGACTATCGACGATCCGTGACTCTGTCAGGTTTCCTTCCCTTATTTGTCAGGTTTCCTTCCCTTATTCAAGTTTCCTTTTCATTATTTCTCTTTATTTATCCTTTTCAGATTAGCTTTGTGTGGGTGGGAAGTTTTCCATTATAGTTGGTTTGGCCTTAACTTGCTGATTCAGGCTCCTGGTTCTGACCCAAGGCAAGATGGAGCCTCACAGTGACAGCTCTGATTGGTTAGAAGACAATGTTGAACAACAATGAACATTCTAAACTGTCACTCTGTGCCTTTCATCATCAAAACCCCATCTGAGAGGACGTGTTTAGTGGCTGCTCCTGCTTTAGTCTTAGGCCTGGTGGATTTTATCCTTCAGGCGTCAGCAGTTGAGCGGCTACTTTCTTGGGGGTTACAGGAGAAGCCATCAGTTGGCAGGAATTCGTTTTTGAAGACAGGAAAAGCAGAAGATCCTTTTGAATTCGCTCAGGAGATAAGTGACTGTATTTGTACTGTTACTCTGTTCATCTTAATAACATTCTCCTTGAAAATTCGTTAAAAGTAGTGTTTCTACTAAAACTATTGAACTATCGGAGTGCGCTTGTGTTTCCAGTGCGGTGTTCCTTAGCGCAAGATTTTGACTGTCGCGTGCGTATTCAAGTG
The DNA here is from genome assembly GCF_040938575.1 of Ambystoma mexicanum. NCBI lineage: Eukaryota > Metazoa > Chordata > Amphibia > Caudata > Ambystomatidae > Ambystoma > Ambystoma mexicanum. The sequence continues at coordinate 44,407,583 of NC_090921.1, forward strand.
AGCGCGTGCTTTCTAGCGTGTGTATTCCGAGCGCGAGTAGAGGTTGGTCTCTTGCCATTTTAAACGCGCGTGTGTTTTATTGCGCGGGTGATCCTTTGCGCGAAAAGCTATACACTGCGTGAGAACTACAAAGCGCGTGTGAAATACAAAGCGCGTGTGAAATACAAAGCGCGTGTGAAATACAAAGCGCGTGTGATTTTTAGCGCGGGTGTACAAAGCGCGTGTGAAATACAAAGCGCGTGTGAAATACAAAGCATGTGTGATTTTTAGCGCGGGTGTACAAAGCGCGTGTGAAATACAAAGCGCGTGTGATTTTTAGCGCGGGTGTACAAAGCGCGAGAATCTGTTCGTCGCGTGCCATGTGAGTGCGCGTGTGTTTTTTCCATCGCGAGTGATTTTGCGCGTGAGAATCACTTCGTTGCGTTTGAACTCAATAGCGCGGGTGTTCTTATTTCGCGTGTCTCGCAGGAGAACATTATTGCGCGTGTGGACTATTGCGCGTGTGAATTATTGCGCGTGTGGATTTTTTGCGCGTGTGGATTATTTTGATTGCGCGTCTTCATCCGTTTGCACGTGTTCTTCAACCAGGAAGATTTCTATATGAAGTTCATCGATAATTTTAATGGAAATAACCTGCGTGTGCAGTTAGCACGTGTTTCCTCTTTCTTCAAGGATTCAAAGACTCAAGATAATTATAAATAGTTTGAAAAGTTTTGAAATGACAAGAAAGAACATTTTAAAGACAATCTAATTGAACTATCAGTGCATGTTGGAAAAAAGACAAACACAGAACTAAGACTTCCAGTTTTGCCTAATGTAAGAAGTTGCTGGGAATTTCAAGTATCGCAAGTAAGAGAGATTTTCAGCTTCTTATCCGCTTCTCTAAGAAATTTCAAGAGAAGAACCAGGTAGGATTCTCAATTATTAGTTAAGGATTAATGTCTTCCCATTCATAAGGTTAAGTAAGTGAATTAAGGAAGTGTATATGTTATTCTTTATCCTCTGCAGGTTCAGCACTGATTAGCCTTGACGCAGTCTGCCTGGTGTTGTTTTGTTGTTCCATTCCCCCTTTCCCTTTGGGGTGTAGTTTACAGAGCTGTATTGAAAACTAGTTCTGGGAAATACATCTCAGGGGGATTGTCGGGGGTTCAGCAGCTTCCGCGGATACAGGACCTCTCAGCCTGACAGAATGAAAGGCCAATAATTTAGTCCGCCCGAGCTGTCATGAACCCCGACGAATCCATGGAGATGTTAGGATCTTTGATTAGGGAGTTACGGGAGGAGTTGAAAATTTCTCGGGAAGAAAATGCCTTACTTAGTCAAAAGGTAGATGACTTAAGTGTTAAAGTTACACAAATTCAACAGAGGGGAGAAAGGAGAGAGGATGAGGTTTCAGGGGGCGCAGGTTCTCCACCTGAGTTAGAAAGAGAAGATCAGTTACCACACATACCACGGGCGCCTTCAGTGGCAGAAGGGGTAAGGAGTATAATTATGCCAGTTCCTTTGGCGTCCCCAGAACGTTATCATGGGGATTCCAAGAGATTTAGGGTGTTCTTAACACAATGTGAATTACATTTTATGAGTAGAGCAGAATTATTTCCATCGGATGCTTCTAAGATAACATTTATGTTGTCATATCTTTCTGGGGAGGCATCTGCTTGGGCTGGGTTGTTGGTGAGTCAAAAGAGTGCGGTTTTAGAAAATTATACCAGTTTTTTAGAGATATTCCGAAAAATGTTTGATAGAAGACAGTTATCTCTGGAAGTAGATGGTGAACTTTTAGAATTAAAACAAGGTAATAGAGACTTGATTGCTTATATAACACAATTTAAGTCCCTTGTGTTAGAAAGCAAGTGGCCCGAGGTTAAACAGGCCTCGTTGTTTTATCGGGGCCTTAGAGATGAGTTAAAGGATGCTTTGTCTGGAGTAGTTGAACGCCCTCCTACTTGTGAAGGTCTGATTGATTTGGTTATTCAATTGGACTTCCGTTTGAGTGAAAGGAAGGCAGAGAGACGTCATGGTCAGAGTGATGTAAAGTCTATACTTAGAGTAGATAGACCTAAAATAGAGAGTAAACCCAAAGGGAATAATTCATCTCCAAGAATCAGAGGCCTGTTAACAGTGGAGGAAAAGACTAGGAGGAGAGATAATAATCTGTGTTTATACTGTGGAAGAGGTGGGCACTTTTTAGGAAACTGTCCTTACACTCCCAAGAAGACTTCTTCCTCAGCAATCAAGGTACAACAGATCGCTAATACGGTGCAGACAGCGGTTCCTCATATAACCATAAATGTATCCTTATTTTTTGATTTGGAGTGTAAGGGAAATGGTCCTGTAATGATTGACTCGGGTGCGACTGGGAATTTCATGGATTGGGGTCTGGCCAAATCGTTGGGAATTCCAATTATTCTGAAGGAGGTTGTAGAGCAGGCTAGGGCTGTTGATGGTACATGTTTATCTTCTGGTCCTATTACTCATAGAACTGGTTCTTTAACTTTGGAGTTATCAGGAGGTCACAAAGAGATAATTTCGTTTGAGTTAATTGATGCCCCTTTGTTGAAGATTATCTTGGGCATGCCTTGGCTTACTCTCCATAATCCCCTAATTGATTGGAGTGCTAGGACAATTGATATGCAATCCGATTTTTGTAAAGAGAATTGCTTTTCAGGAAGTCTCTTAGAGGAAGAGGTAAAACAAAGTAATTCCGTGTCTAGTTTTCTGGCTGAGACTGGAATTGGAGGTCATGATGTGGGAGCTGTAGTGGGTCAACTTCCCCAGTGTTACAAAGATTTCTGGGACGTATTTGATGAGAAAGTGGCAGGAGAATTACCACCCCATAGATCCTTTGATTGTAAAATTGAACTGGAGCCAGGAACAATTTTGCCTAGTAGTAGGGTATATGCTCTTACTGAGAAAGAGAATGATTATTTAAAAGAATATTTGTCAGAAAATTTGGCCAAAGGATTTATTCGTCATTCTAAGTCACCTGCGGCCTCTCCTTTATTTTTTGTACCAAAACCGGATGGCTCGCTTAGAACTTGCATAGATTATCGAGCAGTTAACAAAGTCACTATTAAGAACCGGTATCCTCTTCCTCTCATCTCAGAAATGCTTAATCAAATACAAGGAGCAAATATTTTCTCAAAATTAGATCTGAGAGGAGCTTACCATCTTGTACGTGTGCAGGAAGGGGACGAATGGAAGACAGCGTTTAAGACCAGATTTGGGCTGTTTGAATATCAAGTTATGCCATTCGGTCTATGTAATGCTCCAGCGGCTTTCCAATTTTTCATTGATGAGGTTTTTAGAGAATACTTGGATATTTTTGTTGTCGTTTATATCGATGATATTTTGATTTTCTCTTCTGACCTAGATCAACATCAGAAACATGTGCGCTTGGTGTTACAAAAGTTGCGAGAAAATCATTTGTTTGCCAAATTGGAAAAAAGTCAATTCCATACCGATTCTGTGGAGTTTTTAGGTTTTATAATTTCACCTAAGGGTTTAGAAATGAATCCTAAAAAAGTGCAAGGCGTTCTTGAATGGCCCCCTCCTACTAAGGTTAAGGAAATACAAAGTTTCTTAGGATTTGCCAATTTTTATAGGAGATTTATAGAAGGTTTTTCTCGGCTGGTTGCTCCTATAACGAGGCTTTTGAAAAAAGGAGTGAAATTTGACTGGGACCTTGAAGCAGAAAAGGCTTTTCAAGAGTTAAAACAAAGATTTACTTCTAGTCCAATTCTAATTCATCCAGATCTTTCTAAACCTTTTTTTTTGGAGGCGGACGCTTCAAATTTAGCGTTGGGGGCGGTGCTTTCTCAAAGGAATGAAACTACTGGTCAAATACATCCAGTTGCATTCTTTTCGAGGAAGTTTTCTGCTGCTGAAGTGAACTACACAATTGCTGATCGGGAACTGTTAGCAATAAAGTCCGCTTTTGAAGAATGGAGACATTTTCTTAAAGGAGCAAGACATACAGTAACGGTCCTTACTGATCATCGAAATTTATTGTTTTTAAAATCTGCAAGAACTTTGTCTCCACGCCAACTTCGTTGGTCTTTGTTCTTTGCAGATTATGATTTCATTGTGACTTTTAAACCCGGAAGTCAAAACAAAAAAGCTGATGCGTTATCTCGCCAATTTCCTGGAAGTGAAGACAAAGAGATTATAGAACCAGAACCTATAATTGCTCCAGAACATTTTTTGTTAGCTGGAGCCATTAAAGAAATTGATTTTTTGAATGAAGTTCGTCAAAATATGTCCTTGCAGAAGATGGAGGAGTGGGTGAGACTGGATCCAGCTAGAAAGTTGAAAAACAATCTTCCTTTTTTTGATAACAAGCTTTATGTACCTACTAATGAGTTGAGAGAAAAGGTTTTGAGAAATTGTCATGAATCCATTTTAGCAGGACATCCTGGGTTCTGAAAAACTCTGGAACTGGTTCGAAGGAATTTTTGGTGGGAAAAAATTCGCCAAGACACCTTGAATTTTGTTAAAACTTGTGTAGTCTGTGCACAAGAGAAAAGTCAAGTTGGGAAGCCGCATGGTTTATTGGAGCCATTACCTGTTCCTCCTCGTCCTTGGCACACAATTTCTATGGATTTCATAGTTGATCTCCCTCAAGATAAGGGTTGTACTACCATTCTTGTTGTGGTCGATCTTCTTACTAAAGAAGCACATTTTTTACCAATAGAGGGAGAGGTTACCGCGGAAAAACTGGCTCATAGTTTTTTGCAAGGTGTAGTTAGACTACATGGACTCCCAAGTCAAGTTATCTCTGACAGGGGATCTCAATTTATTTCAAAATTCTGGAGGGCCTTCTGTAAGAAACTTGGAGTGGAAGTTAGTTTGACTTCTGGGTATCATCCGGAAAGTAATGGACAAGTGGAGAGAGTAAATCAAGAATTGGAGAAGTTTTTAAGGTGTTATTTACAAGCTAGAGAGGAATGGGTGGATTTGGTGTGGTTGGCAGAATTCTCTTACAACAATTGTGGAAAAGATGCTACTTCTATGTCCCCTTTCTTGTTGGGTCGTGGGTTTCATCCTCGTTTTCTGAGTTTTGAGGTGTTTGAGGAAGATTCAGGGAATCCTAGAGTGGAAGATCGTTTGTTGATAATGAAAAATAACTTGGATAGAGCAAAAAAGGTTCTGGGAGAAAATAAGTTGAAATATAAGAGATATGCCGATTTGAGAAGAAAAACTGGACCTGAATATAAGGTGGGAGACTTAGTTTGGCTTTCTACCCGATACCTGAAAATTAAGGGGAAGAATAAGTTCAGTCCAAGATTTGTGGGCCCTTTTGAGGTAGAGAAAATCATCAACCCTGTGGCAGTACGATTGAAATTACCCAAGCAGTTGAAGGTACATCCTACTTTTCATGTTAGTCTTTTAAAACCAGTTTGTTCAGGAACTAGATTCAGAACACCACCTTCCCCTGTGATTTTGGAGGATTCATCTGAGGAATTTGTGGTTAAACAAATTTTGGATTCTAGGAAAGTGAGGGGAAGGTTGCAGTATTTGATTGATTGGGAGGGATATGGACCGGAGGAACGATCTTGGGAAGATTCAGTTGATGTACATGCCCCCCGTTTAGTGGCTAAGTTTCATGCTAAAAACCCACACAAGATAGGCCCAGAGACTGGGCATTAGGAGGGGGGTACTGTCAGGTTTCCTTCTCTTATTCAAGTTTCCTTTTTATTATTATCCTTTTCAGATTAGCTTTGTGTGGGTGGGAAGTTTTCCATTATAGTTGGTTAGGCCTTAACTTGTTGATTCAGAATCCTGGTTCTGACCCAAGGCAAGATGGAGCCTCACAGTGACAGCTCTGATTGGCTAGAAGACAATGCTGAACAACAATGAACATTCTAAACTGTCACTCTGTGCCTTTCATCATCAAAACCCCATCTGAGAGGACGTGTTCAGTGGCTGCTCCTGCTTTAGTATTAGGCCTGGTGGATTTTATCCTTCAGATCTCAGCAGTTGAGCGGCTACTTTCGTGGGGGTTCAGGAGAAGTCTTCAGCTGGCAGGAATTCGTTTTGAAGATAGGAAAAGCAGGAAATCTTTGTGAATTCGCTCAGGAGATAAGTGACTTTATTTCTACTGTAAATCTGTTCATCTTAATAACATTCTCCTTGAAAATTCGTTAAAAGTAGTGTTTCTACTAAAACTATTGAACTATCGGAGTGCGCTTTTGTTTCCAGTGCGGTGTTCCTTAGCGTGAGATTTTGACTGTCGCGTGCGTATTCAAGTGAGCGCGTGCTTTCTAGCGTGTGTATTCCGAGCGCGAGTAGAGGTTGGTCTCTTGCCATTTTAAACGCGCGTGTGTTTTATTGCGCGGGTGATCCTTTGCGCGAAAAGCTATACGCTGCGTGAGAACTACAAAGCGCGTGTGAAATACAAAGCGCGTGTGAAATACAAAGCGCGTGTGATTTTTAGCGCGGGTGTACAAAGCGCGTGTGAAATACAAAGCGCGTGTGAAATACAAAGCACGTGTGATTTGTAGCGCGGGTGTACAAAGCGCGTGTGAAATACAAAGCGCGTGTGATTTTTAGGGCGGGTGTACAAAGCGCGAGAATCTGTTCGTCGCGTGCCATGTGAGTGCGCGTGTGTTTTTTCCATCGTAAGTGATTTTGCGCGTGAGAATCACTTTGTTGCGTTTGAACTCAATAGCGCGGGTGTTCTTATTTCGCGTGTCTCGCAGGAGAACATTATTGCGCGTGTGGACTATTGCGCATGTGAATTATTGCGCGTGTGGATTTTTTGCGCGTGTGGATTATTTTGATCGCGCGTCTTCATCCGTTTGCACGTGTTCTTCAACCAGGAAGATTTCTATATGAAGTTCATCGATAATTTTAATGGAAATAACCTGCGTGTGCAGTTAGCACGTGTTTCCTCTTTCTTCAAGGATTCAAAGACTCAAGATAATTATAAATAGTTTGAAAAGTTTTGAAATGACAAGAAAGAACATTTTAAAGACAATCTAATTGAACTATCAGTGCATGTTGGAAAAAAGACAAACAAAGAACTAAGACTTCCAGTTTTGCCTAATGTAAGAAGTTGCTGGGAATTTCAAGTATCGCAAGTAAGAGAGATTTTCAGCTTCTTATCCGCTTCTATAAGAAATTTCAAGAGAAGAACCAGGTAGGATTCTCAATTATTAGTTAAGGATTAATGTCTTCCCATTCATAAGGTTAAGTAAGTGAATTAAGGAAGTGTATATGTTATTCTTTATCCTCTGCAGGTTCAGCACTGATTAGCCTTGACGCAGTCTGCCTGGTGTTGTTTTGTTGTCCCATTCCCCCTTTCCCTTTGGGGTGTAGTTTACAGAGCTGTATTGAAAACTAGTTCTGGGAAATACATCTCAGGGGGATTGTCGGGGGTTCAGCAGCTTCCGCGGATACAGGACCTCTCAGCCTGACATGTACCTACTGATGAGTTAAGAGAAAAGGTTTTGAGAAATTGTCATGAATCCATTTTAGCAGGACATCCTGGTTTCAGAAAAACTCTGGAATTGGTTCGAAGGAATTTTTGGTGGGAAAAAATTCGCCAAGACACATTGAACTTTGTTAAAACTTGTGTAGTCTGTGCCCAAGCGAAAAGTCAAGTTGGGAAGCCGCATGGTTTATTGGAGCCGTTACCTGTTCCTCCTCGTCCTTGGCACACAATTTCTATGGATTTCATAGTTGATCTCCCTCAAGATAAGGGTTGTACTACCATTCTTGTTGTGGTCGATCTTCTTACTAAAGAAGCACATTTTTTACCAATGGAGGGAGAGGTTACCGCGGAAAAACTGGCTCATAGTTTTTTGCAAGGTGTAGTTCGACTACATGGACTCCCAAGTCAAGTTATCTCTGACAGGGGATCTCAATTTATTTCAAAATTCTGGAGGGCCTTCTGTAAGAAACTTGGAGTGGAAGTTAGTTTGACTTCTGGGTATCATCCGGAAAGTAATGGACAAGTGGAGAGAGTAAATCAAGAATTGGAGAAGTTTTTAAGGTGTTATTTACAAGCTAGAGAGGAATGGGTGGATTTGGTGTGGTTGGCAGAATTCTCTTACAACAATTGTGGAAAAGATGCTACTTCTATGTCCCCTTTCTTGTTAGGTCGTGGGTTTCATCCTCGCTTTCTGAGTTTTGAGGTGTTGGAGGATTCAGGGAATCCTAGAGTGGAAGATCGTTTGTTGATAATGAAAAATAACTTGGATAGAGCAAAAAAGGTTCTGGGAGAAAATAAGTTGAAATATAAAAGGTGTGCAGATTTGAGAAGAAAAGCTGGTCCTGAATATAAGGTGGGAGACTTAGTTTGGCTTTCTACCCAATACCTGAAAATTAAGGGGAATAATAAGTTCAGTCCACGATTTGTAGGCCCTTTTGAGGTAGAGAAAATCATCAACCCTGTGGCAGTAAGATTGAAATTACCCAAGCAGTTGAAGGTACATCCTACTTTTCATGTTAGTCTTTTGAAACCAGTTTGTTCAGGAACTAGATTTAGAACACCACCTTCCCCTGTGATTTTGGAGGATTCATCTGAGGAATTTGTGGTTAAACAAATTTTGGATTCTAGGAAAGTGAGGGGAAGGTTGCAGTATTTGATTGATTGGGAGGGATATGGACCGGAGGAACGATCATGGGAAGATTCAGTTGATGTACATGCCCCCCGTTTAGTTGCTAAGTTTCACGCTAAAAACCCACACAAGATAGGCCCAGAGACTGGGCATTAGGAGGGGGGTACTGTCAGGTTTCCTTCCCTTATTTGTCAGGTTTCCTTCCCTTATTCAAGTTTCCTTTTCATTATTTCTCTTTATTTATCCTTTTCAGATTAGCTTTGTGTGGGTGGGAAGTTTTCCATTATAGTTGGTTTGGCCTTAACTTGCTGATTCAGGCTCCTGGTTCTGACCCAAGGCAAGATGGAGCCTCACAGTGACAGCTCTGATTGGTTAGAAGACAATGCTGAACAACAATGAACATTCTAAACTGTCACTCTGTGCCTTTCATCATCAAAACCCCATCTGAGAGGACGTGTTTAGTGGCTGCTCCTGCTTTAGTCTTAGGCCTGGTGGATTTTATCCTTCAGGCGTCAGCAGTTGAGCGGCTACTTTCTTGGGGGTTACAGGAGAAGCTATCAGTTGCCAGGAATTTGTTTTTGAAGACAGGAAAAGCAGAAGATCCTTTTGAATTCGCTCAGGAGATAAGTGACTGTATTTGTACTGTTACTCTGTTCATCCTAATGACATTCTCCTTGAGAATTTGTGAAAAGTTGTGTTTGTACTAGAACTTTTGAACTCCCGGAGTGCGCGTGTGTTTTCCAGCGCGGTGTTCCTTAGCGCAAGAATCTGTTTGTCGCATGCGAATTCAAGTGAGCGTGTGTTTTCTAGCGCGGGTGTTCCGAGCGCGAGAAGCAGTTGGTCGCGTGCTATTTTAAATGCGCGTGGGTTTCAGAGCGCGGGTGCATCTTAGCGCGAGAAGCTATACGTCGCGTGTGAACTAAAGAGCGCGTGTGATTTCTAGCGCGGGTGTTCTTGGCGCGAGAAACTATACGTCGCGTGTGAACTAAAGAGCGCGTGTGATTTCTAGCGCGGGTGTTCTTAGCGCGAGAAGCTATACGTCGCGTGTGAACTAAAGAGCGCGTGTGATTTCTAGCGCGGGTGTTCTTGCCGCGAGAAGCTATACGTCGCGTGTGAACTAAAGAGCGCGTGTGATTTCTAGCGTGGGTGTTTTTTCCCGCGAGAAGCTATACGTCGCGTGTGAACTAAAGAGCGCGTGTGATTTCTAGCGCAGGTGTTTTTAGCGCGAGAACATTGTTGCGCGTGTGGATTTTTGCGCGTGTGGATTCTTTTGATCGCGTGTATTCGTTCGTAAGTGAACTTTTTGCGCGTGTTCTTCAACCAGGAAGATTTCTACGTGAAGTTCATCGTTCATCTGAATGGAGATAACCTGCGTGTGCGTTTAACACGTGTTTTTTCTTCAAGGATTCTAAAACTCAATAGAATTATAAATAGTTTGACAAGTTTGAAAGAAAAAGAAAGAATATTTTTAAGAACAATCTAACTGGACCTCCAGGGCATTTTGGAAAAAAGACAATGAACTAAGATTTCCAGATATGCCTAAATTAAGAAGTAGCTGTGAATTTCAAGTGTCTCAAGTAAGAGAGATTTTCAGCTTCTTATCAGCTTCTCTAAGAAATTTCAAGAGAAGGGCCAGGTATGATTCTTTCATTATTAGTTAAGGATAAATGTCTTCCCAGTCATAACGTTAAGTAAGTAAATTAAGGAATTGTATCTGCTATTCTTATATCCTCTGCAGGTTCAGCTCTGGTTAGCCTTGACGCAGTCTGCCTGGTGTTGTTTTGTTGTCCACTTCCCCCTTTTCCATTTGGGGTGTAGTTTACAGAGCTGAATTGAAATCTAGTTCTGGGAATTACATCTCAGGGGGATTGTCGGGGGTTCAGCAGCTTCCGCGGACACAGGACCTCTCAGCCTTAAAGGGGGTCACTCAAGAAGGATCTGTCGACGACCCATTGAAGAAATCTGCTATACCAGGTACATTGGGGTGGTAGAAAATGTATAGAAGGAGTTAGGACTCTGATGAACAATATATGGACTGGGCTTGTATTATATCTTTATTTACAGATTGCCCAGGTGGGGGGATCTTCACACAGAACTGTGCCTAGTGGTAGGGGCCCAGTATTCAGCATGTTTTTTTAACCAACCTGCTTTGCTCCTATGTCTAATCTTGGTTCACTTTATTAACTGATTTGCATGACATTTTAGAGTGGATTCATTTTTGATGGAATCAAAGAGTAATCGTGGTACCACATAGAAAGTGTATATATTTACCATTTTAGATTAACTTGATCACAAAGTGTGTTATTGTGATTGTGTACATAACTTGAGCCTATTTAAATAAAGAAATGTGTTTTCACTAACATAGTGTGTGGACATTCCTTTGTCATTTGGGGGCTTGGGGACTACACTGTCCTCAGGAAACAGCCTGCATCATCTCCTGAGACCTTAAGCCTTGATTGATCGTCCGCCTTTACCAAAATAGAGAATCTTGGCTGGGGTCCTCTGTGCTCCTACTCTGCCATATAGAGAACAGGAGTACAGCTCCCCCTTCCAGTCTTTACACTGGTGGTTCCGGTGGGATGCCTGACATGTACCTACTGATGAGTTAAGAGAAAAGGTTTTGAGAAATTGTCATGAATCCATTTTAGCAGGACATCCTGGTTTCAGAAAAACTCTGGAATTGGTTCGAAGGAATTTTTGGTGGGAAACAAATCGCCAAGACACATTGAACTTTGTTAAAACTTGTGTAGTCTGTGCCCAAGCGAAAAGTCAAGTTGGGAAGCCGCATGGTTTATTGGAGCCGTTACCTGTTCCTCCTCGTCCTTGGCACACAATTTCTATGGATTTCATAGTTGATCTCCCTCAAGATAAGGGTTGTACTACCATTCTTGTTGTGGTCGATCTTCTTACTAAAGAAGCACATTTTTTACCAATGGAGGGAGAGGTTACCGCGGAAAAACTGGCTCATAGTTTTTTGCAAGGTGTAGTTCGACTACATGGACTCCCAAGTCAAGTTATCTCTGACAGGGGATCTCAATTTATTTCAAAATTCTGGAGGGCCTTCTGTAAGAAACTTGGAGTGGAAGTTAGTTTGACTTCTGGGTATCATCCGGAAAGTAATGGACAAGTGGAGAGAGTAAATCAAGAATTGGAGAAGTTTTTAAGGTGTTATTTACAAGCTAGAGAGGAATGGGTGGATTTGGTGTGGTTGGCAGAATTCTCTTACAACAATTGTGGAAAAGATGCTACTTCTATGTCCCCTTTCTTGTTAGGTCGTGGGTTTCATCCTCGCTTTCTGAGTTTTGAGGTGTTGGAGGATTCAGGGAATCCTAGAGTGGAAGATCGTTTGTTGATAATGAAAAATAACTTGGATAGAGCAAAAAAGGTTCTGGGAGAAAATAAGTTGAAATATAAAAGGTGTGCAGATTTGAGAAGAAAAGCTGGTCCTGAATATAAGGTGGGAGACTTAGTTTGGCTTTCTACCCAATACCTGAAAATTAAGGGGAATAATAAGTTCAGTCCACGATTTGTAGGCCCTTTTGAGGTAGAGAAAATCATCAACCCTGTGGCAGTAAGATTGAAATTACCCAAGCAGTTGAAGGTACATCCTACTTTTCATGTTAGTCTTTTGAAACCAGTTTGTTCAGGAACTAGATTTAGAACACCACCTTCCCCTGTGATTTTGGAGGATTCATCTGAGGAATTTGTGGTTAAACAAATTTTGGATTCTAGGAAAGTGAGGGGAAGGTTGCAGTATTTGATTGATTGGGAGGGATATGGACCGGAGGAACGATCATGGGAAGATTCAGTTGATGTACATGCCCCCCGTTTAGTTGCTAAGTTTCACGCTAAAAACCCACACAAGATAGGCCCAGAGACTGGGCATTAGGAGGGGGGTACTGTCAGGTTTCCTTCCCTTATTTGTCAGGTTTCCTTCCCTTATTCAAGTTTCCTTTTCATTATTTCTCTTTATTTATCCTTTTCAGATTAGCTTTGTGTGGGTGGGAAGTTTTCCATTATAGTTGGTTTGGCCTTAACTTGCTGATTCAGGCTCCTGGTTCTGACCCAAGGCAAGATGGAGCCTCACAGTGACAGCTCTGATTGGTTAGAAGACAATGCTGAACAACAATGAACATTCTAAACTGTCACTCTGTGCCTTTCATCATCAAAACCCCATCTGAGAGGACGTGTTTAGTGGCTGCTCCTGCTTTAGTCTTAGGCCTGGTGGATTTTATCCTTCAGGCGTCAGCAGTTGAGCGGCTACTTTCTTGGGGGTTACAGGAGAAGCTATCAGTTGCCAGGAATTTGTTTTTGAAGACAGGAAAAGCAGAAGATCCTTTTGAATTCGCTCAGGAGATAAGTGACTGTATTTGTACTGTTACTCTGTTCATCCTAATGACATTCTCCTTGAGAATTTGTGAAAAGTTGTGTTTGTACTAGAACTTTTGAACTCCCGGAGTGCGCGTGTGTTTTCCAGCGCGGTGTTCCTTAGCGCAAGAATCTGTTTGTCGCATGCGAATTCAAGTGAGCGTGTGTTTTCTAGCGCGGGTGTTCCGAGCGCGAGAAGCAGTTGGTCGCGTGCTATTTTAAATGCGCGTGGGTTTCAGAGCGCGGGTGCATCTTAGCGCGAGAAGCTATACGTCGCGTGTGAACTAAAGAGCGCGTGTGATTTCTAGCGCGGGTGTTCTTGGCGCGAGAAACTATACGTCGCGTGTGAACTAAAGAGCGCGTGTGATTTCTAGCGCGGGTGTTCTTAGCGCGAGAAGCTATACGTCGCGTGTGAACTAAAGAGCGCGTGTGATTTCTAGCGCGGGTGTTCTTGCCGCGAGAAGCTATACGTCGCGTGTGAACTAAAGAGCGCGTGTGATTTCTAGCGTGGGTGTTTTTTCGCGCGAGAAGCTATACGTCGCGTGTGAACTAAAGAGCGCGTGTGATTTCTAGCGCAGGTGTTTTTAGCGCGAGAACATTGTTGCGCGTGTGGATTTTTGCGCGTGTGGATTCTTTTGATCGCGTGTATTCGTTCGTAAGTGAACTTTTTGCGCGTGTTCTTCAACCAGGAAGATTTCTACGTGAAGTTCATCGTTCATCTGAATGGAGATAACCTGCGTGTGCGTTTAACACGTGTTTTTTCTTCAAGGATTCTAAAACTCAATAGAATTATAAATAGTTTGACAAGTTTGAAAGAAAAAGAAAGAATATTTTTAAGAACAATCTAACTGGACCTCCAGGGCATTTTGGAAAAAAGACAATGAACTAAGATTTCCAGATATGCCTAAATTAAGAAGTAGCTGTGAATTTCAAGTGTCTCAAGTAAGAGAGATTTTCAGCTTCTTATCAGCTTCTCTAAGAAATTTCAAGAGAAGGGCCAGGTATGATTCTTTCATTATTAGTTAAGGATAAATGTCTTCCCAGTCATAACGTTAAGTAAGTAAATTAAGGAATTGTATCTGCTATTCTTATATCCTCTGCAGGTTCAGCTCTGGTTAGCCTTGACGCAGTCTGCCTGGTGTTGTTTTGTTGTCCACTTCCCCCTTTTCCATTTGGGGTGTAGTTTACAGAGCTGAATTGAAATCTAGTTCTGGGAATTACATCTCAGGGGGATTGTCGGGGGTTCAGCAGCTTCCGCGGACACAGGACCTCTCAGCCTTAAAGGGGGTCACTCAAGAAGGATCTGTCGACGACCCATTGAAGAAATCTGCTATACCAGGTACATTGGGGTGGTAGAAAATGTATAGAAGGAGTTAGGACTCTGATGAACAATATATGGACTGGGCTTGTATTATATCTTTATTTACAGATTGCCCAGGTGGGGGGATCTTCACACAGAACTGTGCCTAGTGGTAGGGGCCCAGTATTCAGCATGTTTTTTTAACCAACCTGCTTTGCTCCTATGTCTAATCTTGGTTCACTTTATTAACTGATTTGCATGACATTCTAGAGTGGATTCATTTTTGATGGAATCAAAGAGTAATCGTGGTACCACATAGAAAGTGTATATATTTACCATTTTAGATTAACTTGATCACAAAGTGTGTTATTGTGATTGTGTACATAACTTGAGCCTATTTAAATAAAGAAATGTGTTTTCACTAACATAGTGTGTGGACATTCCTTTGTCATTTGGGGGCTTGGGGACTACACTGTCCTCAGGAAACAGCCTGCATCATCTCCTGAGACCTTAAGCCTTGATTGATCGTCCGCCTTTACCAAAATAGAGAATCTTGGCTGGGGTCCTCTGTGCTCCTACTCTGCCATATAGAGAACAGGAGTACAGCTCCCCCTTCCAGTCTTTACACTGGTGGTTCCGGTGGGATGCTTATGGTTTTAAGAATTAGTTTGTAACCTTGCCACTTACAAAATATCTACACTTGGTAATATTAATGTTTAGTTGTGTACTAGATATCTACATTACAAGCAATGGAATCTATTGCAAATGGTAAATTGACGAGGATGAGCTAAGAGGCTCTCTAGAGTGCTTGTGAAGCAATGGAGTTAGACTTTGAGGATAAGTCTAGGGCTGAGCTGATAGCTGCCCTGGTGGACTACCAGACTGATTGTGAAGCCCTTAATCAAGGGCAGGGGATGCAACCATTGAGGCCCCTGCAGCCTGGGGTTGTTATTGAATCTGATTCTGGGAATACCACCACTCCTGCTGCCTATGTTCTGACCTCCAGCAATGTTTCTCTAGGGAATTCCCTGGAACTTGTATTATTAAGGATGTGAATATAGAAGGTTGGAAACTGAGGCTGAACCTAAGCAAGAGGATTTGGCACACCAAGTGGTATTCGAAGATAAGGATCTTGAACTTAAAAACAAGGACACTGAATTCAGAAAATCCAGCTAGAGAAAGCTACAGTGGAGACTTCAGCGAAACCAGTTGAGAGTATCAGGTCCCCAGCCACCAAGTTTATGAAAGATTTGATTGGTGTGTACATGGAGGGTTCTGATATCCTCCAATGGATTGAAGTGTTTGAAATGGCTGGTGGAATCCATGATGTTGATAAAAGAGATTGTGTGAAGTGTTTGAGTGCCTCAGACTGCTTATGACCGTATTCTGAAACTGAGTGTGGAAGAAAGGGGTCAGTACGAGTGCATGAAGTCTGCTTTGATTGCCAAGTTTGGCAAGACACCTACCCAATACCTTAAAAGGTTCAGGGAATTTAAGAAAAGAGAGAATGTCTTAGACTGACTGGGTGAGTGCTGCACATATGAACTTGATGGGGTGGATTGATGTGATACATGGTGAAAACATTTGTTGAATTATCCCATCTTTTGTTTTTTGAGCATATTTCTGAAGCCTGTTCATCAGAGCTTCTTCAGTATGTTGCTGACCAGAACATTTTAGATCCCTTTAAGCTGGCCAGGTTGGCTGACACGTGGTTTTCACACTGGGTGGTCCCCAAGGACTCCAATTGGAAGGACAAGGAAAATGAGATCTCTCAGAAGGTTGAGGAGTCCCAGAAGCAATCACAGTTGGGTAAACCAAAATTATCCTCTACTAAGACCCAGAAACATAGTGGGGATAAGTCCTATGTGGGTGGGAGTAAGAGTAGTGATCCACCTGCTGCAAAGCAGGCTCTTGTGGTTCCAGTACCATACCCTGCATTCCTGGCACTTGTTGGGACTGTGGGGCTGTGGACCACAAGAAGGGTGACCCCAAGTGTAAAGGTAAGGCACTTGGATTCCAGGTTGTGTGGGGTACATTTACCAGCCCAGCAGAACTCCCCATCACCACCAAACTGCATTTTCAGCAGTTACAAGAAGAAAGGCTGCACTGTCTCTGCTGAGCACTTATTCCTGTGCATCAAAACTAGGTTTTTAGCAGTTACCAAAAATAATGGCTGTGCTGGCTCTGTTGAGCACATATGGGGAGAGATAAAACATAGAGCACCCCGAGAATGGCTGCAGTTATTTTCTTCATGTGCACCAAAAAGAAGAATTCAAAAGCAGCCTGGAGCAGCGCTGCTATGCTGAAAGCTCACGATTTCTAATTGAAAGAGAAAATGTTCTGTGTTTAAAATGACTGCGCACTGATGCTATTTCCAATTTTTCAACAGTACACAGTTTGGTTGCTGATAAGACACATTCATGCCCATCTGCCTTCAGGTTGTACACCAGCAAAATAGGGCATTCCTCCCTGAAAGGCATTGTGAGTCAAGCAAAATCTCTGAACAGCAGAGAAATTTGTTTCAGGCCATTTGACCCGCTTTTACTTTTGCAACAAATTAACCCGTGCATAGGACTTCAAAATAAAGCTTTCTCCCTGGCTATGCGTCAATTACAAAAGAAATCTATTTATAGCATCTTTCCCTGACATGAAACTGCTCTGATCTGTCCAGGATTTTCTGAAAATGTGTTTTAAAGAAACTGCATCTGGTGAAGTCCCCATGTAAATAAACACGTGCACATTTGTTTTTGCAACAGCAGTAAAATAACACATTGAAAGTTAAAATGTGAAATCATCCCAAATACTCGCACATAAATAGTATTTTAGGTGGGGATGGGGGTTGGTTTAAATGTATAATATATTTATTTACAAAAAGACTGGCTTTTGTGTACGAAAGAGAGAAAAAAATAGTTTGAAAGCTGTTTGAGACCAGCAGAACCAGTGTGAAAAAAGGAGATAACTTCAAAGGATGCCCCTTTCCCAATGAAAGGATCAAGGTGTGAGAATTTGCGACCTCGTCAGACGGAATGGCATTTCCCCTAGTATGGGACAATGGACAGCCCTGCCACTGAAGTGTGAATTCCTCTGACACCTCTCCTCAGCTTCAGCTGCCTAGGGTCAAAGGCGAATCCATACCAACCCTGGGCAAAGCTGGCCAGAGCATGACATGTGGCTGGGGGTTGGAAAGACTGCCCATATTTGGAAACAAAGCAAGCCCATTTGATTTCAAAGACTGCTCATATCATGACATTTATTTCAGTAATCAAAAGAAACACTAATGTGAAATGATAACCATTTTAAATGTCATTCTTGCACTATTAAAATAAGACATTGTAGAATTTTCTGACATGTGGTGGACGCAAACGCCAGTAAAATGTCATTTCAGGGGAACGCGTACATGGAACCGTTTTGAAACTTAATGAAAATATGCCCTGTGATAATATTTACATATATAACAATTGTAGAATTTTAGGTGAAATGGTTTCCATGGCAATTAGGAAAGATTGCCAGAATTACTAAACAGCATGGCACCGACTTGGGGATTTGGAACAGCATACTCCATGTGAAATATGAAATCAACCTATCTAAATTTCCTGATGATGATATTTGTGCATATAAGCATTTTGTGTCATAACTGATGTTGACAAAAGGTACTTTGGTAGAACAAAGCACATTGTAAAAAACACCCACACTAAATCTGAGTCACATCCTTCAGTCCAATCTGCTTACGAGGAGGTGGTGACCTCCTCAGGTTGACCTATCCACCTTAGAGGTATGTCCAGTTTAGTTCTGCCCACATAGTAAAAATCCTCTGATGTCATCCGGCCTATTTAAGGAGGAAGCTTGTGGGGAGTCAGGAGATTCAAGAAAATCCAGCATTCATAAATCAACATCCCGAGATCCAGACATTCCACATTCACCCTGCAAGATTCCAGATTCGAGTGCCAGACCCGAGCTAGCCTATCCTATCCAGGAAGAACCACCATCCAGAATCAAACCCCACAAAAATCCCAATAATTCAGGGTGAATTGAGGGAATCCCTGCTAAACCCTTTTAATGATTATCCAGCGACCAAACCTGCTATGCCCAGGTACCTGCTTTGCTCAGCTGATGCACCCCGCTGTCCACTGAGACTAGACGCTGGTTGCCTCTCTGAGTCCCTAGAGGGAAGCATCCGCTGTGCAGTGACCAGACCCCTGTCCCGCTGTCTAAACTACCCCATTCAAGTGAAGTATTATCCTCCCCAGTAACCAACAAGCTGCGTCCATTGCTCATACTATCCCCATCAAGAGACACCCTTTCACTTTCATATCATACCTGTTGTGTGCCTTTGTAGCTTAGCATCAAAACCGATTTCTGATTATGTCTGTTTAGCTCATTTTTCAAGCCGTTTTGCTTTTTTAAGCACTTTTAACATAGCAAATGCAATTTTGCCATGTGTTATTTTTGCTGCACTGTTTGTTCCTTCCAAAGTCGATTTTGTAACTATATGTCTGTTGTTTAGCACATTGCCTTTTAGCTTATGTGTTTTCTTGCCTCGTTAGTACAGCCACACACATTCTTGCCTTGTTCATTCAACCACACATGTACATTAACTATTTAAAAATTCTGAGTGCCATTTTGCTAATTTTTCAAGGTAGCTTAATCCGATTTTGACCTCCCATTCCGGGGTGGTAGGTTGGATTTTCAATCCGATTTTTGCAAGGTATGACTCCTTGTTACTTCTCTCCACCCACACAAAACTTGATAACACAGGTTTGAGGGAGTGTCACAGGGGGAATGCTTAACGGTGGTGCCATTTAAAAGCACTACCCCAAAGTAATCTTGCATTCTTTCAATTGTATATTGGGTCTCTTATGTCATAAGGTAATTCGTGCAGATGACACCCAACTGGCCTAATATGTCAAAAGAGGGGTTTCGTGAACACATTGTATATTGTGGGGAAAACACTGGAACCTTGGGGGACGCAGCAAATGACAAGAGCCGGTTCAGCGGCAGCGGTGGGAGCAAAGACCCTCATGGATCTGTTACTCAAGAACAACTGAATCCAGGCATTAGCCTTGTCAGAGAACTTGGCTGCTGAGGTTAGATGTTTGCAAAGAATGTTGTAGTTTACCAGGTCAAAAGCGGCCGAAAGGTTGAGAAGGAGAAGAAGGGCTAGTTTGCCATTGTCTTTAAGATTGTCCATTTGTGTTTTGAGATCGATCAAGGCTGTCTCGGTGCCGTGTTTGGGTCGGAAACCCGATTGTCTTAGTCCTAGCAAGTTGTTTTTTTCTAGGTGATTCTGAATCTGCCCAGGAGTGCTTCTTGTATGTTAGTGCACCAAGAGATGTCTTTGGTGCATGTGTCTGGTATGGGAGATGGGGACTTGAGGTCTCTAAGAATGTTGAAAAGTTCTTTGCTGTGGATTTGGCATTACTAATTCTCTCGTTATACATGTTTTTTTTTGGTTGGATGATTGCTGCCTTGTAAATGTTGAAGGCTGATGAATAGAGTGTTTTATTGTTAGTGGAGGCGATTGTTTCCATGCTGATTCGGCTTGTCGTTTGTTTTTGCGGAGGGCTTTTAGTTCGGGTGTGAACCAGGAGTTGAGGTGAGCATGTGGTTTGGGTTTTCATAGTTTGAGAGGTGCTACCGTGTAAATGGCCTTAAGAATGGTTGTGTTGTAGAGGTCTACTAGTTCAGTGGGGTTGGTGGTGGTGGGTGTGAAGTCGATGATGGGTTGGAGTAAAGGGATGAGTTTCTCAACTGTGATGTTTTTGTTGTTTCTTGTGAATGTGGGTGGAGCGTTGGGACGGGGTGCCGGTGTTTGTCTTTGTTGATGTTGAAGGTGATGAGGTGGTGGTCAGTCAAGGGATAGGGTGTGTTGGGTAGTATGGAGGTGTTGCAGTTAAGGTCTGCTATCCAATCGAGGGTGCATCCTTTGTTGTGTATGGGTTGGGTGATGTGGTGATTGAGTGCTAATCCTGAGATAGTGTCGGCGACTATGCTTGCTTTGTCGTATTTCTTGTCGTTATAGCCCAAGTTAAAATCGCCTAGGATGAGTATCTGTGAATTGGGTTTGGTGTTGTCGGAGGGCAGGAGAGCTATGTCATTGTTAAATGAGGACAAGGGGCCCGGCGGTCTGTAGATAAGGTGGATGGTGATAGTACTTGTGCTAGTTGTGGATACTTTAATGGTATTAGTTCAGCAGATGGGAGAGTTTGGTTAGATATGTGTCTTATGTTAAGGGAGCTTCTTGCTATGAAGGTTACTCCTCCGCCTTTGGTTGATTGTCTATCTATGCAGTAAATGGTATATTCATTAGGGATGGCTAGTGCTAGGGTGGGACCTGATGCTGCGTGGAGCCAGGTCTCAGTAATAGCTATGAAGTCTAGGTCATGTAGTGAGATGATATTGGTTATGTCTAAGGCATGGGCGACTCGTGATCTTGCATTGATTAGTGCGCCTTTGATAGTTTTGATGGTGGGTTGGTGTGATTTTCTGTTGTGTGCGCGTTAGGATGGGACATTGGGCTGGGGAGGAGACTGGGCCGGCGATGCTGTTGTGTCTGTGGTAGGAGTGGCTAGTTTGAGTTTGCTTTTGATTTTACTTGGGCTAGAGATTGTGAGAAGTGGAGTGGAGTGTGTTCTGGATCTGAGGCGGTTACGTCTCAGTATGCCTAAGCTTGGATAGGAGTTTCTGGTGGGATTGAAGGGTATGGCGGCACGTATTGCTTTTTGGGTCATGCAGGTGTCTGTAGTAGGGTTGGTTAGATTCTGGCAGGGTTGGAATGAGTTGAGGTTGGTTAGGAAAGGGGTGGGGCACGGGATGGGATGGTGTCTAGGGCATGCTGGCCTGCTGTGACCACTAGGGTGAGAGAGGAAGTAGGATCCTGTGCAAGGTAGATCTAGAGGTATTAGATAAAAGGAAACATGATGAGAAAAGTCCAGCTTGGCATAGCTATTTGGGTTGGGAATAGCAGTGCAGTCTAGGTGCAAGTATCAGTGGCAGGCAAAAAACAGTCTAGATGCGAGTATCAAGTGGCAGGCGAAATACAGTCTAGATGCGAGTATCAAGTGGCAGGCGAAATACAGTCTAGATGCGAGTATCAAATGGCAGGCGAAATACAGTCTAGATGCGAGTATCAAGTGGCAGGCGAAATACAGTCTAAATGCAAGTATCAAGTGGCAGAAGAAATACAGTCTAGATGCAAGTATCAAGTTGCAGGAGAAATACAGTCTAGATGCGAGTATCAAGTGGCAGGCGAAATACAGTCTAGATGTGAGTATGAGTTAACATTTTCATCAATTTGCAGCTATCAGATGGCAAGACAGGTAACAAGGTGGGCTGCATGTAGCAATCAAATGGAGGGTTAGTTAGAGGGTGTGTGACAATCATAGGTTTTTACAGAGCAAGCACAATTTGGCAAGGAATGTTAGTTAAGGTAATGCTTGTACTGCCAGGAGAACATTAGGCTGTGCAGACCCATGTGGAATGTGTGCATTCAAGGGTGGTATTATTGATTTACTTCCAGACAAAATGGTACATTGCTACACTTAGTCAGTTAGGAGGCTAGTAGTGCTATAGGTACTAGCATTGATTACTCACAATTCTAGTCACATTAGTGAAGATTTGTGCAGTGTCAGCTGAAGTCTTGCATGTCGAAGTATGGCAGAAGCTATGATGAACTGGGCATTGAGATATTCTTTCCACCCGTGACAGCTTAACACAGCAGGCTAACCGTAAAGGTAGTAATACCTTTTGTGGTTAGAAAACTGTGTTACAGTGTAGAGGCGCCACCCCAACACATAGACCCTAAGTATCAGGACTGTGTGTAAAAATAAAGTAAATCAAGCCTGATCTAGACAAAAAGCAACAGAATACAGGTTTACCCTTATATAAATAAAGTAATAAAGGAAGACCACTCTTCATAATGACCACAGTAGGGACAAACATGGCCGGGCAGCACCTTCTGCACAAATTATTTGCCATAGGGGAAAGGGCACAGCAAGGTGAGGAAGCCTGGCTAGGAGAAATGATGCAACAGGTCACCACCATGAACATGAATGTATGGCAAGACGGTGCCTAATACATCAAGCCATGAGCAAGTTCTGAAAATTAAAGAGGAGCAGATTAAAATGATCAGAATCACTGCCTATATAGATCTCCACATGGGAGTTATGGAGGAAAAATATGAACAAAATAGAACCGTTGCACAAAACCAGTCTGAGCTCTTAACCCAAATCCAGACTGAACTAAAACTAGTAGGAGAGAAATTGCAAAAGAGGCAAGATTCTGAGGTAGGATTGGAAAATTACATCAAACAGCTAAAAGAGGACTTGGCTCTACAACAACAAAATAATTCAGAGCATAAGGCCCACTTAAGAACCTGGCCGCTAACACAGGGATTGCAATAAAGCCCGCCGACAAAGGAGGAGGAATTGTGGTTCAGAGCAAAGATCAATACCTGACCATGGTTAACTCACTACTGGATGATGACATGAACTATAAGAAACTTAAGAAAGATCCCTCCCCAGAGATAAAGCAACTCATACAGGAAGCCACAACGTACGCTTTGGAACATCGGTGGATTACGAAGAAGGAAGAAGATTTCCTTAATATCTCAGAAGGACGCATTCCAGCCTTTTATGCTTTACCAAAAATACATAAAGATGCACATAATCCACCAGACAGACCTATTGTATCGGGCTGCGGCTCCATTCTCAAACCCTTGTGCAAATTCATAGACTTTTTCCTGAAACCCCTCAGTCAGAAGACACCGACGTACTTAAGGGACACTATGGCTACTATTGAATGCTTTGAAGGCCGAATACACAACCCCGCCAACAGCCGGATTGCCACAATGCTCATCAAATCACTATACACAAGCATCCCGCAGAATGAAGCGATCGAATGCATACGTGCACACCTTACCCACCATATGATACAAAGAAGGGTTCCGACAAACTTTATCATTGAACTATTGGAGCTGGCACTGACCAAAAACTTCTTTTCCTTCAATGAATGCTTCTACTTACAGATCAGCGGAACAGCGATGGGGGCAGAATTTGCCCCAAGCCTAGCCATTATCTTTATGGCAGAGTTCGAAAGAAGCTTTGTACTGGACTCTGACAACCCATTCCTCTATAACATCAGCCACTGGAAAAGATACATAGATGATGTTATCTTTCTCTGTAAGGGCGACCTGGACTCCCTTCTCAATTTTCAACATTGGCTCAACTTGTGCCATCCTTCTATATCCTTCTCACTTCAATCCGATCCCTCCAACATCAACTTCTTGGATCTACAAATCATTGAGAAAGATAACGTGTTGTCCTGTTCACTTTACAAGAAAAAGACAGACAGAAACTCGCTGCTCCACTATACGAGTTAACACCCACGCATCCTCAGGGACAATCTGGCATACGGGCAATTCCTCCGCCTGAGGAGGAATTGCACGGAAAAGAACGATTTTCGTCATCATGGATCCGAACTGAAGGAACGATTACTAGATTGAGGGTATCCCAAGAAACTAACCAGGAACAACTACAAGAGGGCCTTGAATACTCCCCATGAGGTCCTATTACATTCCAAACCAAGGACAGAAGAAGAAGTCAAAATGACCTGTGTCACTACCTTCTGCCAGGCTACAACACAGATAAAACAGGTCATTAAGAAATTCTGGCCCCTGGTACAACTGAACCTGGAAAACGAACCATACCCTCGGATGGCACTTAGATGCTCTAAAAACCTTAAAGAGCACCTCACCACTGCAAGATTTACCAGCAGCACTTCACGCAACACGCTATGGAATCTACAGAACTTGATCAGACACCATCCTTGCGGCAACTGCTCTGTATGTAGATTCACCATCAAGCTTAAAAGCTTTGCCATTCTGGGAAAGCAATGGACTGTCCGCCATTTTTCGAACTGCAAGAGTCTGAATGTGAAATATATCATTGAATGCTCATGCGAGCTGAAATATGTGGGCCAGACGAGTCGACCAGTACACAAAAGAATAGTGGAACATCGCTCACGGATCAGATGCAGGAGTCACACATCCCCACTAGTTGGACATTTTTTGGAACACCAACACAACCACGATGACATTAAATGGTGGGTGGTAGATACGGTACAGGGTAACACCAATACTGCCAACACACTCAACCACAAGGAAGCCTGATGGGTTTTCAAACTGGACACCGTGAAGCATGGGCTGAATGAGGCCAATGTTGTGAACTTTAGGCTCTAAATCTTGACAGACTGTGTGATGCACTATATGCACGATCTCTAAAAATATAAAAATACAGTACTAGAGAATCTGTCCTTGCTCTCTATCTACAGCACTACAGCATTGTGCCCACCTTTCTAGACTGTGATTTTGATTTTGTTTGGCTTTTTGCTGTATGTATCATGGCCTATTTTCTGACAATTGTACCAAGTCAGTCTCTGCAATACTGTACCCTTTTGTTGTTCCAGATAAGTATTTTGTTGCATGCTGCTTGGATTTCCTTACATGTACATTTATTATGCCTCATCACCTCCTTAGTGGGTCTCGCAGTCAGCCAATATCCAACCATGCCGGTATTCTGATCCACCCTTATACTGTACCCACCTCCTGGGGTTGGTCCACTGCATCTGTGTAGCAACACAGCCCACATGTAGCTCTTCCTTTATAGGGCCACCTAGTTACACTATCTGTGCTCCACCCAGCACTCCTGGGTCTGATTCTCCTAGCAGGATGCACCATTCTCCTCGATACATCCTTCAAATGATTTATTTGTACCATACTCATTGGTACCCAACCTTGCCAGCACTCTGATCCACCCCTATACTGTGCCCATCGATTGAGGTTGGTCTACTGCCTTTGCGTAGCAACACTGCCCACATCTAGTTCTTCCTATATAGGGCCACCCAGTTACATTGTCTGGGTTCCACCCAGCACCCCTGGGATTTATTCTCCTACCAGGATGCACCACTTTCCTCATTACATCCATTTATTGATTTATATGGACCACACACACTAGGGGCTACCAACAGCTATGCCCCTGCAGCAGTGTGTGCCTTTAGCTTTCCAGTGGTCTCCCCCTGCTCGGATCCACGGCATCTTGCAGCCCTCCGGGTCCGCATCTAGCAGCTCTATTGAGCTTAGCACTGCGGCCTGTGAGGTTGTGCACTCCTGTGTACAGGGACGCCCATACACCTTCCTGTGAGTGCGATTGCTCGCACTAGTCTCCTGGAGCATGTGGACAGGAACTGTACATGCACAGTATCCTCTCCCCACCTATTTTACGTGATTTTATTTTATTTTATTTTGTCAACGCACTTGCCGCATGCACACGCGTTTGTGCTTCGAGCCCTCCAGTTGCCTGCAATTCATTTCTTCTCGACTCTGCTATTCCATGCCATTGTTAGCCACGGCATGCTACCAATGTTGTTTGTCCACAGCATGAGCACTCTTTATCGACCTGCTCTCGCCCATAGTGTTGCCTCCTCACACAGAGGCATTACATCTCTAACATGTCCTGCATGCTCCCCCCTCCTACTCATGGAGGACTCTGCTTGCACCCTGCATTTGTGGCAGGATACTAGCCTCCACACTTGTTGCTCGGCACATTTTCAGTCATTTTACCGACCCGGAGTGATTTGATCCCCCACTGGGCGTTTTCCGTCCCACGCCCTTTCTTCTGAATCGTGTGAATGTTAGCTGCAGATGCGGCGTCCAGCTTGAAGTAATTGATGGTACTCACCCGAGCTGCAGTTAACTTGGCTGCACTGCTCAACAAACCCAGTCCTTCTTGATCATGCACATTCCTCGAGACACTCTGACTTTGCCTCATTTTTCTCTGTGTCCCCCTGGCAGGTCCTTCTAGCTCTGAGGAACTGGGCCCCAACTTCTTTTCCCCCCCTCTGCGCTGCATTGAACCCCGACTTATGCTGCATCAGCTCCACCCAGCGCCCTCACACGCTTTGTGCGGGCCCTCTCCTTGTCTGCATAGAGAACAGGAGCCCCCCCTTTTTCTAGGTGGGTCAGGCCAGCCTTTTTGCCATCCACTGGCCCCTTTTTAACCACCTTTATATCTTTGTCTTTATGAACCCCCCTGTCATTTTATGATTCCTGTGTTCTGCCAGGTTGAGCCCTGGATCGACCATTTGTAGGCTTAGGGTTGATTTGTTCTCACTCCCTCTCCACACCTCCACTGGTCTCATCGTTTGCTCTTTCCTTCTTTGTAGAGCGACATCCGTAGGTCCAGATGAAGGTAGCCTTTACTGCCCGCCGAAACGTCTTATTGGACACGTAATTGTAATACGGCCCACCTCTAAACCAGAAGGAATACAATTACCGACGTTGACCTAGGATTGGTCTCTACAGAACACCCACTAGTTGATCCTCCGAACCATCAGGAAGACAACCTCTCTGGCACTGGTATGGGACTAGAAACAACTTGGTCCTCGGACCACAAGACTTTATACTTGTTCCGCAAACCGGGGCCACAAACACACTAGACTCTGGTGGGTGGCGCATTCAGTTGCCCCTTTACACCACACACAACTAGGACGTGTGGGGCCTTTACTTTTTCCATGTTTTACTTCTGTACTGGATAGACTGCACATCCAGCTATACATGCTCTGAATGGTCCTTGTTTGAAAATGTTCTTTATTTGCTAACATTTGTTTGTATGTACACTACTGTTTGATGAAATTCATAATGCACACCAATAGTTGGTGATTCCTTGAAAGTGTAACCTTTGTAGTACCTCTCTTTGAGAAAAATGTTGCTTTCGTTATAATAATTGCCAAAATTTAAAATGGCTAGAAAGTCAGTAGTAGTCCACTTGAACTATTATTCTTTTTCTCCAGACCAGTAACATTGGACTCTTCGGGGCGGCCTGAGATATAGAACTAGTTGTATATCCAGAGCACTTGGGTTCCACGCTTATTTGAAAGCAATCACACGTAAAGCAATAGTGTGTGCAACTATCTGTCCGGGTAGGTCAGTTCTACTTCCGTTTAACAGCATTTTGATGCCCTTCCTTTGACCTTCCTAATACATAGGGCCCTCCCTTTTGTTTACCTAAGGCCCAATTAGATGCATTAAAAGTGGAGTGTCAGGAAAAGGTTGACTCTCTAGAAGAGAGTCAACAGAAACTGAATCAACAACTAACATATAACAGGGCCTGCTCATAACAAATAAACATGTTACAAAATCAGAACAAAAAGTTGGAAGGGGAGAATAGTAAATTAATCAGTAAAGAACTCCACCTACAGACAGAATTTAACCAAGAACGCTAGACATTAAGTACAATCAAACAACAGCAGGATGACCTGGCTGAACAAAGGTGCGCTCTGTATCAAGAAAATGATGCCCTATGTCAGGAAGTATACAACCTAAAAACGGAACTACAGAAAAGAGAGTTAAACTTCCGGAAACTGAATGAACTAAAGACGAGTAGAAGGTGCTCTAGAACAGAACACCAAAGCTAAAAATGTGCAAAATCAGGAGATGAATCTCCTGCAACAAAAATTGTCTCAGTGTTCCCAGGCAATACAGGCAGCACAAAAAGACAATGAGGCCCTCTGTGATGAGAGCAGTAGACTCAGGTGGCAGCTCAAGAGCAGGTCATAGAGGTAAGTCAAGCCCTGATAGCAGAGCAATAGGCTCAGGCCTTAGCCCATTGTCAGAAAATAGGGGCTGAGAGTAGGAAACTAGAGCCGTTAGAACAAGAGTATGCCAGGCTGAATCCCAACTTGAGGGACCCTGAACAAGTAGAGAGGGACAGGGCCAACCCTGATCACAGTGTGATGCCCTCTGTTCTAAGGGCCTCCAAGCCATTTACTGCCTTGTATACACCAGGTACTGCTAAGTTCATGTTCGCCGGTTAGCAAGAACGGGAATCATGGGGCAGCCAGACTCTAGTAGGTCCAGCATGACTGAACAGGCAGACCGCCGTCCCTCAGAGATTGATGGACGGGCGTCGCTGTACAGATTCCAAAATGTTATGGCCAATATATCTGGTCAGGAAGACTCCTATGAGGAGAAATGTAGGGAGCTAGACCTGCAGAAGCATCATCTACAAAGGGACCATTTGGTTCGCTTTGCAGAACAAAAAGAGCATGATATGAGACCCAAAAAGAGCATTCTAAAAACCTCCACCTAATCAGGACAGTGAGGGGATTCTCCACTAACAATGTGAGCAGAGAGGGGTCCGAATACAACTCTCCTCTGCGAAAGAGGGAGTCCAAGGGGAGTGACCCGGAGAGCCCAAGGTACAACAGGGGGGAAGCAACGAGGCCCCACCATTCTGAGAGCCACTCACAAGCTCAAAGAATTAGGGAGCACCTAGAAGATAATGAGGGGTTCTCAAACAGTAGCAGCTCTGAGTCTGAGGGCCAATTAACAAAAAAGAGCTCTACTGAAAGACCCCATTAGGCAGATTAAGGCTATTAGGAATTTCATAACTCTGTATCACAAAAATGCAAAATATTCTGTCTGGGAGCATCTGGCGCTATATGAACAGATGATGGACTCCTCAAAAATAGCCAGAATTGCATAGATTATGCCAAATGGACGTTCTCTCCGGAGTACTCCAGCTTCTTTGCGGGAAGACCAGAACCATTCAAGGTGGTCCAACTATAAGGTGGCCACCTTGAAGCACATTTCCGCCCACAGAAATCCACAGGAGGCTCGCAAAGCGACCTACAATCTTCAGTGCAGAGAGGATCAGGTCCCAAGAGAATTTGTGCAGCAGCTAAAACGTGCTTTTGCGCAAACCACCAAGCGGGTGTTCAAGAATAGTAGAGAATGTATAACCACCTATTTTCATGCGTTCCCAAAATATATAATGACCCAGCTGGTAAGATATTTTCATGACAACAGGACCCTGGACTGGGTAATAGAGCAGGCTACCCGGATCTATGAGGTCCAAAAACCTGCAGAAAGCAAAAACCAGACAAAAAACCCCAAACCATCCAACACTTGCGCTGCTGCTAAGGTGGCAGAGGTGAAGGTTACCCCCATCTCTAACTCTTCAAATTATATCAGCCCCAGGTATAAGGGCAGCAGACCTATCTTGGGGTACATATGGTCTCCCCCTGCCCAAGGGGGGGATCCAATCAGATGAGTACTGCCACAGGAAACTTCCCTCCCGACTTCCCTCAGGAGGGCAGTCATCATCCAAATCCTGGGTTAAGTTTCTTTCCCCAGTACCTTCCAAACCCCAACCTGCAGGATAACCCTCCTTTCTTTCCCCGCTTTCAGGAGTCCCGACCACCCAATCCAGGAGAGGGGAGGCCGAGGGTGGAGGGTTACCAAGGGAATCCCCAGTACCCAGGGTACTCCGGGAGAAGAGATAGTTACCATTCCCGAGGACAACCTAGGTATGAGCAAAGACCCCCGAACCAGCCGGAGAGGGTGTCCCAACTGGAGCGCTAGAAACTCAGGATTTGAGCCGCATGTTAAGGGCTCAGCAAAACACTCAGATGAACATGGCGGCTCAGAACCCACAAACCAAGGGTCTGGCACCCCGGAAAAATGACGGGGAGACAACCCACTGGTTCCAAAGCTGGAGGCACGGGAGCAAGGGGGTGTAAAGCCCTAGAGGAAGCTTCCTTCCTCACCCGTGAAAAACCCCTGGACATCCCAGAACCGGAACTCAAATCTCTTGCCCCAAAAAAACTGCAACCCAGTGAACAGAGGGTGCGTAGGAGAAACAAAGAAATCAAAAAGACCCTTTTTGTGGAGGAAGTCAGTGTGCTCCAGTTTGAAGGAGAAGAATCCTTGGAGGATTCTGGGAAGATAATCTTCTCCTTCAGGGATGGTGGAATTCCTCCAAAAGAAAAATGGGTCCCCAGAGACCAGAATCTAGACTGGGTAGGTGTGGGGGCTTATTCAGAATTGTCCATCCCTGAACCCCAGAAATGTCATCCAGAAAGCAAAATATTGATGGCAAGATCCTCCCCACAAACTGGTTCTAATGAAGACCACCAGGTAAGAGGTGGTAGCACAGAGCTAAAGGAAAAAGGGTATTTCGAAATTCCACCTATTTCGGGAGGCCACATTTTTGTTACAGATTCCCAGACTCTGGCACAGAAAACTGTCCAAAGTTCCACAGAGTCAGAGTCAGAGTCGGAAATAAAGAAATTAACCACCCAGCTTGCCCAAAATGCCCATGACCTTTTCCCATTGGAGGAGAAAGAAGGCAGATTCTACGCCCCCGTCAGAGTGCAAGGGTAATGTACATTTTCAGCACTGGTGGACATTGGGTCCCAAGCCACTCTTCTGTCAAAAAGGGCTTTTCAGTAGCTAAATTCATGAAGAGGGAGAGACACCAGACCCCTCTCACCCCTCTTCCTGGACAACTTCAGAACTTCAACAGGAATGAAATTCCCGTCGAGTGAACTGCGGATCTGGAAATAAAAATTTGGAGACATAAGGTGAAGCACCCGCTTATAGTTGTGACTCCAGAAGGGATCCCATGTCTATTAGGGAATGACATCCTGCGCAGATTGTCTCCCCTAATAGAGTGTGTAAATAAGGTCCTCCGGACTCAGACTATCCGGCCAATAAAATTAAAAAAAAGTGTCAACCATGTTATTTTAAATGGCACATGCCACATGGTTGAACAAACATCTGATCAAATTGAGTTTAATTTCCAAAATAATCAAATACCTGACATTACAGTCATTGCTGTAGGACAACAAACTGGTGATGGGAATTCTTCTCCATTCCTGAAAATCAACCTTCCCTCCAGTTTCAAGTGGCATTCCACATTGGAAGGAAATACTTTGAAATTTTATACCAATTCCCAATCTGAAAATCCAAATCCTGTAGTCAAAAGTGATTAAAAAAAAAACAGCTCAAAGTTTAGCTGACATTCAGGAAATTAGAGAACAGATTTTCCTCCTTATTCAGTTAAATGAGCGGAGGGAGTCTGTTCTTGCCAGTGTGTGCTTGAACAATGGAAAGCGCTTCATAAGCGAAGTCGTGTTCAGGAAACTCCCAAAAGTTCCAACCATTCCGACATTTAAATTGATTGATAATTGGGAAATGTGCCTGGAAACTCCCAATTCCAAACATCTGCTGCCTAGCAGGTGTATGCTCAAAATTTCTATGGGTGACAAAAGCATAGAGCATATTTGCATTCTATTCAGGCAGTGACATTCTCAATCGGTTTGCAATTCATTTGGACCTTATAAATTACAAGGCCTGGTCCCGACTGGGGGGCAATCCAATGGGCTTTGATGATTCTGAAAAAGCATTTCGGTCAGCTCAATTGCTGCCGTATGCGGTTGAAGTTCAAATTGGAGAGGAGGTTACCATCCCAGGACTGACCCAATAATTCCCACTTGACTTAAAAATTTTAAAAGAGGACAGAAACTACAAAATCCAGACGCATATGTACACTTCAATGCCCATCTTCAACAGCAGGGGTTGGGGTTAAACCAAACACCATCAGTCAATGTAGAACCCAACACCATTCCAATAGTGGTGGATAACAGCGACCTCAGGAGTATCACTCTGGGCAGAGGCACCATTATTGTAATGGTGGTTGATGACCAACATTTTCCCATGGATCTATGAAATGAACTGATAGGACCAATCCCCTGTGACTGCTATGACAATGACAATGACATACCACCGGACAGGATCTTCACCCAGCAAGGGGGGAATTTCCTGGTGTACTCTTCCTGCCCTTACGGGGAGGAAGAGGTGACCTGTGACATCCGGGAGGATGAGGTGATATTCCAGGTCCAAAATGACTGCTTCTCCTACCTAAAACCCTGTGTCCAGGTCAACACTTTAACCAGAAACCTCTCCACCCAATTGGAGGAGGCCGCTGAGATCGCTAAACCCGAAGTCTTTTCAGGCTTCAGGCAGATGGTTGAAGAGCGGGTCAACCTCGCCAATGCCTGTTAGACTGAGGAGCAAAAGCAAAAGTTGAAACAGGTGTTCTTAGATTTCCAAGATATCTTTGCTGTGGACTCATATGACTGTGGTCCCACCGAGATACATACTACCTCAATTCCCACGGACCCTGGAATGACTCCTGTATTTGTGAAGCAATACCGCTTGCCTCTCGCATCCATGAAGTCCCTGACGGAAATAATCAAAAACCTAGAGTCCCATGGGATAATTCGTCCAGTCCACATCACTTTTAATAATCCAGTGCTGGGGATTTTAAAACCAAATGACCAATGGAGACTTTGCGCAGACCTTAGGGAGCTGAACAAACGGGTCCACATGTCCCGATGGCCTCTTCCCTACATTGACCAGGGGTTGGCCCAGATCCAGGGGTCAAAGGTAAACACCGCCATTGACCTGACAAATGGATACTGGACCGTGCCCTTCAGTAGGCCAGAAGCTGGCCTTTACCTTAGGGGGGCAGTAGTACCATGGACCTGGACTCCCTTCGGATACATAAACTCCGGCAACAAATTAAACATCTTCCTACACAGGCCATGCTCGACTTGGGTGAAAGGTGTAACCTGGCCTATGTGGATGATGTCTTGATTAAAAGCTCAACTGTGGAGGAACACATAGCGGAATCCACTATGTTCTGACCCAGTTGAGGATTACCGGAGCAAAACTGTCCTTCCAGAAGGCACGGTGGTGCAGGACCCGTGTCAACTTCTTGGGACATAAAATAACCCCTGAGGGTCTCTATCTCCAGGCGAAGAAAGTGGAAGCACTACTAAAACTCAAAGACCCCATAACTCTGCGTGAGCTCAAAAGCCTTCTTGGGCTGACTAATTACAGTAGGAAGTTCATTGCGGATTACGCAGAGGTCACAGGACCCCTGGTCCATCTGTTGAAGGGGGGGTCAAGTGGCAGCGGGGTCCAGAACTAGCCAAGGCAGTAAAACAACTCAAAAGAAGTCTCTCACAAGTGCCTTGTCTAGCTTACCCTGTCAGAAACAAAGAGTTCTTCTTGGAGACTTACCGGCCGTTCATCCAGGGGGAGCACATCATAGTGGAGACTCCACACCAGCCTTTGCAATACCTCCAAAGTGACAGAATCCGGCAGGAAATATAAGCAATTCCAGAATTACCTCCTGGATTCTGTCAGTCCAAGGCTTTCCTGTGGAGGTCAGATATGGCCAAAACAAAAAGAGTCCCCTCGCGCAAGGTCTGGCTGACTTGCATGATTGTGCCAGAGAAAACTGTCTCGAGGACGAAAGTCTCAAAACCCAGGACAACTTTGAGGCGTACCTGAATTCCTCGCATAAAGTCTATGAAGAAGACAAGTGCAAGGGGAGGCCCACAGTTTATGTGGATGAGTGCTCCTAACATGTTGCAAACAATGGG
This sequence comes from Ambystoma mexicanum, assembly GCF_040938575.1. NCBI lineage: Eukaryota > Metazoa > Chordata > Amphibia > Caudata > Ambystomatidae > Ambystoma > Ambystoma mexicanum. The sequence continues at coordinate 44,441,102 of NC_090921.1, forward strand.
GAAAAGGAACTGGTGTACAGCGTTGAGTTGCCTGGGTGAATGATGCCCCGGAACCCTCCGCTAGGTACAAAATTGGTCCACGCAGTAGTGAGGTGGCAGAGTTGATGGCAGTTCACTAGGCCATCCTCACTGCCATGCAACACCAACTCCACGAACTGTTCGTAATCACTGATTCAGATAATGTCCGGAACTGGTTTGTGGAGCACCTGATCAATTGCAGAACTAAAGGCATGCTGTGTGCTACTTGTCCGGTCCTGTGCTCTTCGGTCCGCGGAAGCTGCTGAATGCCACAGTCTCCCAAAAACTTGTGAGCAACAACTGAACAGATTTACAGCTGAAGTTCCAACCTCATCAGGGAAAATGGGAAGTGGAGAAAATCTGTAGAAAAGTAAACAGAACAATTATTACTATTAACCTCAATTTTCCTGCCCTCCACTCAAACCCATGTTAGAAATAACCATACCTGTGCATTCTCTGCCACTTCCCAAGAGTATTAGCAATTCTCTGTGAAAAGTCCTTCCTTTTCTTATAAGAAGTTCACTTTGGAAGAAAGAAATCTTGTTCGTTTTAAGAATTCTTGTAGTTCCTTTTTAACAAGAGGTTACCATCTTTGTAATCCTAAACATCTCCTGATACAAACTACAATACCAGATGTGGGAGTCTTTTTCTGTATTGAGCTGTCTCAATTGAAAGCAACTTGTATTAAAAACTTCACCATCTCAGTTCTTCTTATCAAGCTTCCAGGATTAAATTGAGTCTCTTTAGGATCACAGCATTCAGTTAATTGCGTTTCTAAGCATTGGGTGCAAAACACTGCAGTCCGTTTAGCCTGTGCATGCGCGTTCTCAAAAACCCCATAGTTCAACCTATCTTCCTGACACTTGCTTCAGCGCACTAGCATGACTCTCTTTCCTTCTGAAATTGACTTGTTTCATTTAAAACCGAGTCATTGTGCCCTGCAAATCAAACGCCAGTAATTTCTCTGCAGAAACTATTCTTTCGATCTACGTGCATGCGTGTTATGAAGCCAAGTGTCTGACTTCACTGAGACTAATTTCTACTGTGCAATCATAAAACTAAACACCATGAAACTCAGCTCCTATTACGCGCAAGCGCTTTACAAGCTAACGTTTTAACTCTTACTTCACTATACAGAAACACTGTTATCCTACGCCTGTGCATAAAAGTGTTGCACTACGGTCGGTACAGTTTGTCTTTTCTTCAGAACCTGAATAAATAAATGTTACAATCCAAAGACAACTTCACCAAAGATGCGATTTAACACACAGAGACTCTTTGGAGTTAATTTTAACTTTTGAACATTTATCATCTACGTGAGCTGACTAGGCTGGAAAGAGAGTTAATCAGTCTTTTTACTTGCGTTTTTGACTGGAAAGCAGAAACCTTACTAAATACCTGAACTAAACATCCTTCTTATGTTATTATGGATTTTCACTTTACAGTTTCTTGAAACTTCACTTGGAATAAGTATTCCACCTCAGAAACAAATGAAAACGTAACGCTCCCACCAGAAACAACAGGTTGTCTTGTCCCACAGAGCAGTAGATCTGAAGTCTTCTCTTGGGAGGGTCAGGCCATTCCATAATCGAGGGGCCAGACAAAACTAGAAATGACCTGGCTGATCAGTTGGCCAAAACCAGAGCCATCCAGGGGATCATCTTGAGATCGGGTCTCTGTTGGGGGAAATCCAGGTCACTGCTGTCACCAGGTCCAAGACAAATGCTCACAATGAACTCTCAACTGCCCAGTGGAGTAAGAAGACCCCGGATGCTGATTTAATCACGGCCCAAAAAGGGGTTCTTATTATTGAGGAATTTTTACCAACACATTGAGGACCCTGAGAACTTTCCTCTGACGGAAACCGATTACATTGGGAAAGGGGATCTCAGGGTGTTGATGAAGTGTCCCAAAATGTTCCAAATCCAAGACAATTTGTTGGTAAGGAGATCCATCTCTGGATGTGACCAATGGGTGGTACCTACCTCATTCGGAAGCCTGATGCTAAGTCACACCCATGACACGGCCACAGCCAGTCATTGGGGGTTTCATACTACTCTAGAAATCTTGTAGGATGTTGTATACTGATCACACATGGGGCAGCACCTCGACCAATATTTGAAGGGGTGTCTTGTGTGTGCACAATTTCAGCCAAGTTCACTCACACCCAAAGCTCCCCTCCAGAAGAGGGGAATGACACTGGGCCTCATTACGAGTCACCCGGTATGGAAATAACGCTGGCGGTAAACCCGCTGCCACCATTGTTTCCATACCGGGTGATCTCGAGAACTGCAGGCGGAGGTGTCATTCCCGCCAGATCTGACCTGGCAGGTTTAACACCACCCGCCTGCAGGTGGATGTGGATACACCGGCACCATCACGAGATGGTGCTGGTGTTTCCACTTCCCATTCCCATTGAGTCAGAAGCTTACAGACTGCAGCCCAGACGCTTCCTTATCACAAGTATTGGGCTTATGCATGCATACGAACAAGTGAGAGACACAAACTCACGATGCATGCGCAGAGCCTATGACTTCTTGAATAACTCTTTTTTGACTTGCAGATAGGGCGATACAGGTACTAACCTTTTGACTTTGCATGTATGCGCGAACCGCTTAAGTAGAGAAAGGAAAGAAGAGCCTTGAGGGAAACTCGAACTGCTGCAAGAGTTTTCAAAAAAAGAAACTCCAAACTTTTCAGACCTTTAGAAGAAGGGCAGATTTTCTTGTTTCAAGGAGAGTTGAAGTTGAAGAGGTGATCTACACTGGGCAGACCAGCAGGAAAGTTTCTTAGCAGATTTTTCGGGCAAAGTTTAGCAGAAAACATTTTTAAATGCACCTGTCAAATCGTAAATATCTCTTCTGGGTAGTCAGAAGAGGAGAACCAGGTATGTTTTTTAATTAATAATGTTGTGGATGAGAGAAGACTTAAAGGTAATCATATCTTCTCTTAAAATTTGCAGGTTTGAAAGACTGAAGTTTGAGATCTGTTTTTTTGTTATTTTATCCCATTTTCCCGCTTCCCTTGGAAGTGTACCCAGCTTCGCTGTCTTCATTCAGTTTAGAGGGTTACATTTCTGGGGGACTGTTGGGGTTCTGCTGCTTCCACAGACATCCTACTAGACCTCAAGCCTGACAGGTGAACAAGTACATGTTAACAGTTACGCGCATGTTCACCAAATGGGTGGAATGTCTCCCGGCCCCAAATTGCAAGGCAGAAACAGCAGCTGCCCTGATGATCAGCCATATCTTCTCGCGTTTCGGCCTACCCCAAAGGATTGAGTCAGACCAAGGAGGCACTTCACCAGTGATGACAAAGATTTGGGAGATACTTGGGGTAAAAAGAAAACTTCATATCGCATACCGTCGTCTTCTAGTGGGGGAGTTGGAAGGTACAATAAAACCATTGTGAGCATTCTAAAAAAATGGTGGCAGATTCTTGGCCAAGTTGGGACATCTGATTTCCGCTTCTCCTGATGGCCATCAGATCTACACCATCTTCTGGGACCAAAATGTCCTCATTTGAGCTAATGACACAATGAAAAATGGTGCTACCTCAGCATCTGCTCTATAGAACACAAGATCAGACACTGATAAACGCCTCCACAACACATGAATATGTTGAGAATAGAAGAAAACTCCTTCAGCATGCTTTTGCATACGCTCAGCGGAATCTGGAGAAATCAGCAGAGGGAATGCAAACTCAATATGATTTAAAAACAACCAAAAAGGAATACCAAGTAGGAGACAGGGTATACTTGTACAATTTTCAGAGGAACCAGACTAAGGAGAGAAAATGTCACCCCTCCTGGCACGGTTCCTTTGAAATTGTAGACAAAATTTCAACTGTCGCATACGGAATACGCATCCCCAATGGAGAACTGTCAGAAGAGAAATGGGTCCACATTAACCAGTTAAAAAGTTGTCACCCCAGACACACTTTCCAGCTGATTGTTGAGCCCAAGGAAAGACAAGCAGAGGAAAACCCTGGAGAGTAAGAAGCAAGAAAAGAAAAGGCAGAAGGGAATGAACAGGTAGGTCCATTGGTATATCTGTCTAACAGGGAGTACTTTTCTTCAGTGCTATTGCAAAAATATGTAATGAAACAGTGGTGTAAAAGTTCAATCATGTCTTTCCCTTGTTAAGTAATTATTTGCTGATATTGTTCAAGTACTTTAATAAATGTAAATATATGTTTTGTGCCACTGATGTCAACCTTCCGGGAAGACAGTCAGTGAAAGATTCTAAATCCTGTCTTTATTTATCTCCTATTAGAGTACTAATTCCATTCCCTCTTAGACCGATGAGGACCTCCGGGGACCTGGAAAAAGAAGGAAGGAAAGGGGATGTTGCTCCACACACTTCAACGAAAGACAGAAGGAAGATATGGGTGTGTCGCTCCGCACTCTCCAATGAAAGACCAAAGGAAGTTCTTGGCGTGCTGCTCCCATTTGAAAGAAGAACTCCACTAGATGAACAAGAAGACTTGTAAAAGCAGGGGGGGGGATCTGTGGGGTACATTTACCAGCCCAGCAGAACTCCCCAGCAGCACAAAACTGCCTTGTCAGCAGTTACAAGAAGAATGGCTGCGCTGGCTCTGCTGAGCTATTATTGATTGCTGATAAGACACATTCATGCCAATCTATGTTCAGGTTGTACACCAGCAAAGGCGTGCATTCCTCCCTGAAAGGCATTGTGTGTCAAGCAAAATCTATGACCAGCAGAGAAATTTGTTTCAGGCTGTGGGACCCGCTTTTACTTTTGCAACAAATTAACCTGTACAGAAGACTTCAAAAATAAAGCTTTTCTCCCTGGCTATGCGTCAATTACACAAGAAAACTAGTTCTAGAATCTTTCCCTGCCATTAATCTGATCTGATTTGTCCATGCTGTTCTGAAATGTGTGTTAAAGAAACTGCATCTGGTGAATTCCCCATGTAAAATAAACACGTGTGAATTTGTTTTTGCAACAGCAGAGAAATAACACTTTGAAAGTTAAAATGCAAAATCATCCCAAATACTTGCACAGGAATACTATTTTAGATGGGGATGGTGTTTAGTTTTAATGTATCATATATCTATTTACAAAAAGACTGGCGTTTGTGAAAGAAAGGGAGAAAAACAATGTTTGAAAGCTGTTTCAGACCAGCAGAACCAGCTTGGCAAAAGGAGAGCACTTCAAAGGAAGCCCGTTTCCCAATGAAAGGACCAAAGTGTGAGAATTTGCGACCTCGTCAGACGGAATGGCATTTCCCCTAGCATGGGACAATGGGCAGCACTGCCACTAAAGTGTGAATTCCTCTGACACCTCTCCTCAGCTTCAGTTGCCTAGGATCAAAGGTGAATCCACAGCAACCCTGGGCAAAGCTGACCAGAGCATGACATGTGGCTGGGGATTGGAAAGGCTGCCCATATTTGGAAACAAAGCAAGCCCATTTGATTTTAAAGACTGCTCATATCATGGCATTTATTTCAGTAATCAAACAAAACAGTAATGTGAAATTATGACCGTTTTAAATGTCATTTTTGCATCATTAAAATAAGACATTGTAGATTTTTCTGACATGTGGTGGACGCAAATGCCAGTAAAATGTCATTTTGGGGAAAGCGTACATGGTACAATTTTGAAACTTAATGAAAATATGCCTAGTTATAATATGTAAATATGTAGACCATTGTAGAATTTTAGGTGAAATGTTTTCCATTGAAATGGCGAAAGATTGCCAGAATGACTTCACACCAACTTGGGATTTGGAACAGCATAATCCATGTGAAATATGGACTCTGCCTAGAATATAAGCGTTTTGTCTCATAACTGATTTTGGCAAAAGTAACTTTGGTAGAACAAAGCACATTGTAAAAAATCACCCACACTAAAACTGAGTCACTTCCTTCAGTCCAATCTGCTTACAGGGAGGTGGCGACCTCCTCAGACTGACCTATCCATCTTAGAGTTATGTCCAGCTTAGTTCTGCCCACATAGTAAAAATCCTATGATGTCATCCAGCCTTTTTAAGGAGGAAGCGTGTGCGGAGTCAGGACATTCAAGAAAATCCAGCATTCATAAATCAACATCCCGAGATCCAGACATTCAACATTTACCCTGCAAGATTCCAGATTCCAGTGCCAGGCCAGAGCTAGCTGATCCTATACAGACAGAACCAACATCCAGAATCAAACCCTAGATAAATCCCAATAACTCGGGAGAAAGGGGGGAACCCTTTTTGGGATTATCCAGTGACCAGATCTGCTTTTCCCAGCTACCTGCTTTGCCAAGAAGATGCACCCTGCTGTCCATTGAGACTATACCCTGGTTGCCTAGCTGAGTCCCTAGAGGGGAGCCGCCACTGGGCCATGACCAAACCCCTGTCCCGCTGTCAAAGACCCGGCTGGCTGTCCAAACTACTCCATTAAAGTGTTTATTGTAAGTATTATCTTCCCCAGTAATCAACAAGCTGTGTCCATTGCTCTGTTACCTTGCAATTTGTCCAACCCTAGAAATCCTAGAAATATCCTAGTAAATTTTTAAATTGTCAGAATCCTCAGTGTATCCTGCCCTTAGTGTCATCCGCCGACACGCTTGGCGTTTATAGCCGCGTTGGCGGCTCCGAGGTAGGAAGCCAAGCGGATAGTTCTGCCATGTCTTTTTCCCAGCATAATCGCCGGTCTAGAGGTTTTTCAACATGGCGACTGCTGGGAGGTACTTAACTCCCTCTCCCCCAGCAGTCGTCGAGTTGCAACATCCTGGCTGTGCGTTTCTTGCTTCATTTGGGTTTAGACGCTAGTTTTCCAGCTCTCGCCTGCTTTTGGCCGCTCTACTTTTTCTCTCAGTCCGCCCTTCCTCGCGGAACGTCTCCCCTTTTTTCTTGTCCTCTCCTCTCCTCTCCGCTTCAGCTCTCCCGTCCCTTTGCTTCTCCCATTTGCCGCTTACTCTGGCCGGGTGCGGTTCTTGCTCGCGTCGCCCCCTCCTTCTGCCTCTCTGTGGTCTCTTACTCTGCCGTACCCGGCTCCGTGCAGCACACCGGAGGTAGGTGTTCACCTGTGGCGGTCCCGAGAAGTTAGCATTTCGCCTCGGATCCATCTGCTCACATTCCCGCTTCAGCCTGCTTCTTTCAACTGCTTACCTTCAAGGACTCCGCTACCATCAAACTACTGAAGGACACTCTATTCAGCTGCACATCTCGCTGGAGGGTTTTTCAGCCTGTTAAGGCTTTTTCCCTTCGTTTATTGCCTGATCGCAGGAAGGGGGCCCCAGGACTGCTGTTTATCAGCATTCACTGTGGCTTCCTCCCGAGGTAGGCCCACTGCACACAAGAAAGAAAAGGTGTCACACTTTGCTTGAAATCTCACCTGTTTGTCCTTTGAAGACTTGGGCTGGTTCTTCTCCTTTTTCCGAACAGCTCGGGACTTGTAAAGACTTGGGCGCGTATCCTCCGTCGCCAGCGTGTTGAGTATTCCGAGCGAGTCTGCGTTCAATTTCCAGGAAGGAGCGGAATAGTGAAAGTCCCAGAAGGAAGGAACCAGGATGGAACCAGGAGAAGGAATGGGAGAAGCAGTGCAACGGGCGAAAGTCCAGAATAAGGGGGAGCACAAGGGCTAGGAAGGGAAGGTCCTAAGGTCCTGAACAAGGGCAGTAAGAGCACGGGAAAATACAAGCGCACTTGCCAAAGTTCGGAAAGACTAGTGTTGAGACGCGGAGCGCATCTGGTGCGTGTCTCTTTTCAAGGAACTGGCGAACCCCTGGAAACGATAGCGCGGTACTCGCGCACTAGCGTCGGCTATGTTTGGTGTGCCCTAGAAGGGGTTTAGCAATGCCTTATGGACCAAGTAGTCAAGAAGGGGCTGGAATGGCGAATCATGACAGCATGCCCCCTCTTAAACTGCGACCCTCCTAGTTTGCCCGGATGCGTTGAATGAAACCGTCTCAGCAAACGAGGGGCATTCATGTTGGACACTGGTTCCCGTGTTCGCTCACTAGGTGGGTACCCTTTCCATTCCACCAAATATTGGAGGTGACCCTGTCTGTATCTGGAGTTACAAATCCTGGCGACTTCAAATTCGACCTGATCATTGGGGGGAACGAGGGTTGAAGGACTATAGCGAACAGGACAGATTGCAACACCAACCTGAAAGAATGTCAGCAGAAGAACAGATTCAAGAACTGTGGAAAGCTATCCAGGGAATGTCTCAAGAGCTGCAGACAGTTAAGGCAGAGAACGTTGTCCGTAAACAATTGATTTCTGCTCGGGAATCTCCATCAGCAAAACTCCCGGTTATGGCACTCTCTGCAGGGAAGTTCGATGGAACCCCAAAGAAGGTCAAAGAGTTCTTGGAGGCCTGTGTTGTGTATTTCACTTTCAGGCCTCGGTTATTTGCCACCGATCAAAGATCGGGTTTATGATATCCAACATGCTCTGACATGGGTTACTCCGCTGGTTACCAGTGCCAACCCTATCTTGCAGGATTTTACAGGGTTCCAGACCTTGTTAAAACAAACCTTCGAAAGGCTGGAATTGACCTTTACTGCCTGTGAGGATCTGTTAGATATCCGTCAAGGGTCTTTCGATGTTCTGACGTACATATCAGAGTTTAAGACATTGGGGTCAGGTGCTGGGTGGTCAGAACAGGCACAATATGACATTTTCCGGCGAGGCCTCAGAGAGGAGATTAAGGATGAACTCGCCAGAGCTATCAGCCCACCCTCCTTCTCGGACTTGCTTTCTGCGGCCTTACAAATTGAGTATTGCTTACAAGAACGATGTTTGGAACGCCGTAAACATCGAGCAACAGTCCATCTCGCCGACCGCGCTACTTCCTCTACTACTTCCTCTACTTGGATCTACAAGAGGACCCTTATCAGCTGCAGAAAGAAGGAGAAGAAAGGAGAAGGGCCTATGTGCCTATTGCGTCTCTGATCAACACCTTCTCAAAGAATGCACTGAACTTCCTCAGAAACGGCAGGGAAACGATCTCCCTCGGTGCCAGTAGGGACTTGGTTCCGAGGGGCTTCTGGTCCATTATTCAGTCCCTATGTTTCTCTTTCAATCACGGTACCTTGTATCCAGGAGGATTCTAGGCTCATGGTCCTTCCGATACTCATTGATGTCTATGGAAACCTGGTCGAGCGCTTAGCACTCTTAGATTGTGGTCCGGCAGGGAACTTTGTAGACACTCTGTGGATCAAGCAAATGGGCAGACTACCTCGCAATGAAGACCAGAAAGTGGAGGGTGATGATGGGTCTCCCCTTTCTTCAGGACCCATTACACATACCACAGAGGAACTTCCAGTTACCATCTTCCAACACTCCGAGATTATCAAGTTCGATATAATACGAGCTGCCCATTTTCCGGTTATTCTCGGCATCACGTGGCTCAGAAAACATAACCTACATATAAACTGGGCTGATAATCACCTTAACTTTTGTTCCTCATACTGTAAACTCCATTGCTTTCCCAACAATGGTGGCCCCCAGACCACGACTGTGTTGACCAAGAAGTTGACCGGTGACTCTACCTGTCTACTGCTCTCCCTACCATGAGGTGTTCATAGAAAGAAAGCCAGCGACCCTGCCTCCCCATAGGCCGGAGGATTACACCATAGACTTAGGTTCCCGTTTGCAGAATGTTTTCACTTACACAAACTGAAAGACAAGTACTGCGGAATTATCTGGATGTCAATATGCAGAACAGACTTATTCAACCCTCCAAGTCCCCAGCCGGAACTTCTTTGTTCTTCATTAAAAAAAGAGACTCAACAGAATTGCATCCCTGTATGGACTACCGAGGCCTAAATAAAGTGACTATTCGGGATCGGTACCCCATGCCATTAATACATGAGATCATCGAGGCAGTTCAAGAGGCTCGTGTATTCACTAAACTAGATCTCAGGAATGCCTACCATTTATTACGGATTGCCAAAGCAGATGAATGGAAGACTGCTTTCCGCTCCCCATTCGGGCTGTATGAATACAAGGTCATGCCTTTTGGCTTGGTGAACGCCCCCGCAGCGTTCCAACGGTTCATGGACCGATGTTCTCGGACTTGTTGTCTGTTTCTGTTATAATCTACCTAGACGACATCCTTATATTTTCCGCCACCCTAGAGCATCACGTGACACATGTACAACAGGTACTAGAAAGGCTTAAAGACAATCAACTCCTCGTCAAACCGGAGAAGTGTGTATTCGCCTCATCTTCAGTTCCCTATTTGGGATATCTTTTGGAGGAAGGTATCTCGATGGATCCGGGCAAGGTGATGGCTATTCTTGATTGGCCTTCTCCGTCTTCTGTCAAAGAAGTACAAAGGTTTCTCATACTTTCCAATTTCTACCTGCAGTTTCATCCCAAACTTTTCTGAGACCGTTCTCCCCATAACTCGACTGCTCAAGAAAGAGGTTAATCCCTTCCGCTAGACCGAAGAAGCGGAACAGAGTTTTCATTGCCTTAAAAACCTCTTCTGTTCAGCTCCCATCTTTCGCCACCCCGACCAGATCAAACAATTTATAGTGGAGACAGATGCCATGGCTATTGGTGCTGTTCTATTACAACCTTTTGAAGGACGGGAACATTCCATAGCTTATCTTTCTAAGACATTGTCTCCTAGTCAAATCAACTATTCGGTCCTGGAAAAGGAATTGTTGGCTATAAAACAAGCCTGTGAGGTCTGGCACCATTTACTGATGGGAGCAAGTCATACTGTCATCATTAGAACGGATCACAAAAATCTAAAGGCTCTGCAAAATATGGAGTGTGTCAACTCCAGGCAAGCCCGATGGGCGTATTTCTTTGCCCAATATGATCTGCAGATCACTTACCTACCTGGCACCAATAACAAGTTAGCGGATGCACTTTCTCGGAAAGATTCCATGCATGAGGAGAAGATACAAACCACTGAACCGATGTTCTGCAGAAACAAGATATTGGGCTTGGTAAATACCTTTCTTCAGGAAGTAAGGGCCGGTCTGGCCTCTGAAGGACCAGGTCTTCAGCTCCAAGGGAAGACACCTTATACCGAAAAGGAAGGTCTATTATTCCTGAACCATCGGCTGTCTATCCCTTCTGGTCCCTTACGTCCGAAGATCATTAGTTGGTGCCATGATATGCTCACTGCAGGCCATCGTGGTATGCACAACACCTCTGAATTGATTGCTCGATGTTTTTTTTGCCCAGAACTCAAGAAAGATGTGGATGGATACATACGAAGTTGCCCGGTTTGCGCCATGGCGAAACCCCTCACCGGCAGGACCTTGGGCCTGCTTACCCAACCAGAAGCACCTACACGCCCTTGGGGTTTGGTATCTACGGATTTCATTGTCGAGCTTCCAGTTTCCAATTCCTGCACATGTATCATGGTGACCGTGGACACCATGACCAAATTGGCACATCTTTCCCCATTATCGGGTCTACCCACCGCTACTGAGATGGCTGAAGTATTTGCCCGGGATATCTTTCGACTCCATGGTCTTCCAGATAAAATAATTTCGGATCCTGGCAGCCAGTACATCTCCAAGTTTTGGAAGACTCTTTGCTCACGTCTGGGGATGGAAAGGGCTAGCTCTTCTGGCTTTCACCCCTAGATGAAAGGCCAGATGGAATGCCTTAACGCAACTTTAGAGCAATACCTAAGATGCTATAGCAATCAACTCCAGGACAATTGGGTGTCTTTGCTCCCCACGGCTGAATTTACATATAACAACTCCTCACATGCTGCCATCGGTCAATCTCTTTTCTTTTGCACTTATGGAGTGCACCCTCGATCCTTCCTTCCCCTGGTACCTATACCTACCAACTCTCTGACAGCAGAGGAAGTCCTACAGTCCATAGCAGAAGCACACATCACTGCCTAACAGTGCTTGCAGGAGAGCCGTAAACACAATAAGGCTCAAGCCGACAGTCATCGCAGGCATTGCCCAGATTGGAAGGAGGGGGACAAGATGTGGTTATCCACCAGGTTCTTACCACGCTGGGTTCACCCTTCTAAACTTTCACCTCATTTTTTGGGACCTTTCCCATTCTTTTCAAAGTCAATCCTGTCTACTTTCGACTCAAACTGCCCGCTTACCTAAGCCACATTCATCCTGTCTTCCATGCTTCTCTTCTCAAGCCCTTTGTACCGGATACCCTCCAGAGACCTATCCTTGATCAGCCCTTCCCTCAGGGTGACCACTCAGATGATTATGAGGTCTCTACTACTCGTGATTCCCCATACTACTGTGGGAGATTGGAGTACTTAGTATCTTGGAAGGGGTACCCAAGGTCGGAGGACTCCTGGGAACCAGCTTCTAATGTCCATGCTCCCAGGTTAGAGGCCCGTTTTCATTCTCGCTTCCCCAATAAACCCGGGGTGCTCCACTCTGGATGGGGGCATACTGTCATCCGTCGACACGCTTGGCGTTTATATCCGCGTTGGCGGCTCCGAGCTAGGAAGCCAAGCGGATAGTTCTGCCACGTCTTTTTCCCAGCGTAATCGCCGGTCTCGAGTTTTTTCAACATGGCGACCGCTGGGAGGTACTTAACTCCCTCTCCCCTCGCGGTTGTCGCATTGCAACCCCCTGGCTGTGCGTTTCTCGCTTCCTTTGGGTTTAGATGCTAGTTTTCCAGCTCTCTGCCACTTTTGGCCGCTCTACTTTTTCTCTCAGTCCGCCCTTCCTAGCGGAACGTCTCCCCTTTGTTCTCGTCCTCTCCTCTCCGCTTCAGCTCTCCTCTCCCTTTGCTTCTCCCATTGTGCTGCTTACTCTGGCCGAGTGCGGTTCTTGCTCCGTGCCCGCCCCCTCCTTCTGCCTCCCGGCTGTGGTCGCTTACTCTGCCGCACCCGGCTCCGTGCAGCACACCGGAGGTAAGTGTTCACCTGTGGCGGTCCCCAGCGGTTAGCGTTTCGCCTGGGATCCATCTGCTCACGTTCCCGCTTCAGCCTGCTCCTTTGAACTGCTTACCTTCAAGGACTCTGCTACCATCAAACTCCTGAAGGACACTCTACTCAGCTGCACATCTCGCTGGAGGGTTTTTTCAGCCTGTTAAGGCTTTTTCCCTTCGTTTATTGCCTGATCGCGGGAAGGGGGCCCCAGGACTGCTGTTTATCAGCATTCACTGTGGCTTCCTCCCGAGGTAGGCCCACTGCACACAAGAACGAAAAGGACTACCTGTCTCACAGACAGCTACACCTGGAGGACTTGGAATCAGGTGAGGAGAGTGGGGAGGACCGAGGGTTGGAGGACTATAGCGAACAGGAAATTTAGGAAAATCTGGGTTAATCTCCATGTGTTAGCGCAATTCTCTCCAAATCATTTCAGTTCGTTGTATATGGCCTTAGTACTATTTGGAATAAATTAATTAATTCCCATATAACGAGGCACACACACATGTAAATTAACTATTTAGAAATTCTGAGTGCCATTTTGCTAATTTTTCAAGGGAGCCTAATCCGATTTTGACCTCCCATTCCGGGGTGGTAGGTCGGATTTTCAATCCAATTTTTGCGTAGTATACTTGACTCCTTGTTACTTCTCTGCACCCAGACAAAACTTGGTTAACAGGGGTTTGAGGGAGTGTCGCAGGGGGAATGCTTTACTGTGCTGTCATTTAAAAGCACTACCCCAAAGGAATCTTGATTTATTTCAATTGTGCATTGTGTCTCTTATGTTAGAAGGTAAAACTAAGTGTATTCTATAATTCTACTGTGTAATGATCACCATCCTGGTGATTGCTGCCCCATACTGAATGTGTTTGATTTTTATTCAAAATTAAAATAAATAAATATTTCATTATTACACACCGGCCTGGTTCATGGTCCATTGCGATACGGGGTGTATGTTGAGGGGGTGTGAGACGGGTTGGCTGCCTTCTCAAAGTTGTATTCAAATTCATATATTTAAAAGTGTTGTATTGTGCGCCACATCCCTTACCAGTAGAAAGAGTCCTGGTCTGGAGTGTGACACCTCTGTAAAATCCTTAAAAGCTGTAATCCTGACCTACCCTTACCCCTTGCCTGAGATGGAGGCCACTGTCCACCCCTCCTCTACAGGGATCGCATTTGGTGCTCCTGCAGAGATTTCCCTAGTGTCCCTTTGGGCCTGGGACCAGGCCCCAAGGTACGCAAAAAAGAAATCCAAAAAGGATGAGGTTAGATAATAGGATCTGGGTCCAGTATGCATAAGTACTGGCTACAATCCCACAGAACACCGTAGGTTTTTGAGAAGTGTCCTCTTGAATGGCCAGCCTTCTACTGGTTTGAGAGACACTGGGGTAAGCATTAGTGGACAGGACCCTGCTCAAGCCAGAGGACTATGTAGGTGCTCCTCTGAGAACCACCAGTTTAGCTGGTGGGCCTCCCATATTATCAACTGTAGCCTTAGTCAACATTACCATTGGAGGCAAGACAGTGAAGCTTCATGTCCTGGTTCAGGACAACGCACCTGCTAACATTTTGTTAAGCAATGATTTGGTGGAATTGGGGATGATCGCGGATGGTCTACCCATGACTGCTGCAGCAGAACCCGATCACAGGTCACACCGGGTCCGGGTGAGAGTCCGATACTCAAGCGGAAGGGGAAACCCAAGGCAAGAAGACGTAACAGTAAAAAGGCCACCTCTGTGAAGGCAGCCCCTTCTCTTCCCGCTGCTTCAGCAGCACCCACTGGGATTCATGCTCCGGACGGGCTGGGTCTAGTGGTGAACCCAAACTCAACTCCTGACAAAGAAGAGGCTGAAGACCCTCCTGCCGAACACTGAAGAGGGGCTCAACCCAGAGGATCACCCCGACCTTCAATGCCTGCTGGTTGAAGGGGGCCATTTATGGGTGACTTCTGTAGGGGACAGAGAGAGTGCCACTCTCTCGAGGGTCCGAGGAAACAGGCCCTGGACCAGACACAACGAGAAGTGGCTAGGTATTTTCGAATTTATTGGGAGGGTGAGCTCCTTTGTAGTGAGCCCACTAAGCCTGAACCTGGTGCCCTCAAGAGGTTGGTGGTACCCCAGATTTACAGGTCCTTCCTACTGCAAGGTGGCACATGAGATCCCCTTGGCTGGTCATCTTGGGGCCAAGAAGACAAAGCAAAGGCTTTCTGCCCATTTCTACCCACTCCAGATGGGAGTAGAATTGGAGTCCCACTGCAGGACCTGGCCAACTTGTCAGTTGTCTGGCAAGACAATGGGCAGTGTCATTGCCCCACTTCAGCCATTGACAGTGGTTGGCACACCCTTTCATAGGGTAGGCATCAACATTGTCGGTTCCCTTGACCCTCCCACTTCAGGTAGACATCGGTTCATCCTGTTCTTGGTTGATCATGCCACCAGGTACCCTGAGTCTATACCCCTTTGGACTATTACTGCCAGGGTGGTTGCCAGGGCTCTCCTGGGCATTTTCACCAGAGTTGGAACTTCATGTCGAGTTACATGAAAACAATGTTGAAAGAGTGCGGGGTAACCTACAAGTTCACCTCTTACCACCCCCAGCCCAATGGTCTGGTTGAGAGATTTAACAAAACTCTCAAAGGCATGCTCATTGCATTGGAAGAGCCCCTAAGCAGAAAATGGGATCTCCTCCTGCCATGCTTGCTGTTCTCTTACAGAGAGGTACCTCACGAGGATGTTGGTTTCAGCCCCTTTGAGTTACTCTTTGGAATCCCGTGAAGGGGCCCCTTGCCTTGATCAGAGAAGGTTCGGAAGCCACCCTTCCATGTCCTGGCAAGCAAGTGGGGGACTATGTGTTAGGCCTAAGATGGAGGATGACACAGATGATGGGTCAGGCGACAGCGAACCTTAAGGCAAACCAGGAATTGAACAAATACTGGCATTACTTTAAAGCATCACAAGTGGATTGCACTCCAGGACAGGAGATCCTTGTGATGTAGCCTACCAAGCCACAGGCGTTGGCACATAAGTGGACAGGATCCTTCCGGATTATACCCAAGATGGGCAGTGTCAATTATCTGGTTGACATGGGAGTCCCTGGGGTAGCCCCTCAGGTATTCCACGTCAACAGGCTCAAGCTGTTCCATAGGCGAGCAGAAGTCTTATGTCTCTTGCTAGCTTCAGAGTAAGAAGAGGATGAGAGTGAGCCACTTCCTGATTTGCTGCATAGCAACCCTCAGGATGGCTCAGTGGAGGGAGTGCATTTATCTCCCAATCTGACTCCAGAGCAGCAGAGGGCCTGCAGGGCTTTGCTTCTGCAGTATGCACATCTGTTCTCGCTGACACCAGGCCTCACCCCATGGTGCAGGCACAAAATTGACACTGGTTACAGCATACCTGTCAAAAGCAGATGCTACAGGAGGTCAGACACTATAAAGAACCACACCCAGGCTGAGGTCGCCAGGATGTTGGATCTAAGTGTTACTGAAACCTCAACCAGTCCCTGGTCCAGTCCAGTGGTCCTTGACCCCAAGGCAAGTTCCCAAGCAGGTACCAAGGATTGGAGGTTCTGTGTGGACTACAGAGTAGTCCATGCCGTCACCAAAACTGACATGCAACCATTGCCCAGGGCCGATGAGTTTGTTGACACCATAGGTGTTGCCAAATTTGTGAGCACCTTTGACCTTACCTCAGGCTATTGGCAAATAGCTCTGACCGACCATGCCAAGGAAAAGTCTGCATTCTTAAACACCTGAGGGGCTCTACCAGATTAGAGTCATGCCTTTTGGGTTGAAAAATGCACGTGCCACCTTCCAGAGATTATTCAATTATGTGCTCAGTGGGCTGGAGGCCATTTGTGTGGCCTACCTAGACGACATTACTGTCTACAGTTCCACCTGGGAAGAACATTTGTTGCAGGCCTTGAAAAGGGCTAACCTCACTATCAAGGCAACCGAGTGCCCGATAGCTCAGGGGAAAGTCACGTATCTTGGTCATGAGGTAGGAGGGGGGTCAAATCCAACCTCTCCCCAGTAAGGTACAGGATTTACATGACAGGGAGACTCCCTCAAACCCAGGTTAGAGTCTTTTTGGGCCTCACAGGGTATTATCGCAACTTCATGGCGAACTATGGAACCACAGCTCTTCCTCTGACAGCTCTGTCTTCGCCTAAACAACCCAGGAAGGTTAATTCGACCGAAGACTGTCAGAAGGCCTTTGTTGGCTTAAAGGAAAGTCTGTGCAGGGCACCTGTGTTGTGTGCACCTGATCACAGCAAACCCTTTATCTTCCAGAAGGATTACTGCGACACCGGAAAAGGAGCTGTCTTGTCCCAGTTAGACAACAAAGGGAGGGAACATCTGATCATATTCATCAGTAGACAACACACGGGTAGAGAACTTAGGTGGGCTACTGTTGAAAAGGAATGTTTCAGTATAGTTTGTAGCTTTAAGCGTCTTAGGCCCTACCTAACGGGGTCTACCTTCTAAGTCTAAACAGACCATAAGCCCTTAAAATGGCCTATGCAGATTAAGGGTGACAACCAAAAACTGCTCAGGTGGTCCATTAGCCTGCAAGGGTTAGACTTCACGATTGAGCAGAGACCAGGGAAGAGTCACAATAATGCATATGGCCTTTCCAGAAGGTATGTTGACTGTCTGGATGAAGGTGTCAACCTCGTGGGAGATTAGACGCCCTAACCTCAGTCTGGCGGGGGGGGGTCGACTGTGATGCTGGAAATGCATTCTTGGGATAGGGCCTCTCTGTCTTTGTTCTGTAGTCCATTTTAATGTGTGTTCTGTATTGTTTTCTTCCCAGGAATCCATGTGGGACTTCTGGCAGTGCAGCTCTTCCTCTTTTTGGTTTGGTGAACAGACTCTTGGGATACTCTTATGGCACCCATGGGTGGGGGTACAACCTTGTAACCCTAGTGTATGTTTTTGGGCACCTGTGTGTGTCCTACAAAGCAGGGTATGGGCTGATGGCAGCTCCATGCTAAATTTGAGAGGTGCTCTGAGTATCCTCCATTTTGGGATACCCAGGCCCTGCCATTGGAATCAGTTGATTCCGCTGTGGCCTCTTGCTTTCTACTGCCTGTTACCTTGTTGTTCCCAAAGTCCTGGGAAGCCCTGACTCTGTCCCTTCCCTGACTGGCTGTTGGGTGGAAGTTCCATATATGGTATTGTGGGGAAGTCCAGACCAGACTGGCTGGAACCTTCCCAGTGACTGTATGTTTCACCCTTGGGGTGGGACCTGGGTGAATGGAGTGTGTGACCAATATGCACTTCTTGTTATGGGTGTCTGGTTTCTGGTATGCGACACAAAGACTGAGACAGCCCTGCCTTGAAACTGGTATGAATGCAGTGAGGAGTGCTGAATGGCTGGGTACTTGTCCCAATACACATTCCTTGTTGTGAGTGCCTGGAGGGACCGGAATGGCCTGAATGCACTGTGAGCATGATTGGCAGCCTGCCTGCATGAATGCCCTCTGGATGACTGGTTGCCTGAGTATGACCCAGCAGAGTGAATGAGAGAGCAAACAGTATATCTGCGGACCTCTCACTGATGGAAATCATTCAGAAGCTGAAGTTGATACTTGATGCTTATCCTTGAAGCTTAGCTGGAATAAAAAGACTTGCTGCTGCATTTGCTTCGACCCGATCCGAAAGCTGTCGAGTTTGTCAAGGACTGATCTGGCCGAGTATCTGGCTAGGAGACCTCTCCTCGAGCTACGAGGGAACATCGTGCAGACCTCTAACCTTTGCCGAAGCGCCCTGAAAGCCAGCCTTCGAAATACTGGAGACAGGGACGCTGAGGAATCCGAAGTGAAGCACCCGGACATTCTGTCTACCGGGTGCGGAGGACCGCCGTAACTGCTGGATGTCTGTCGAAGCCGTGTTGCCTAGAAGTGGGGACAGCTTGACGATGTGCCGCCGACGACCAGAGCCGCAACGCTCCATTGCCTAAGAGCATTTGGATCTAAGGACTCTCTCGCTCGCACCGCCAAACGCTTTGTCCCACTGGAGAAAGTAGAGGCCGCCGACGTGCTGAGGAGAATACACATTGGGTGGGTTTCCCGACTCCCAAGACGACCTGACGCCCTTGCTGGGCCAAAGTTCTGCAGTGACTCTTTGTGGCAACGGACTATCATTGCCGAGTCGAGAGGCACCGCACGCCTCGTCTTCGCAAGACGTCCACGACTGATCATCGACAGGCACCGCAGGACCGAAGCTGCTGCCTCGACGCCATCAAACCTTTTCATCAATAACTCTCAAAGCCAGGGTTCAACTTCTTTGAGGAATATCGACGATCCGTGACTCCTGCCTTAAAGGGGGTCACTCAAGAAGGATCTGTCGATGACCCATTGAAGAAATCTTCTATATCAGGTACATTGGGGTGGTAGAACATTTATAGAAGGAGATAAGACTCTGATAAACAATGTATGGACTGGGCTTGTTTTATATTTTTATTTACAGGTTGCCCAGGTCGGGGGATCCTCACACAGAACTATGCCTAGTGGTAGGGGCTAGTATTCTGCCTGTTGTTTTAACCAACCTGCTTTCCTCCTATGTCTATTGTTAGTTCACTTTATTAATTGATTTGCATGATATTTGAACTGAGTACAGTTGATGCATTTTAATGGAATCAAAGAGTAATTGTGGTACCACATAGAAACTGTATATATTTACCATTTTAGATTAACTTGAGCACAAAGTGTGTTATTGTGATTGTGCACATAAATTGAGCCACTTATATAAAGAACTGTGTTTTCACTAACATAGTGTGGGGACATTCCTTTGTGGGTGCTTGTACTTAAGAACCAGCCTGCATCACCTCCTGAGAGCTTAAGCCTTGATTGCTCGTCCACATTTACCTAAATAGAGAATCTTTTTCTGGGGTGCTCTGTGCTCCTACTCCACCATATCCAAAGCAGGAGTACAGATACCACCCTCCAGTCTTTACAGTAAGGTTAGCATCGGTTGTCTTGAGACATCACGGAGGAGCATGTAGTTTAATTTGCCACATTACTTAGATGACAGAGAGAAAACAATAACATCATGCAAAACACAGTAGGGTGCCTTAGGCAAGACCTATATGTAACAACGGGGAGCGAGACAGCATTCTATATGACCTGGTGAGACAGCAGGGCTGGTAATGCATGGAACAGTGAGGAGTACACATCCTCCTGAAGTATGATGTTTGTGGTATTGGAAAGGAGTTGGAATGATGTGAATTCCTTTGTTGTTTGGTGATGACTAAGCATGTCAAGTTAAACTTCCTCCCTCTATAAACTAGTTAATGCTTCTTGACTACCACTTTGTACATTATTGAGATTTTCCATCTCACAGTAGCGCCACAGGCCCTGCGCTAGTCTTGATGCATGTGGGATTGTTGGATTTCTAATGGAGGTGTTAATTTGCTGCTTTTCTACCTCTTACCATCCACAGGCAATTGCTCTGGTTGAAGGTTTTAACTACACTTTGAAGACCATTATGGGATCCGGCTGCCTTTATGTGAACAGATCATTATTCTTGTATGTGTAGGGTTTAAAGCTAGTCAGGCTGAATGATTTAACGGTCCATGCTTTTGTCATGTTCCCTGGAATGAGCGTAGTTTACATACTATAGGTACTAAAAAAAATGGAAACCTCAAAGCTACCCAGTATTATATTCCCCTCTTTTTCAGTCAACATTACCAGAGAAATAAGCACCATCATATCATCTACCCGTATTTCTGATTTTCAATATTATTACTTATTTTGTACAGCTGTCAGTTCTGCATGAAGTCACTTGTGCCTTAATTACATATTTCTACTCTGCATTTTAAATATTATGATTTATGGTTGTATTTGTAATTGTATACACCTATATCATTATGTGAGGAGTTGTGAAAATAAAGTCAGATGACACTGGATGTAGTCTAAACCTTTACAGTTCTTGTGCTTTATGCTCAAGCTTTAAAGGCACACTTCCCCTTAATCTAGGCTGCTAGATGGGGATGAAGCACCACTGTGAGGTGGTCAAAGATACAGCAGAGCCAAAGGAGAACCCTATGTTAATATTTAGACCCAGCCAACAAAAGGTTAAACCAACAGTTATAAGTAAAACTTCATGTCCCATAAACCACCACCAGAAACGGAACCCAGGAGGGGGCAGGGACAGAAATAACAAGGGAAATGGCATAGATACAGTCCAGTCATGCCATACAAAGATATGTACACACGGAAACGTACAGGGTGGGAGGGTCAAACAGTGCATGAAACTAGGTGGCAGGGGGAAAGAAAACGCACTGCAGGTGTGGGAAGTGGGCTGGAAAGATGTGTGTAAGCTGAATGGAAGGGAGGAGCAGGGTATGGGTTAAAGGCGGCAGCCGAGGTCTCACCAGGTGTTTCTGATTACAGCAGGAGCCGAGCCAGAGACCAGAGCGGAATGGGAAGAATCCACAAGTGATTTACACTGGGCGTATTAAAAAGCTCATGGAGAGGCACAGCAAAGATCCTTATAAGAGGCGGATTCACTGAGGAACAACGCTGCCTGTAAGCCGATAGAGGACAAGGCATTCCGTGTGTTTTCATTTCTTTTTGGTTTGTTTGCAACCCGGTTGAAAGGCTGATGGATGGACTGAGAGCTAAGCGTCCGTGAAAAGAATAAAGTGGACATTATTATTTACTCATTTAAACGAGGCGAGAAGCCGAGAGGAGATTTCCTTTGGAACTCTGAATTTGCTTAACCTTTTCACGTAAACCCGAGCCAAGAAAAACAAAGCACGAGTTGCTGTTTAAATTGTGGGGCTGTTGGAAAGGTTATCACTGCAAAAAAACTTGAATTGTTAACCCTGCATCCGACTACATTCCACTATTTTACAACCACTTTGTAATAACATCTGTAAGAAAAAACGTTTCAGTGTTCCAATAGCACCACAAATTGGCCCAAGTTGTCTTCCACGCTGCGTATGGGAAGTACCTATAGAAATATACCTGTACCTTTCTCAAATGAGGCTGAAATTCAATCAAACAACACTATCAGTTAAGAGAACAGCGATTCCCTCTATTATTCGGCCAACGAACCATCAATGATGCATAACTCTACCAGATCCATTCAAGGTCAAGGTGAAGGCCGAGGGGTATCAGGGATAAGCTTCTGCCTGCACTGACATGTTGTCCAGTAAGGGATGAAGACTGACTCATCTACAGCTGCTTCAAACGTCAAATCTTTCCCAGGACTCCCAGGTCACAGGTAGGCAGGCTAGCCACTAAACCCCATGCCATCGTGTATCACTGCCACTGAGTGATTCTTATTTGGTTAGACTAATTTGAGTGTGTCAGTGCATAGTGAAATTCCACCTCTCCTCCCCTCACACTCCATTCTCATGTGGATTCAGGCAATACAATACCTTTTGTTCCTTGGTCTTCATCTTGTCAACTTTGGTCTCAGAGGACAGGAACAGCCCTTTGGTATTTTCATTCAACAACATGGATGACAAGCTCACATTAGAAGCATCGTGCTGCAGGAGAAAGAAGAAGGAAAGTCTTGCAGCTCATACAGTTTCCAGCACAGCCTCATAGCCGTCTTTCTTCAACTAAGGTTACTTTGTACTTGAGGGGCAATATACACAACATAGCATCAAGGGACTTCATATTAGTGCTGGATGAAACTTTAGAATTACGCTTACACTCACGTATTGCAGGCATATTCAGTGGCACCTATAAATACCACAGGTACCACTGAGATTCATTCAGTTTCAACCAATGAATAATTTGGACCTTTGGTGGGACAGAAGTGGCTGCCACAGGTGTACAATGTCTAGCTTCTGATATGAGGAATTGAACACCTTGGACAAGAGACAAGGTTTTTGTATCTTCCAAAATGCAAGCACATTGGCATAGGCACTAATGTATCGGGGTCATGGGTTCCCGAGGCATGTATGAGCTTCTTTGAATCACCATCTGCTATTTATAATTAATGCTTTTATACCGGGGGTCAGGGGTACCATGCTTATCTTGGAAACAAGACAACACTGAGCAGAATGGTTTTGATTCCCGTTCCAAGCCTTGGAGGCTGCACTTAGACGTGAAGTGTGATATAAAAGCCCATTTGTCTACAGACATTTGGAGGCAATGAAACAATTGTGTTTTCAGTTGGTGCTGTAAGGACATGTATAGAATTTTACCAAATGTAATGGCATTTCTTTTTTTTGCCAGCATGTAGTGATATTTTGCCAGTATGTAATATAGCATATTTTTTCCAGTATAACATAGCATTATTGGTAGTATGCAAAGTACAGGATTTACAACACAGCCAAGCCCAACTTGAAACTGCAGATAATGAAATGCACACATAGCAAGGTTTAGTGCTGCCAGGTCAAATTATGAAGTGCACCATTTTTTTGGATGCCTCATACATGGAGACTACATTAAATTATATAACTGACTAACATACTTAACATTGCTAAAATACTAATTCTAACTTCTCTATTATTATAATGCAGTCTCATGTGTAAAGTGAGGTGAAAATCCATGTTTTAGTGGCACTACTGAGATTCATTTTAAATGCACACTGGCATTTTCTTCAGCTGTTGGAAAACAGAAAAAAAGACAAGCAGCAGGAAATAGAATGAAACAGTGACTCTGAGAGTAAGACTTTCACTGTTCTGAATATGAAGGGCCGCACAGAGCAAATTCTTTTTACTATGATTGGTGGAAATTGTGAGCAGATTTACACGTCAAAAGGGGAAGGATAGGAGCTTTCTTGGTGACAAGAAATGCAAAGAGCAGTTAGTTCAGACTGGGCTGAGAAGACTGACGGAGCTCCAAGGGGTCAGACCGCTGGCTGTGAGAGATATCTCGCTAGTGCTCCCCACACAAAATTACAGAAGCATTTCGCGCGGACACTGGGCATGCATTTGCGAACATAGCAAAGTCGTGCTGGGAACTTCAAAGAAATACCAATCTTGGTAAGATATGTGCCAAGTGAGGGCATGTGAATTGACGTATGAGTGGCTGAGGTTTATTACATTGGAGGAAGTCATTGCATGTTTATTTTTCATCATGTTAAGAATGTGGGGACATTAACCCATGTTTCAAAAGACCTGCTTATTCTGTTTTGTTTTCTTTTTGTATTCCAGACGATGATGTAATTAACCCATGGTAAGACTTAGTGACTTGTGAATAAGACATAATATAATGAGTGTATATGAAAACATATGGGATTTTGGTGTAATTTTTGCATATGTGAATTCATTTATATAAGTGAAGTATACAGGGGAGGTTCATATCTGTTCAGTAGTGCATTTGCCAATTTATCAATGCAAGTAAAATAACAAACAAGAGAAGGTTTGTGTGCGGTATGATGAATGTTTCCTTCCTTGCATGCTGATGGAAGGTGTCTGATCTGATGCATAGATTACTGGATGTAAATAAGCCAGTAATGTCTTATGGCACATAGATTACTGGATGTATATAAGCCAGTGATACCAGCCACAAACTATAGGTGGCGCTCTAAATAAAATCATTGGGTTCTTATAAAGTGCATAGGTCAGGAGCTCTCTACAGACAACTAGGGGTATTCTAATAGAAAGGAAAGGTTTGTTTTATGATGGGGTTATAGTATAAAAAGAAACCATGCTCACCACTATACCACAGGTAGAAATACAGTAAAACAAGATACCACTAAAATTACCACCAATAAAAGCTAACAAGGTATGGTCACTGAAATAGGGTGATATCAAACCCAATATAAATGCCAGACTAATTTATCACCAAATTACCGCCAATAGTTTTACGGTAAGAAAATACTGGCAAACCCCGAATTTACCCCAATAGAAGAAAATCTCTTACAGTGCCTTACAAAATATATACATTTTATATATAACACTGCTAATTTTATGCTGACCTGTCCAAAGAGTAGCAATCTGCAAGTTGCTATTTGTCGCTGCTTTGAAAGGCCTATGCAAGCAGATGCTGTCTTAGGTGCGTGGGACTCTCCTGTTGCTTTTATTTTTAAATATACTGGGAATTTTCATTCTTGTACAGACTGACCAAGAATCCAGAACTGGGTCAAGCAAAAGGTTCTGATGTGCACAATTGTTACTGGACTTGTGTTGCAGGTGGCACATGAAGTACCTTAATCTGCAAATCTTAGTGTGAAGAAGACAGCATCTGTGCCCTTCAAATATTCTCACACGGTGTAAAAGTGGTGCAGGAGAACCTGCCTGACTTGTTGAGCATTCAGAAAGTCGTGAGGTAAAACATGTGCCCTCTCGTACCATTACCAGTGCTGGATATGTGAATACAAATGTCAGGGATGCCTTATTACTAGGATTCATACAATGCATTGATGCCAGTTGCATGGTCTCCAGGCACTCTGTAAATTCTGAAAGAAAGTAGGGTAGGTTTGGTTGGTGGGAGTGAAGCAGTTAAAATGCAAGACAGCTTTGGTGTTGTGCTGCTGTATGCAGAAAAGGGCATTAGCCAAGCTCTGTGTGGGGGTGAGTTTCTAGGTATTCTTCCTCAGGAACATAGAGGCATTCGCGTCTACAATGGAAACCTTGTGAGCCCATAGGAGGAATTTGCTAGGAACCTTGTATGTTAGTTGGATGTAGAAATGCAGCCCCCCCCATTATTTGACATCAATTGGGAGGTATATTAAATGTTGTTTGAGCTTTCTTCTGCTCATTTTCATGTACTGCGTTTGAGCACTGACTTTAAAATGAGGGTAAGGTTAGCATGGGTTGTCTTGAGACATTACGGAGGAACATATAGTTTAATTGGCCACATTACTTAGATGCCAGAGAGTAAACAATAACATCATGCAAAACACTGTAGGGTACCTAAGGCACGACTTACATGTAACAACGAGGAAGGAGACATCATTGCATTTGACCTGGTGTGACAGCAGGGCTGGTAATGCATGGAACAATGAGGAGTAAAAATCATTCTGAAGTATGATGTTGTGGAATCGGAAAGGAGTTGGGATGATGTGAATTCCTTTGTTGTTTGGTGATGACCAAGCATGTCAAGTTAAACTTCCTACTTCTGTAAACATGCCGACGAGCGCTGACCTCTCGGGATGTGTGCATTTATCAGACACTTACCATTATCGGTGGCAACAGTTTCCCCGTTATGGCAGTGAAACTATGGAACACCATTCCTCAAGACGTGCGTAGGGACCTACCCTTCCTACACTTTAAGAAGAATGTTACCAAATACATCATCCAGATCGACCCATAGTCTCTGCAGGCCGCATACCGACTATCCCCACACAACGTCATGCCACCGTGTATCATGAGTGGAATGGCCCACACTCCGATAACTATCTACTGCTGACACTCACAGTCATGGTCTGCCTCTTTGCTACGTGGCGAGTTTGTGAGTTCCTCTTATCGAACTACCTCCAAATGTATACCTCTTCATTTATATTATTGTAAATACGTCGTTGCCTATTTCTGAACTGTGAATTGTGATCTGTATTTCTGTAACATCCTTATTTGTACATACTGTTATATATTGTATTATTATGTAAGCCTCGCATTTGCCTATTGTTGTTGCTCCCTATTACCTCCGGGTCTGGTGCGCGTAATCAAGTGAATAAACAAACAAACACTATCTTGACTACCACTTTGTACATTTTTGTGATTTTTCATCTCTCAGTAGTGCCCCTGGCTCTGCGCTAGTCTTGATGCATATGCAATTGTTGGATTTCCAATGGAGGTGTTACTTTGCTGCTTGTGTACCTCTAAACATCCACAGGCAATTGCTGCAATTGCTGTGGTTGAAGGTTTTAACTACACTATGAAGACCACTATGGGATCTGGCCACGTTTAGGTGAACAGATCATTATTTTTGTATGTTTAGGATTTGACTTACATTTGTGAAAAAGGGTTTAAAGCTAGTCAGGCTGAATGATGTAAAGGTCCATGCGTTTGTCATGTTCCCTGGAATGAGCGTAGTTTACGTTCTATAGGTACTAAAAAAAAAAAAACTCAAATCTACCCAGCATTATTTTCCCCTCTTTTTCAATCAACATTACCAATGAAATAAGCACCATCATATCATCTAACCTTATTTCTGATTTTCAATATTATTACTTATTTTATACGGGCTATCCATTCTGCATGAAGTCACTTGTGCCTTAATTACATATTTCTACTCTGCATTTTAAATATTATGATTTATGGTGTGGGATGTCTTAACGCACTGTTGCTCCGCTCTGCAGCAGCACTGTGTATGATGGTGCCAGGAATAGCAAAATGGCCGCAAAACCCTTGTGCGTGCCAAAACCTCTGAAAATCGTGCTTTGCAAAGCACAAAAAGATGGCTGCCCAATTTGCCATGCATGTGACAGTGGTGGAACAGAGACGTGATCTCACTCCTGAAATATGTCACTGGGCTCCACAACATGTGAAAATGGAGTACAGAAGGAAAAAGCAGTGCTTTGCTAACTGAAATCCCAAAATCTTGCTTTAAACCCCTGTTTCTTTGTTGTTGAAACTGCAGAATGCTGGTACAAAACACCCTCAAACATCCAAAATTCTTGCTGGGTGCTACAATGCACTTAGTTCAAGAAATCATTGTGAACATAGAATGTCCTGAAAAGATGAAAGCATCAAGGGATTTCCACAGCCAAAGTGGCCTGTCTGTGGATCTGTGAAAATCTGGGTGCAGTACCCTCGGCCGCCTGAATGACAGCTGTCAGGGGCTTGCCTGCGTAAACTTTAAACATGTATAAACTGAAATCAAATGTTTGCAATCTACGTGGCCTGTACTGATGGTAACCTATGTTGTAATTGTTTTGATGCCATGGTTTAAAATCTTGAATCAGAATTCTAGCTGCTATTGTGAAATCACAAGTTTTTTTTAAGCTAAGGAAAAATGCAACAGAATTAACAATTAAAATAAAGCTTGGCTAAAGCTACCAAACCGGAATAACAGCTTTCCTCACAGAGGCAAGGCCTCTCCCTCCAGCTCCTTCCACCAGGAAATCACACCAAAGCGATAATTATAGGGTGGGGGAAGAACCTGGTCTGCAGTGGGGAAGGAAACAATGAACAGCTGCAAAGCAGGAAAGGCTAGGTGTGAGGACAAGTCGTAAAATGGCCTCTGCCAAGAGAACAGGGAGGGGACTGCTTCTGAACTGAAGGGAGAGAAAAAGAGGCAGCACCAAACAGCCATCTATGTCTGAACATTCACAAAGAACATTTTGTTTAAAGACTTGTAACTTGCCACACAAAATTGTCAAAAACACAAAAGTAACAGAATTGTAAATCTACATTTTCGCTGCACAATTCTAGAGGCGGCAAAATCGTGTGACTTAATTTGGAGGGAAACATCAGAAAATGTGATTTTACACCAAATGTATTTCTGCTAGAAGTATGAAACTTTGTACACTTATGCCCATGTTATACGCGCACACTTGTAGAAATGTGCTGATAAATTAGACATTGTTTTCCGGATAAAAAGGGCACAATTCTGTGAAAAGCAGACACTGTCATGATGCCTGTCCCCGGACATCCGGAATAGGTCCATCTGTCCAGGGAACAGGCACCCAAGACGACACAGGAATTCCCAAAACCCCGCCTAGGGGCTATATGGGTTCAGTCCTGTCGCCGTAGGCGCCAGGCTCATATTGCCAACTTTAAACTATGCAGGTCATCCTGTAAAGAACTCATGCACAGGCCAACATGAGGCCATAGAGGGACTACTTTCCTTTAGGAACTATTTTGCTGCTTGGGTGTGATACTGGAACTTCTTACCTGGGAACTACTTTTTTGATGCTATATAAACCACGCCCGAAGAGCAGCACACGCTTGCGTTATTCTGCATTTTAGCAGCGTAACGCTTACGGTGTCTGCAGTCCAGCATCCAGTCTACAGCCACACCTGTCTTGTGTCCAGAGCCGATCCTAGAGAAAAGGAAAGAAGAAGAGAAGGTTAGAACAAGGAGATTTCCATTTGGTCATCATCTTTTCCTGCAGCAGCCACACCTGTGGATAAAGGAAAAAGACATTAAAATAACCTGTGTTGCATTGCCAACTGCAGCGCCGCGCCATACTCACCTGTCTTCGGAGCATCTCCACGACCCAGCGCAGCACCCGTTGAATCCCCGCCCGAAACATCAGCATCTGAAAAGACAAGAACAAACAAAAGGTGAGCGGTCTTCCGCCAAAGACATTCTTTTACTTACCGCAAGAATCTTACTCGGAATTTTACTGCTCGAGGCAGCGCTGGTCACCATCCTATGTTAGACATTTTCGGCAAGGTGCCACACCTGCAAAGAAGACAGATAACTATTGGTTAATGACATTTGGAACAATATTACTTGCTAGACAGTGCTTTGTACAAACTGACTCTTATCTAAGCGCTACCTTCATCCATCGAGGCAAACTCACTCCTTGGATTACGCTGCAAGTGAAAAGGTATGAAAGGAGCAAGAGTGAATTAACAGACATTTGAACTCTAAAAGAACTATACATTCGGTTCACACACTACTTACCTCGGAGTCATTGTTGTCTGGAACTCTGGCAAATACCTTCGGATCAGTGAAGTAACTGAACTTCTACGCGCCCCTGCACTCCACGCAGGATGGAGAGTTCATCCTTCCAAACAATAAGGTGAGACTTTATGAAGGGGAATACTGGACGTTTTCAGGGAAAATAGTGTTAGTGTAACCTCTCTACCATGGCTGGCTAATCCCTTTTACTGCTTTTAGGAAAATATTCTTGCGGGCCAGGCAGACGAAACTGAGTGGGCAAGTGAAGTCGATCATCACTTCGCTACGAGTCACATTGGTGGAGACCGCAGCAGTCCAGCTTCGTTCGACGCCCCTGTGGAATCCAGGTGAGCGTAACAGAACGCAAAGCCTTACTAAAAATCTCCACCCGGGCCTTATGGAGACCTCAGAGACTGACCAATTAGCCCAACTACTGGGAGAACCAAGGGCTGAAGTGCATTCCGCCCGTTAAGAGACTAATGCTCCCAGGAGAGAACTGATTGTGGCAAAAGAACGTACTGATGATCTCGCCAGGCAATTACTTCAAGCTCAAGCTGGGCACACACCTTTACCTGGACTCGGGGGAGCTTCTGCCCAAGCTCAATCAAGTAATCCAGTGCAAGTAATTTTACCAGGGATAGTTCCTTTAGCAGCGCCAGAACACTTTGCGGGGGACCCCAAAAGGTTTGCCGTGTTTATGAACCAGTGCCGGCTGCATTTTTTATGTAGACCTGGAGCCTTTCCGAATGATCAAGCAAAGGTAGCCTTTGTACTATCGTATCTCAGCGGCAGTGCAGCCGATTGGTCTATTCCACTAGTCAACCAGGATGACCCTCTTCTTCGGGATTTTCAGGGTTTTCAACTAAGCATGGAAAACTATTTGCCCGACATTCCCAAGGCCAAGCTTTGGGTAACAAACTTTTGTCCTTGCGTCAGGGTAACCAGGATCTGCTGACCTACATCGCAACATTCAATAGGTTGGTGGTAGAAACCGGATGGCCAGAGGTCAAGCGGATTACGCTATTTCATCGTGGGCTACGAGGTGAACTAAAAGACGTTTTGGCACAAGTAGTGAACCCACCTCAAGAGTGTGCTGAATACATAGACCTGGTTGTCCAGTTGGATCACAGACTTCAGAATCGGAAGGCTGATCGGGCTAGATTTAAGAATCGAGTATTGGTAAGACCTAAGGACAACGTCACCCCCAAAGGAACGGATGTATCTGAACCCATGCAAATTGGGGGGGTTAAAGGACCTTTGACTCAAAAAGAAAGGGACAAGAGGTGGCAGTTACAATTGTGTTTCTATTGTGGAACCTCAGGGCATTTTTTACGGGATTGCCCAGTGAAACCACCTAAGAAGGTGGTAGGAGTCGCCGACAAAGTCAATATGGAACCAGAGCCGGGAAACGACCACGCCCAACAAGCGTAGAGGTCCGCTTGCCGAGCATGAAGAAGGACACTCAGACCTCGCTCCTAATTATACCAATGGTCCTTATAGATCAAAGGCAACCATCTCGTATGCACGCAGTGAGAGCATACATAGATAGCAGAGCCATATACATGACATCAAGAATTGGCTACAAGGATGAACCTGCCTCTTTGCAAAAAACCCACAACTGATGTAATCACCACCGTCGATGGGACCGAAATAGCTTCCGGTCCAGTAACTCATTCAACTATGGAGATGACACTTTTGGGTCAAGATGGGCATTGAGAGAGCATTGTGTTTGACTTAATCAAGGCCCCACGGTTCCAAATAATTCTGGGAATGCCATGGTTGGAAACTCATAATCCTTGTATTGACTGGCAAGAAAAGAAAGTGACCTTCTAGGATTGTGCACACACTTGTTACCCTTGTTGACTCAGTTACCCCAGGAATACCAGGAATTTCAGGATGTTTTCCAGAAAGACCAAGCAAACACATTACCACCCCACAGATCATATGATTGCCAGATCGACATCCTACCCGGCGCTCAAATTCCATGCTGCAGAATCTACGCCCTCACTGAACCCGAAAACCTTCATTTACAGCAATATTTGGATCAATACCTCGCTAATGGCTTCATTCGCCCGTCCAAGTCTCCGGCAGCATCATCTTTATTCTTCATCCCTAAAAAGGAAGGTGACCTTAGGACTTGTGAAAAAGAAGTGACACATAGATGCACGCTCTGCCCTAGATTAGAATCCTTTAAAATGATAAACTTGATCCATAATATGAATGGTATGGATTGATTTTAATGAAATTTGTCCAGACAAAGTCAGCCGACACGTGTTTCGACAATAGGTCGTTTTCAAGGCTGGCATGACAATAATACAAAAGGCATGTTGGTTCAGGTTGGGTGATAAGTAACAGAAACATTACATGAACATTGATATGTTATAAACATAAAAGGCCAAAATTAGAAATAAACAATACAAATAAAACACATGTTAGAAATCACATAACCAGAAATTGGTTAGGTTGATTGTAGAAGGGGAACACACGCTGGAGACCAAGTAATAATACTGGGTTACACAACCGCTCTCATATGGGGCCCAAGATGGGCACGTATTTA
Organism: Ambystoma mexicanum; assembly: GCF_040938575.1. Classification (NCBI taxonomy): domain Eukaryota; kingdom Metazoa; phylum Chordata; class Amphibia; order Caudata; family Ambystomatidae; genus Ambystoma; species Ambystoma mexicanum. The sequence goes on from NC_090921.1 coordinate 44,473,006, forward strand.
TATCTGATTCACGACAATATGTTCAAGTATCCATAATATATCATACTTCTTAGAGAAAGGAAGATGAGTCTTTCTGATTCATATCAAAAATTATGTATCCATAGTAGTTCAAACAAAAAGCTATCACTAATAATCCTTAGTGAGGAAGCAGTTGCCACAATCCACATGTATTAGACTAAAAAAGCCAATGCATTGCGGAAATTATTTCCTTCATCAGGGCGAGTCTAATTATATAAGTCCAGCAAGCAAGTATATAACATAACAAATGCAAGTATGTGACATAAATTCATATAATGGTGACAATTCAAACGAAACATACATTGAAAAAAATGAATGAAAGGAAACATACCAATCAGTAGATGTTACATCATGGGTAAATATCAATAGCAAAAAAGAAAAAAGAAAAAAGAAAAAGAAAAATGCCGTAAGTGGTTTATAAGGTAAATAAATGAAACCAAAGAATATTAGGTGTGGATTTACCTCATTGGTGTGGTCAGTGGTGAAAAACAGAACGTCCTGCGTTCATGCCCACTCAGCAGTGGGTTGTAAATGACATTTTGCACAAAGGCATGGAGAAAATCCACTCGTGCTTACAAGGAAACCAATCTGTGGATCATAAAAGATCCAATTAGATACTGTGTTTTACACTCATACTTGGTCAAAGAGAAGGATTGTAATCAGATTCTTACCTTGTAATACACAGAGAGAAACGATCCTCCACTGTGCAGCTGCAGGGCAGTGACACAGACTGCAGTGTGAAGCCGTTGTCTAGGCAACGGTTCTTTTGTTTAGCATGTGACCACCTCGTTTCTGTGAGATGCAGGTGGTCACAATTAATGATGTAAAATCGGCCAGTGCCCACAAAAATGACAAACCAAATATTTATGGGGCATCATCAATAGGTACCCATAATTGTGATGATAAAATCCGAAAAAAATTAAACATTAGAATAATGAAGATAGAAAAAATACTGTCACAGGTCCTGTGGCTGGCTGCCTGGTCACAAATACTGCTGTAAATTCGGCCAGTGCCCCCAAAAATAAAAAATGAGGTATTTATAGGGCATCACAAATGGGTGCCCATAATTGTAAAAACAAATTCCCAAATTAAAAAAAAAAAAATTATGAAAAAACAAAGTAGTAGTGATGGATTTATGCAGGTGGTCACAAATAATGATACAAAAATAGGCCAGGGCCCACAAAGATGTCAAACCAAGTATTTATGGGGCATCATAAATAGGTGCCCATAACTGTGATGATAAAATCCGAAAAAAAATTAAACATTAGAATAATGAAGATAGAAAAAATACTGTCAAGGTCCTATGGCTATCTGGTCACGAATACTGTTGTAAAGTCGGCCAGGGCCCACAAAAATTAAAAATGAAGTATTTATGGGGCATCACCAATGGGTGCCCATAATTGTAATGACAAAATTCCAAATAAATATATGAAGTAACAAAGTAGTAAAGATAGAAAAAATACTGTCACAGGTCTTTAAGCTGTCTGGACAGCAAGACATAACGAAATTAAGCTAAGGTAATAGTAAGACTATTCAAACGTAGATGAGCCGTTGAAGTACAGTCACAGTGCGTAAGGTGTCGCCCAGGGGCGGCACCTTGGGTCCCAGACATACGTCCGGGACATGCACTAGGGCTGTTACTAGAATGCTCCAAACATGATTAGACAAAAGGCAACATATGCCAGACAATAATTAAGAAAATAAAGCAAAAAAGGCTACATGAGGTAGAGTGATTCGAACAAGTTAAGCTCAACGACTGTCAACATGTGGAAATGTAAAAAGAGCAGTACCCAAGTGTTCAGAACATCTTTCACAAATTACTCTGAGCATCATATAGAGTAGCCAATGCAATCAAAAAGTAATAATTAGAGCACAGGGCAAAGAGACCCCTATGTATGAAAACATGTTAAAGTATACAACTCAAGCACAGAAAGAACAGTAGAAACAGTAAAGTCACAAGAGGAACAGTAGAGACCCTTATGTGTGAAAACATGGCAAAGCATAGACCTTTAACACAGGCAAAACAGTAGTATCACAATCAAATATAACAGTGGTAATTGATCTCCTCATTCAGACCGCTCGGGACCAAACTACAGAGTTTATCAATCCAAAATGTCTCTCTGCGATTGAGGCGCAGACCTAAATCTTCATGAGGATTATTTCTTGTGAGTACCTCCAGAATCAGAAACTTAATCTGTGAAAGATTGTGATTGTTCAAGGCCCAGTGGCGAGCTACAGCCGAATTAGGGTTGGAATTACGGATACATGACCGATGTTCGTTCCATCTGATTTTGGCTGCTCTAGTTGACTGGCCGACATAGTATTTTCCGCAAGAACATTTAATGCCATATGATGTTGGCAGTGTCGCATGTGCCAAATGTCTTGAGGATGATCTTCTTACCTGTGCGTGGATGGAAGATTACATTGCCTTTAATGACGGAATTGCAATTGATGCAGTGTAGGCAGGGAAACGTACCAGTGCGTTGTGTGATAATTTTTTTTCAATGGAGGTCTTGTATGTACAAGTTCGTCCCTGAGATTCCTACTCCTCTGGTATGCAAACACAGGTAATTCAGAAAACAAGTTTTGTACTCTTATGTCGTTTTTGAAAATGTTCCAGTGTTTCTTAATTGTTTGTTTGATTTTATTGCTCTGGGTAGAGAATTTTGATACATATACTGGTGATTTAAGGTCCCTTGTTGGTTTCTTAGGAGTGGATAGTAAGGTTTTACGGCCAAGACTGTTGACCCTTTCAACTGCAGAATCCAGTTCTTCTTGATGGTAACCTCTTGGAAGAAATTTCTCTTTCATAGCCAGTTGCTGTGAAATACAATCCTCGGGGTCACTTACAATCTTTTTGACTCGAAGAAGTTGACTAAATGGCAGGTTCCTTAGTAAGCTAGGCTGATGGAAACTAAGGCGGTGTAACAGATTATTGCGATCAGTTGGCTTCCGGAAAAGGGTGGTACTATAACCATTGTCTTTCTTTATTATTTGTACATCTAGAAACTTAATCTTGTCCCGTGATGATTCCCTAGTGAATTGAACTCGTTGGTCAATGTTATTAAGGTGCTCAAAGAAGTAATCAAATGCTGTATCTGTGCCTGTCCAAATGCCAAAAATGTCATCTATGTATCGAGTCCACATGTAGATATCCTTCTTCCATTCCGGTTTGTTCAAAATGTGGTCCAACTCGAATTTGTACATAAAGCAGTTGGCGTAAGTCGGCGCCATAGTTGCGCCCATATATGTACCAGAGACTTGAAGGAAAAACTGGTTATGGTATTGAAAATAAGAATTTTCAGCAATAAATTGCAGAAGGGTTAGAATAAATTCCTTTTGGTCTTGAACATCCGGTGATTGAAGTAAAAGCCATTCTACTGCTTCAATTCCAAGGTCGTGTGGTATAGAAGTGTATAGACTTTTGACATCTATAGTAAACATCAGATGATCCTGTTGGAAAGTAATATTTTTAAGCTTCTGTAAAAAATGAGTTGTGTCTCGAGTATAAGTAGGGGTTTCTTGAATTAGGGGTTGTAGGAAAAAATCAATGTAAACACCAAGTGGCTGGTTTATACTGTCCATTCCTGCGACAATGGGTCTGCCAGGGGGTTTGATAGGGTCCTTATGAATCTTTGGCAGAGTGTAGAAATTCGGAATTCTCGGATGTTCATTGAGCAGGAACTTATGTGTATGTTCATTTACCCAATTTAGTTCAAGTGCTTTGTCCAGCAGAATAACTAAGTTCTGTTTGATTGAGATAGTTGGATCATGATCTAGAGTGGCATATGTGGTCTGATCTTGAAGTTGTCTACTGCACTCAGAATCATAGTCTGTAGTGTTAAGGATGACAAGGGCACCTCCTTTGTCTGCAGGGCGAATAGTGATTTTGGTGTCGCTGTAGAGATCTCTAATAAGTCTAATTTCGTGAGGTTTCAAGTTCTTGTGTGGGGGGGTTCGATAATTGATCCGTTCAATATCTCGAGTGACCAGTTTTTGAAAAATATCGATAGAGGGAACACTGATGGGAGGTATGAACACACTTTTAGCCCTAAACTCTTGGAAATCAGGCATGTTGGGAGGTTTATCGTATGTTTCCAATTCTTCAAAGAACACTTTCAATTTAAGCTTCCTTACAAATTTATAGAGTTCGATCTTACTGTTGAACAATGTTGTACTATAGGTCGGAACAAAACTGAGACCTTTTTGTAATGTGTCTTCTTCCGGTTTAGTAAGAGTTCTGTCTGAGATATTAATCACTAAGTTTTCCTTAATTGTAGACGTGTTTGAGGTTTGGGTCTTAGGCTTCCTCCTCCCCCTGCGGGTTCTTTTGGCCGTGCGCCTAAAAAAACAGCGGTGGATGTTTGTGCTGAGGAGCTCGCTGTGTGGTTGCGGTTGTCAAGTGCTTGTTCAATTGGTGTTTCTGAATCTCTCTGTACTTCTGAGTCTGGCCCTGGCCGATTTTACATCATTAATTGTGACCACCTGCATCTCACAGAAACGAGGTGGTCACATGCTAAACAAAAGAACCGTTGCCTAGACAACAGCTTCACACTGCAGTCTGTGTCACTGCCCTGCAGCTGCACAGTGGAGGATCGTTTCTCTCTGTGTATTACAAGGTAAGAATCTGATTACAATCCTTCTCTTTGACCAAGTATGAATGTAAAACACAGTGGGCCTCATTACGACCCAGGCGGTAAGTTACCGCCTGGGTCGTACCTTTACCACCATGGCGTAAACTGCGTTTACGCCATGGTGGTTGGCGGACTTACCGCCCCATTCCGAGGTGAGTGGGGCGGTAAGTCCCCATTAACACATTTACCCTTCCCCATTCCCATTTTTGCCCCATAGGGCATAATGGGAGTGGGGAAGGCGTTAATTACGCCACCGTAATTTGCTAAAAGCAGGTGTTAAAACCTCCATGGCGCTAAGGGACCTCGGAATCAGGCGGTAAGGGTCGGCGCTGTTTACGCCACCGTAAACCCTTTACCGCCGGGTCCTAATGAGGCCCAGTATCTAATTGGATCTTTTATGATCCACAGATTGGTTTCCTTGTAAGCACGAGTGGATTTTCTCCATGCCTTTGTGCATAATGTCATTTACAACCCACTGCTGAGTGGGCATGAACGGAGGACGTTCTGTTTTTCACCACTGACCACACCAATGAGGTAAATCCACACCTAATATTCTTTGGTTTCATTTATTTACCTTATAAACCACTTACGGCATTTTTCTTTTTCTTTTTTCTTTTTTCTTTTTTGCTATTGATATTTACCCATGATGTAACATCTACTGATTGGTATGTTTCCTTTCATTCATTTTTTTCAATGTATGTTTCGTTTGAATTGTCACCATTATATGAATTTATGTCACATACTTGCATTTGTTATTTTATATACTTGCTTGCTGGACTTATATAATTAGACTCGCCCTGTGATGACGCTCTGGACACAGGTAAGTCTTCGTAGTAAGTATTTATTAGGATAACAGGATATTAAGGCCCCAATAATACAGAGGGCTCCTCTCCTCCCACCTGAGGCTTCAACTGACTAAAACAGAACCTTGAGCAAAACATAAACATACACACAGGGTCTGTGACATCATCAGAACCTGGACTAGTAAACATTCTGCTGCATGGCTTTCCATGCAGCAATGATCAACATCATAACACATCTCCCCCCTTTTTTTTTTTTTTTTTTTTATATATAGTTTCCACATATATGACCCTGGAACCTTACACTTGATCTCTCTTCACTGTAGCCACCCTACTCTTGTTCCAGACCTGTCCCCCTTCCACACGTACCGCTCCCTTCATAACAGCAACCACTCTAACTGGATCTGAGTATAATGAATCACCTTTTCTCTTCACCACACCCTTCTTTATTCTTACCCAATCACCTCGCTCCACATGCAATTCTTTCCTTCCTCTTCTCTTATTTTCTCGTATGACCCACTCACTCTTCCTTTTCTTGAGTGAATTTCTGACCTCCTCAATAACAACATCCGATTCCCTGCTCTTCCCTAACCATGGGGGACACGCCATCGAGAAGGCCCTTCGGCCCCTCATAAGTTCGAATGGACACAATCCCGTAGTTGCATGGGGTGCCATGCGTAATGCCCACATTCTGTTTTGAATCATCACTAATTTATCGAAACCACACTGCTCTCCCATGCGTACACTTTCCATCACACATCTATTTAGTCTTTCCACCACTCCATTGGTCTCAGGATGATAAAGAGATGCCCTCCTATGACTTACCCCACACTTCTAAGTATGCAGGAAATAGCCCTCCAGTAAATTGCGTTCCATTGTCAGTAAGGACACTCTCAGGTAATCCTTCACTCGCAAAGATTTCCTGCAACACCTTCACCATATTCTCTCCCGATACCTCACGAACCACCTTGAAATCTACCCACCTGGAGAATAAATCAACCACCAGTACTACGTATCTTCCTCGGCCATATCCTAGGTCAACAGGACCCAATATATCCATTGCTATATCACACCAGACTTTTGATGGAACTCCTACATCAATCAGAGGCTGCTTCCTAGCCTCCTCCCCCTTCCCACTCCTGATGCAAAAATGACATTGTGCAAGATGATTCTCAACCTCCTTGTCGAATCCCGGCCACCAATAATCTGATCTTAATACTGCCTTGGTCTTGGTAATACCAATGTGACCACTATGAGCCAAATCAATAATTCTTTTCCGAATACCTGGCGGAGCAACTGCTCTCTCCCACCTAAACAGCACGCCATCAATGACCGATAGCTCATCCTTAACTTCCCAATAAGGCCTCTCAACCTCGACCAAATCAGATTTGTTGGGCCAAACAGACGTCGACACATATGTAATCACCTTATTAATTATCAGGTCTCTTGCAATCTCCACCAGCCACTCTTCTCTAGATACAATTCCCTCTGTATTAAAAAACACCATTTCCATTTCCGTCTCCTCACCTGACCCTTCCAGGGTTGCAACCCTTACTCTTGAAAGATTGTCGGCTAGCTTGTTCTCCTTCCCAGGTATAACCTCCATAGAAAATGTGTGCGCTTGCATCCTGGTAACCCATCCGGCCACTCTGTGCGAAACCTTATCCAAACCCTTACTCTCGAAGATAACCTTTAATGGTTTGTGATCAGTACACAAAACAAATTCCATACCCCACACAAAATTTCTAAACCGCTCAACAGCCCAATAACAAGCTAAGGCTTCCTTCTCAAGAACGGAATATCTCAACTCTGCACCCTTCAAGGCACGTGACGCATGTGCTATCACCTCCTCTGTACCATCGTCTTGTCTCTGCGAAAGTACTGCACCTAGCCCTCCTTCGCTGGCATCTACAGTAATTATAGAACATTTCCTTGTATCAAAACAACCCAAAGGGCGGGCCATATCAATCTCTTGTTTGATCTTTGTAAATTCCATGTCACACTTTTTGTTCCATATGAATTCAACCCCCTTTTTTAGAATCTTCCTCATTTCCAAAACTTTGGATGCATAGTTCATCACAAATTTTTGGTAAAATTCCGTCATGCCTAAAAATGAACGTAGTTCATTTTTGTTAGTTGGCTTCTCAATTGCCTTTATCGAATTTACAATGCTCTCTTTAGGTTTTACCCCTTCATGAGAAATTTCGTGGCCTAAGTAATCTACCTTTGAAAGAGCAAATTTACACTTTTCCTGTCTCAATGTGACCCCCCTTTCTTCAAAAATTCTCAAAACTTCGAATAATCTTTTGTCGTGTTCTTCAAGTGTTTCTCCACAGACCAACACATCATCCTGGAAACAAAACACCCCCTTCACACGTCTGAGTAAGCAGTCCATTACCTTTTGAAATACCGATGAGGCCGATGCCAAACCAAAAGGCATCCTTCTAAATTGAAAAACACCCTCGCGAGTAATAAAGGCGGAAAGCTTCCTACATCCTTCCTCCAACTCAATCTGGTGATAGGCTGACGCCATATCTAATTTTGAAAAAAACTTCCCTCGCCCAACCCTAGTCAACATCTCACACATGTTGAGCAATGGGTGCCTATCAACCATGATACATTTATTGAGCTCACGCATATCTATACACAGCCTTAGATCTCCTGAACTCTTTTTAACTACCACTACCGGGGACATCCATTCTACTCCACCTGCCTTTTCAATCACACCCGACTGTAACAATTTCATCAACTCCTTCTTGTCCCCTTCCCTCAATGACAAAGGTACTGGCCTAAGCTTCGCAACTACAGGTGTGCTATTTCTTTTCAAAATAATTTGGTGAATAAAACCTTTCACTTTTCCCATACCTCCATTGAACACTCCACCGTGCTCTACCACATACTTACATGACCCTACATCTGATCTTAATACCTGATAAACCTGCTCATCCTTGTTCGGGTCCAACTTGATGGCAAGGTTTTTCTGCTCCCTCCATCCCAACAGGGATTTTCCCTTTTTTGTTATGTATACCATGCCGTCGCATTTCCGGCCCTTGAACTCAAACTCACTCCACACATACCCCAACAGGTCAATTTTGTCCTGATTATAACCCCCCGGATTTATATCAGGTTTTGATAGGCCGGACACTTCCCCTTGCATCTCCTTCTCAAACACACTTCTTGACACCAAAGTGATCTTGGACCCAGAGTCTGCCATCATGGATACCTCATGGCCATTCACTTTTACCAAAGCATATGGACGCTCACAACCATCGACACTTTCATCCTCCATAACAACATTAACGGTGTTAACCACGACATTCTGCATTTGAAGTGTCATTTCCTCCTCAGACGACCTTCCATCTTCTTCTTCGTTCACATATAGGACCTTCTTTTGAGCATTTTGTCCAAATTGAAAGTTTTTGCAACAGTTTTCGTAATGCCCTTTTCTCCTACACTTAGCACACGTAGCCCTGCGTCCCGGACACACAACCGAGGATGCGAAGTGTGTATTGCTCGCACATCGGAAACACAGTCTCTCATTCTTCTTCTCTGCCTTCTGCGGGAGTTCTTGGCTTCTTTTCTCTTCCAGAGTTCCCCGACTTGGCTGCCGATTCCTCGATTTTTTCTTGCCCTTCCCATCTGTTACACTTAAAACTTCCGTTTTACTCTCCTTTGGCTCTGGCACTTCGTTTCTAGATAATTTGGCAACACACGCTAATGAATGTTCTACCCTCCTCGCAATGTCCAATACGTCATCCAGATTTGGCTCATCTCTTAGCCATAGCTCCTCTCGAATCTTGTTGGCCCTGCAGTGTGTCATGAACTGATCACGTATGTGCTCGTCAAAACCATCTTGAAATTTGCAGGACAGGGCAAGATGTCTCAACGCCGTCACATATTCTTCCACAGATTCTCCAGATGCCTGCACACGCATGCGGAAATTGTACCGCTCCAATATCGTGCTGGTCTTGGGATTAAAGTGCTTATCCAACTTCATCAGAGCCACATCAAATTCGTTCATGTCATCACCCCCACCATCCCCATGCGGTTGTGGAAGCGTTTCGTATATTCTCTGGCCCTCATATCCCAAGAAATGCAGCAACAATGCCAGTTTCCTTTCGCTGGAGTAAGATGTCCCACCTGCTGCCCTCATGTAGTGTAGAAAACCCTTGCGCCATTGAGCCCACCAGATTTTTGCAGGTCCCGGCACTGGCATGAAAATTGGCGGTCCTGCGATACCTGGTAGACCTGCCATAGTGACAAGAGTGTGATCTCTTCCTCACACAATGTAATGACAAGATCCTTGATTTTTGCTGAGTGATGTACCTTCTACCACACTGGGGTGGTGCGGGCTATGCTGCACGTCCACTCACAAGTCTCTTGATCCGCACACCACGCAACTTTCCGCTGTTGCGCGCCTACTATTGTTCACACGGTAACGTGTACTGCCTGCGCGCCTCCTACCGAAATTACGGTAGTGCTCTGCGCCGCCGCCCCGGCCTCTCACTAGTTTTGCGTGCTTGGAGAAGTGGAGGGGATGATCTCCTCTGGGTGGCAGCGGTTCAGACTGCCTGATCTCCCCTGGGTGGCGGCGGTTCCAATAGCCCACCTTTCCTTCTCGATGTGCTCCGCCCCCTTCCCCCTTTTTTCCTTTTTTTTAAAAAATTTTTTTTCCGGGCTTATAAGTCCAGTCGCGGGATCCCACCTGTGGAAGAGCGGTGACTTCAAGGGACACAGTCGCGCAGCCAACGGCGCCGCTGAAAAATACAACGGGGAGCCGACTCGTCGCTCGTCAATGCGTGCGGGCGGCACAGCACTTACTTGGAGGCAGCACTCACTGGGTACAGGGTTATTCGCCTTGTTGGTCCGAGGGCCGCTGCAACGCCGGGGAAAGCGGAGCAGCCCGGAGCTGGGACGACAGCAGCTTCTGACGGGGTGGCCTAGCTTCGATGGTCGCTTCTACGCTTTGGCAGCGGGCAACGTATAGAGCAGCTTGTTGCTGGGGCCTCCTGTTATCCCATCCTCGTCGCCATTGTTGTGATGACGCTCTGGACACAGGTAAGTCTTCGTAGTAAGTATTTATTAGGATAACAGGATATTAAGGCCCCAACAATACAGAGGGCTCCTCTCCTCCCACCTGAGGCTTCAACTGACTAAAACAGAACCTTGAGCAAAACATAAACATACACACAGGGTCTGTGACATCATCAGAACCTGGACTAGTAAACATTCTGCTGCATGGCTTTCCATGCAGCAATGATCAACATCATAACAGTTTCGTTTGAATTGTCACCATTATATGAATTTATGTCACATACTTGCATTTGTTATGTTATATACTTGCTTGCTGGACTTATATAATTAGACTCGCCCTGATGAAGGAAATAATTTCCGAAATGCATTGGCTTTTTTAGTCTGATACATGTGGATTGTGGCAACTACTTCCTCACTAAGGATTATTAGTGAAAGCTTTTTGTTTGAACTACTATGGATAAATCATTTTTGATATGAATCAGAAAGACTCATCTTCCTTTCTCTAAGAAGTATGGTATATTATGGATACTTGAACATATTGTCGTGAATCAGATATAAATACGTGCCCATCTTGGGCCCCATATGAGAACGGTTGTGTGACCCAGTATTATTACTTGGTCTCCAGCGTGTGTTGCAATTATAAGTCCGGGTGTCTCCAGACTTGTCACAGCCAGCTCCTTTTCAATTGGATGTATATTCTTTTTTGAAATATTTGATTTTTACTTGAATATTCTGAACATTTTTGAATACATGGTGGTGCCCACTCTCTTCTCTGTTTGATTGTAGAAGGGGGACAGGTCAGAAGCAAACATAGAATAAAAACATGGAAAAATGTATTACACAATGCAATCCACGTGGTACCGAAAATAATTGGTACCACATCCAAAATTACAAGTTCCAGCAAGGGCGTGGAATGATAAAGAACTCATCATGGTAAGAACCATCGTGGTTATCATGTTATTTACATATTGCAAACAGGTCACATGTTGTAGTTACCTTATAACCTAATTAGATTGATCCTTGAGTGTGGTACGACAAACATAGCCGTTTACTTGATAGTGCAGAGCAGACTAAGATTTAAGTACTAATTGATTCAAACTATCTGTTAATGGCTTTGTATCTGGTAGATTTCTGCCATATTGGGTCAAAATAGAGTGATTGTTTTAGATGTGATGAATTCTATAATCACGACGTAAAAATGTTGCTAATCAATGAACAAATGTGTATAGAAGGATACAAAAAGTATATCTCACCAATAGTCCTGTACCTATGATTGGAGATGATAGATGCATGTCGTATTAAGTATCTTCCAAAGTTCATAAGTATTCTTGCTATTCAATGCAAGAGGAAGGTGTTATCACCAAACTGTATAGTAAAGCAATATCCAATATGCGTGGTTGCAATCAATGGGCTTACCTATATAAAAGGGCGCGATCCCTAGTGTCCATAGTAGATCTATCGCGGGCGCTCTATAGCGCTCCTTATATGTGAATAGTTGCAATCGTGGCACTCAGCCATTGGTTCTGACTGGATGTGTTTGTCACGCATGCGCAAAATCGGAGAAGTCTAATCTCCAGCACATGCGTGGACACGATGAGACGTGTCCATGTATCGCGCATCGGCCCGGCCGCAGTAGAGTACGGCTCCGACGGTCCATCAATAATATAATTCCTTACGTGCGGTATCTCAAATCAATAAAGATGTGTTAAGTCATGTTTAGTGATGCAAGATCGATGTGAGGATATACAAGTTCATCAAAATCTCTTTGAATAAAGTTATGACAAACAATTACACCCACTAGCAGTTATGATTAATGCAATATTGATCATCTTGATATAGTATCTATGCAAGAGACGTCCCCAGCTGAAGTAGGTCTGTATTAACAGCAATGCAATGTAGATTTGTGCATACAGTAGTGTTCATACAGTCCTCTTTATAAGAATACAAACATCTTGTTGTCCGTGTTGAGACCTTCTTTTGTGCAACGAAATAAACAGATGCATCTAGCCTCCAATTGTCTAAGTTTCAATGACAGATCACCGCCTCTTCTCCCCAAACTCGCTTTTATTAGGCCCGCAAAGTGAATGTCTTCCTTGTTATCTGTCTGATGTTTAGTTTGCCAATGGATGGCAAGAGGCAATTTGGGATCTTGACTTCCTAAACTTGAAATATGTTCTCGTATTCTGATGCGTAGTTGTCTAATAGTGGAGCCAATATAAATCTTGCCACAAACGCATCTTTCCCAGGACTCCAAGGCCATTCGTAGGCAGGCTGGCCACTAAACCCCATGCCATCGTGTTGCATTGCCACTGAGTGATTCTTATTTGGTTAGACATATTTGGGTGCAATGTTCCCTCTAAGCTGTGCGCATGTGTGCTTGCCCAGCTTCCTTCTGGGTGCCGCTCAGAAGATTTTTAGCAGCACACACAGACAATTCTCATCTATTCAAAAAGATTTAATAAGGCACAAGTCAGAGCAATTACTTGCAATTTTCTTCGGTTTAAAATAAGCAACTAGTCTTGATATTCTGCTAATTTGCATCACACTACTATGCAACGGTGACCATAAACACTTAAAGTCCCTAACAGTAAAATAAAGAAAAAAGAGGTTAAAAACTAATATGAAAGACTGTCTCCATGAACAGAAGAACCTAACCAAGATATGCATGCACACATTAACCAAAAAATGTTTCCTCCCCACCCATGACTCCTAAACTTGACTCTACCACATGTTTACCTTATGACTCTAACTTCTGCCCCAGAACACATTGAGATACCATGGACAACCTTGACTCTTCCACTCTTGGATCTGTGAAAGGTTAGCAGGCGTGTACCTACATCTACTTGTTTTATATCGGATACTGACTGTCAGTAAGCAGGCTACGTGGATGTAGAACCTTATCCTATACTTCCTCTTCTTTGTACAGATGTCATGCAAGTGCTTTGAAGTGGCCCCCTTGCAGGTTGATGCATTATCAGACTCAAATATTAATTTACCCACTAAGGATTTTAAGAAGACAAATATGATGTTCAGCGTCTCCTACTTTAGAATTACCAACATTACCCTATAAGTTGAGAGCAACATTGCAATATCATTTACTTTTCCTACAAGGGATAATAATGGGTATGGACTATGCCTGGGATTACTCCATCCATAGTATCAGGGCACCAGATATTCAGACAGGAGAATGCTTTTCACACAATCTGAATGGTTTCCCAGTGTTCAGAATTCCTTTAGGCATAGACCTTCACACATTATATAGTAACTCACTGCTATACAGAACCAGCTTCACTGAGCACTGTGTAATCCTACACAATGCTATAAGGGTGGGGTATGTTGAAAACAATCTTCTATGCACTGGAAAAGAATTGTGTACATGCACATTCATGACATTCTCAAAATGTATATAATATGTTGAGGCATTAAATATGCCTTGATTGCAAAGTATTAGAGGTCTGCAAATAGCCCAGTGAGTGTTTACTCCTAAAATCCCTCACTTTTTGCATTGCTATATCACCTGGTATTTGAGGCTAGCACAGGGGCTGGGGAAGGGTATGGGTGGAAGAGCACAGGTCATCACTCCTTGCGGGTGATGAACAAATCAGCACATTTCAAAAACCAAGTCAGACGTTTCGGCCATACACTGAAGGAAATGTGTTGCTTGTATGCTAAAGGATAGGAAATTCTAGTACCCGTCTGGACAACAGCACCTTCTTTGTCTTCCTATGCTCAGCTGCTGAGGGCTTTTCAATATAACCATGTGTTCTGCGTGTAGCATCTCTGACATTTCTCTGCATTTTACAGAAAGAGGATCCATAGTTACAGAAGAATGCACTCAATCTGTTGTATCTCTGATGGATTGGTGCTATTAATTAAAAAGGCATATATATATATATATATATATATATATATATATATATATATATATATATATATATATATATATATATATATATGTTATTTCCTTCAGCAGGGCTCCATAATAAACCTCAGTAAGGCTCTTGTTTAATTGTATCTAGGCTGTGGTGCGGAAGGGTGTCAGGGTTGGCATTATTATGAGCGAGAAAGTTTTTAGGATTAGATTTTGGGTTTAACAATTTATGTTTTTATTAGAAAAAGCTTATTTTCAGCCTTAACCATTATATTCAGAGCAAGAGTGACCCAATCCAACATGGAGCAGAGAAACTGAGTACTGATTGGTCCAAATAGTCACATGGTAGTTTAGGTTGAATTCTAAACTGCCTTTCATCATCCAGCATGAATCAGGATGGTCCTGTTTCTCAAGAGCTCTCAGTCTAAGTTAGGAAATAACTGATTTTGGAAGTTTATGACCAGTTGTTTAAGAGGACTGTTCAATTTCTGCGTGGGACAAGACAACCAGATAAATCCGGTGGGAGCGTTTAATTATTTCAACGAACTTGTCATTTGAAAGACAAAACCTCAACAGAATTTTCCTGAGCCAGGACTTATTAGTAAATTTTCTTTACTGAGCAACCTTTAGTTTAGGTATTTAGCTAGTGTTAGGAAAGATTTCATAATTGTGGGTAATTTTCCTTCCATGTGGCAACCCCCAAACCTTTTGCTGTTGTATTACACCCTGATCTAGACTTTGCCAGAGAAGCGCAGCCTTCCGCCGCACTCCTCTGGGCTTTCGCTCCATTCTTACGGGGAAACTGACATGCCCTTAAGACAGTCAGTACCGGGAGACTTCGTTTCCTCATGTTGCAGCTTTTGAGCAACATGAAACAAGAGTGCACCGTAACTTACATTACCGCGCTCTTGGGTCTCTAGTCATTCCAAAGGCCCTAGAAACTCTCGCTGGACTTATCATGAAATGTGCAAGTGTGTCACGGATGGGACTGGTGGCAGCTATTGTTTCTTTGTGTTTTGAACCCCTTTTTGCCATGTTAAACGCGCTTCCCACGTTTGGCCAAAATGGGTGGCCTGGCCTCCAAAATGGCCATGCCACGAGGTTCTTTGTCTTGTCCGCTGACCGTCTTGCTCCTTCACCTTCCCCCAGGTCGGTTGGACCCAGGGCAGTCCTTATTTGGTCATGCACTTTCCCGCGAAACCCAACGCTTTCGCGGGCTTCTGCATGCCTTGTGTGTGCCTCCAGGATGTGGGCTAGGATGTCTGTTCCCAATACACATCCTGGGTGCCATAGAGTCTAGATTGCCCTGAATGCCTGGGACCACTGTGGTCCGTGATAGGTCCACGTATGGTGTGAGTGTTTGTGAGCGGATCTCCCATTAGGCCCTCTCCGTTTTGGCGCGAAGGGAACACTGGATAAAAGGAGGCTGAAAACCCCACTACCATGTCGATCTCCTGAGTTCTCACGAACAAAGGATAAGGAGCCAAGTATCCTGCAACTAAGAAGCTGAGTCGAGGAATCGCTGGTGACCTGCTGAAGGTTTGGCACCCTGCACTGCTGTCGTCCTGCGAGACCAGGTCTGAAAAGGCGCTTCGACCCTTTAGAATAGTGGGAACAACTATTCTCAGCATCTTCACCAAATCCTGTACGTAAGCCTTCAGAAGCGTCCCTGGGCCATCCAGTGGACTGACCGGCCTATACAGGAACCTTGCTCTGTCACCGCCGTCTGGCTTACTGCTAATCCCGTGTCCTCGGCACTCTCACATGATTCGTAGACTTGGCGTTCCCAGGTCTGAAGTGAGACATGTGCTTTGGGACCGGAATACACGCGGTTGCCGAGTTGCCATGCTGTGGTAACAAACCTGTGCATGTTCGCTGCATTTGGGACACCCTCGACCCTGACTCCTGCTGTCGCAGAATCTACACAGCGTTGAGACATCCTGCTGATTGCATCTGAACCTGCCAGTACCGAAACGGAACCGGAAAAGCCTGGGTGTGCCTGCATCGGGGACCGGTGAGCAGTCAATACCCTAACCGGTCACCCTCCCGCAGGAGCCTGTGGCTCTCCACCGCTGTCGTAAACAGCAACCCTTTTCCGCACTCGCGCCCTGCTTCTGCCCACAAGTGGATGCCGCGCTTGAGTAGCGGGGAACTGTTCATCATCGGTTTGTTCACCTCTCTGAACTGCCTGATTTCCCTGAAGAGACTCCCCTTTGCCTGCTGGCACCCACGTGTGCAGGTACTTTTGAGCACAAGGCTCCACTCTTCGTAGGGCTCGGACTTCCTTCTAGTTAGGTGGCCTCTGATGTCGAACTGGGTCTAACGATTACTTGCACTGCCTGTTTCCTCCCCATCTAGGTGGTCTGCATATTTCGTGCTTCTAATTCCTTAGACCCCTTGGTCTTGTATATATATTGTATTGCTTGTGATGTGTTGGTTTATGGGAGTTTTACTGTGATTCTTTGCTATGGTCGATGTTACAAAGGCCTTGTAATAAATGTGTCTATATTTTTAATATAACACCTGTCTGGAGTAATTTGTAAGCGTCCTTGCTTTGTGGGTTCATTGCGGGCTTTCAGTCACCCTCACCCCTCTTGAGACCTAGTCTTGAACGCCGCCATCGCTACCCTGATTGGCCTGGCTTGTCCAGAGGTTACCCTGTTCCAAGAAACTGGGCTGGCCTTCTGAACCTCTGCGCCTTGTGGGATGTTTTTATCCACGCATCCAAGCCCTACCTCAAAACTGTGCAGTACTGACATGGAAAACATCATGATGGCCAGAGCTTCCCAGAAAATGCACAGGGAAATGCATGAAGAATAGGCTGCCACTCATTTTTGCCGATGTTATGGGCACAGAAGGACACTGCCTAAAACCACCAGTGGACTACCCACACAGTATTCTGAAACCATTGGGAATGGCAATGCTGATTGCCAAAAGCAAACCCATAACTGTTGGGAATTCATTTTCTTAAATCCCAAAAAGGGGTGCAGTACCAGTACTCACCACTATCAGAAAGCCGGCGTTTTAAAACAACACCAGATTTTACTTTTTTGTAGAAAACTGAATAAATGAACCCAAAACATGCCAAAGAAAGACTTACTGAGAGGTGGATCCAATGTAAAGTTATATTCTGAAGTGACTTGAAGGTTTATAACAAGACTGGCTGAGCTGTGGATTTCAGCAGTTTAAGTAAATTTGGACTGAAAGACACTAAAAATCTAAATGTTTAAATTGACTGAGTGACCTACTTTTGAGTGTCACATAGGTTTCAATTGTTTAAATGTCATAGTTTTAAACTTAGAATCAGCATTCTAGCTGCATATGTAAAAATGTTTAGTTTTATTTGAATGCAGAAAACTGGGGAACAGAAATGACATGTAGCTAAAAACTGGCTTAAAGAGATTCCAATTTTGCCTGGCAACTACCCCCCATCAGGAGTGAAACTTGAGTCACAGCTGTGTTCCCAGGCCTATCTGCTTTTTGCTGGCCACACTAAGGATATGCCATCTCTCTGATAATTGAATTAAGGGGAGCCCCCACAGAATACAGGAGCTCTGAACAAAGCCCTGTCCTGACTCAGGCAAATGTTTTATTGGCGGGAGTCGTAAATGGAGCTTCCTCCTGGAAGGACAGGGGAGGGGCACTGCCTGTGAGAGCAAGCTGGCTTGGCAGAACTGGAAAAACCAGAAATTCAACCTTGTGCTGGGGGAAACCACACCCCTTTGGGGCCAGAACCTAACTCTAAAAAGATGGATCATTCATAGAGTGGACTTGTGAAAATTATTTAAATGATACCATAATTCTTGTGATTTTTCGGTGCACATTTTAAGACGTGTTAGGACCCGGTGGTATGTTCAGGGGGGTTTTAGCGGAAAAGAGGATATTACTCAAAATGTGTGCATGTGAAAAATCTGACACTTCATCAACTAATGTCCATACTCCTTGCGCACATGTGTGTAAATTTGGGTTAATGTCCGAAATTGCAAAATCAGTTAAAAAGTGAAATATGTGCCATTTTTGAACCCAAGCCCCCAGGAAGAGCAGATTTGGACAGGGTATACCTCCTGTGATATGTGAAGGGTGCATGTAATTTTAAACAAATGTGTACCTGTGCAAATATGTTTTTTGAGCAAATATAGATTGTGTGTAAAGTTGACAGGGGTGGGTTCTCTGTACCGTAAACAGACCTCATCATGATGACACTTCATTTCATTCCCCCAATCAAGTGGAAGCGGATGAAGTGGCCAATGGCAAGTGGAGAGGGGTAGGGTCTAGTGATGCTGCACACACACCCATTTTAAAAACAGATAAAAGCAGACAGACAGGACAGATAGGGACCTTCAAATCCATTTGCAGCGGGACGCTCTGCCGGAAAATCCATACTTTATCTCCATCAATCTCTCGAGAAAGCTGTGCAGAAAGATCCAGACTTCAAATCCATCAATCTCCATAATCCAGAGAGAGAGAGAGAGCTGACCCAGATCACTGTGAAGTGCAGAGACCAGAGTCCAGTCTAAAACCTGACCAGATCCGTGGCGAGGCCCATTTAATTCAAGAATATAGTGTGAGTACCTAGCAAACTGTGCAGAACCAATCTCTTAGTTAAAATAATATAATTCAATCTATTTAATCTAAGTAGAACTGCCTCCTAACTGTCACCTGTCATTTGCAAAGCTGTCACCTGTCATTTTCTAGTTGCAAGCTGCACTTGTCTTTTTGAACTTTAAAATTTCAAATCCGAAAAACAACCTTCACAAAATCGCTCATATCTCCGCGACCGTTTGTCGTAGAGACTTGCAGTAACTTCCCTCTGAAAGCTGGGAATCGTGGCTTTTCTACGAACCTAGAACCGCATTCCTACCCCCTATAGTTTTGCGTATTTACCGCGATTTGCAAATTTCTCAACGTGTGAAAACAGCAGTTTTCTTGCTTTCAGTTGCCAAAAATTCGTTTAACCTGCTAGTTACTCCTAGATCCTTGCTAAAGTGAGCCTGAACTCATCCCAAGTATATTTCACTCACCTAGAACCTCTAGAGGGAATTAAAAGCATTTTAGCATATTTTTCACTTCATTGCCAGCACATATAAAAGCATTTTGGGCCTGTGTTTAAAACTCCGATCTGTAGTCTAAGCTTGCTGGGGTGAACTGAATTACATTTGATTGCATTTCTGAGAACTGTGTGCCTTCCTTCCATTTCCTTGCATTGCATAAAAGGGGGTGAATTGTCCAAGAAAGTGATTACATTGTCTTTTGCTGAAATCCTATCAAGTTATTTTCTGTACTGCATTTCATTCCACATTGCATCCATTTGAAACCATAAAAGTATTGTTGCTATCTTATCCATCCTATAACCACTCATCATTGATTCTAAAGAAGTGTGCTAGTGCCAGACTATCCATTATTGATTACTGATCAGATTAAGTGTGATATTCAATTATTAATTTATTATAAAGTGTGATATATATATCTATATTGTTTACATTCTCAAATAAACCTTTTCACTTGCAAAACAGAACTACGTCTTGGCTCAGTGGGGTCAGGGGGATTCCAAGGGAGGGGTGTTATATAGGGGTAGTCATCCAGAACGCATGAACTGGACATAAAGATATATCAATAAGGGTTTCCATTCAGTATCCCAGACTAGGCATTGACTTAGCTGTAGGGTTGAATTGAATCCTCTTACAGCCTCCAGGACAGAGTTCAGAAACCCATCTTAACAGCTAGGAAAATAGACTCAAAGAAATTAAGCTATTGTTCAATTCAATGATTCACTGTTTTAGGCTTAAAAGATTTAGCTAGGAATTTCACAAGTAATATGATGTTTAGTCTGATGTTTACGGTTGAGTTGTGAAAGGACCAGAGTTTTGAATTTTATTGATTTGGAATTAGCCAGTTGTCCAAGGTTGTTGGAACTGTGTTTTACTAGTTTATATTAGCGCGTTGATGTGAAACTGAGAATTCGTTTGCGTTTGCTATTGTGCGTTCATACTTACAAGAAGTGTTTAAGTTTCATGCATTCGCGCTTTGCTTAAGGGGACACGTAGTCAGGCAATTGGTGCACGCGTATAGTAGAAAACAAGCGTAAATGCTAGTTTGTTAGAACACATTCGCACAGGCTTTTAGGTCACACAAATTCAGGCAGCTGATGCGCGCGTGCTATTCAATTGAATTTTGAACGCTACTAGCTCTAACATATGCGCATTAAAAAATAATTTCATTTGAAGAAGTGGCTATAGTCGCGTACTTTGGAAGTACATTAAGACGGTGTCAAGAGGTAATTCTAAGCACTAGCAGAGAGTAGACACAGTTGGGTAACATTTTCATTTTTTTGCTGTTTGACGGTTGTTTGAGGCAAGACAAGTGGTGGAGATACATTTCTGAAAATAGAAGTGAATGTAAAAGTCACATTTAAACATTTTTAAAAAAAGAAACACGTTTTATTTCTGTTGTTTAACATTTTGAAATGACGTGGCTGAAGCATATGATCATTCTTTAACATTGGCTCAGTGACATTTCAAGGAAAGACTATTTGAAAAGGAAACTGTGAAGAGAAAACAATTGTCGTCCATTATAGTTTTGGAAGGAATGGCAACCAGTTAAATAGAAAAGATCCAGAAGAATTTAATTCCCCTAAAGATTATTTTTTGGAGTATTTTAGAGACTTTTCAATTCAGAAGAAAAGCAGCACCGCACTTCAAAAATTCCTTAAAGAGTTTTAGAATTGAAAATTGACTTTCAACAAACTTTCAGAATTCAGCGTATGAAGGGTCAAAGATCTAAATCTCATCACCCTCTTGGCTCTTAGCAGAGGGAACACAGGTATGAAAGATTTCAAACTAAACACATTGAATGACATTGCTCTAAGGGATAATTAAGTAATCTCTGTTAATTTGTTTCTACAGATTGAAGCCATTTGGAGAAAACGATCTGTGTCGTTTGTTATGTTATCCATTTCCCCCTTCCCTTAGGGAGGTAGGAACTTCAGCTGTGGTAATACAACCATCAGTTGTTGCTCACACCTTTCTGGGAGACTGTGGGACTCAGCAGCTTCCGTGGAAAGAAGAAGTCAGGACCGGATAAAGGGTGGGCAAAACTATAGACTTTATTATGTGGCCTGTCGTTTCACTTCCTATGTCAGGGGTACAAGCAGGGCTCTAATCAGATTTTGCTCCCTATTTGGAGTCAAATAATTTTTCAGGGAATACAACATTAATTAGATTTCATAATAGGGACACCTTATGCTTATTAAAAGATGTTCTTCCCTTTACAATTCCTATTGAGATCGGGCATTAATATTATTAGAGTTCCTTCCTATGCCACTTCCCTACTGGTTACTAATTCGAAAAAATATGAATGGAACTTTGTGGATTGAAGCAATGATATGCTCCCTTTTTCTCGTTTCTGTTAGGCACTTTTTCATTATTTTAGGGAGTAAACATGGATGGTGCATACGTCTCTTAGCTGTAAGGCTGGTGTTAACACTACCCACAAGACAATGTAATATGCATAGTAAGCAGAGGCACAGGAATATATGATCATCATATTCCGAGGTGCAGTTATTCTGATGCAATTATCATCCTTACACAAATGATTAGAAGCATGTTCTCCTGGCCCTTGAATTACTTAATTAAAGTGGCACTTTAATTCCTATCAGCAGGTTTTTTGACACATTGCTTTTAATTGTCATTAATCCATCGGCAAATGTTGTATTCTGTAAGAATTTCTTGACAGTAACATCAGTAGTACACATGAGTGATTTTCCAGTGGTAAAAAAACATACATTTTTCTCAGCATAGAAGTATGTTTGCAAGGTAGTGTAGCAGATGTTGAAGTGTTGGACATTATATGAGTTTTCTGTACAATCACATATGACATATTTTATTTTAGCCTGCATGTTTGGAAAGTGTTGTAAGATTTGTCCCGAATTGCAGTGGCTTGGAAGAGGAAATTCCTTTCAAAACTCTCTTCTGCAATGGTAGTTCACTAAATATGCATGCCCACAAAGTGGCTACCTCATTAGTCAGTTGCGCACATGGAAAACAATGTGCACCCAACAGCCAACAAGTTCCGCACGTGGTGAAAAATAATAAGAGGGAACATTGTTTGGGTGCGCCAGTGCATAGTGAAATACCACCTCTCCTCCCCTCATACTCCATTCTCATGTGGATTCAGGCAATACAATACCTTTTGTTCTTTGGTCTTCATCTTGTCAACTTTGGTCTCAGAGGACAGGAACAGCCTTTTGGTATTTTCATTCAACAACATGGATGACAAGCTCACATTAGAAGCATCGTGCTGCAGGAGAAAGAAGAAGCAAAGTCTTGCAGCTCATACAGTATCCAACACACAGCCTCATAACCGTCTTTCTTCAACTAAGGGTACTTTATACTTGAGGTGCAATATACACAACGTAGCATCAAAGGACTTCATATTAGTTCTGGATGGAACTTTAAAATTCTGCTTACACTCATGTATTCCAGGCATATTCAGTGGCACCTATAAATACCACAGGTATCACTAAAAGAGATTAATTCAGTTTCGACCAATGAATAATTTGGACCTCTGGTGGGAGAGAAGTGGCTGTTTCATGTCTACAGTGCCTAGCTTCCGATATGAGGAATTGAACACCTAAGACAAGAGACAAGGTTTTTGTAGCTTCCAAAATGCAAGCACATTGGCATTGGTGCTAAAGTGTCGGGGTCTTGGGTTCCCGAGGCATGTATGAGCTTCTCCGAATCACCATCTGCTATTTGTAGTTAATGCTTTCATACCCGGTGGATAGCACAGTGGTAACATGCTTATCTTGGAAACAAGACAACGCTGAGCAGCATGGCTTTGATTCCTGTTCCAGGCCCTGGAGGCTGCACTTCGACGTGGAGCGTGATATAAAAGCCCATTTGTCTACAGATATTTGGAGGCAATGAAACAATTGTATTTTCAGTTGGCGCCTTACAAAATATATACATTTTATAGATAACACTGCTAATTTGATGCTGACCTGTTCAAAGAGGAGCAATCTCCAAGTTGCTATTTGTCGCTGCTTTAAAAGGCCTATGCAAGCAGATCCTATCTTAGATGAGCGGGACTCTTCTGTTGATTTTTTAAAATATAATGGGAATGTTTGTTCTTGTACAGATTGACCAAGAATCCAGAACTGGGACAAGCAAAAGGTTCTGCTGTGCTCAATTGTTATTGGCCTTTCCTGTTTCAGGAGGCACATGAAGCACAGTAATCTGCACATCTTGGTGTGAAGAAGACAGCATCTGTGCCGTTCTAGTATTCTCACATGGTGTAAAAGTGGTGCAGGAGAACCTGCCTGACTTGTCGAGCATTCCGAAAGTCTTGAGGCAAAACATGTGCTATCTCGTACAATTACCAGTGCTGGAAATTTGAGTACAAATGTGAGGGATGTCTTATTACTAGGATTCATACAGTGCACTGATGCCAGCTGCATGGTCTCCAGGCACTCTGTAAGTTTTGAAAGAAAGTGGGGCAGGTATGGTTAGTGGGAGGTGAAGGAGTTAAAAAGCAAGAGAGCTTTGCTGTTGTGCTGCTGTCAGAAGAAAAGGACTTTAGCAGAGCTCTGTGTGGGGGTGAGTTTCTAGGTATTCTGCCTCAGGAACATAGAGGAATTCGCATCTACAATGGAAACCTTGTGAGCCCATAGGAGGAATTTACTCGGACCTTTGTATGTTAGTTGGATGTAGAAATGCAGCCCACCATTATTTGACATCAATTGGGAGGAATGTTAAATGCTGTTTTGAGCTTTCTTCTGCTTATTTTCATGTACTGTGCTTGAGCACTGACATTAAAATGTTAGAGGGTAAGGTTAGCATCAGTTGTCTTGAGACATCACAGAGGAAAATATAGTTTAATTGGCTACATTACTAAGATGCCAGAGAGTAAACAATAGCATCATGCAAAACACTGTATGGCGCCTAAGGCACGACTTACATGTAACAACGGGGAGAGAGACAGCATTGCATTTGACCTGGTGGGACAGCAGGGCTGGTAATGCATGGAACAATGAGTAGTAATAATCATCCGTAAGTTTGATGTTTGTGACATTGGAAAGGAGTTGGAATGGTGTGAATTAGCATCTGAAGTTAAACCTCCTTCTTCTATAAACAAGTTCATACTTCTTGACTACCACTTTGTACATTATTGAGATTTTCCATCTCACAGTAGCGCCCCAGGCCCTGCGCTAGTCTTAATGCATGTGGGATTGTTGGATTTCCAATGGAGGTGTTAATTTGCTGCTTTTCTACATCTTACCATCCACAGTCAATTGCTCTGGTTGAAGGTTTTAACTACACTATGAAGACCATTATGGGATCCGGCCACTTTTAGGTGAACAGATCATGATTTCTGTATATTTAGGATTTGACTTACATTTGTGAAAAAGGGTTTAAAGCTAGTCAGGCTGAATGATTTAATGGTCCATGCTTTTCCTATGTTCCCTGGAATGAGCATAGTTTACATTCTATAAGTACTACATTACCAGTGAAATAAGCACCATCATATCATCTACCCTTATTCTGATTTTCAAGTACAGCTATCAGTTCTGCATAAAGTCACTTGTACCTAAATTACATATATCTACTCTGCATTTCAAATATTATAATTTATGGTTGCATTTGTAATTGTATACACCTATATCATTATGTGAGGAGTTGTGAAAATAAAAAGTCAGGTGACACTGGGTGTAGTCTAACTGTTACCGTTCTTGTGCTTTATGCTCTAGTTTTAAAGACACACTTCCCCTTAATCTAGGCTGCTAGATGGGGATGCAACACCACTTTGTAATAACTTCTGTAAGGAGAAACGTTTCAGTGTTCTAATAAAACCACATATTGGCCTAAGTTGACTTACTCATGCTTATGGGAAAT
The DNA here is from genome assembly GCF_040938575.1 of Ambystoma mexicanum. Taxonomy (NCBI): domain Eukaryota; kingdom Metazoa; phylum Chordata; class Amphibia; order Caudata; family Ambystomatidae; genus Ambystoma; species Ambystoma mexicanum. Next base: position 44,498,252 of record NC_090921.1, read on the forward strand.
ACTTATAGAAATATACCTGTACCTTTCTCAAATAAGGGTGAAATTCCATCAAACACCACCATCAGTTAAGAGAACAGCGATTCCCTCTATTATTCGGCCAAGGAACCATCAATGACTGCATAACTCTACCAGATCCATTCAAGGTGAAGTCAAGATGAAGGCTGAGGGGTACCAGGGCTAAGCTTCTACCTGCACTGATATGTTTTCCAGTAAGGGATGAAGACTGACTCATCTACAGCTGCTTCTACCCCCAAATCTCTCCAAGGTCACAGGTAGGCAGGCTAGCCACTAAACCCCATGCCACTTTGTTTCACTGACGCTGAGTGATTCTTATTTGGTTAGACTAATTTGAGTGCATGAGTGCATCGTGCAGTTCCACCTCCCCTCCCCTTACACTCCATTCTCATGTGGATTCAGGCAATACAATACCTTTTGTTCCTTGGTCTTCATCTTGTCAACTTTGGTCTCAGAGGACAGGAACAGCCCTTTCGTATTTTCGTTCAACAACATGGATGACAAGCTCACATTAGTAGCATCGTGCTGCAGGAGAAAGAAGAAGCAAAGTCTTGCGGTTCATACAGTTTCCAACACAGACTCAGCGCCGTCTTTCTTCAACTAAGGTTACTTTGTACTTGAGGGGCAAGATACACAACGTAGCATCAAAGGTCTTCATATTAGTTCTGGATGGAACTTTAGAATTACGCTTACACTTACGTATTACAGGCATATTCAGTGGCACCTATAAATACCACAGGTATCACTGAAAGAGATTTATTAAGTTTCAAACAATGACAAATTTGGAAATGTGGTGGGGCATAAGTGGGCATCGCAGGTGTGCAATGGCTACCTTCCGATATGAGGAATTGAACACCTTAGACAAGAGACAAGTGGCCTCCTTACGACCCTGGTGGAATGCGTTAACGGGTGCCACAAATGGATGGAGACCCATTAAACCCATTCCGCCTGATTACAAGGTCCCCTCGCGGGACCCGGTAAGGACGCCTGGTCCCGCTAGGGGACCAGGGAGCTAACAACGGGCCGGTCGTAATCGGCCCGTTGTTAGCTCCCTGCACACATTCCCATTGAGCCCTATGGAGGCTCAAATGGGAATTGGGAAGGTCTGGGCCCAGGATCCTTGTAGGGGGAATTAATGGGCCCTTCGAACTCAGAATGGCCAGGTAATTCCCCATTCAGGGAACCCTGACCCGGTTTTGGTGGCAGCTATGCCGCTTATAGCGGCATGGCTACCGCCAAAGCCATAATGAGGCCCAAGGTTTTTGTAAAATTCATGCACATTGATATAGGCGCTAATGTATCGGGGTCATGGGTTCCCGAGGTATGTATAAGCTTCTCTGAATCACCATCTGCTATTTATATTTAACGCTTTCATTCCGGGGGGATAGCACAGTGATACCATGCTTATCTTGGAAAGAAGACAACGCTGAGCAGCATGGTTTTGATTCCCGTTCCAGGCCTTGGAGGCTACACTTAGACGTGAAGCGTGATATAAAAGCCCATTTTTCTACAGACATTTGGAGGCAATGAAACAACTGTGTTTTCAGTTTGTGCCTTACAAAATATATATACATTTTATATATAACACTGCTAATTTGAGGCTGACCTGTCCAAAGAGCTGCCTTAGGCCCTGTAGAAATCTGCAAGTTGCTATTTGCCGCTGCTTTGAAAGGCCTATGCAAGCAGATCCTACCTCAGATGAGTGGGACTCTCCTGTTGTTTTTTTTCTAAATATACTGGGAATTCTGATTTTTGTACAGACTGACCAAGAATCCAGACCTGGGACATGTAAAAGCTTCTGCTGTGCACAATTGTTATTGGACTTTCCTGTTGCAGGTGGCACATGAAGCACACTGATCTGGTCATCTTAGTGTAAAGAAAACAGCATCTACGCCCTTCTAATATTCTCACATGCCGCATAAGTGGTGGAGGAGAACCTGCCTGACATGTAGAGCATTCCAAAAGTCTTCAGGTAAAACATGTGCCGTCTCATACCACTACCAGTGCTGGATATGTGAGTACAAATGTGAGGGATGCCTTATTACTAGGATTCATACAATGCACTGGTGCCAGTTGCATGGTCTCCAGGCACTCTGTACATTCTGAAAGAAACTAGGGTAGGTTTGGTTAGTGGGAGGTGAAGGAGTTAAATGCAAGACAGCTTTGCTGTTGTGCTGCTGTATGGAGAAAAGGACGTTAGCAGAGCTCTGTGTGGGGGTGAGTTTCTAGGTATTCTGCCTCAGGAACATACGAGGCATTTGTGTCTACAATGGAAAACTTGTGAACCCATAGGAGGAATTTACTTGGACTCTTGTATGTTAGTTGGATGTAGAAATGCTGCCCCCATTATTTGATAACAATTGGGAGGGATATTAAATGCTGTGTGAACTTTCTTCTGCTCATTCTCATGTGCTGTGCTTGAGCACTGACGTTAAAATGTTAGTGGGTAAGGTTAGCATTGGTTGTCTTGAGACATCACGGAGGAGCATATAGTTTAATTGATCACAATACTTAGATGCCAGAGAGTAAACAATAACATCATGCAAAACACTGTAGGGTGCCTAACGCAAGACTTACATGTAACAACGGGGAGAGAGACAGCATTTAATGTGACATGGTGGGACAGCAGGGCTGGTAATGCATGGAACAATGGGCCTCATTATGAGGTGGGCGGTAAGGGATTACCGGCACTGGTAAGGGCACCAGTGCCGGTAATCCCTTACCGCCCTACTACGCGTTCCCTTTACGGGTCCTTCCTTAACGCCTGGTTTTTACAAGCGTTAAGGATAGGACCCACAAAGGGACTCTAGAGCTAATAACGGTACCGCAATTTGTGGTACCGTTATTAGCACCTTCCCCATTCCCACTGAGCCCTACGGGGGCTTAATGGGAATGGGGAATGGCCCTGGTGAATGGGGAATTACCAGTCCTGCCAACCTTGGAATGGACCGGTAATTGCTCCATTCACCAGGGCGGAGTCAGAACGAATTTGGAGGAAGCCATGGCGCTAATAGCGCCATGGCTACCTCCAACCCCGTAATGAGGTCCAATGAGTAGTAAAAATGATCCTGAAGTATGATGTGTGTGGCATTGGGAAGGAGTGGCATGATGTGAATTAGCATGTCAAGTTAAACCGCCTTCTTCTATAAACAAGTTAATACTTCTTGACTACCACTGTGTACATTTTTGAGATTCTTCATATCTCAATAGCGCCCCAGGCCCTAGTCTTGATGCATGTGGGATTGTTGGATTTTCAATGGAGGTGTTCATTTGCTGCTTTTCTACCTCTTACCATCCACAGGCAATTGCTCTGGTTGAAGGTTTTAACTACACTATGAAGACCATTATGGGATACGGCCACCTTTATGTGAACCAATCATTATTTTTGTATGTTTCGGATTGAACTTATAATTGTGAAAAAGGGTTTAAAGCTAGTCGGGCTGAATGATTCAAAGGTCCATGCTTTTGTCATGTTCCCGGGAATGAGCATTAATTATATATTTCTACTCTGCATTTTAAATATTATGATTTATGGTTCCATTTGTAATTGTATACACCTATATCATTATGTGAGGAGTTGTGAAAATAAAAGGTCAGGTGACACTGGGTGTAGTTAACCCTTTACAGTTGTTGTGCTTTATGCTCTAGCTTTAAAGACACACTTCCCCTTAATCTAAGCTGCTAGAAGGGGATGCAACACCACTTTGTAATAACTTCTGTAAGGAGAAACGTGTCAGTGTTTCAATAGCACCACATATTGGCCCAAGTTGTCTTCCCTGTTGCTTATGGGAAATACTTATAGAAATATACCTGTAGCTTTCTCAAATGAGGGAGAAATTCCATCAAACAACACCAGCAGTTCAGAGAACAGCGATTCCCTCTATTATTCGGCCAACAAACCATCAATGATTACATACATCTATCAAATCCATTCAAGGTGAAGTCAATGTGAAGGCTGAGGGGTATCAGGGATATGCTTCTATGTGCACTGACATGTTGTCCAGTAAGGGATGAAGACTGACTCATCTACAGCTGCTTCTACCCTCGAATCATTCCCAGGACTCCAAGGTCACAGGTAGGCAGACTAGCCACTAAACCCTATGCCATCATGTTTCACTGCCACTGAGTGATTATTAGTTGGTTAGACTAATTTGAGTGCGTCGGTGCATAGTGAAATTCCACCTCTCCTCCCCTCACACTCCATTCTCATGTGGATTCAGGCAATACAATACCTTTTGTTCCTTGGTCTTCATCTTGTCAACTTTGGTCTCAGAGGACAGGAACAGCCCTTTGGTATTTTCATTCAACAACATGGATGACAAGCTAACATTAGAAGCATCGTGCTGCAGGAGAAAGAAGAAGGAAAGTCTTGCAGCTCATAAACTTTCCAACACAGCCTCAGCGCCGTCTTTCTTCAACTAATGTTACTTTGTACTTGAGGCGCAAGATACACAACGTAGCATCAAGGGACTTCATATTAGTTCTTGATGGAACTTTAGAATTACGCTTACACTCACGCATTGCAGGCATATTCAGTGGCACCTATAAATACCACAGGTACCACTGAAAGAGATTAATTCAGTTTCAAACAGTCAATAACTTGGACTTATGGTGGAACAGAAGTGGCTGTCGCAGGTGTACTATGCCTAGCTTCCGATATGAGGAATTGAACACCTTAGACAAGAGACAAGGTTTTTGTAGCTTCCAAAATGCAAGCACATTGGCATAGGTGCTAATGTATCGGGTTATGGGTTCCCGAGGCATGTATGAGCTTCTTTTTGATATGATCTGATATGATATGGCATTTATAACGTGCCTATACACAAGTGTTTCAAGGCGCGACGAGGCAAGGGGGGGACCAAAGGGAGGACAGACAACGATCTTACTAGGCCAGGTATCATTCAGATCACGCAAGTGCGTGGAAAGGGGGGACAAAGGAAGAGTGCAAGGGGGGAAAGGGAGAGGGGAAAGTGCAGTACAAGGGAAGTGGAATAAATAAGATAAATACACACATTAAAAACAGGCAAGTGCAAGGAAGTGCAGACAAAGTGCTGGAAAGTGGACTGAAGGGATACAGCAAAACAGTCCCCAAGTGCAAGGGTTGCCAGGGAGGCAGTGCAGGTGGGCAGTTGACAGGGCCTGGGCCAGAGATCAGAAGGGTGGCCAGGTAACCAGTGCAATTTCGGTCAGGAGTTCAGCAAGGGAGGGGAGGAGAGAAAGCACAAGCAAAGAGGAAGGTTTTGAGGTGTTTCCGGAACCGGAGGTGGTTCTCCTCGAGTTTTAGGGAGGCAGGAAGGCTGTTCCAGAGAGAGGCCCCTGCCTAAGAGAGTGATCTGCCACCGACTCGTTGCTTGGAGAAGCGACTGACCCTGAGGGAGTTGGAGGCAGATGAGCGAAGTGCTCGAGAAGGAAGGTATTTAGGAAGACAGAGTTGAAGATATTTCAGCCCGAGACCCCAGAAGGCCTTGTGTACAATGCAGAGGGTTTTGAATTTAATCCTCGCAGCCACTGGGAGCTAGTGCAGAGGTTTCAGTCCAGGAGAGATACGATCCCTGGGCTTGAGGCCAACGACAAGTCTCGAGTTCTGTTCTGTATAAGTTGCAGAGGGTGGAAAGTGGAGGCAGGAAGATTTAGATAGAGGCTGTTACAGTAGTCCAGCTTGGAGAGGACCAGGGCTCTGGAGACAGTGAGCTTCTGGGGGAAGGATAGGAAAGGAAGAATACCTCTACGGAGGTGCAGCTGGTAGTGTGACCTCTTAGAGACGTCAGAGATGTGAGGGGAGAAGGAGAGTGCAGAGTCGAAGATGACCCCAAGGTTTTTTTCCTTGCAGGTGGGAGTGGGAGGAGGGCCAAGAGAGGCCGGGCAGAGTGCTGCAGGGAAGGAGGGAGTGGGTGTGCCGATGAGTAGAATCTCAGTTTTACTGGCATTAAGGCAGAGGTCGTTGGCGGCACACCAATCCTGCATGGCAGATAGACAGTCAGAGATGAGGGAAGGAGAGGAGGAGGAGGAGGCAGAGGGAAGCCTAAACATGAGCTGAGTGTCATCCGCATAGCACTGAAAGTTGGGACAGAGAGTGGCAATGCGGTGGGCAAGGAGTGCCAGGTATTGGTTGAACAGCCAGGGAGAGAGGTTAGATCCATGGGGGATACTACAGGTAGAGAAAAAGATGTCGGAGAGGAAGGACCCAAGTTGGACCTGGGAGGGTCGGTCGGAGAGGAAAGAAGTCAGCCAAGCCAGAGCCAGACCAGTGATACCCAGGTTGTCACGGAGACAGTTGAGCAAGATGGTATGACTGACAGTGTCAAAGGCAGAAGAGAGATCAAGCAGGATGAGAACACAAGGGGTGATAGAGTCGAGGTTGGAGAGCAGGTCTTCACGGATGTTCAGGAGAGCAGTTTCCATGCTTCTGGCAGCTCTGCAGCCAGATTGATGGTCATGAAGACAACCAAGAGATTCAGTGTGGAGATTGAGCTGGTAGAGGGCCAGTTTCTCCAGGAGCTTGCCCAGGAAGGGAGTGCTGGAGATTGGGCAATAGTTAGCCGGGCAGGAGCGGTCGGCAGAGGGTTTCTTAAGAAGAGGGTGCACAAGAGAGTGCTTCAGGGGGGAAGGGAAGATTCCAGTGGTGAAGGAGTGATTGCAGAAATCCGCCAGGGCAAGAGCTAGGGAGTCGATGTGATCCTTAATAGTTTTGGAGGAACAGGGGTGAACCTGTTTCGACGAGACTTTCATAGATCAGACTTGTCTAGAAACCTTGTCTGGAGAGAAAAGGGGAAAGGTAGAGAAGGAGGGAGGAGGGGTGGCCGCAGAAGGGCCAGAGGAAGAGCAGGTAATAGTGGGAGTGGGGTGAGAGGAGGAGAGTGAGGACAGGATGTTCTGAGTTTTAGAAATGAAGTGAGAGGCCAATGCTGTGCAGAGGGCCTGGGAAGGGACAGGAGAGGTAGAGACTGCAGCAGGATTGGCCAGTTCCTTGCATATTTTAAAGAGTTCAGCCGAGTTGTTAGATGCCGCAGAGATGCAGGCTTGGATATGAGCTCTCTTCTTGGTGAGGATGGAGAGCCGGTATTGCCTTTGCTGCAGGCGGCAAGCCAGTTTGTCAAAGGATGAACTTGAAGCACGCCATTTCCTCTCGGCAACCCTGCATTTACATTTTAGGCTGACGAGGTCTGAGACGTACCAGGAGTTGCACTTGGCTTTGGCGGATTCTCATGACAGGGGCAAGGATGTCACGAGTATGAGATATAGCAGAGTGGAGAGGGCTGAGTCAGCCAAGAGGGGGGAGGAGGAGGTGAGAAGGTGGCAACGAAAGCCTCAACTGACACACGCTTCATGGGTTGGGTAACCAAAAAGTTGGGTGGCAGTGACGGACGTGGCTTGGCCTGAGGGGTAGGGAGGGTGAGGTGGGAGGAGAGGAAAAAGTGGTCACTCCAGGAGAGAGGAGTGGAGAGAGGGATAGAGAGGGGAAGGTCTGAAGTGATCAGAACATCGAGAGTGTGCCCTGCCGAGTGAGTCGGGCCAGAGGGGAGAATAGTGAGGGAGAGAGAGTCGCAGAGGTCACAAAAGAGTTCAGAGGGGGGACAGGAGGCATCCAGGTGGATGTTGAAGTCTCCGGGGAGGAGGAGTTGAGTGGTTGAGGCCAGGAGTGAGGAGGAGAGGTCCGCCCACTCAGAGAGGAAGGAAGAAACCTGACCAGGTGGCCGATAGATAGTAGCCACAGTAAGGGAATGGCTAGTTGAGAGAGAGAGCCTGCAGACGAGGTATTCAAAAGAGGAGTAGGCCTGTGTAGGAATGATAGAGGCAGGAATCCATCAGGTAGGAGCATGTCAAAGCTGGTGACAGAGCTGGCCGTAAACCATGTCTCAGTGAGACGGAGGACATTGAGGCCGAGTTCTTCGAGAAGGCGGCAGATGTCAGAGGAGTGTTTGACAGCATTGCGGGAGATAAGAGTGGCAATGTGGAGAAGGTTGACCTCCTTGAAGTACTTCCGGGGAGGGGTGCAGATCAGAGGTATGCCCTGCGGAGGTGTAGAAAGCGCCCGAGAGGGGGCAGAGAGGAAGGGGGTAGGCAAGGTAGCCAAGGAAGGGGGGGAGGGGACAGCAGGAGAAGAAAGGAAGTTGATGAATCACCATCTGCTATTTATATTTAACGCTTTCATACCCGGTGGATAGCACAGTGGTAACATGCTTATCTTGTAAACAAGACAACGCTGAGCAGCATGGTTTTGATTCCCGTTCCAGGCCTTGGAGGCTGCACTTAGACCTGAAGCGTGATATAAAAGCCCATTTGTCTACAGACATTTGGAGGCAATGAAACAATTGTGTTCTCAGTTTGTGCCTTACAAAATATATATACGTTTGATGTATAACACTGCTAATTTGAGGCTGACCTGTCCGAAGAGCTGCCTTAGGCACAGTAGCAATCTGCAAGTTGCTATTTGCTGCTGCTTTGAATGGCATATGTAAGCAGATCCTATCTTAGATGAGTGGGACTCTCCTGGTGTTTTTTTTAAATATACTGAGAATTTTGTTTCTTGTACAGACTGACCAAGAATCCAGGACTGGGACAAGCAAAAGCTTCTGCTGTGCACAATTTTATTGGACTTTCCTGTTGCAGGAGGCACATGAAGCACACTAATCTGGCCATCTTAGTGTGAAGAAGACAGCATCCGTGTCCTTCTAATATTTTCACATGGTGTAAAAGTGGTGCAGGAGGACCTTCTTGACTTGTCGAGCATTTCGAAAAGTCTTGAGGTAAAACATGTGCCTTCTCGTACCATTACCAGTGCTGAGTACAAATGTGAGGGATGTCTTATTACTAGGATTCATACGGTGTACTGATGTCAGTGGCATGGTCTCCAGGCACTCTGTAAGTTCTGAAAGAAAGTAGGGTAGGTTTGGTTAATGGCAGGTGGGGGAGTTAAAATGCAAGACAGCTTTGCTGTTGTGCTGCTGTATGCAGAAAAGTATGTTAGCAGAGCTCTGTGGGGGTGAGTTTCTAGGTATTCTGCCTCAGGAACATAGAGGTATTTGTGTCTACAATGGAAACCTTGTGAGCCCATAGGAGGAATGTGCTTGGATCCTTGTATGTTAGTTGGATGTAGAAATGCTGCCCCCATTATTTGACATCAATTGGGAGGGATATTAAATGCTTTGTGAACTTTCTTCTGCTCTTTTTCATGCACTGTGCTTGAGCACTGACGTTAAAATGTTAGTGGGTAAGGTTAGCATTGGTTGTCTTGAGACATCATGGAGGAGCATATAGTTTAATTGGCCACATTACTTAGATGCCAGGGAGTAAACAGTAACATCATGCAAAACACTGCAGGGTGCCTAAGGCAAGACTTAAATGTAACAACGGGGAGAGAGACAGCATTGCATATGAACTGGTGGGACAGCAGGGCTGGTAATGCATGGAACAATGAGGAGTGAAAATCATCCTGAAGTTTGATGTGTGTGGCATTGGAAAGGAGTTGTAATGATGTGGATTAGCAGGTCAAGTTAAAATGCCTTCTTCAATAAACAAGTTAATACTTCTTGACTACCACTTTGTACATTTTTGAGATTCTCCATCATCTCTCAGTAGTGGCCCTGGCTCTGTGCTAGTCTTGATGCATGTAGAATTTTTGGATTACCAATGCAGGTGTCAATTTGCTGCTTTTCTACCTCTCACCATCCACAGGCAATTGCTCTGGTTGAAGGTTTTAACTACACTATGAAGACCATTATGGGTTCGGCCACATTTATGTGAATACATCATTATTTTTGTATGTTTCGGATTGAAGTTATATTTGTGAAAAAGTGTTTAAAGCTAGTCAGGCCGAATGATTCAACGGTCCATGCTTTTGTCATGTTCCCGGGAATTAAAAGAGTTTACATTCGAAAGGTACTAAAAAACAAATGAAAACTAATATCTACCCAGTATTATTTCCCCCTCTTTTTCAAACAACATGACCGGAGAAATAAGCACCATCATATCATCTAGCCTTATTTCTGATTTTCAATATTATTACTTATTTAGTACAGCTATCACGTGTGCCTTAATTAAATATTTCTACTCTGCATTTTATGGTTCCATTTGTAATTGTATACACCTATATCATTATGTAAGGAGTTGTGAAAATAAAAGGTCAGATGACACTGGGTGTAGTTAACCCTTTACCGTTCTTGTACTTTATGCTCTAGATTTAAAGACACACTTCCCCTTAATCTAGGTTGCTAGATGGGGATGCAACGCCACTTTGTAATAGCCTCTGTAAGGAGAAACGTGTCAGTGTTTCAATAGCACCACATATTGGCCCAAGTTGTCTTCCTCATGCTTATGGGAAATACTTATAGAAATATACCTGTGCCTTTCTCAAATGAGGGTGAAATTCCATCAAACAACACCAGCAGTTCAGAGAACAGCGATTCCCTCTTTTATTCGGCCAAAGAACCCTCAATGACTGCATACATCTACCAGATCCATTCAAGGTGAAGTCAAGGTGAAAGCCGAGCGGTAACAGGGATAAGCTTCTACCTGCACTAACATGTTTTCCAGTAAGGGATGAAGACGGACTCATCTACAGCTGCTTCTACCCTCAAATCTTTCCCAGGACTCCGAGGTCACAGGTAAGCAGGCTAGCCACTAAACCCCATGCCATCATGTTTCATTGCCACTGAGTGATTCTTATTTGGTTACACTAATTTGAGTGCGTCAGTGCATAGTGAAATTCCACCTCTTCTCCCCTCACACTCCATTCTCATGTGGATTCAGGCAATACAGTACCTTTTGTTCCTTGGTCTTCATCTTGTCAACTTTGGTCTCAGAGGACAGGAACAGCCCTTTGTTATTTTCATCCAACAACATGGATGACAAGCTCTCATTAGAAGCATCGTGCTGCAGGAGAAAGAAGAAGCAAAGTCTTGCGGTTCATACAGTTTCCAACACAACCTCATAGCCATCTTCATGTAAGATTACTTTGTACTTGGGGTGCAATAAACACCACGTAGTATCAAGGGACTTCATATTAGTGCTGGATAGAACTTTAGAATTACGCTTCCACTCAGATATTGCGGGTATATTCAGTGGCACCCATGAATATCACAGGTAGCACTGAAAGAGATTAATTAAGCTTCAAACAATCAAGACAGAAGTGACTGTCGCAGGTGTACAGTGCCTAACTTCTGATATGAGGAATTGAACACCTTGGACAAGAGACAAGGATTTTGTAGCTTCCAAAATGCAAGCACATTGGCATTGGTGCTAAAGTGTCGGGGTCATGGGTTCCCGAGGCATGTATGAGCTTCTCTGAATCACCATCTGCTATTTATATTTAACGCTTTCATACCCGGTGGATAGCACAGTGGTAACATGCTTATCTTGGAAACAAGACAACGCTGAGGAGCATGGTTTTGATTACCGTTCCAGGCCTTGGAGGCTGCACTTCGATGTGAAGCATGAAATAAAAGCCCATTTGTCTACAGACATTTGGAGGCAATGAAACAATTGTGTTTTCAGTTGGTGCCTTACACAATAATATACATTTTATATATAACACTGCTAATTCGATGCTGACCTGTCAAAAGAGCTGCCTTAGGCCCTGTAGCAATCTACAAGTTGCCATTTGCTGCTTTGAAAGGCCTATGCAAGCAGATCCTATCTTAGATGAATAGTACTCTCATGTTGCTTTTTTAAAATGTACTGGGAATTTTGGTTCTTTTACAGACTGACCAAGAATCCAGAACTGGGACAAGCAACGGTTTTGCTCTGCATAATTGTAACTGTGCACAATTGTAACAGGTGGGACATGAAGCACACTAATCTGCACGTCTTAGTGTGAAGAAGACAGCATCCTTCAGGGCTAGCTGGCGTAAGCCTGTGGTGAAACATAGAATGGGAGGGTGCCTCAAAGCAAAACATTACAGGCTTCCCAAGCTAAGATGGAGGAGTGAAGAGAGAATCTGGTTGGTTGAGAAGACAATGGGTCAGGCATTAGGCTGGAGTGTAGAGTTCTATAACTGCCTTTCATCTAGAGAAGTTCACAGTCCAGTTGTGTATTTTTTAAGATCCTTAATTCTGGCCATTCCCGGAGTCAAGTGTCCCCAATTCAGAAGTAAGAAGGTGTACAAACTGAAAGCGCCACTCCCTAGAAGACTTCAGGAGGGAGTGATCATTTTCTGATGGGAGAGGTTTGAGAAAAGGAAAGAAGATACCTAAGCTAAGTCCAGATCTAGTTTTTATGTAAATATTCATGCTGAAGAGGCTAGTAGTGAATTGAGCTAACAAGCAGCAACGTTTAGTATCTAAAGACTGTCATAGAAGGCATCAGTGTTAAAGGAAATAGAATTTTGGAAGAGCGTTAGCGCCCGGGTTTCAGTGGCATAGTTTCCTAAGAAGAATTGAGTACATGTACAGTGTAAAAAGTTATAATTTCGTTATTTTCATGATTACACTTATTAAAAATTAAAGCGCCATGACCTGAAGTAGCAAGCGCATAGTAGAGTTTCTTTTTGAATTATTCAGCATCGTGCCAGAAGCGCGCTGCGTTCTGGGAACTCTGAAAACAAAAACTGAGTTGGGCGCTGCAGCTCACAAACTTAATCCAACGCGACGGAGCGCGCTCTCTCGCTAAAATGTGTGTCGTGAAGTTATGGGTGCATGTTAAGTAAATACTACGGTGCAGCGCGGGTACCTCGGGGAACTACGATAATGTCTGCCGCGGTATAGCGGTGCGAGCAAGGAGTAGTCAGTTACGTGTTGCCTGGTTGCAGCGTGTCTTCCCAGCATGGTTCTGTTTCGGGAAAGGACAGCGCGGAAAGTTTTGAAGAGCGCACAAGTCTTCATGTGCCTGCACAACTCTAGAAGGAAACCTGAATAAGTACCGAATCGTACCTCCCATAGTAGCAATAGACATAGGACTACTGTTTTTGGAATAGTTGGAGGAAAGAGGTGCAAGCAAGGTAGAAAGAGGACTAATACTGACTTAGAATGCATGTCAAAAGAAAGAGAAAGAATAAATACTTATTGCACCCCAAATTTAAGTTAAGCATTTTCAAGCATAAAAGCAAATAAGAAGTATCAATAGGAAGCCAGAACAACTAGTGAGCAAGGACAATATTTTCAACACTGATGGAACTAGAGAAAACCAAGAAAGCTCTTACCAGTTATTTGTGATTGAAGATAGCAATGGCTGTACTCACATGTCGGCAGATCTCAATTAGGAGTGTCAGAGGACTCTAAGAAATAACTAATTTACTCTGCAACACTACTCTGTATTCATTGAAAACAGTAACCTTAGTGGTACTCTGAAAGTTCATTACTAGCTTCTAAAAGATTAAACTGAAGATGAGCACATCTTGTAGATAGACTAGAGGGCTACGAGTCTGCAGAGTTTTCGTTTGTTATTTTATCCACTACCCCTTTTCCCTTCCTTGGAGTTTTCAGCTCAGCTTTAATAAGTGTTCAGAAGGAAACTCCAGGGAAGGATCTGTGGGATCAGAATCAGCTCCTGCAGAAATCTCCAAGCCAGACTTGACAGCATCTGTGCCCTTCTAATATTCTCACATGGTGTATAAGTGGTGCAGGAGAACCTGCCTGACTTGTCGAGCATTCCCAAAGTCTTGAGGTAAAACATGTGCCCTCTCGTACCATTACCAATGTGAGTACAAATGTGAGGGATGTCTTATTACTGAGATTTATACAGTGCACTGATGCCAGCCTCCAGGCACTCTGTAAGTTCTGATAGAAAGTAGGGTAGGTTTGGTTAGTTGGAGGTGGGGGAGTTAAAATGCAAGACAGCTTTGCTGTTGTGCTGCTGTATGCAGAAAAAGACATTAGCAGAGCTCTGTGTGGAGGGTGAGTTTCTAGGCATTCTGCCTCAGGAACATAGAGGCATTTGTGTCTACAATGGAAACCTTGTGAGCCCATAGGAGGAATTTGCTCAGACCCTTGTATGTTATCTAGGTGTAGAAATGCTGCCCCTATTATTTGACATCAATTGGAGGGACATTAAATGCTGTGTGAACTTTCTTCTGCTCAATTTCATGTACTGTGCTTGAGCACTGACCTTAAAATGTTAGTGGGTAAGGTTAACATTGGTTGTCTTGAGATATCACGGAGGAACATATAGTTAAATTGGCCAAAATACTTAGATGATATGGGGTAAACAATAGCATCATGCAAAACACTGTAGGGTGCCTCAGGTGAGACTTACATGTAACAACGGGGAGAGAGACAGCATTGCATATGACCTGGTGGGACAGCAAGGATGTTAATGACTGTCAGGGTTGCTATGGCTTAGTAAATATGCTAATAAATATGAGGGTTTGAGTTTTGACAATCTTTTCTGGGGGTTTCAGTATGCTGTATGAGTTATGCCTTAACTTTGCATCTAGAGCATTGAAAAGTGCCCAAGCCAAAATGGTTGGTCTGGGTAGAGATCTGATTGGTTGACGATTCCTTTTGTCCTGGAGAGAAGTATTCTCAACTGCCTTTCATCGTTAGACTTCAGTTAAGCAGGACAGTAACTTCGGAGCTTCAGCATTTGGGCCCAACCTTTGGGCCTTTCAGCCTGTAGCGGGTGAGCCAGGAGGAAGAAATCAGGAAGCAACAGTTTGCCGAAGAGACTTTCAGCACAGAACATCCTTTCTCAGTTTATTTGAGATAAGTGCCAAGTTAATTAAAAATACAAACTGTTATTCGTCAAGTCTTGGAATCGTAGACTTTATTTTGCTGTTCAGACTACGTTCAGTCATAATTAGACTAATCATTAGCCTTCTGATTGGATCTTAGTCTGAAAATAATCATCTCACGTTATGTGCAAATGTTTGATTTGCAGGGTCATGCGCGGGAGCATGGACTTGTGAGCTGAGAGTTGTGAGCTGTCTCAAGCTGCTTGCAGACTATGTTAAATACCCCACCTACTTCAGCAGAGATAAGTTTAAGTAATATATTTGTTAACTTCCGCTCTCCGCGTACACACATTGCGGAAAGCACTGCTGGAAGCAGTTCGGATCGCATACTCAATCCAGTCTCGCTTCTAGTCAGGCGCAAAGCATTTTATTGTTGGCTTCTGCTTTCAGTGCGCAAACTACGGAAATCAGATCGGGTCCGTTACTCGATCAGCTGTTAGGCTCTCAGCCGTGCGCGAAGCGTCAGAGGCAACAGTGTCTTTGATAAGAATTTAATTCTTTGATTGCTGTTGAGGGCCACCTTGTTTCCTTCTCTCCTGTTATTCATTCTATGAAAGAGGGAGGCAACAGCTGTTGCTTATAATAAGTTTGCTACATTACCCACTTATTTCTAACATTCAAATGTTAGCAAAGGTTTTAATTTTTCTTTAATTTTCAAATAAGAACTGAGTGGGAAAGAGCAGAACACTAGCTCTCATTTCCACGTGTATTGATAGTTTTGCCATCAGGGGAATAGATTGTTTGGCCAAGCCAGAGACAGTACTTACTGTGAGAGATTTCCTGAACTAATATAAAAGCCACTGTTAAGCAGTTACACGAAGTACATTCACTGAAAGTTTTCCCTTCAAAGGAGCGTCATTCCTTTTAAAAATTAAAGGAGCACAGCATGAACCCGGTTGGTAAAAGAAAGCCTTCAACAAGCCTTGATGCATCTTAAGTGTGGCAAATGAAGTTCAGAATACAAGAATTCTCAAGAACCTTGTAGTGAGATTACAGATGTTTCAAGGAGATTCAAAAAGTTGCTTTCAACCATCAAGGGTTTTCTCATCCTCCAAAGTAGAAGCGAAGGATAAACATGTTTTGGGGAAAGTGGTTAACAGTTTATGCAGGGAATGTGCAGATGTAAATGTTAAATTCTGGGTTAACCGATGCTTTCCTCCTTGCTGCAGATTATCCAGAGGGTCCGGAGATCCAGAAGGAGTCTGTTTATTTTTTATTTTCTCCAATTCCCCCTTACCCCCAGGGGTGAGGAATACCTAGCTGTTTAAGGAGTAGTTAAGTGTTCCACGCCTTTCAGGGTCTGGTGGGGCTCAGCAGCTTCCGCAGATCAACGGTCAAGATCAGCCCTGACAGGCTGGTAATGCATGGAACAATGAGGAGTAAAACTTATCCTGAAGTATGATGTTTGTGGCATTGCAAAGGAGTTGGAATAATGTGAATTAGCATGTCAAGTTAAACCTCCTTCTTCTATAAACAAGTTAATTCTTCTTGACTACCACTGTGTACATTTTTGATTTGTCATCTCTCAGTAGCACTCCTGGCCCCGCACTAGTCTTGATGCATGTGGGATTGTTGGATTTCCAATGGAGGTGTCAATTTGCTGATTTTCTACCTCTTACCATCCACAGACAATTGCTCTAGTTGAAGGTTTTAACTACACTATGAAGACCATTATGGGATCCGGCCACCTTTATGTGAATAAATCATATTTTTTGTATGTTTCGGGTTGAACGTATGTTTGTGAAAAAGGGTTTAAAGCCAGTCAGGATGAATGATTCAATGGTCCATGCTTTTGTCATGTTCCCAGGAATGAGCATAGTTTACATTTTATAGGTACTAAAAAAAATTGAAAACCCCAAATCTACCCAGTATTATTTCCCCCTCTTTTTCAATCAACATTACCAGAGAAATTAGCAAATCCTATCATCTACCCTTACTTCTGATTTTCAATATTATTACTTATTTAGTACAGCTATCAGTTCTGCATGAAGTCACTTGTGCCTTAATCACATATTTCTACTCTGCATTTTAAATATTATGATTTATGGTTCCATTTGTAATTGTATACACCTATATCATTATGTAAGGAGTTGTGAAAATAAAAGTTCAGATGACACTGTGGGTAGTCTAACCCTTTACTGTTTTTGTGCTCTATACTCTAGAAGTATAGCGCTTCACTGAATATGATAGCATTCTATTGCCAGCAATAATGTGGCACACATATAGCCAACCCTATGTTGCTAGCATAACATATGGGTATGCAGAGGGAGACAGACTGCAGGTTTAAAAGTGCACCAGAATATTTTTTTTCTTTTCTTTCCTTGACCTGCTTCATATACAGGAGACCACATTATTTATCTATTGACTGACTTAATTAACAAATACTAATCTCTATAGCTAACTCATTAACATTATAATGTAATCTCAATGTGAAAAATGAGGTAGAAATACATGTTCTGAAATTCGTTTTTAAAACGTGCACTTGGATTTTTTTTTTCTTCTCTCTTTGTTCACTGTGTTTGCAGAAAGCAGAATCTGCATGCCAGGAAATGATTTTGGTTACAGTTTCTTATTCTAAAAATGAGCTATTGTGGAAGGAAGGGTAGGGTGATACAGTCTTTTTAATTTGATTGGTGCAGAGTATCTGCAGTGGCCCACGTAAGCAGAACGGGACGGTGCAGAGATTTGCTGGAAAAGTCTGACAGAAAAAGGTTTGGATTGCTTTTTTGCTGAGCTGCTGAGACGGACCATCTGAGACTGGGCTGTGAGGCAGGCATGGCCAGTCTCAATTAGCACTTGCTTGAGAACTGCAGATAACTGCATGTTCTCGCTGTGCACTCCAAACCTTCGAGATTACAAAGACAAACCTGGGCCCATTATTCGGAGGCGAGCGAGGAGAGGTCGTGTGTGGGAGGACTACAGATAGCTGGTAAATATCCAAGTGAATTGAGGTTATTGTGTTCTGTACAAATGACATTCTATAAATATCAGACAGGGAGAGTAGCCAAAGGGAATCCCCTGTGATTAATTGACAAAGTGAATTTTGTTCTGTCGCTGTATTTTTTTTCTCTTCTGCTTGTTACAGATAATGCAAAGGGAATTTTGTTCTGTTGCTGTATTTTTTCTCTTCTGTTTGTTACAGATAATGCAGTAATACAAAAGGGTAAGATGTTATTTTGAAATGCAACTGTTTATAATACAAATGATATATACACAAATCGTGTAGAGTGTTTTTGCTTTTCTCTATTCTTGGTGGATTTGGAAGAATGCTGTATGAAATGGGGAAGATTTTTAAGTAATACATGTGTCCTGTTTCCCTGCAGATGGAATAATAGGATTAGCAGTGATAACTAGATGTATGTGTGTGTTCATCCAGTGCATGGTGTCTGGATGAAATCTAATACAATAGACATTGCTGGGGGTCCATGAACCAGCAAGGTAGGAGGCCTAGGGAAGCATAGTTCACTGATGTATATAAATCAGTGAAAATACCACAGGTTATTGAGAATGCTATATGTGAAATTGTGGTGTTTCTGAATGTACATCCAAGGCCTCTATAGATCACAAGAGCATTATAAGAAAAAGGAGGGTTTTGTGTATGTTGGGGCCACAAGTAAAACATAACAATCATGCTCACCACTGAACTACCTTTAATAGTGTATACTAATAAAATATCCCATGTAATGTAGTAAGGTATGGTCCCTGAAAGGGAATAAGGCCAAAACCAATCTAAATGCAAGGGGTAGTCATCACCGAATTACCTTTTTTTTGGGAAGAAAATACCGCCAGACCCCAAATTAACACAAGATATCCTACAGGATGCAACACCACTTTGTAATAGCTTCTGTAAGGAGAAACGTTTCAATGTTCCAATAGCACCACAAGTCGGCCCTAGTTGACATCCTCATGCTTATGGGAAATACTTATAGAAATATGCATGTACCTTTCTCAAATGAGGATGAAATTCCATCAAACAACACCATCAGTTAAGAGAACACGGTTTCCTGCTATTATTCGGCCAACAAACCATAAATGACTGCATACAACTATCAGATCCATTCAAGGTGAAGTCAAGGTGAAGGCCTAGGGGTATCATAGATAAGCTCCTACCTGCACTGACATGTTTTCCAGTAAGGGATGAAGACTGACACATCTACAGCTGCTTCTACCCCCAAATCTTTCCCAGGACTCCAAGGCCACATGTAGGCAGGCTAGCCACTAAACCCCATGCCACCATGTTTCAATGCCACTGAGTGATGCTTATTTGTTTAGACTAATTTGAGTGCGTCGGTGCATAGTGAAGTTCCACCTCTCCTCCCCTCACACTGCATTCTCATGTGGATTCAGGCAATACAATACCTTTTGTTCCTTGGTCTTTATCTTGTCAACTTTGTTCTCAGAGGACAGGAACAGCCCTTTGGTATTTTCATCCAACAACATGGATGACAAGCTCACATTAGAAGCATCGTGCTGCAGGAGAAAGAAGAAGGAAAGTCTTGCAGCTCATACAGTTTCCAACACAGCCTCATAGCTGTCTTTCTTCAACTAAGGTTACTTTGCACTTGAGGTGCAATATACACAACATAGCATCAAGGGACTTCATATTAGTTCTGGATGAAACTTTAGAATTACGCTTAAACTCACGTAGTGCAGGCATATTCAGTGGCACATATAAATACCACAGGTACCACTGAGAGATTAATTAAGTTTAAAACAATCAATAATTTGGAAATGTGGTGGGACGGAAGTGGCTGTCGCATGTCTACAATGGCTAGCTTCCGATATGAGGAATTGAACACCTAAGACAAGAGACAAGGTTTTTGTAGCTTCCAAAATGCAAGCACATTGGCATAGGCGCTAATGTATCGGAGTCATGGGTTCCCGAGGCATGTATGAGCTTCTCTGAATCAACATCTGCTATTTATAGTTAATGCTTTCATACTGTGGGGATAGCTTAGTGGTAACATACTTATCTTGGAAACAAGACAACGCTGAACAGCATGGTTTTGATTCCCGTTCCAGACCTTGGAGGCAGCACTTAGATGTGAAGCATGATATAAAAGCCCATTTGTCTACAGACATTTGGAGGCAATGAAACAATTGTGTTTTCAGTTGGTGCCTTACAAAATATATATACATTTCATATATAACACTGCTAATTTGATGCTGACCTGTCCAAAAAGCTGCCTTAGGCAAGGTAGCAATCTGCAAGTTGCTATTTGCCGCTGTTTTGAAAGGACTGTGCAAGCAGACCCTATCTTAGATGAGTGGGACTCTGCTGTTTTTTTTTTTTAAATATACTGGGAATTTTGGTTCTTGTACAGACTGACCAAGAATCCAGAACTGGGACACACAAAAGTTTCTGCTGTGCTCAATTGTTATTGGACTTTCCTTTTGCAGGTGGCACATGAAGCACAGTAATCTGCACATCTTAGTGTGAAGAAGACAGCATCTGCGCCCTTCTAATATTCTCAAAAGGTGTAAAAGTGGTGCAGAAGAACCTGCCTGACTTGTCGAGCATTCCGAAAGTCTTGAGATAAAACATGTGCCCTCTCGTACCATTACCAGCGCTGGAAATGTGCGTACAAATGTGAGGGATGTCTTATTACTGAGATGTATACAGTGCACTGATGCCAGCCTCCAGGCACACTGTAAGTTCTGAAAGAAAGTAGGGTAGGTTTGGTTAGTGGGAGGTGGTGAGTTAAAATGCAAGACAGCTTTGCTGTTGTGCTGCTGAATGCAGAAAAGGATGTTAGCAGAGCTCTGTGTGGGGGTGAGTTTCTCAGTATTCTGCCTCAGAAACACATGGGGCATTTGTGTCTACAATAGAAACCTTGTGAGCCAATATGAGGAATTTGCTAGGACCCTTGTATGTTAGTTGGATGTAGAAATGCAGGCCCCCCATTATTTGACTTCAATTGAGAGGTACATTAAATGCTGTGTGAACTTTCTTCTGCTCATTCTCATGTGCTGTGCTTGAGCACTGACCTTAAAATGTTAGTGGGTAAGATTGGCATTGGTTGTCTTGAGACATCACTGACAAGCATATAGTTAAATTGGCCACAATACTTAGATGACAGAGAGTAAACAATAACATCATGCAACACACTGTAGGGTGCCTAAGGCAAGACTTACATGTAACGACGGGGAGAGAGGCAGCATTGCATATGACCTGCTGGGACAGCAGGGCTGGAAATGCATGAAACAATGAGGAGTAAAAATCATCCTGAAGTATGATGTTTGTGGCTTTGGAAAGGAGTTGGAATGATGTGAATTAGCATGTCAAGTTAAACCACCTTTTTCTATAAACAAGTTAAAGCTTCTTGACTACCACTGTGTACATTTTTGAGATTCTTCATCTTTCAGTAGCGGCCCTGGCCCTGCGCTAGTGTTAATGCATGTGTGATTGTTGGATTTCCAATGGAGGTGTCAATTCGCTGCTTTTCTACCTCTTACCATCCACAGGCAATTGCTCTGGTTGAAGGTTTTACCTACACTATGAAGACCATTATGGGATCCGGCCACCTTTATGTGAACAGATCTTTATTTTTGTATATTTCGGATTAAACTAATATTTGTGAAAAAGTGTTTAAAGCTAGTCAGGCTGAATGATTCAATGGTCCATACTTTTGTCATGTTCCCGGGAATGAGCATAGTTTACATTCTATAGGTACTAAAACAATTGAAAACTCCAAATCTACCCAGTATTATATTCCCCTTTTTTCAGTCAACATTACCAGAGAAATAAGCAGAATCGTATCATCTACCCTTATTTCTGATTTTCAACATTACTATTTATTTTGCACAGCTATCAGTTCTGCATGAAGTCACTTGTGACTTAATTAAATATTTCTAATCTGCATTTTAAATATTATGATTTATGATTACATTTCTAATAACATAAACCTATACCATTATGTAAGGAGTTGTGAAAATAAAAGGTCAGGTGACACTGGGTGTAGTCTAACCCTTTACCGTTCTTGTGCGTTATGCTCTAGCTTTAAAGACACACTTCCGCTTAATCTGGGCAGCTAGATGGGGTTGTAACACCACTTGATAATAACTTCTGTAAGGAGAGACTTTTCAGTCTTCCAATTGCACCACACATTGGCCCAAGTTTACTTCCTCATGCTTGTGGGAAATGTTTATAGAAATATGTTTTTACCTTTCTCGAATACGGGGGTGAAATTCCATCAAACCACACCATCAGTTAAGAGAACAGCGATTCCCTCTACTATTTGGCCAACGAACCATCAATGACTGCATACATCTATAAGATCCATTCAAGGTGAAGTCAACGCGCAAGTCTAGGGGTATCAGGGATAAGCTTCTACCTGCACTGGCCAGTAAGGAATGAAGACTGACTCATCTACAGCTGCTTCTACCATCAAATCCTTCCCAGGACTCCAAGGTCACAGGTAGGCAGGCTAGCCACTAAACCCCATGCCATCATGTTTCACTGCCACTGAGTGATTCTTATTTGGTTAGACTAATTTGAGTGCGTCAGTGCATAGTGAAATTCCACCTCTCCTCCAGTTAAAATGCAAGACAGCTTTGCTGTTGTGCTGCTGTATGCAGAAAAGGATGTTAGCAGAGCTCTGTATGGGGGTGAGTTTCTTGGCATTCTGCCTCAGGAACATACAAGGCATTTCTGTCTACAATGGAAACCTTGTGAGCGCATAGTAGGAATTTACTCGGACCCTTGTATGTTAGTTGGATTTCGAAATGCAGCCCCCCATTATTTGACATCAATTACGAGGGATATTAAATGCTGTGTGAACTTTCTTCTGCTAATTTTCATGTACTGTGCTTGAGCACTGACGTTAAAATGTTAGTGGGTAACATTAGCATTGATTGTCTTGAGATATCACTGAGGAACATATAGTTTAATTGGCCACAATACTTAGATGACAGAAAGTAAACAATAACATCATTCAAAACACTGTAGGGCGCCTAAGGTAAGACTTACATGTAACAACGGGGAGAGAGACAGCATTTAATATGACATGGTGGGACAGCAGGGCTGGTAATGCATGGAACAATGAGGAGTAAAAATCATCCTGAAGAATTATGTTTGTGGCAATGGAAAGGAGTTGGAATGATGTGAATTAGCATGTCAAGTTAAAGCTCCTTCTTCTATTAACAAGTTAATACTTCTTGACTATCACTTTGTACATTTTTGAGATTCTTCATCTTTCAGTAGCGGCCCTGGCCCTGCGCTAGTCTTGATGCATGTGGGATTGTTGGATTTCCAATGGAGGTGTCAATTTGCTGCTTTTATGCCTCTTACCATCCACGGGCAATTGCTCTGGTTGAAGGTTTTAACTACACTATGAAGACCAATAAGCGATCCGGCTATCTTTATGAGAACAGATAATTATTTTTGTATGTTTCGGATTGAACTTATATTTGTGAAAAAGGGTTTAAAGCTAGTGAGGCTGAATGATTCAACGGTCCATGCTGTTGTCATGTTCCTGGGAATGAACATAGTTTACATTCTATAGGTACAAAAACGTAATTGAAAACCCCAAATCTGCCCAGTATTATTTTCTCCGCTTTTTCAATCAACATTACCAGAGAAATTAGCAAATCCTATCATCTACCCTTACTTCTGATTTACAATATTATTACTTATTTTGCATGAAGTCACATGTTCCTTAATTAAATATTTCTATTCTGCATATTAAATATTATGATTTATGGTTGCATTTGTAATTGTATACACCTATATCATTATGTAAGGAGTTGTGAAAATAAAAGTTCAGATGACACTGTGGGTAGTCTAACCCTTTACTGTTTTTGTGCTCTATACTCTAGAAGTATAGCGCTTCACTGAATATGATAGCATTCTATTGCCAGCAATAATGTGGCACACATATAGCCAACCCTATGTTGCTAGCATAACATATGGGTATGCAGAGGGAGACAGACTGCAGGTTTAAAAGTGCACCAGAATATTGTTTTTTTTTTCTTTTTTCTTTCCTTGAACTGCTTCATACACAGGAGACCACATTATTTATCTAATTGACTGACTTAATTAACAAATACTAATCTCTAGAGCTAACTCATTAACATTATAATGTAATCTCCATGTGGAAAATGAGGTAGAAATACATGTTCTGAAATTTGTTTTTCAAATGTGCACTTGGATTTTTTTTTTTCTTCTCTCTTTGTTCACTGTGTTTGCAGAAAGCAGAATCTGCATGCCAGGAAATGATTTTAGTTACAGTTTCCTACTGTAAAAATGAGCTATTGTGGAAGGAAGGGTGATACAGTCTTTTTAATTTGATTGGTGCAGAGTATCTGCAGTGGCTCCACGTAAGCAGAACGGGACGGTGCAGAGATTTGCTGGAAAAGTCTGACAGAAAAACGTTTGGATTGCTTTTTTGCTGAGCTGCTGAGACGGACCATCTGAGACTGGGCTGTGAGGCAGGCATGCCCAGTCTCAATTAGCACTTGCTTGAGAACTGCAGATAACTGCATGTTCTCGCTGTGCACTCCGAACCTTCGAGATTACAAAGGCAAACCTGGGCCCATTATTCGGAGGCGAGCGAGGAGAGGTCGTGTGTGGGAGAACTACAGATAGCTGGTAAATATCCAAGTGAATTGAGGTTATTGTGTTCTGTACAAATGACCTTCTATAAATATCAGACAGGGAGAGTAGCCAAAGGGAATCCCCTGTGATTAATTGACAAAGTGAATTGTGTTCTGTTGCTGTATTGTTTCTCTTCTGTTTGTTACAGATAATGCAGTAATACAAAAGGGTAAGATGTTATTTTGAAATGCAACTGTTTATAATACAAATGATATATACACAAATCGTGTTTTTGCTTTTGTCTATTCTTGTTGCATTTGGAAGAATGCTGTATGAAATGGGGAAGATTTTTAAGTAATACATGTGTCCTGTTTCCCTGCAGATGGAATAATAGGATTAGCAGTGATAACTAGATGTATGTGTGTGTTCATCCAGTGCATGGTATCTGGATGAAATCTAATACAATAGACATTGCTGGGGGTCCATGAACCAGCAAGGTAGGAGGCCTAGGGAAGCATAGTTCACTGATGTATATAAATCAGTGAAAATACCACAGGTTATTGAGAATGCTATATGTGAAATTGTGGTGTTTCTGAATGTACGTCCAAGGCCTCTATAGATCACAAGAACATTATAAGAATAAGGAGGGTTTTGTGTATGTTGGGGCCACAAGTAAAACATAAAAATCATGCTCACCACTGGACTACCAATAATAGTGTATACTAATAAACTATCCCATGTAATGTAGTAAGGTATGGTCCCTGAAAGGGAATAAGGCCAAACCCAATCTAAATGCAAGGGGTAGTCATCACCGAATTACCTTTTTTTTTGGTAAGAAAATACCGCCAGACCCCAAATCAACACAAAATATCCTACAGGATGCAACACCACTTTGTAATAGCTTCTGTAAGGAGAAATGTTTCAATGTTCCAATAGCACCACAAGTCGGCCCAAGTTGACATCCTCATGCTTATGGGAAATACTTATAGAAATATGCATGTACCTTTCTCAAATGAGGATGAAATTCCATCAAACAACACCATCAGTTAAGAGAACACGGTTTCCTGCTATTATTCGGCCAACATACCATAAATGACTGCATACAACTATCAGATCCATTCAAGGTGAAGTCAAGGTGAAGGCCAAGGGGTATCAGGGATAAGCTTCTACCTGCACTGACATGTTGCCCAGTAAGGAATGAAGACTGACTCCTCTACAGCTGCTTCTAACCCCAAATCTTTCCCAGGACTCAAAGGTCACATGTAGGCAGGCTAGCCACTAAACCCCATGCCATCATGTTTCATGGCCACTGAGTGATTCTTATTTGGTTAGACTTATTTGAGTGTGTCAGTGCATAGTGAAGATCCACCTCTCCTCCCCCACACTCCATTCTCATGTGGATTCAGGCAATACAA
Organism: Ambystoma mexicanum; assembly: GCF_040938575.1. Classification (NCBI taxonomy): domain Eukaryota; kingdom Metazoa; phylum Chordata; class Amphibia; order Caudata; family Ambystomatidae; genus Ambystoma; species Ambystoma mexicanum. The sequence continues at coordinate 44,523,883 of NC_090921.1, forward strand.
TACCTTTTGTTCCTTGGTCTTCATCTTGTCAACTTTGGTCTCAGAGGACAGGAACAGCCCTTTCGTATTTTCATCCAACAACATGGATGACAAGCTCACATTAGAAGCATCGTGCTGCAGGAGAAAGAAGAAGAAAAGTCTTGCGGCTCATACAGTTTCCAACACAGCATCATGGCCGTCTTTCTTCATGTAAGGTTACTTTGTACTTGGGTTGCAATATACACCACGTAGCATCAAGGGACTTCATATTCGCTCTGGATGGAACTTTAGAATTTCGCTTACACTCAGATATTGTGGGTATATTCAGTGGCACCCATGAATATCACAGGAAGCACTGAAAGAGATTAATTAAGCTTCAAACAATCAATAATCTGGAAATGTGGTGGGACAGAAGTGGCCGTCGCAGGTGTACAGTGCCTAACTTCTGATATGAGGAATGGAACGCCTTAGACAAGAGACAAGGTTTGTGTAACTTTCAAAATACAAGCACATTGGCATTGGCTCTGATGTGGCGGGGGCATGGGTTCCCGAGGCATACATGAGTTTCTCTGAAAGACCATCAGCTATTTAATTTTAATAAATACATGCCGGGGGATAACTCAGGGGTAACATGCTCATCTTGGAAACAAGACAACACTGAGCAGAATGGATTTGTTTCCTCCAGCCCTTGGAGGCTGTTCTCAGAGGTGAAGCGTGATATAAAAGCCCATTTGTCTCTAGACATTTGTAGAGTATGAAACAATTGTGTTTTCAGTATTTACTTTACAAAATATATTTACAAATTATCTATAAGAGTGCTAATTTGATGCTGACCTGTCCAGAGAGCTGTCTAATGCACTGTAGAAATCTGCAAGTTGCCATTTGCCTTTGCCGCTTTGAAAGGCCTATGCAAGCAGATTCTGTTTAGATGAGCAGGAATCTCCTGTTGTTTTTTTTTATAATATACTGGGGATATTGGTTCTTGTACAGACTGAGCAAGGATCCAGAACTGGGACAAGCGAAAAGTTCTCCTGTGCACAATTGTAACTGGACTTTCCTGTTGCAGGCGGCACATGAAGCACACTAATCTACAGATTTTAGAGTGAAGAAGACAGCATCTGTGCCCTTCTAATATTCTCACATGGTGTAAAAGTGGTGCAGGAGAACCTGCCTGACTTGTTGAGCATTCTGAAAGTCTTGAGGTAAAACATGTGTCCTCTCGTACCATAACCAGTGCTGGACATGTGAGTACAAATGTGAGGGACATCTTATTACTGGGATTTATAAAGTGCACTGATGCCAGTTGCATGGCCTCCAGGAACTCTGTAGGTTTTGAAAGAAAGTAGTGTAAGTTTGGTTAGTGGGAGGTGGGTGAGTGAAAATTCAAGACAGCTTTGCTGTTGAGCTGCTGTATGCAGAAAAGGATGTTAGCAGAGCTCTGTGTGGGGATGAGCTTGTCAGTATTCTGCCTCAGGAACATACAAGGCATTTGTGTCTACAATGGAAACTTTGTGAGCCAATAGGAGGAATTTGCTCGGACCCTTGTATGTTAGTTGGATGTATAAATGCAGCCATGCCTTATTTGACATCAATTGCGAGGTATATTAAATGCTATGTGAACCATCTTCTGCTCAATTTCATGTACTGTGCTTGAGCACTGATGTTAAAATGTTAGTGGGTAAGGTTAGCATTGGTTGTTTTGAGACATCACGGAGGAGCATATAGTTGAATTGTCCACAATACTTAGATGACATGGAGTAAACAATAACATCATGCAACACACGGTAGGGTGCCTAAGGCAAGACTTACATGTAACAACGGGGAGAGAGACAGCATTGCATATGACCTGGTGGGACAGCAGGGCTAGTAATGCATGGAACAATGAGGAGTAAAAATCATCCTGAGGTATGAAGTTTGTGGCATTGGAAAGGAGTTGGAATGTTGTGAAATAGCATGTCAAGTTAAACCGTCTTTTTCTATAAACAAGTTCATTCTTCTTGACTACCACTTTGTACATTTTTCAGATTTTTCATCTCTCAGTAGCACTCCTGGCCCCGCACTAGTCTTGATGCATGTGGGATTGATGCATTTTCAATGGAGTTGTCAATGTGCTGCATTTCTACCTCTTACCATCCACAGGCAATTGCTCTGGTTGAAGGTTTTAACTACACTATGAAGACCATTATGGGATCCGGCCACCTTTATGTGAACAGATCATTATTTTTGTATGTTTCAGATTGAATTTATATTTGTGAAAAAGCATTTAAAACTAGTCAGGCTGAATGATTCAATGGTCCATGCTTTTCTCATGTTCCCGGGAATGAGCATAGTTTACATTTTATAGGTACTAAAAGAAATTGAAAACTCCAAATCTACCCCGTATTATTTTCTCCACTTTTTCAATCAACATTACCAGAGAAATGAGCAGAATCCTATCATCTACCCTTATTTCTGATTTACAATATTATTACTTATTTTGTACAGCTATCAGTTCTACATGAAGTCACTTGTTCCTCAAATATTTCTACTCTGCATTTTAAATATTATGATTTATGGTTGCATTTGTAATTGTATACACCTATATCTGTCAGGCTTGATTGTGGAAGATGTCCGCAGAAGCTTCTGAACCCCCATAATCCCCTAGAAATGTTACCCTCCAAACTGACTATAAACAGCTAAGATGGGAACACCTCGAAGGGAAAAGGGGAAATGGGATAAAACAACAAAACACCAGGTCCTGTGCTGTGGACTGCTAACCTGTAGAGATGAAAATAAGAACATTAATTCGAAGTTTCCACTAACCTTCATACTTGGTAAAAACTTCTTAATATCCATTAAACATTAAAGAGTTAAAACCATATCTGGCTTTCCTCTACTGAATGCTCAGAGGAAATCTTTTACTTATCAGCTGGTTCTTGAAAGAAATTTTCAACTTAAACTTCTAGGTTCCTGTGGACTTGGACCAGATAGTTTGTAATACTTTCTCTTCCAAATTAAACAGCTGTTCCCAAACAATTGTAAGTTGATATATGGAAGTTTAACATAGGCACACCAGGTTAATGTAAATGTCTCTTCTTCTCATGAAGTATAATGCTTTGTATTGTATGAGTTGCAGTGAGGATGCCTGATCAAAACAACCACTGTGTGTGTATTTCTTATTTCATTCTCCTTGAACAGTTGAACAGTTAGTTGAAAACAAAAGTTCTTACCGCCCACGCGCGAAAGAAGAGTTGCGTATTGAAAGCCAATGTTAGTTTAGATTAATAGCTTTACTTCGCACATGCACGATTACGGAGTAATGTGAAAATAACGAACGTTAGTAGAGATTAGTATATTATTTCCACACACGTGGGATTTATTGAAACGCGTATGAAACTATAACATCTACAAAGATCAGTGAAAGTATTACGCGCACGCGCAGAGTCTTGTACATCAGTGTTATAACTATTTACATTTCACAGGAACTAATTTGCCATCTCAATCCGAAACTTTCTCTCACCCATTTCCCAAAGAACGAGAACAGCAAGGTTTGTACTATTTCTTTGTCGTAATACTGCTAACGGCCATTAACACTTGCGCAGTTAATGGAAGACAGCTAAACGTTTTCACTACGTCAGGTTTTTTTCAAACAGGAGGAAAACCCTTCAAATATTTTCGGCGGCTGCCAAATCTCTAACACGCTCTATATAACTCCTTAATTCAAATGTCACAGGGTTTCAGATTGTCGCATGGCAACCATAGTTCTTCAGGCATATTAAAATGAATGCTCCACACTTCCGATCTACTTATTCTTTAGTAAATTTGTAATTAAACAACTTTTAACTTTTAAATTGCTTCTAAATAACTAATATAAGAGTTACTATATTTCAAATAGAAGTTTATGTAATTAACTTAGAGTTCTCAAAGGGGAAAAAATGAGTTCACTTAGCTTTTCCCTTCAGATAAACTTGGCTAGAATTCCAATAGTCTTCCTGGAAACTTCCTGCTTCACTTCACAATGGAATTTCTCTAAAAACTCAGTCTAACTTTAACTTTGACAGGAACACTAAAATATAAGACCTCTCTCTAAGGCTGCTGACAATGAAAGGCAGTTTAGAATGTTCACTGCCAGCCTATCATTCACTCCATCCAATTAAAAGACTTGTTGCAAATCTTGCTGAGAGTCACCATCTTGCCTTGGGAAGTTCTCCTTACTCTGAATAACTATGTTAAGGCTAGATCATGTATTTAAATAGCATAACATTCTTACATCCCACAAAACAGAACCTGACAATATCATTATGCAGGAGTTGTGAAAATAAAAGGTCAGGTGACACTGGGTGCAGTCTAACCTGTTACCGTTTTTGTGCTTTATGCTCTAGCTTTAAAGACTCACTTCCCCTTAATCTGGGCAGCTAGATGGGGATGCACCACCACTTTGTAATAACTTCTGTAAGGAGAAACGTTTCAGTGTTCCAATAACACCACATATTGGCCCAAGTTGACTTACTCATGCTTATGGGAAATACTTATAGAAATATACCTGTACCTTTCTCAATTGAGGGTTAAATTCCATCAAACAACACCGTCAGTTAAGAGAACAGCTATTCCCTCTATTATTCAGCCAACAAACCATTAATGATGAATAACTCTACCAGATCCATTCAGGGTGAAGCCAAGGTGCAGATCTAGGGGTATCAGGGATAAGCTTCTACCTGCACTGACATGTTGTCCAGTAAGGGATGAACTCTGACTCATCTACAGCTGCTTCTACCCTCAAATCCTTCCCAGGACTCCAAGGTCATAGGTAGGCAGGCTAGCCACTAAACCCCATGCCATCATGTTTCACTGCCACTGAGTGATTCTTATTTGGTTAGACTAATTTGAGTGCGTCAGTGCATAGTGAAGTTCCACCTCTCCCCTTACACTCCATTCTCATGTGGATTCAGACAATACAATACCTTTTGTTCCTTGGTCTTCATCTTGTCAACTTTGGTCTCAGAGGACAGGAACAGCCCTTTAGTATTTTCATCCAACAACATGGATGACAAGCTCACATTAGAAGCATCGTGCTGCAGGAGAAAGAAGAAGAAAAGTCTTGCAGCTCATACAGTTTCCAACACAGCATCATGGCCGTCTTTATTCATGTAAGGTTACTTTGTACTTGAGGCGCAATATACACAACGTAGCATCAAGGGACTTCACATTAGTTCTGGATGGAACTTTAGAATTGCGCTTACACACACGTATTATAGGCATATTCAGTGGCACCTATAAATACCACAGGTACCACTGAAAGAGATTAATTAAGCTTCAAACAATCAATAATCTGGAAATGTGGTGGGGCAGAAGTGGCTTTCGCAGGTGTACTATGCCTAGCTTCCGATATGAGGAATTTACACCTTAGACAAGAGACAAGGATTTTGTAGGTTCCAAAATGCAAGCACATTGGCATAGGGGCTAATGTATCGGGGTCATGGGTTCCCGAGGCATCTATGAGCTTCTCTGAATCACCATCTGCTATTTATAGTTAATGCTTTCATACCGTGGGGATAGCTTAGTGGTAACATGCTCATCTTGGAAACAAGACAACGCTGAGCAGCATGGTTTTGATTCCCGTTCCAACCCTTGGAGGCGGCACTTAGATGTGAAGCGTGATATAAAAGCCCATTTGTCTACAGACATTTGGAGGCATTGAAACAATTGTGTTTTCAGTTGGTACCTTACGAAATATAAATACATTTGATATATAACACTGTTAATTTGATGCTGACCGGTCAAAAGAGCTGCCTTAGGCAATGTAGCAATCTGCAAGTTGCTATTTGCTGCAGCTTTGAAAGGCCTGTGCAAGCAGATCCTATCTTAGATGAGTGGGACTCACCTGTTGTTTTTTTTCTTTAAATATACTGGGAATTTTAGTTCTTGTACAGACTGACCAAGAATCCAGAACTGGGATACGCAAAAGGTTCTGCTGTGCTCAATTGTTATTGGCCTTTCCTGTTTCAGGAGGCACATGAAGCACAGTAATCTGCACATCTTAGTGTGAAGAAGACAGCATCTGTGCCCTTCTAATATTCTCACATGGTGTAAAAGTGGTGCAGGAGAACCTGCCTGACTTGTCGAGCATTCCGAAAGTCTTGAGATAAAACATGTGCCCTCTCGTTCCATTACCAGTGCTGGAAATGTGAGTACAAATGTGAGGGATGTCTTATTACTGAGATTTATACAGTGCACTGATGCCAGCCTCCAGGCACTCTATAAGTTCCGAAAGAAAGTAGGGTAGGTTTGGTTAGTTGGAGGTGGGAGTGTCAAAATGCAAGACAGCATTGCAGTTGTGCTGCTGTATGCAGAAAAGGACATTAGCCAAGCTCTGTGTTGGGGTGTGTTTCTAGGTATTCTGCCTCAGGAATATAGAGGCATTTAAGTCTACAATGGAAACCTTGTGAGCCCATAGGAGGAATTTGCTTGGACCCTTGTATGTTAGTTATATGTTGAAATGCTGTCCCCCATTATTTGACATGAATTGGGAGGTACATTAAATGCTGTTTTGAGCTTGCTTCTGCTCATAGTCATGTACTGTGCTTGAGCACTTACGTTAAAATGTTAGTGGGTAATTGTTATGAAGACGAATGGGACTCAGGTAAGTCTTCATATAGGTTGTTTATTTAAGTAACAGGATGAAAAGACCCCCCACAACTGAGGACCCTTCTGCTTAAGTCCAGAGACACCAACTGCCAAACATAGAACATTGAGAACAACATAAAGACTTGCAGGCTGGTTCTATGACAATACCAGAGCAAAGTGAACCAGATTAACCTAGCATTCCATTTCATGCTTACCATGCAGCACTACTCTCAATAAGCAATTTCACAACACATCTCCCCTTTTTTTGTTTAAAGATGTATGTGTATACAAAACTCATTTTCTTAAAGATGTGTGTGTATACAAAAACTAATTTGCGTTACCACATCTCCTCACCTCTGACCTCTCTTCACAGTGGCAGCTCTACTTTTGTTCCAAACCTGACCACTATCTACTCGCACTGCACCCTTCATAACTGCAACTACCCTAACTGGATCAGAGTATAATGGCTCTCCCTTCCTCTTTACCACACCCTTTTTTATCCTTACCCAGTCACCTCGTTCCACATGCAATTCCTTTCTTCCTCTCTTCTTGTTTTCCCGCATGACCCACTCACTCTTCTTCTTCTTCAAGACATGCCTCACTTGATTAATAACCACATCCGAATCTCTGCTCCTCCCTAACCATGGAGGGCATGCTATAGAGGACGGTTTTCGACCCCTCATTAGTTCAAAAGGACGCAATCCAGTAGTTGTGTGAGATGCCATTCTCAACCTCTTTGTCAAATCCCGGCCACCAATAATCCGATCTCAAAACCCCCTTGGTTTTGGTAATACCAATATGACCACTATGAGCTAGGTCAATAATCCTTTTCCGTATCCCTGCCGGAGCAACTGCTCTCTCCCACCTGAACAGCACACCATCATTAACAGACAATTCATCCCTACCCTCCCAATAAGGTCTTTCCTCCTCGACCAATTCAGATTTGTTGGGCCAAACGGATGTCAATATATAAGTAATTACCTTGCTAATTATTTCGTCCATTCTAATCTCCGCCAACCACTCTTCCTTAGACACAATTCCTTCAGTGTTCACAAACACCATTTCCATTTCCATCTCCTCAATTAACCCTTCCTGGGTTGCAACTCTCACCCTTGAAAGATTGTCTGCTAACATGTTCTCCTTCCCGGGAATGACCTCCATAGAAAATGTGTGCGCTTGCATCCTGGTAACCCACCCGGCTACCCTGCGTGACACCTTATCCAAACCTTTACTTTCGAAAATAACCTTTTAGGGCTTATGATCCGTGCGTAAAATAAATTCCATACCCCACACAAAATTCCTGAACCTCTCAACTGCCCAATAACATGCTAGAGCTTCCTTCTCAAGCACGGAATACCTCAGCTCTGCACCATTCAACCCACGTGATGCATGTGCTATCACTTCTTCTGAACCATCATCCTGTTTCTGCGAAAGTACTGCACCCAGACCACCATCGCTGGCATCTACTGTGATAATGGAACATCTCCTCGTGTCAAAACATCCCAATGGCCGGGCCATATCAATCTCTTGTTTGATCCTTGCAAACTCCATATCACACTTTTTGTTCCATATGAACTCAGCACCCTTTTTAAGAATCTTCCTCATTTCCAACACCTTGGATGCATAATTCATGACAAACTTTTGCTAGAATTCCGTCATGCCCAAAAATGAACGCAGTTCACTTTTATTGGTTGGCTTCTCAATCACCTTTATCGAATTTACAATGCTCTCCTTGGGTTTCACCCCTTCATGTGAAACTTCATGGCCTAAGTATTCAACTTTGGAAACTGCAAATTTACACTTTTCCTGCCTCAACGTGATTCCTCTCTCCTCAAAGATTCTCAACACCTCGAGCAATCTTTTGTCATGTTCTTCCAGCGTTTCCCCACATACTAAAACATCATCTTGGAAACAAAACACCCCCTTCACATATCTGAGCAACCGATCCATCACTTTTTGAAAAACCGACGAGGCCGATGCCAATCCAAAAGGCATCCTTCTAAACTGAAAAACTCCCTTGTGAGTGATGAAAGCAGTACATTTTCTACATCCCTCCTCCAACTAAATCTGGTGATAAGCTGAGGCCATATCCAATTTTGAAAAGAATTTTCCCCGCCCAACCATGGTTAACATTTCACACATGTTAGGCAACGGGTGCCTATCAACCATGATGCATTTGTTGAGTTCACGCATGTCTATGCACAATCTTAGATCCCCTGAACTCTTTTTAACAACTACTACCGGGGACACCCATTCAACACCTCCTGCCTTCTCAATTACACCCGACTGTAACAAATTCATCAACTCCTTTTTGACCCCTTCCCTTAAGGACAAGGGCACTGGCCTGAGCTTAGCAGCCACGGGTGTACTATTCCGCTTTAATACGATTTGTTGTATAAAACCTTTCACTTTCCCCATGTTCCCATTGAACACACCTCTGTGCTCTTGTACATATTTGCATGACCCTACACATGGTCCTGACACCTGGAAGACCTGCTCGTCTTTGTTGGGATCTAGCCTGATGGCAAGATTTTTCTGCTCCCTCCATCCTAATAAGGTCTGACCCCTTTTTGTTATGTAAACCTTGCCATTACACTTGCGTCCCTTGAACTCAAATTCGCACCAGACATACCCCAACAAGTCAATCTTATCTTGATTATAACCACCTGGATTTATATCAGGTTTAGATAGGCCGGACACTTCTCCTTGCATGTCCTTCTCAAACACACTTTTAGGCACTAAGGTAATTTTAGACCCAGAATCTGCCATCATGGATATCTCATGGCCATTCACTTTAACTAATGCATACGGACGCTCACAATCATCCATGTTTTCACTCTCCGACACAACATTAACAGTGTTAATAACAACACTCTGCAATGGAATAGACATTTCCTCCTCAGACGATCTTCCATCTTCTTCTTCATTCACATATAAGACTTTCCTTTGATTACTCTGTCCAAATTGAAAGTTTTTACAGCAGTTCGCATAATGCCCCTTCCTTTTACACCTGGCACATGTAGCCCTGTGACCCGGGCATACAACAGATGATGCAAAATGTCTGTTGCTAGCACAGCGGAAACAAAGTCTTTCCTCCTTCTTCTCCGTCTTCTGCACTGTCTCTTGACCTCTTTTCTACTCCACAACTCCACGACTTGACTGCCGATTCCTGGACTTTTTCTTTGGCTTCCCATCAGTCACACTTAAGACTTCAGATTTGTTCTCCTTTGGATCTCCCATCTCATTCTTAGATAACTTGGCTACACACGCTAATGAATGTTCTACTCTTCTTGCAATGTCCAACACTTCATCTAAATTTGGCTCATCTCTCAGCCATATCTTCTCTCGAATTTTGTTTGCCCTGCAATGTGTCATAAACTGATCACGTATGTGTTCATCAAATTTATCTTGAAATTTGCAAGACAAGGCAAGATGTCTCAACGCCGTTACATATTCTTCCACCGATTCTCCAGATGCCTGCACACGCATGAAAAAGTTATAACGCTCCAATATAGTGCTGGTCTTGGGGTGAAGTGCTTATCCAACTTCATCAAAGCCATGTCAAATTCGTACATGTCATCTCCAGAGCCATCACCACGGGGTTGTGGGAGCGTCTCGTATACTCTCTGACCCTCATACCCCAAGAAATGCAGTAACAAAGCTAATTTTCTCTCACTTGAGTAAGATGTTCCCCCAGCTGCTCTCAAATAGTGCAAGAACCCCTTGCGCCATTGGGCCCATAACATTTTAACAGGTCCTGGAATTGGCATGAAAATTGGTGGACCTGCGATGCCCGGTAAACCTGCCATGCTGCTGAGCAATGCTCCTAGCTGGAACTGTAGACTGTTTCAATGAACACCTCTTGGCTGTGAGAAAGACTCTTGGCCGGCTCTCCACTCTCGTATAGTTTCAGTAGGTGCACAGTAAAATCCTAAAAGTACAGCTCCTAGTTTTGCAACAGAAAAAAAAATGCACTGAGAAAAGAATTCACCGTGTATCAATGAACCACCATCAGTTTCTTCTGCATGTCGAACCTACATTTGTCCATACGGTAGGTTGCACTGCTCATGTGTGACCGCTGGGCCGTGCGTTTTTTTTTTTTTTCCTTTTTGCCGTGTTCGCTTTACCATCAATACGGTATTACTCTCAACTGTGTCCTGCCCACTGCCTGCCCGTCAACCAACTCGGCGTGCGTTGTGCGGGTATGAAAGTCCAAAACGCAGTGTCGTTGCCGCTCACAGACACTGTGAGCCTCCTCGCCTCACACGGGTGAGCTACTCCTTCACGCTTCTGTGCCTCGGAGCGAGACAGTGCTGCTGGGGCCCGCGCACTTTTTCCCCCGTAATATACAGCACAGGGAACGACCTCGTCTGGCCCGGAAGGCACAAGGATCGATGGGACTACGCGGCAGGCCTCCGTCGGCGCTGGCGGGGCAACGCGCGTGGCACTTACTTGAGTGTGGGCGGCAGGAGCTCACGCTGGAGGCAACGACGTCCGATTATCTCGTATCTCGTTCAAGGGCCCGCTCCTGCACAGCCAAATAAGTCGGGCGGCCCATAGCACCGGACAGCAGGAGAGGGCACGGCGGGTCTTCACTCCCTCGGAGGTCACTACAACGCTCAAGGAAGCGGAGCGACTTACGCGCTGGAGACAGGTCGTGGGAGGTCTCCTGTCATCCCATCCTCGTCGCCATTGTTATGAAGACGAATGGGACTCAGGTAAGTCTTCATATAGGTTGTTTATTTAAGTAACAGGATGAAAAGACCACCCACAACTGAGGACCCTTCTGCTTCAGTCCAGAGACAACAACTGCCAAACATAGAACATTGAGAACAACATAAAGACTTGCAGGCTGGTTCTATGACATAACCAGAGCAAAGTGAACCAGATTAACCTAGCATTCCATTTCATGCTTACCATGCAGCACTACTCTTAATAAGCAACTTCACAACAGTAATGTTAGCATTGGTTGTCTTGAAACATCACGGAGGAGCATATAGTTTAATTGGCCACATTACTTAGATGCCAGAGAGTAAACAATAACATAATGCAAAACAATGTAGGGCGCCTAAGGCAAGACTTACGTGTAACAACGGGGAGAGAGACAGCATTGCATATGACTTGGTGGGACAGCAGAGCTGGTAATGCATGGAACAATGAGTAGTAAAGATCATCCAGACGTATGATGTTTTTGGCATTGGAAAGGAGTGGAATGATGTGAATTAGCAGGTCAACTTAAACCGCCTTCTTATATAAACAATATAATACTTCTTGACTACCACTGTGTACATTTTTGAGATTCTTCATCGCTTAGTAGCGCCCCTGGCCATGCGCTAGTCTTGATGCATGTGGGATTGCTGGATTTCCAATGGAGTTCTCAATGTGCTGCGTTTCTACCTCTAACCATCCACAGGCAATTGCTCTGGTTGAAGGTTTTAACTACACTATAAAGACCATTATAGGATCCAACCACCTTTATGTGAACAGATCATTATTTTTGTATGTTTCGAATTTAACTTATATTTGTTTAAAAGAGTTTAAAGCTAGTCGGGCTAAATGATTCAACGGTCCATGCTTTTGTCATGTTCCCGGGAATAAGCATAGTTTACATTCTATACTAAATAAAAGTGAAAACCCCAAATCTACCCAATATTATTTTCCCCTCTTTTTCAATCAACCTTATCAGAGAAATTGATTTTCAATATTATTACTTATTTTGTACAGCTATCATTCTGCATGAAGTCACTTGTGCCTTTATTAAATATTTCTACTCTGCATTTTAAATATTATGATTTATGGTTCCATTTGTAATTGTATACACCTATATCATTATGTAAGGAGTTGTGAAAATATATGGTCGGGTGACACTGGGTGTAGTCTAACCCTTTACCGTTCTTGTACTTTATGCTCTAGCTTTAAAGACACACTTCCGCTTAATCTAGGCTGCTAGATGGGGATGTAACGCCACTTGATAATAACCTCTGTAAGGAGAGACTTTTTGGTTTTCCAAAAGCACCACACATTGGCCCAAATTTACTTCCTCATGCTTGTGGGAAATGTTTATAGAAATGTGTTTTTACCTTTCTCAAATACGAGGGTGAAATTCCATCAAACACCAGCATCGGTTAAGAGAACAGCGATTCCTTCTATTATTCGGCCAACAAACCATTCATGACTGCATACATCTATCAGATCCATTCAAGGTGAAGTCAATGTGAATGTCGCGGGGTATCAGGGATAAGCTTCTACCTGCACTGGCCAGTTTTCCAGTTAGGAATGAAGACTGACTCATCTACAGCTGCTTCTACCCCCAAATCTTTCCCAGGACTCCAAGGTCACAGGTAGGCAGGCTGGCCATTAAACCCCATGCCACCATGCTTCATTGCCACTGAGTGATTATTATTTGGTTAGACTAATTTGAGTGCGTCGGTGCATAGTGAAATTCCACCTCTCCTCCCCTCACACTCCATTCTCATGTGGATTCAGGCAATACAATACCTTTTGTTCCTTGGTCTTCATCTTTTGAACTTTGGTCTCAGAGGACAGGAACAGCCCTTTGGTATTTTCATCCAACAACATGGATGACAAGCTCACATTTGAAGCATCGTGCTGCAGGAGAAAGAAGAAGCAAAGTCTTGCGGCTCATACAGTTTCCAACACAGCCTCATGGCCGTCTTCATGTAAGATTACTTTGTACTTGGGTTGCAATATACACAACGTACCATCAAGGGGCTTCATATTAGTGCTGGATGGAACTTTAGAATTACGCTTACACTCAGATATTGCAGGTATAATCAGTGACATCCATGAATATCACAGGTACCACTGAAAGAGATTAATTAAGCTTCAAACAATCAATAATCTGGAAATGTGGTTTGACAGAAGTGGCTGTCGCAGGTGTACAGTGCCTAGCTTCTGATATGAGGAACTGAACACCTTAGACAAGAGACAAGAATTTTGTAGCTTCCAAAATTCAAGCAAATTGGCATTGGCTCTGATGTGGCAGGGTCATGTGTTCCCGAGGCATAGATGAGTTTCTCGAAAAGACCATCTGCTATTTATTTTTATAAATAAATGCCGGGGATAGCTCAGGGGTAACATGCTTATCTTGAAAACAAACCAATGCTGAGCAGCATGGATTTGTTTCCTCCAGCCCTTGGAGGCTGGTCTCAAAGGTGAAGTGTGATATAAAAGCTCATTTGTCTCCGACATTTGTAGGACTGTAGATTAGTCTGGTGTGAGTTGGAAGTTTTCTACTCTGGTTGGTTTGGCCTTAACTTCTTAATACAGAATCCTGGATCTGGCCCAAGGCAAGATGGAGCTTCTCAATAGAAGCTCTGATTGGCTAGAGAGGACAGCATGACTACAATGAACATTCTTAACTGTCACTCTCTGCCTTTCATTGTCATAGCCCCAGCTGAGAGGACGTGTATTGTAGCTGCTCCTGCTGAAGTCTTGGGCCTTGTGGATTTGAGCTTTCAGGTCCTTCTCTTTTGGGGGTTTCAGGAGAAGTATCCAGATGATCAGATTTCTGTGAAGATTGGAATCAGGTCAACAGAGTCACAGTTAAGAACCTGTATCCACTTCCTCTCATCTCAGAAATGCTAAATCAAATTCAAGGAGCCACTATTTTTTCTAAATTAGATTTGCGGGGAGCTTACCATCTAGTGCGTGTGCAAGAAGGAGATGAATGGAAGACAGCGTTTAAGACCTGGTTTGGGCTATATGAATATCAAGTGATGCCATTCGGTTTATGCAATCCTCCAGCGGCTTTCCAATTTTTTATTGACAAGATTATTAGAGTATTTTGGATGTCTTTGTTGTTGTGTATATAGATGACATTTTGATTTTCTCTTCAGATTGGATCAATATCAGAGACATTTTTGTTCGGTTTTGCAAAAATTGCGCAAAAACCATTTTTTGGCCAAGTTAGAAAAAAGCCATTTCATACAGATTCTGTGGAATTCTTGGGTTTTATAGTTTTGCCTAAGGGTTTGGAAATAAATCCAAATAAGGTACAAGCAGTTCAAGAGTGGCCTACCCCAACAAGGTTTAAAGAAATACAGAATTTTTTAGGGTACGCAAATTTCTATAGGAGATTCATAGAAGGATTTTCACGGCTAGTTGCTCCTATAACAAGACTGCTGAAAAAAGGAGTTACATTTCAATGGGACCTTGAAGCAGAAAAATCTTTTCAAGAATTAAAGAAAAGGTTTACTACCAGTCTGATTTTAATACATCCTGATCTTTCTAAACCTTTTTTTGTGGAGGCGGACGCTTCAAATCTAGCAATGGGGCGGTGCTGTCACAGAGACATGAAACTACGGGTCAGTTACATCCAGTGGCTTTTTTTTTCAAGAAAGTTTTCGGCGTCGGAAGTGAATTATACAATTTCAGATCATGAGATGCTTGCTACCAAGTCTGCTCTCGAAGAATGGACACATGTTCTTAAAAGGGCAAGACACAAAGTAACTGTACTTACTGATGATCAAAATTTGTTATTTTTGAAATCTACTAAAACTTGGTCTCCATGACAACTTCGTTGGTCCTTATTCTTTGCAGACTATGATTTTGTTGTGACCTTCAAAACAGGGCATTTTAACAGAAAAGTGGATGCCTTATCTCATCAATTTCCTGGAAGTGAGGCGAGAGATGTTCAGGAGCCAGAACCTCCTATTGCTCCAGAACGTTTTCTGTTAGCTGGAGTTTTTAAAGGCATGGATGTGTTGAATGAGGTTTGCTAGTCAATGTCCTTGCAGAAGATGGAGGAGTGGGTGAAATTGGATCCAGCATGGAGTTTATAAGAGGGTCTACCATTTTTTTATAACAAGCTTTATTTGCCCACAGAAGAGTTAAGAGAAAAGGTTTTGAAGAACTGCCATGAATCGATCTTGTCTGGACATCCAGGTTTTAGAAAAACACTGGAGTTAGTTTGAAGACATTTTTGGTGGGAGAAGATTCGTCAAGGTATGTTGAACTTCATCAAGACGTGTGCAGTTTGTGCACATGCAAAAAATCAAGTTGGAAAGCTGCATGGGTTATTGGAGCCGTTACCTGTTCCTCCTCATCCTTGGCACACTATTTCCATGGATTTCATCTGTGATCTTTCTCTGTTGTGGTGGATCTTCTTACTAAGGAAGCACATTTCTTACCGATGGAGGGAGAGGTCACTGCGGAAAAACTGGCTCATAGTTTCTTGCAAGGAGTGGTTAGTGTGATGCTGGAAATGCATCGGAGGGACAGGGCCTCCATATCCTTGTCCTTTACTGCTTTTTATCCTGTGTTCTGTCATGTTTTCCACGCAGGAGTGCATGTGGGACTCCTGCAGTGCAGCTCTCTCTCTTTTGGGTTAGTGAACAGACCCATGGGATACCCTTATGGCACCCATGGGTAGGGGTACAACCCTGTGCCCCTAGTGTATGTTTTTAGGCGCCTGTGTGTGACCCACAGAGCAGAGTACGGGCTGGTGGCAGCCCCATGCTGAAATGACTGGTGCCCTGAGCGTCCTCCATTTTGGGATGCCCAGGTCCTATCGTTGGAATCGGTAGATTCCGGATGGAGACAAAATGGCCCCCATGGCCTCTTGCCTTCCATCACCTGTTACCTTGATCTTCCTGAAGTCCCGGGAAGCCCTGCCTCTGTCCCTTCCCCCTGACTGGCTTTTGGGTGGAAGTTCCATATATGGTAGTGTGGTGAAGTGCCGACCAGACTGGCTGGAGCCTACTCAACGACCTTATGTTGCGGGTACACCTGTTGGTGGGACCAGGTTGAATGGAGTGTGTGACGAATTTGCATTCTATATTGTGGCTGTCTAGTATCTGGTGGTTGACACAATGGTTGAGACAGCCCTGCCCCAAACTGGTATGAATGCAGCTTGAATGGCTGGGTACTTGTCCCAATACACATAACTTGTTGTGAGTGGCTGGAGATAAGTGAATGGCCTGAATGCCCCGTTTGCCTGATTGGCTGCCTGCCTGCATGAATGACCGTAGTCGTGATTGGATGCTTGAGCGTGACCCAGCAGAATGAATGGGAGATCAACATATATCTGGGGACCTCTCACTGCTAGGAATCATGTTCAGAAGCTGAAGTCCACTACGACGAGTAACTGGAGTAACTGAAGCTTGATCCTGAAGCCCTGCTGGATGAGAAGAATTGCTGTTGCTCTCCTTTGCAATTCGAAAGCAGAAGGTGTGCTTCCAGAACTGACCCAGAGAGGACCTGGTAAGGCGCCCTCTTCCAGAGCTTTGAGGGAACCATCATGCAGAGCTGATCTTTCCCTAAGCTCCCTGGTAGGCAGACCTTCGACAGGCTGCTGACCCGATACTGGGACTGCTGCGGAACTCCAAGGAGAAGCGCCCAGACTGTTGTCCGCCCCTGTCGATGACCGTCTTCGCTGACTGGAGCTGCTGTGCTCCCGTTGCCTAAGAACTTCATTGATCCAAGGACACTCTCGTCCGCATCGTCGCCGCTGTATCCTGCTGGAGAAGGCCTGACCGTCGATGCGCCGAGGAGCATCCACCGGTGGGTTTCCCGCCACCCAAAGACCACAGAGACGCCGACGACTCAATGCCCTTGCTGGGCCACAGTCCTTCAACTCTTTGCGGTCCAGACTATCGACACCGAGGTGCCCCGCATGCCTCTTCCTTGCAGGACGTTTACACTTCCCGTCAACGAGCACCGCTATGAACGGCGTGGCCACTTCACCGTCGTAGCTTGACCTGTTCTCCGTCAAACGTTCGACGACCTGTGACTCCTGCCTGAAAGGGAGGACACTCAAGAAGCGTTGTCGATTTCCCGTCGATGAACGCTACAACGCCAAGGTACTTTGGGGTTGCAGAACTATTGGAAAGTTTAGTGTGGACAATATATGGACTGGGCTTGTATCTCTCTTCACAGGTTGCCCATGTGGGGGGATCTCCACACAGAACTGTGTCAAGGTAGACGGAGCCAGTGTTCTGCCAATTGCTCAACCCGCTTGCTTTCCTTCCTCTCTCTGCTGCTGGTTTCCTCTTTATTCTGATCTGTGTGTCATTCTGACTGTATGCACTTTAATGAGATCTAATAACGTTACAAGTACAAAGTGAGTTATCATGATCGTGTATATGACCTTGAATATTAATAATATAAAGACTGTGTTTTAACTGATACAGTGTGTGGACCTTCCTTCGTGGGTGCTTGGGGACTACACTGTACTTAAGAACCAGCTCGCATCACCTCCTGAGAAGCTAGGCCCTGATTTCCCGACCACATACCAATAATAGAGAATCTTGGCAGGGGTCTCTGTGTCTCCCCTCTACCATATAGAGAGCGGAAGTACAGACCCCCCCTTCCGGTCTTTACAGTTAGGCTGCATGGACTTCCTAGTCAAGTTATCTCTGACAGGGGCTCTCAATTTATCTCAAAATGTTAGAGGGCCTTCTGTATGAAACTTGGGGTAGAGGTTAGCTTAACTTCTGGGTATCATCCAGAGGCTAATGGACAAGTAGAGAGAGTCAACCAGGAATTGGAGACATTTTTAAGGTGTTATCTACAAGCTGGTGAGGAATAGGTTGATTTGGTGTGGTTGGCTGAGTTTTCTTACAACAATTGTGATAAGGATGCTACTTCTATGTCTCCTTTCTATTTGGGTCATGGGTTTCATCCTCGTTTTTTGAGTTTTGAGGTATTGGAAGATTCAGGGAGTCCTGGAGTGGAAAAACGTTTGTTGGTGATGAAGAATAATTTAGAAAGAGCAAAAAGGGTGCTGGGGGAAGGCAAGTTGAGATATAAAAGGTGTGCAGATTTGAGAAGGAAATCCAGTCATAAGTTTGAGATAGGAGACTTGGTGTGGCTGTCTACCCAGCATTTCAGAATTAAGGGGAAGAATAAAGTTAGTCCTCGATTTGTAGGCCCTTTTGATGTTGAGAAAATCATTAATCATGTGGCAGTGTGGCTGAAGTTACCCAAGCATTTGAGAGTACATCCCACTTTCCATGTTAGTCTCTTGAAACCAATTAGTCCAGGCACCATATTTAGAACACCTCCTCCTCCTGTGATTATGGATGATTCATCTGAGGAGTTTGTGGTTAAAAAGATCTTGGATTCCAGGAAAGTGAGGGGAAAGTTGCAATAATGTATTGACTGGGAGGGATATGGGCCTGAGGAACGTACTTGGGAAAATTCATCTGATGTACATGCTCCTAAATTAGTTACTAAGTTTAACGCTAAAAATCCACATAAATTAGGCACTGGACTGTGCATTAAGAGGGGGGTACTATCAGGTTTCCTTTATTTATTCCCCTTTATTTGAGGACTGTAGATTAGTCTGGCGTGAGTTGGAAGCTTTCTACTTTGGTTGGTTTGGCCTTAACCTCTTAATACAGAATCCTGGTTCTGGCCCAAGGCAAGATGGAGTTTCTCAATAGAAGCTCTGATCGGCTAGAGAGGACAGCAGGACTACAATGAACATTCTAAACTGTCACTCACTGCCTTTCATCGTTGTAGCCCCAGCTGAGAGGACGTATATTGTAGCTGCTCCTCCTGAAGTCTTGGGCCTTGTGGATTTGAACTTTCCGATCCTTACCAGTCGAGCAGCTACTCTTTTGGGGGTTTCAGGAGAAGTATCCAGATGATCAGGAGATTTCTCTGAAGATTGGAAATCCTGATGTTCTTTTGAAAACCATACTTAAGATACGTGACTTTCCATTGGATATGTAAATCTGTTGCTTAGAATGATTTATTTATTTATTTTTAATTCATTGTATTTTGGTTTGTATAAACCTTAAGAAAACAATACACACAAAAGATCATAAAACAAACATTAAGACCAATGTATCATTTTAAAACTAAATAAACATCTAAAACAAATCCATTACAAAATTCACTGCTAATTTCATTATCCCAACACCCAACGGCATATTCTCGATTACATCGGGATTAAAGACATGTCTTGTATTCTGAGTACCAATTATCTTGGGTATAGGTTTCTGCCATCACAGCACAATCTAGAACACAGCTTAAACCTTCACATGCTGGCAAATGAAGTGATACCTGCAATTCTTACTTCGTTGCTCATCTAGATCATAATATTTTGCTTTCGGATACTTTGTTCATTAGATCTTAAATGACACTTATTTTAAGCACATTACATATGGTCATTAGAAAATCTATAACTTTACTCTTCAACGCAATATTTGTCCCATGCATCATTTCAAACCACAGTTGCTCCCTAGATACATTTGATGTGTCATATACAAATTCAGAAAAAAACACAAACCTTTCGTTATACAGCATAGGGCACACTAACAGCAGATGTACTAATGTTTCATCAGCGTCATCTTTTGCACAAAATCTACATTGTTTCTTATTCTTAGGAATTAATTTTCTGATGTAGCACCTTTCATTAGTATTTAAAACATTGAACCTGAATCGCATCACACTAATATGTAGTTTCTGTGAAGGATATTTCACCAGATATGGCTCAAGTTCGGGGAACCATTTCCACGCAGATAATACTTGATTATATAGCTTTGAATTCATGATCACTGCATTATTAGCAACCCAGTCAAATGTTTTAATCAGTGTTTTAATCTTTGCTGGTTTCTCTATGAGAATTACTTTAAGTAATTTTGAAAAGAGTAAAATTGAGTTTTGAACTATTAATTTGCACTGTATTAAAGAGTGCGTGCATTTTGGTTTTCATTTGATAGTACATGCGAGGTTTGATTTGTTTGCGCCAAGTACTAGCACGTGAGACGTGTTCTCCTCCTTGCTTTCGATTGGACTTCTGCACGTGCAGGAACTCTTCCAGTGGTGCGTGTGGATTAACTGTTACGTGTACTCTTCAGCATGTGTGCGCTTCAAGTATTGCTATGTGTATTCTTCAGCGCGTGTGCGCGTCAAGTATTGCTATGTGTGTTCTTCAGCACGTGTGTTTTTTCAGAGTGTGTGTTCTTCAGGACGTGTGCGCTTCAAGTATAGCTACGTGTATTCTTCAACGCATTTGCAATTATTGCTACTTGTGTTCTTCAGCGCGTGTGTTCTTCAGCGCGTATGTTCTTCAGCGCGTATGCGCATCAAGTATAACTATGTGAGTTCTTAAGCGTGTGTGTTCTTCAGTGCGTGTGCATGATAAATGTTGCTATGTGTTTTAGTCCAGTGTGCGCAAGTTCTACAAATCCACGTACTTTCTTCAGTGTGCGTGTGCGGTACTGTTTGCTGCGTGTTTTCTATCGCGGTTGCACGCGTTCTTCATAAAACAACGTACTCAATCATCGCGTGTGCGGGTTTTAAACTCAACTGTAAAGAATGAAGAACAGCATTCATTTAAACCTATCAATACTGGAACTACATACAGCTTAAATGGCAAAGGTCAATGCTCATAAGGATTGCTTAATATAAAGGAGTTGGTGTTAATTTCAAGAGACTCCAGTAAGAGGTAGAAAGATTTTTTCAGCAATTTCTTCAGTCTTGTCAGAGATATTTTAGGAGAAGAACCAGATATGATTCTTTACATTTTAGTTAAGGATTTAAAGTCTTTGAACTTTGTTATTTATTAAGTAATATGAGGATTTGTGTTTGTTTATGCATTCACTGCAGGTTTCAGCATCAGCTTGACTTGACATCGCCAACCTGGTGTATTTTATGTTATCCACTTCCCCTTTCCCTTTGGGGTGTAGTAAACAGAGCTGAGTTTTATATAGTTCTGAGAATTACACTTCAATGGGATTGTCGGGGGTTCAGCAGCTTCCGCGGACACAGGAATACTCTCAGCCTAAGATGTTTTCAGTTGAAACCTTACAAAATATATATACAAATTATCTATAAGAGTGATAAATTAATGCTGGCCTGTCCAGAGATCTGTCTTAGGCACTGTAGCAATCTGCAAGTTGCCATTTGCCTCTGCCACTTAGAAAGGCATATGCAAGCAGATCCTGTTTAGATGAGTGGTACTGTCCTGTTGTTTTTTTTTATTATAATATATTGGGAATTTTCGTTCTTGTACAGACTGACCAAGGTTCCAGAACTGGGACACGCGAAAAGTTCTGCTGTGCTCAATTGTAACTGGACTTTCCTGTTGCAGGTGGCACATGAAGCACACTAATCTGCAGATCTTAGTGTGAAGAAGACAGCATCTGTGCCCTTCAAATATTCTCACATGGTGTAAAAGTGGTGCAGGAGAACCTGCCTGACTTGTTGAGCATTCTGAAAGTCTTGAGATAAAACATGTGCCTTCTGGTGCTGGAAATGTGAGTACAAATGTGAGGGATGTCTTATTACTGGGATTTATACAGTTCACTGGTGCCAGTTGCATGGCCTGTAGGCACTCTGTAAGTTTTGAAAGAAAGTAGTGTAAGTTTGGTTAGTGGGAAGTAGGTGAGTGAAAATACAAGACAGCTTTGCTGTTGTGCTGCAGAATGCAGAAAAGGATGTTAGCAGAGCTCTGTGTGGGGGTGAGTTTCTCAATATTCTACCTCAGGAACATACGAGGCATTTGTGTCTACAATGGAAACCTTGTGAGCCAATAGGAAGAATTTGCTCGGACCCTTGTATGTTAGTTGGATGTATAAAATCAGCTGTGCATTATTTGACATCAATTGCAAGGTATATTAAATGCTATGTGAACCGTCTTCTGCTCAATTTCATGTTCTGTGCTTGAGCACTGACGTTAAAATGTTAGTGGGTAAGGTTAGCATTGGTTGTCTTGAGATACCACAGAGGAGTATATAGTTGAATTGGCCACAATACTTACATGACATGAAGTAAACAAAAACATCATGCAAAACACTGTAGGGTGCCTAAGGCAAGACTTACATGTAACGACGGGGAGGGAGACAGCATTGCATATGACCTGGTGGGTCAGCAGGGCTAGTAATGCATGGAACAATGAGGAATAAAAGTCATTCTGAAGTATGAAGTTTGTGGCCATGAAAAGGAGTTGGAATGATGTGAATTAGCATGTCAAGTTAAACCGTCTTTTTCTATAAACAAGTTCATACTTCTTGACTACCACTTTGTACATTTTTCAGATTCTTCATCTCTCAGTAGCGCCCCTGGCCCTGCGCTAGTCTTGATGCATGTGGGATTGTTGAATTTCCAATGGAGTTGTCAATGTGCTACGTTTCTACCTCTTACCATCCACAGGCAATTGCTCTGGTTGAAGGTTTTAATTACACTATGAAGACCATTATAGGATCCAACCACCTTTATGTGAACAGATCATTATTTTTGTATGTTTCGGATTAAACTTATATTTGTGAAAAAGGGTTTAAAGCTAGTCGGGCTAAATGATTCAATGGTCCATGCTTTTGTCATGTTCCTGGGAATGAGCATAGTTTACATTCTATAGGTAAAATTGAAAACCCCAAATCTGCCCAGTATTATTTTCCGCTCTTTTTCAATCAACATTATTAGAGAAATAAGCAGAATCATATCACTGTCAGGTTTCCTTCCCCTATTCAGGCTATTTTCCCTTATTCAAGTTTCTTTATCTTTATTTATCTTCTATTATCCTTTTTTAGTTTAGCCTTGTGTGGGTGGGAAGTTTTCTATTGTAGTTGGTTTGGCCTTAACTTCCTGATTCAGAATCCTGGTTCTGACCCAAGGCAAAATGGAGTTTCACAGTGACAGCTCTGATTGGTTAGAAAACACTGCAGAACAACAATGAACATTCTAAACTGTCACTCTTTGCCTTTCATCATCTAAGCCCCAGCTGAGAGGACGTGTGTAGTGGCTGCTCCTGCTTAAGACTTGGGCCTGGTGGATGTTATCCTTCAGGCGCTAGCAGTTGAGCGGCTACTTTCTTGGGGGTTTCAGGAGAAGTTCTCAGCTCCTCAGGAATGCGATTTGAATACAGGAAACTGAAGATCTTTAGGAAATCGTTCTGGAGATAAGTGACTTTGTTTAGAGATTGTTAAGACTGCCGCTCTGTTTATCTTAAAGACATTTTAGTGAGAACTCGTAAAATGTTTTCTTTGAATTTATATTTTGAACTGATTGAGTGCACTTGAAATTTAGCGCGAGGTTAACGGGTGAATGCTATTTGTTAAACACGTACTACGTGTAATCAGAAACTAACCGTTGAACCTTTGCGCGTGAGAGTTTCAGCGCGTGTGCTTCCTGGCGAGAGAATTCAACTGCGCGCGTGAGTTCCAGCGCGTGTGTTTTCTAGCGCGAGAATTTGATCGCCGCGTGAGAAATCTATTGTGTGTGCGTTTTCAAGCACATGTGCTTCTGCGCGAGAACTCAATTGCGCGTGTGATTTCCAGCGCATGTACTTTCTAGCGCGAGAATCTGTTCGCCGCGTGAGAACTCTATTGCGTGTGCGTTTTCAAGCGCGTGTGCTTCTGCGCGAGAACTCAATTGCGCATGTGATTTCCAGCACGTGTGCTTTCTAGCGCGAGAATCTGTTCACCGCGTGAGAACTCTATTGCACGTGCGTTTTCAAGCATGTGTGTTTCTGCGCGAGAACTCAATAGCGCGTGTGATTTCCAGCGCGTGTGCTTTCTTACGCGAAATTCAGTCCGCCTGTGTGAACTCTTTGGCGCAAGGTTTATAAGGCGCGTTTGAATAGGCGCAGGAATACAACAGCGCGGGTGAATACTAGCGCGTGTGTTTTCTGCGCAAGAATCCGTTTGCGCATGAATTTTGCTTGGCGTGTGTTTACAAGCGCGTGTGTTTTCTGCGCGTGGACTTTTCTTACAGTGCGCGTGTTCTTCAGCGCAGGAAGTTTTTCAACGTGCGAATCTTCAGCATTGAGATCATCGGCGCGTGTGCTTTTGCACGTGTTTCTTCAAGAATTCTCAAACTCTATTGAATTGTAAAAAGGTTTTGGAAACTAAAGAAAAGTTTGAAAGAAAAATAGAAAATATTAAAGACAATTTAACTGGACAATTAGTTAACTTTGGAAAAAAGGCAAAGAGCAATACTTTCCAGGTTTGCCCAAAATAAGAAGTTGTTGTGAATTTCAAGAGACTCAAGTAAGAGAGATTTTCAGCTTCTTTACAAGCTTCTCTAAGAAATTTAAAGAGAAGAACCAGGTATGATTCTTACTTATTAGTTAAGGATTTAAGTCTTTCCAACTATAAAGGTTAAGTAAGTAATAAAAGGATTTGTATCTGCTTTTCTTGTATCCTCTGCAGGTTCAGCCTTGGTTAGCCTTGACGCAGTCAGCCTGGTGTTGTTATGTTATCCACTTCCCCCTTTCCCTTTGGGGTGTAGTTTACAGAGCTGAATTAATATCTAGTTCTGGGAATTACATCCCAGGGGGATTGTCGGGGGTTCAGCAGCTTCCGCGGATACAGGACCTCTCAGCCTGACAGAATGAAAGGCCAATAATTTAGTCCGCCCGAGCTGTCATGAACCCCGACGAATCCATGGAGGTGTTAGGATCTTTGATCAGGGAGTTACGGGAGGAGTTGAAAATATCCCGTGATGAAAATGCTTTACTAAGTCAAAAGGTGGATGACTTGAGTGTTAAAGTAATACAAATTCAACAGAGGGGAGAAAGGAGAGAGGATGAGGTTTCAGAGGGTGCTGGTTCTCCACCTGAGTTAGAAAGGGAAGGTGGAGATCGATTACCACAAATACAAAGGGCCCCTCCAGTGGCTGAAGGGATAAGGAGTTTAATTATGCCTGTTCCTGTGGCGCCTCCAGAACGTTATCATGGGGACCCGAAGAGGTTTAGGGTGTTTTTGACGCAATGTGAATTACATTTTATGAGTAGACCAGAGATCTTTCCCACGGATGCATCTAAGATAACTTTTATGTTGTCGTATCTTTCTGGGGAGGCATCTGCTTGGGGTGGGTTGTTGGTGAGTCAAAAGAGTACGGTTCTAGGAAATTACACCAGTTTTTTAGAGATATTCCGAGAGATGTTTGATAGAAGACAGTTATCTCTGGAAGTGGATGGTGAACTTTTAGAACTAAAACAAGATAATAGAGATTTGATTGCTTATATAACACAATTTAAGTCCCTTGTGTTAGAAAGCAGGTGGCCCGAGGATAAACAGGCCTCGTTGTTTTATCGGGGCCTTAGAGATGAGTTAAAGGATGCATTGTCAGGGGTGGTTGAGCGCCCTTCTACTTGTGAAGCTCTCATTGATTTGGTTATTCAATTAGACTTTCGTTTGAGTGAAAGGAAGGCAGAGAGGCAACATAGTCAGAGTGACGTAAAGTCTTTAGTTAAAGTGGATAGATCTAAAGTAGAGAGTAGATCCAAAGGGAATAATCCACCTCCCAGGGTCCGAGGTCCTTTAACTATGGAAGAAAGGGCTAGGAGGCGAGATAACAATCTGTGTTTATATTGTGGAAGAGGTGGGCACTTTTTAGGGAATTGTCCTTACACTCCCAAGAAGACTTCTACTTCAGCGGCCAAGGTACAACAGATCGCCAATACGGTGCAGACAGCTGTTCCCCACATAACCATAAATGTATCCTTGTTCCTTGAGTTGGAGTGTAAGGGAAATGGTCCCGTTATGGTCGACTCAGGTGCCACCGGGAATTTCATGGATTGGGGTCTGGCAAAATCTTTGGGAATTCCAATTCTTCAGAAAGAGGTTGTAGAGCCAGTTAGGGCTGTTGACGTTACGTCTCTATCTTCTGGTCCCATTACTCATAGAACTGGTTCTTTAATTTTGGAGTTAACAGGAGGTCACAGAGAGACAATTTTGTTTGAGTTAATTGATGCTCCTTTGTTAAAGATTATTTTGGGTATGCCTTGGCTTACTCTCCATAATCCTCTGATTGATTGGAGTGCTCGGACAATTAACATGCAGTCAGATTTCTGTAAAGAAAATTGGTTTTCAGGAAGTCTCTTTGAGGAAGGTGTCAAACAAAGTAATTCAGTGTCTAGCTTTCTGGCTGAACTGGAATTGGATATCATGATGTCGGAGCTGTTGTGGGTCAACTTCCCCAGTGTTACCAAGATTTTTAGGACGTATTTGATGAGAAAGTGGCAGGAGAACTACCACCCCATAGGCCCTTTGATTGTAAAATTGAGCTGGAGCCAGGAACAATTTTGCCTAGTAGTAGAGTATATGCTCTTACAGAGAAAGAGAATGATTATTTAAAATAATATTTAACGGAAAACTTGGCCAAAGGGTTTATTCGTCACTCTAAGGGCCTCATTACACGGACGGCGGTAAGGGTTAACGGTCACCGTTAATGGCAACGGTGACCGTTAACCCTTACCGCCGTACTACGGGGTCCCTTAGCGGGTTGGAGTTTTAACGCCTGCTTTTTGCAGGCGTTAAATACCAACCCGCTAAGGGACCTCGGAGCTAATTACGGCACCGCAAAATTGCGGTGCCGTAATTAGCGCCTTCCCCAGTCCCATAGATCCCTATGGGGCAGAAATGGGAATGGGGAAGGGCAATGGCGGAAAGGGGATTTACCGCCCCTCCAACCTTGGAATGGGGCGGTAAATCCCCTTTCCGCCAAGGCGGTGCCGGTATTTTACCGGCATGGTCCAGGGTGCTAAAAGCACCCTGGACCACCGCCTTCCGTGTAATGAGGCCCTAAGTCTCCGGCGGCCTCTCCTTTATTTTTTGTACCAAAACCGGATGGAACACTTCGAACTTGCATAGATTATCGAGCAGTTAACAGAGTCACTGTTAAGAACCGGTATCCTCTTCCTCTCATCTCGGAAATGCTTAATCAAATACAAGGAGCAAACATTTTCTCTAAATTAGATTTGAGAGGAG
This sequence comes from Ambystoma mexicanum, assembly GCF_040938575.1. Lineage (NCBI taxonomy): Eukaryota > Metazoa > Chordata > Amphibia > Caudata > Ambystomatidae > Ambystoma > Ambystoma mexicanum. Next base: position 44,551,149 of record NC_090921.1, read on the forward strand.
CTTACCATCTTGTGCGTGTGCAGGAAGGGGACGAATGGAAGACAGCTTTTAAGACCAGGTTTGGGCTGTATGAATACCAAGTTATGCCATTCGGTTTATGCAATGCTCCAGCGGCTTTCCAATTTTTTATTGACAAGGTTTTTAGAGAATTCCTGGATATTTTTGTTGTCGTGTATATCGATGACATTTTGATTTTCTCTTCTGACCTGGATCAACATCAGAAACATGTTCGCTTAGTCTTACAAAAGTTGCGAGAAAACCATTTGTTTGCCAAATTGGAAAAAAGTCAATTCCATACAGATTCTGTGGAGTTTTCAGGTTTTATAATTTCACCTAAGGGTTTAGAAATGACTCCTAAAAAGGTTCAAGCAGTTCTTGAATGGCCCACTCCTTCTAAGGTTAAGGAAATACAAAGTTTTTTAGGGTTTGCCAATTTTTATGGGAGATTCATCAAAGGTTTTTCTCGGCAGGTTGCTCCTATAACGAGACTTTTGAAAAAAGGAGTGAAATTTGACTGGGATCTTGAAGCAGAAAAAGCTTTTTAAGAGTTAAAAGAAAAAATTACTTCTAGTCCGATTCTAATTCATCCTGATCTCTCTAAACCTTTTTTTGTGGAGGTGGACGCTTCAAATTTAGCGTTGGGGGCGGTGCTTTCTCAAAGGCATGAAACTACTGGTCAGCTACATCCAGTGGCATTCTTTTCTAGGAAGTTTTCTGCTGCTGAAGTGAACTATACAATTGCAGATCGTGAACTGTTAGCAATAAAGTCCGCTTTTGAAGAATGGAGGCATTTTCTGAAAGGGGCAAGACATACGGTAACGGTTCTTACTGATCATCGAAATGTATTGTTTTTAAAATCTGCAAGAACTTTGTCTCCACGACAACTTCGTTGGTCTTTATTCTTTGCCGATTATGATTTCGTTGTGACCTTTAAACCCGGAAGTCAGAACAAAAAAGCTGATGCCTTATCCCGCCAATTTCCTGGTAGTGAGGAGAGAGAGGTTCTGGAGCCAGAACCTCTAATTGCTCCAGAACGTTTTTTGTTAGCCGGAGCCTTTAAAGGAATGGATTTTTTGAACGAAGTTCGCCAGAATATGTCCTTGCAGAAGATGGAGGAGTGGGTGAGACTGGATCCAGCCAGAAGTTTGAAAGACGGTCTACCATTTTTTGATAACAAGCTTTATTTACCTACTGAAGAGTTAAGAGAAAAGGTTTTGAGAAATTGTCATGAATCCATTTTATCAGGACATCCTGGTTTCAGAAAAACTCTGGAATTGGTTCGAAGTAACTTTTGGTGAAAAAAAATTTGCCAAGACACATTGAACTTTGTTAAAACATGTGTAGTCTGTGCACAAGCAAAAAGTCAAGTTGGGAAGCCGCATGGTTTATTGGAGCCGTTACCTGTTCCTCCTCGTCCTTGGCACACTATTTCTATGGATTTCATTGTTGATCTCCCTCAAGATAAGGATTGTACTACCATTCTTGTTGTGGTGGATCTTCTTACTAAAGAAGCACATTTTTTACCAATGGAGGGAGAGGTTACCGCGGAAAAACTGGCTCATAGTTTCTTGCAAGGTGTGGTTAGACTACATGGACTCCCAAGTCAAGTTATCTCTGATAGGGGATCTCAATTTATTTCAAAATTTTGGAGGGCCTTCTGTAGGAAACTTGGGGTAGACGTTAGTTTAACTTCTGGGTATCATCCGGAGACTAACGGACAAGTGGAGAGAGTAAATCAGGAATTGGAGACATTTCTAAGGTGTTACTTACAAGGGGAGGAATGGGTGGATTTGGTATGGTTGGCAGAATTATCTTACAACAATTGTGATAAAGATGCTACTTCTATGTCCCCTTTCTTTTTGGGTCGTGGGTTTCATCCTCGCTTTCTGAGTTTTGAGGTGTTGGAGGATTCCGGGAATCCTAGAGTGGAAGATCGTATGCTGGTAATGAAGAATAACTTGGATAGAGCAAAAAAGGTGCTGGGAGAAAACAAGTTGAAATATAAAAGGTGTGCTGATTGGATAAGGAAGGCTGGTCCTGAATATAAGGTGGGAGACTTAGTTTGGCTTTCTACCCGGTACCTAAAAATTAAGGGGAAGAATAAATTCAGTCCACGATTTGTAGGCCCATTTGAGGTAGAGAGAATCATCAACCCTGTGGCAGTACGATTGAAATGACCCAAGCATTTGAAGGTACATCCTACTTTCCATGTTAGCCTTTTAAAACCAGTTTGTTCAGGAACTAGATTTAGAACACCACCTTCCCCAGTGATTTTGGACGATTCATCTGAGGAATTTGTAGTTATCCACTTCCCCCTTTCCCTTTGGGGTGTAGTTTACAGAGCTGAATTAATATCTAGTTCTGGGAATTACATCTCAGGGGGATTGTCAGGGGTTCAGCAGCTTCCGCGGACACAGGACCTCTCAGCCTGACAATCATCTACCCTTATTTCTGATTTTCAATATTATTACTTATTTAGTACAGCTATCAGTTCTGCATGAAGTCACTTGTGCCTTAATTAAAGATTTCTACTTTGCATTTTAAATATTATGATGTATGCTTCCATTTGTAATTGTATACACCTATAACATTATGTAAGGAGTTGTGAAAATAAAAGCTCAGGTGACACTGGGTGTAGTCTAACCCTTTACCGTTCTTGCTCTAGCTTTAAAGACACACTTCCCCTTAATCTAGGCAGATAGATGGGGATGCACCACCACTTTGTAATAACTTCTGTAAGGAGAGACTTTTCAGTTTTCCAATCGCACCACACATTGGCCCAAGTATACTTCCTCATGCTTTTGGGAAATGTTTATAGAAATATGTTTTTACCTTTCTCAAGTATGAGGGTGAAATTCAATCAAACAACCCCAGCAGTTAAGAGAACAGCAATTTCCTCTATTACTCGGCTAAAGAACCATCAATGACTGCATACATCTACCAGATCCATTCAAGGTGAAGTCAAGGTGAAGGCCAAGGGGTATCAGGGATAAGCGTTTACCTGGACTGGCCAGTTTCCCAGTAAGGAATGAAGACTGACTCATCTACAGCTGCTTCTACCCCCAAATCTTTCCCAGGACTCCAAGGTCACATGAGGGAAAGCTAGACACTAACCTCCATGCCATCATGTTTCATTGCCACTGAGTAATTCTTATTTGGTTAGACTCATTTGGGTCTGTCAGTGCATAGAGAAGTTCCACCTCTCCTCCCCTCAAGCTCCATTATCATGTGGACTCAGGCAATACAATACCTTGTGTTCCTTGGTCTTCATCTTGTCAACTTTGGTCTCAGAGGACCGGAACATTGCTTTGGTATTATCATCCAACGACATGGATGACAAGCTCACATTAGAAGCATCGTGCTGCAGGAGAAAGAAGAAGCAAAGTCTTGCAGCTCATACAGTTTCCAACACAGCATCATGGCCGTCTTCATGTAAGATTACTTTGTACTTGGGTTGCAATAAACACCATATAGCATCACGGGACTTCATATTAGTGCTGGATGGAACTTTAGAATTACGCTTACACTCACGTATTGCAGGCATATTCAGTGGCACCTATAAATACCACAGGTACCACTGAAAGAGATTAATTCAGTTTCAAACAGTCAATAATTTGTAAATGTGGTGGGAAAGAAGTGGCTGTCGCATGTCTACAATGCCTAGCTTCCGATATGAGGAATTGAACACCTTAGACAAGAGACAAGGTTTTTGTAGCTTCCAAAATGCAAGCACATTGGCATGGGCTCTGATGTGGCGGGGTCATGGGTTCCCGAGGCATAAATGAGTTTCTCTGAAAGACCATCTGCTATTTATTTTTTATAAATAAATGCCGGGGGATAGCTCTGGGGTAACATGCTTATCCTGGAAACACGATAATGCTGAACAGCATGAATGTGTTTCCTTCAGCCCTTGGGGGTTGGTCTCAGAGGTGAATTATGATATAAAAGCTCATTTGTCTCTAGACCATTGTAGAGTATGAATCAATTGTGTTTTCAGTTGGTACCTTACAAAATATATATACAAATTATCTATAAGCTAATTTGATGATGACCTGTCCAGAGAGCTGTCTTAGGCAGTGTAGCAATCTGCAAGTTGCCATTTGCCTTTGCCACTTTGAAAGGCCTATGCAAGCAGATCCTGTTTAGATGAGCAGGACACTCCTGTTGTTTTTTTTATAATATACTGGGAATTTTGGTTCTTGTCCAGACTGAGCAAGGATCCAGAACTGGGACACGCAAAAGGTTCTGATGTGCAGAATTGTAACTGGACTTTCCTGTTGCAGGTGGCACATGAAGCACACTGATCTGCACATCTTAGTGTGAGGAAGACAGCATCTGTGCCCTTCTTATATTCTCACATGTTGTAAAAGTGGTGCATGAGAACCTGCCTGACTTGTTGAGCATTCCAAAAGTCTTGAGGAAAAACATATGTCCTCTCCGGTATCATTACCAGTGCTGCAAATGTGAGTACAAATGTGAGGGATGTCTTATTACTGAGATTTATACAGTTCACTGATGTCAGTTGCATGGCCTCCAGGCACTCTAAAAGTTCTGAAAAAAAAGTAGTGTAAGTTTGGTTTGTGGTTGGTGGGTGAGTAAAGATGCTACTTCTATGTCCCCTTTCTTTTTGGGTCGTGGGTTTCATCCTCGCTTTCTGAGTTTTGAGGTGTTGGAGGATTCCGGGAATCCTAGAGTGGAAGATCGTATGCTGGTAATGAAGAATAACTTGGATAGAGCAAAAAAGGTGCTGGGAGAAAACAAGTTGAAATATAAAAGGTGTGCTGATTTGAGAAGGAAGGCTGGTCCTGAATATAAGGTGGGAGACTTAGTTTGGCTTTCTACCCGGTACCTAAAAATTAAGGGGAAGAATAAATTCAGTCCACGATTTGTAGGCCCATTTGAGGTAGAGAGAATCATCAACCCTGTGGCAGTACGATTGAAATGACCCAAGCATTTGAAGGTACATCCTACTTTCCATGTTAGCCTTTTAAAACCAGTTTGTTCAGGAACTAGATTTAGAACACCACCTTCCCCTGTGATTTTGGACGATTCATCTGAGGAATTTGTAGTTATCCACTTCCCCCTTTCCCTTTGGGGTGTAGTTTACAGAGCTGAATTAATATCTAGTTCTGGGAATTACATCTCAGGGGGATTGTCGGGGGTTCAGCAGCTTCCGCGGACACAGGACCTCTCAGCCTGACAATCATCTACCCTTATTTCTGATTTTCAATATTATTACTTATTTAGTACAGCTATCAGTTCTGCATGAAGTCACTTGTGCCTTAATTACATATTTCTACTTTGCATTTTAAATATTATGATGTATGCTTCCATTTGTAATTGTATACACCTATAACATTATGTAAGGAGTTGTGAAAATAAAAGCTCAGGTGACACTGGGTGTAGTCTAACCCTTTACCGTTCTTGCTCTAGCTTTAAAGACACACTTCCCCTTAATCTAGGCAGCTAGATGGGGATGCACCACCACTTTGTAATAACTTCTGTAAGGAGAGACTTTTCAGTTTTCCAATCGCACCACACATTGGCCCAAGTATACTTCCTCATGCTTTTGGGAAATGTTTATAGAAATATGTTTTTTCCTTTCTCAAATATGAGGGTGAAATTCAATCAAACAACCCCAGCAGTTAAGAGAACAGCAATTTCCTCTATTATTCGGCTAAAGAACCATCAATGACTGCATACATCTACCAGATCCATTCAAGGTGAAGTCAAGGTGAAGGCCAAGGGGTATCAGGGATAAGCGTTTACCTGGACTGGCCAGTTTCCCAGTAAGGAATGAAGACTGACTCATCTACAGCTGCTTCTACCCCCAAATCTTTCCCAGGACTCCAAGGTCACATGAGGGAAAGCTAGACACTAACCTCCATGCCATCATGTTTCATTGCCACTGAGTAATTCTTATTTGGTTAGACTCATTTGGGTCTGTCAGTGCATAGAGAAGTTCCACCTCTCCTCCCCTCAAGCTCCATTATCATGTGGACTCAGGCAATACAATACCTTGTGTTCCTTGGTCTTCATCTTCTCAACTTTGGTCTCAGAGGACAGGAACATTCCTTTGGTATTTCCATCCAACAACATGGATGACAAGCTCACATTAGAAGCATCGTGCTGCAGGAGAAAGAAGAAGCAAAGTCTTGCAGCTCATACAGTTTCCAACACAGCATCATGGCCGTCTTCATGTAAGATTACTTTGTACTTGGGTTGCAATAAACACCACGTAGCATCACAGGACTTCATATTAGTGCTGGATGGAACTTTAGAATTACGCTTACACTCACGTATTGCAGGCATATTCAGTGGCACCTATAAATACCACAGGTACCACTGAAAGAGATTAATTCAGTTTCAAACAGTCAATAATTTGTAAATGTAGTGGGAAAGAAGTGGCTGTCGCATGTCTACAATGCCTAGCTTCCGATATGAGGAATTGAACACCTTAGACAAGAGACAAGGTTTTTGTAGCTTCCAAAATGCAAGCACATTGGCATGGGCTCTGATGTGGCGGGGTCATGGGTTCCCGAGGCATAAATGAGTTTCTCTGAAAGACCATCTGCTATTTATTTTTTATAAATAAATGCCGGGGGATAGCTCTGGGGTAACATGCTTATCCTGGAAACACGATAATGCTGAACAGCATGAATGTGTTTCCTTCAGCCCTTGGGGGTTGGTCTCAGAGGTGAATTATGATATAAAAGCTCATTTGTCTCTAGACCATTGTAGAGTATGAATCAATTGTGTTTTCAGTTGGTACCTTACAAAATATATATACAAATTATCTATAAGCTAATTTGATGATGACCTGTCCAGAGAGCTGTCTTAGGCAGTGTAGCAATCTGCAAGTTGCCATTTGCCTTTGCCACTTTGAAAGGCCTATGCAAGCAGATCCTGTTTAGATGAGCAGGACACTCCTGTTGTTTTTTTTATAATATACTGGGAATTTTGGTTCTTGTCCAGACTGAGCAAGGATCCAGAACTGGGACACGCAAAAGGTTCTGATGTGCAGAATTGTAACTGGACTTTCCTGTTGCAGGTGGCACATGAAACACACTGATCTGCACATCTTAGTGTGAGGAAGACAGCATCTGTGCCCTTCTTATATTCTCACATGTTGTAAAAGTGGTGCATGAGAACCTGCCTGACTTGTTGAGCATTCCAAAAGTCTTGAGGAAAAACATATGTCCTCTCCGGTATCATTACCAGTGCTGGAAATGTGAGTACAAATGTGAGGGATGTCTTATTACTGAGATTTATACAGTTCACTGATGTCAGCTGCATGGCCTCCAGGCACTCTAAAAGCTCTGAAAAAAAAGTAGTGTAAGTTTGGTTTGTGGGTGGTGGGTGAGTGAAAATGCAAGACAGCTTTGCTGTTGTGCTGCTGTATGCAGAAAAGGATGTTAGCAGAGCTCTGTGCGGGGGTGGGTTTCTCAGTATTCTGCCTCAGGAACATACAAGGGGATTTGTGTCTACAATGGAAATCTTGTGAGCCCATAGGAGGAATTTGCTCGGTATCTTGTATGTTAGTTGGATGTATAAATGCAGCCCTGCATTATTTGACATCAATTGCGAGGTATATTAAATGCTATGTGAATTGTCTTCTGCTCAATTTCATGCACTGATGTTAAATGTTAAAATGTTAATGGGTAAGGTTAGCATTGGATGTCTTGAGACATCACGGAGGAGCATATAGCTTAATTGGCCACAATACTTAGATGACATGGAGTAAACAATAACATCATGCAAAACTCTGTAGGGTTCCTAAGCCAAGACTTACATGTAACAACAGGGAGAGAGACATCATTGCATATGACCTGGTGGGACAACAGGGCTGGTAATGCATGGAACAATGAGGAGTAAAAATCATCCTGAAGTATGATGTTTGTGGTATTGGAAAGGAGTTGGAATGATGTGAATTAGCATGTCAAGTTAAACCTCCTTCTTCTATAAACAAGCTAATGCTTCTTGACTACCACTGTGTACATTTTTGAGATTCTCCATCTCTCAGTAGCACTCCAGGCCCTGCGCTAGTCTTGATGCATGTGGGATTGTTGGATTTCCAATGGAGGTGTCAATTTGCTGCATTTCTACCTGTTACCATCCACAGGCAATTGCTCTGGTTGAAGGTTTTACTACACTATGAAGACCATTATGGGATCCGGCCACCTTTATGTGAACAGATCATTATTTTTGTATGTTTCGGATTGAACTTATATTTGTGAAAAAGGGTTCAAAGCTAGTCAGGCTGAATGATTCAACGGTCCAAGCTAGTCATGCTGAATGATTCAACGGTCCATGCTTTTCTCCTGTTCCCGGGAATGAGTATAGTTTATATTTTATAGGTACTAAATGAAATTGAAAACTCCAAATCTGCCCAGTATTATTTTCCCCTCTTTTTCAATCAACATTACCAGAGAAATAAGCACAATTATATCATCTACCCTTATTTCTGATTTTCAATATTATTACTTATTTTGTACAGCTATCAGTTCTGCATGAAGTCACATGTGCCTAAATTACATATTTCTGCTCTGCATTTTAAATATTATGATTTATGGTTGCATTTGTAATTGTATACACCTATATCATTATATAAGGAGTTGCGAAAATAAACGGTCAGATGACACTGGGTGTAGTCTAACCCTTTACCGTTCTTGTACTTTATGCTCTAGCTTTAAAGACACACTTCCCCTTAATCTGGGCAGCCAGATGGGGATGCACCACCACTTTGTAATAACTTCTGTAAGGAGAAACGTTTCAGTGTTCCAATAGCACCACAAGTTGGCCTAAGTTGTCTTTCTCATGCTTATGGGAAATACTTATAGAAATATACCTGTACCTTTCTCAAATGAGGGTGAAATTCCATCAAACAACTCCATCAGTTAAGCGAACTGCGATTCCTTCTATTATTCGGCCAAACAACCATCAATGACTGCATACATCTATCAGATCCATTCAAGGTGAAGTCAAGGTGAAGGCCGAGGGGTATCAGGGATAAGCTTCTACCTGCACTGACATGTTGTCCAGTAATGAATGAAGACTGACTCATCTACAGCTGCTTCCACCCTCAAGTCTTTCCCAGGACTCCAAGGTCACAGGTAGGCAGGCTAGCCACTAAACCCCATGCCATCATGATTCATTGCCACTGATTGATTCTTATTTGGTTAAACTAATTTGAGTGCGTCAGTGCACAGTGAAGTTCCACCTCTCCTCCCCTCACACTCCATTCTCATGTGGACTCAGGCAATACAATACCTTTTGTTCCCTGGTCTTCATATTGAGAACTTTGGTCTCAGAGGACAGGAACCGCCCGTTGGTATTTGCATTCACCAACATGGATGACAAGGTCACATAAGAAGCATCGTGCTGCAGGAAAAAGAAGAAGCAAAGTCTTGCGGATCATACAGTTTGCAACACAGCCTCATGGTGTCTTTCTTCATGTAAAGTTACTTTGTACTTGATGCGCAATATACACCACGTAGCATCAAGGAACTTTAGAATTATGCTTACACTCACGTATTGCAGGCATATTCAGTGGCACCTATAAATACCACAGGTAGCACAGAAAGAGATGAGGTTTCAAATAATCAATAATTTGGAGATGTGGTGGGACAGAAGTGGCTGTTGCAGGTGTGCATTGCCTAACTTCTGATATAAGGAATTGAAAACCTTTGACAAGAGACATTGGGCCTCATTCCAAGTCCAGTGGTAACCGAGCCGGAAAAACCGTCAGGTTGCTGCCGGACTTGGAATGAATTACCGCCTCCATGATTGACGGAATCACTGGGGCATTACAACCCCGAGGACCCGGTAATTCCAGAGGCAGAATTCCGTAAATCACCATTCCCATGGAGTCCAATATGACAGAGCCGGTGTTTCCATTTCTGCGTGCAGGCGGGTGGCGTTACTCCTGCCAGGTCAGACCTGGTGAGAGTGACACCACCCGTCTGCAGAACTCAAAATCAGCTGGTCCGGAAACAACGGTAGCGGCGGGTTTACCAACACCGTTGTTTCCGGACCGGCTGACTCGTAGTGAGGCCCAATGTTTTTGTAGCTTCCAAAGATCAGGTACATTGGCATTGGGGCTAATGTGCCAGGGTCTTGGGCTCCCGAGGCATGCATACGTTTCTCTGAATCACCATCTGCTATTTATGTGTAATGCCTTCATGCCGGGGGAATAGCTCAGGGGTAACAGGCTTATCTTGGATCAAGACAACGCTGAGAAGCATGGTTTTGTTTCTCGTTCCAGTCTTTGGAGGCTGCACATAGACGTGAAGCCTGATATAAAAGCCCATTTGTCCGCAGACATTTGGAGGCAATGAAACAATTGTGTTTTCAGTTGATGCCTTACAAAATATGTAAACTTTTTATATATAACACTGCTAATTGGATGCTGACCTGTCCAGAGAGCTGTTTTAGGCACTGTAGCAATCTGCAAGTTGCCATTTGTCATTGCCACTTTGAAAGGCCTATGCAAGCAGATCCAGTCTTAGATGAGTTGGACTCTCACGTTGTTTTTTTTTAATAATATACTGGGAATTTGGGTTCTTGTACAGACTGACCACGAATCTAGAACTGGACAAGCAAAATGTTCTGCTGTGCACAATTGTAACTGGCCTTTCCTGTTGCAGGAGGCACATGAAGCACACTAATCTGTACATCTTAGTGTGAAGAAGACAGCATCTGTGCCCTTCAAATATTCTCACATGGTGTAAAAGTGGTGCAGGAGAACCTGCCTGACTTGTTGAGTAGTCTGAAAGTTTTGAAGTGAAACATGTGCCCTCTTGTACCATTACCAGTGAAGGAAATATGAGTACAAATGTGAGGGATTTGTTATTACTGGGATTCATACAGTGCACTGATGCTAGTTGCATGGTCACCAGGCACTCTGTAAATTCTGAAAGAAAGTAGGGTAAGTTTGGTTAGTGGGAAGTGGGGGAGTGAAAATGCAAGACAGCTTTGCTGTTGTGCTGCTGTATGCAGACAGGATTTTAGCAGAGCTCTGTGTGGGGGTGAGTTTCTAGGTATTCTGTCTCAGTAACAGAGAGTAAACAATAACATCATGCAAAACACTGTTGGACGCCTAAGGCAAGACTTACATGTAACAACGGGGAGAGAGACAGCATTGCATATGACCTGGTGGGACAGCAGGGCTGGTAATGCATGGAACAATGAGGAGTAAAAATAATTCTGAAGTATGATGTTGTGGCATTGGAAAGGAGTTGGAATGATGTGAATTCCTTTGTTGTTTGGTGAAGACTAAGCATGTCAAGTTAAACCGCCTTCTTCTATAAACAAGTTCATGCTTCTTGACTACCACTGTGTACATTATTGAGATTCTTCATCTCTCAGTAGCGCCCCTGGCCCTGCGCTAGTCTTGATGCATGTGGGATTGTTGGATTTCCACTAGAGGTGTCAATTTGCTGCTTTTCTACCTCTTACCATCCACAGGCAATTGCTCTGGTTGAAGATTTTACCTCCACTATGAAGGCATTATGGGATCCGGCTGCCTTTATGTGAACAGATCATTGGGCCTCATTACAAGTCTGCCGGTCCGGAAACAACGGTGTGGGTAAGTTTACCGGCACCATTGATTTCCGGACAAGCGCACTACAGGTTTGCCTGCTGGAGCCGCTGTGCCCGACAGGGCTGACTCTGCAGGGCACAGCGGCCATGTTAGGCAATCCCTCCAGGAAGCACCAGCATAATAACAACAGCGCCAGCGCTTCTGTGGGCCCCATTCCCATAGAGTCCTAAAGGACTCTATGGGAATGGGGACTCACAAATTACCCGCGCCTGTCTTCCCAGACCTGCAAGGTTGTAATCCCCCGGTGTTACCAGGAAGTCAGGAGTCAGTAATTTTTTCAAGTCCGGTGGCAACCCGCCGGTATGACCTGCACGGTTGCCACCGGACCCATAATGAGGGCCATTATTTTTGAATGTTTAGGATTGAACTTATATTTGTGAAAAAGTGTTTAAAGCCAGCCAAGTAGAATAATTCAACGGTCCATGCTTTTTGTCATGGTCCCTGTGATAAGCGTAGATTATATTCTATAGGTATTAAAAAAACTGAAAACCCAAAAATAACCCAGTATTATTTTCCCCTTTTTTCAAACAACATGACCGGAGAAATAAGCACCATCATATCATCTACCCTTATTTCTGATTTTCAATATTATTACTTATTTAGTACAGCTATCAGTTCTGCATGAAGTCACATGTGCCTTAATTCTATTTATTTGTATTTAGTTAATATTTTAACGTTTACAAAATCAGCAAATACACATATTCATAATTATTTAAACATCAGTCATCTCATCACATCAAACACACATATATAGCATACAATACATCATTGGATTTATATGATTAAGAAATTTGGTATGAAGTATAAAAATATAAGAGTTAATACTTAAAAGATTTACACAAATACGAATACCCATACACATACAAAACACTAATGTCTGAAACCACACCGGATATTCGCATTCATTGCAATTCACGAGTAATTAGATATGTAAACAACAATCAGTGGTAGTCTTCCTTTGAAACATATTCATTTTCTACCTGGAGGCAGTGTAAGGATATTTGGCGTGTTACAGCACAGAGTACAGCACTACTGCACAGGTAGCAATTTTTTTGATGCAGCACCACCACATGGGTGTGGTGCATTGCTATATGTGTTGCCAGATTAACATGGACATATAAGTAAAGACAGGCTATTCAGTCAAAAACGATTTTAACATATAAGATGCAAATCTATTTTTACAGTTAAAAGCACACGTGCACATTCAAAAATGCACACTATTTTTCACCTGAAATGCCTATGGTGCAAGAGACACATTTGAAAATTAATAACTAACATTATTAATAAATAACCTGACTAATAAAACTGCATTTAACATAACCCACTAATAAAAATGTGTCTCCACTGAAGAATTAGGCCTACTCTGAAAGTGAACTTTTAAACGCACATTCATTTTTTTCTTTTTCTCTGCTGCTCTGTCCACATAACTACAGGAAGCAAAAGGGCTCGAAGGAACAGGAAATCAGTTGGTTACAAATAATTACTGTAGAAATGAGCCATTGTGTAGTGAGGGAGGAGATGGCATGATTGATTTCTGATTGGAGCAGCATCATAGCAAGTATCATGCTAGAGGCAGTGATGAGAGTTTTGCTGGGGGAGCTTGAAGAGAGGGGGAGGACAGTCGGGATTTGGCAGAGCTGGGAGAAGGACCTGTTTCCTGGCTGAAGCATTCCTGCTGCAAAAGCTGAGAATTCCAGGCAATAACCCCGGTTTGAGAACGAAAGACGCTTGTTTTCACTGGGGTTAATCTTCAAGGGAGCCAAATTCAGAAAGAGAACAGCTGAAGAAAACTCATGCTGAACAGATAAGGTAATTACAGAAGTGTGGGGGCTGAGTGTGTACGAGAATATTCAGTCAGTGTAGGAAAGGAGATTCCTGTGCTTTAATCACATGCTTAATGTTGCAAATTGAGATCTTGTCTCCACCACTCTCTTTTCAGTGTATCACAGACAATGCTGTTACTGTGCTATTTTATTTATTTCTGTAAAGAGTGAGATCGTGTTTAAATGCAACTTTTATAATACACAAAAATATTTGAAAGCAGACGGGTGGTGTGTTTTATATTTACCAATACAGTGCTGATGATGTGGGGAGATGTTTAGACAGTGCAATTGTCATTTTCAAGGTAACTAAACGTCAAATTTGCTGCAGCCGTGTGCACAATGTAATTCAGTATGAGCAATTATAACTAACTGTGTGTGTTGTAGTTTGTCGGAGGTCTATGAGTCGGCAAAAAGGGAGGCCCGGGACATAGTTCACTACCGTATATAAGATAGTGAAAATACCACATGATAGCTCGCTGCCGTAGATAAGACAGAGAGAAATTGCCTATGGTGGCACACTAAAAATCAAAATGTGGTGTTCCTGAAATGCAAGCCTGAGGTCTCTCTAGTGATTACACGAAAAATGTAAGCAAAAATAAGGGGTTCTGGATATTGGGGCCACAAATAAAACAAGGGAATTATGCTCACCAAAATACCACCAACCACGCATACCAACCACGCATACCAACCACGCATACCAAATACGCATGTCTGTGTGCTGAAATAATGCATGTCCACTGTATTATTGTTGTACATGGCCCAATCTGAATACAAGGAGTGATTGTTGCTAAGTTATTTTTCGGCGGTAAGAAAATACCGTCAGGCCCCAAATCTTCACAAAATACCCAACATATTTATGGTGCGTTGCAGGCCGGGAAAGTGATCATAGAGTACCTGCTGGGCGTGGCAAGCGTGTCTCACACTGCCATTTGCACATTAAAGGGAACCCATTTTATAATAGCAGTGTGCCACTAAAAACGAATTTCAGAATGTCACAAAGGGAAACCACATTCTCAGACCTAGTGCAATATTTAGAGGCAAGGTTGTTTGCACATGGGACTTGGTCGTCGAATAGCACGTTAGAATGGCGTGAACGCATTCAGGGTGAGGTGCAGAAAGAAAAACTAGACAATATTTTTGCAGAAGGCAGCATAATTCAGGTCTGCCTTACAAGATTATTGAATGCAGCCGATAAAAGTGCAGAGAAAGACTGTTTAATGTGGCTATGCGGCAAAATATGGTTTATTTTGAATAAGTCCCTGCGAATGCAGGAGAATGATACTCAGCTAATTAACAGGTTAAAGACTGAATTAGATGGGGCAAGTAAAAATCAGGAAATGTTAAGAGCAGAATTGGATGTATGCCAAAAAGACATGCAATTAAAATGCAGAGACTTTGATGCTCAGTTATCCAAAAGCAAGAAACAATTTGAGGATAGTGAGCAAGAATTGGTACACTTAAAAGCCTTAGTGGACCACACTAGACAGGATAAAGATGAGGTTGTTTCAGAAATGCAGATTTTACAAAAAGAACTTTGTGAAAAAGAATGTGATCTCCAGAGTGCAGAACAAGAAATGATTAAAATGATTCAAGAAAGAGACAAGAGAAATAAAGAGTTCAATGAATGCCAAATGCAAATGTGCGACATGCAGGAGGTGATTAATAAGATGAGTGATGAAAACAACTATTTGCAAAATGAAGCAAACAGACTCCTTAAAAAGTGTAAGGACTTAGAACAGCAAATGTGCATTCCCAGGTCCCAGGAGAGGCGGCAGGGTACCACATTCAATGGAGTGGAGGCGAATTCTAGCTCTGCCCAAAGAGCTAGTGCTCCAGTGACTGAGCCGGTGAGTGAACTTGGTTGCAGCGCCCTTGGGGGATTTGATACTCCCATTGGGGGCAGCCATCAATCTCATACACCTGAAAACAGGATTGAATCACAAAATAGTGCAATTCCATGCATTGCAACAAGTAGCCCCATAAAAATAATGAAATCCATTAAAGCCCTGATCAAACCATTTAAAAAGGGAGGTGAATGCTGCATTGAGGATCACTTAGAAGCGGTGCATGACATTTTTAAAGCACTCCAGATACCTAAGGAACAGTACAGACAATATTTTCATTTAACTTTAGATGCCCCGACGGCCAGCATCATAAGGGGATTAAATGAACAGCAGAATATGACCTGGTTGGAGTTTGAAAAAGAAATTAGGCGTCATTTATCTCCTTTTCAGTCATTGCAGGAGGCAAAGAAAGTCGCTTACACAATTACTGCTGGACCTAATACATCCCCTCGCCATTTTTTACAAGACTTAAAAAGAGCATTTTCTCGCTTTGATGTATCTTTTGAATCAAATTCCAATGAGTTTAAAACTGCATACTTCTATGGGCTACAGAAAGACATCATATCCCAATTGGTCCGTGAATTTGACTGTGACAAGTCCCTTGAATGGATTGTACATCAAAGCACAAAACTATATGAGGTACTCTATTGTCAGGGTAGAGAAAGTGATAAAATGAAAGATACTAGACCTAAATCTAAAGAACCCTCAGCCACAGTAATGGAAATCAGGTCAGCCAAAATGTCCCTTGAGTCTGCTCAAAGCCAAGGTAAAAATAATGTGACACCTGAACAAAGGGGTAATCAACAAAGATCGCCATTTCCTGTACCAATGTTCCAATCACATGATCCTAGTAATAGAGAGAGCTACATCAGCCCTTGGTATTTAGGGGACAGACCCCGGGTAGGATATCGGCCTGATATGGCAGGTATGAACAATAACCAGAGACAAAATCAAGATCAAAGAAATGATGGTCCCTACCAGTCATTGGGGACACAGAGCAGATTTGATCCCAACACCATGATATATGGTAATCAGGATAGTCCCCGATATGTGGATCGATTTACTGATAATGGAAATCAACCTAGGGGCCAGTACCCACAATCTGAGAGACAGGACATGAGGCAAAACGTGAACTACAATCAACGTCAGTACAATGATTCCCCACCACTATAATCAAAGGATGGGTGCAACCCGCTCCCCTCCACAAATGAATCAAGAGTTCAGAAACCATCCCAACCGACATCAATCACCTGAGAGGTATCAGAATAGATCCAATCAGGGGGAAAACAACCAATATCGACGTAGGCCACAGAAAGAGGATCCTAGAGAGATGGAAAGGTTCCAGTGCCTTGAGGCCCAAGTGAAAATATTAGCTGAGCAAATAGGAAAGCTCTGTACAGCGCAAAAACAACCTTCCAAAGAGGGGGCTGATGGCCATAGCAATGACCGTGGGGCTTCCGAAAAGTGACTATGTACTTATGATAACTGCAGTGCCAAAATGACAGATTGCTCTGATATAATTTTGCATAACGACTCTGAGATGCCTAATGGATTAAATGTGAAAGTGCCAGTAAATGAACTTGTGACAGAAAGTGCAAATACTTCTAAAAAAGAGGTACGGTTTAACCTAGTGCTAAATAAAACAGTAAAGATTTGTACAAATGAAAAAGAAACATTAGGAATTCCAAAAGAACAAAGGGACTGATTTAAGAAAAATGACTCATGCATGGGGAATACCAGTGGACAGGGAGTAAGTGGGGATGCTATAGCTCCTTCCCTGGGCAAGCAAAACAATGACCAAACACAGACAGAAAAAGGAAATACTCACAAGGAGGGTACAAGTCAATCACCTGAAGAATTCTTTGAGCCACATATTTTTGAAGAGGCTGAAAGGGCTGGTATCACACTAAATGATCACAAATGCACAGAATTAAAAAATGACAAATTGCTGAATGATGTTGTTACACATGTTCAGTTGGAAGGTTGTAATGTGGTCTCTGATGTTACCCAGATGGATGGGCGAACAGTGGCCACACTCCAAAAAACCTCTGATCATGGAGAAATGAATAAAGTCTCTCGCGCAGAAATGGGTAAAAAGGAGGGAAAAATGTCTTTCCATTTACCAATGTGTTTAGCCAAAAGTGAAAAAGACCTGAGAAAGGTGAGCCCTGAAATCAGTAAGAATTCACATTTCTTATGTGTATTAGAGGAAGTTGAGGACAGATATTATGCACCCATCACTGTAGAAGAAAAATGCCACACCTTTGCTATGATTGACACTGGCGCACAGGCCACAATTATGTCCAAGGAGCTGGTAAAGAGTATCAATGAAGGGAGACCCCCACAGAGTCAGATCACAGTGAAGGAAAATCAAGGTCCAGTGCATAACTTTAATGGGGAGGAGGTGCCCATCATAGGTGTAACTGAGGTTGACATAAAAATAGGAAAGCACAGAATGAAACAAGAGGTATTGATCACATCTATTTGTGAAATTCCATTTCTGATGGGGACAGATTGCCTGAAAAGATTGTCTCCTCTCATAGATGGGGTGAATGGAGTGCTGTGGTCCTTAACCAAAAAATCATTGAGGCCTAAGAAACTAAAATCACAAAACAGCAATATAAATGAATGTCACACCATTGCCAAAACAAATGATGCTGTGGAGGTATATCTCCAGAATAGCTGCATACCTAGTGTCACTGTTATATTAATGTGTCAAGACAAAATGCAGAGCGACAATGAAAAACTACCTGTACAAATATACTTGGACCCAAGGAAAAATTGGCATACTGCCATAGATGAGCACACAATATGTTTTTATTTAAAAGAGAAAACATGCAAACAGAACATTGCTCCTAAAACAGATTCAGAAAAACACATTACCACTCTGGCAGAAATACACATGGAAGATGAGCAACCATGGGTTCATGTTGGTATAAATGACTATTTTAAAACAATAAAAGCCACTTTAGCGCTTGGACATGAAAGGAGTTTCATTAATGAAAAATTGTTGCAAAAAATAATGGAGAGGGAAGAAATCCCGAGATTTAGTATTAAAAACCAATATGTTTCTGGGTTGGACAGTCCAGACTTTGAAAACCGAATTGCAGGCAGATGCATGCTTAAAATTAGCATTGGGCAGAAAACAATTTACCATAATGTATGGATAGTGAGTGGAGCACAAAATGAATTTTACAT
Organism: Ambystoma mexicanum; assembly: GCF_040938575.1. Lineage (NCBI taxonomy): Eukaryota > Metazoa > Chordata > Amphibia > Caudata > Ambystomatidae > Ambystoma > Ambystoma mexicanum. Next base: position 44,569,616 of record NC_090921.1, read on the forward strand.
GGGCAATGACATCATGCACAGAATGTGTATGGTGTTAGATTTCCTTAATCAAAAAATATGGTCACGCCTAGGTGGTCCGGCACCTGAATTTGAAGACAAAAGAAGGGCTTGTCATTGTGCACAACTGGTTCCTTATGCAATCGAATTACAAATGAGGAAAGATACTATTATTCCTGCATTTACAAAACAGTTTGCAATAACACTGAAATGCAAAAATGGACAGCAGATGAAAGACTCTGATGCATTTGTATGCCTGAATGAATCCATAAAACAGCAAGGCCTGGATTATGAATACATTCCATTGGTAGACATTGGTGAAGGATCTGTAAAAATTATGGTAAATAATAAAGGTTGTCAGGATATTCATTTAGAGGAAAACTCCACATTAGGAATGGCCATACAAAAATCACATTATACGGCAGAGTTAAATAACATGGTGATTGGTAATATTCCTGAAAAGTATGTAGATGCCAAGGGTGAGTTGCCAGAACACCTGGACTCTCAGCCCAAAGGAATATTTAAAATTCATTCTGTGTATCCTTATGATTCAAATGAGACAGTGTGCTGCCATCAAGAGGATTGCATAATATTTAATTTAAATGAAAATGAAACAGAAAATCAGCCCATTGAAGTGGAAGCTGATATGCCAAAATATTTAAAAGTGGCAGCTTTACAAAAAGACACAGCCACACAGTTAGAGGAAAGCGCCGAGATTCCCTTACCAGAAGATTTTCCAGAATTTTCCAAAATGGTAGAAGAGCAGATCTCCTTAGCGGATGCGTGTGAAAGCAATGAGGATAGGGACAATCTGAGGGAGATATTCATGGAGTTTAAGGATGTATTTGCAAAAGATGCTTATGATTGTGGTTTAACTGATTTACATGTGGCCACACTACCAGAAGGGTGTAGCAGAAATCCAGTGTTTGTACGCCAGTATAGACTACCGCTGGCATGTTTAGAATCATTGGCAGAGATTATTAAAAATTTGGAATCGCGGGGAATCATCAGGCCCATTCATAGCACATCCAATACACCTATTTTAGGTGTGTTAAAGCCAAATGGTCAATGGCGGCTGTGTGCAGACTTGAGAGAGTTAAATAAAAGAGTACCAGTATCTAGATGGCCACTGCCATTCATTGATCAGGGCCTAGCTCAGGTACATGGTTCAAATGTATTTACCACATTAGATCTCACCTCTGGATATTGGTGCGTGCCATTGGCAGAGGAGATACAACATTTATTTTCCTTTACATTTGACAGGACTCAACATGCCTGGCTTAGAGCTCTGTTCGGGTACATCAATAGTGGGAGTGAATTTGGCATATTTTTGAGAAAGGCCATGCCGGATGCAGCGGAAAGAGGAACAATAGTTTATGTGGACGATGTCCTGATAAAAAATGAAAGCCTGAAAAGCCATTTTGATGAAATAAGACATGTACTTGGCCAATTGCAGAAAGCAGGCGCCAAAGTATCTTTGCAAAAAGCACAATGGTGCAAGAAAAAAGTGAACTTTCTAGGGCATGAAGTGACTGAACATGGGCTAAATCCACAAAAGAAGAAAATAGAGGCCATACAAAGATTAAAAGATCCTAAAAATGTGAAAGGAGTAAAAAGTTTATTAGGGATGACAGGCTATAACAGAAAGTTCATTGAAAATATGCAGAAATCACTCAACCATTGACTAAACTGCTTAAACTGAATACTCCCTGGAAATGGGAAAAAGAGCAGTCTGATGCAGTGGCTAAATTAAAGGAATGTCTTGTAAAGGCACCATGTTTAGCATACCCCATAAAGGACAGGGATTTCTTTATAGAAATAGGTTTTTCTGAACATTGTATGTCAGCAGTGTTATCACAAAAACACGATTTGAATCACAAAACCATTGCATATGCAAGTAAGGCATTTTCCCAAGTTGAAATGAAATTTAATGAATGTGAAAAGGCCCTATTAACCACTGTGTGGGCGCTGCAACATTTCCGCCCCATTGTTCAGGGAGAAAAGGTGATTATTGAAACAAATCATCAACCTTTGCAATTTTTAGAGAGTAAAAGAATTAGATCAGGTAATCTAGCGCAATCCAGAATCACTTCATGGACGCTGGCATTACAAGGTTTTCCCGTAGAAGTGAGATATGGACAAAATAAAAAGAACCCAATTGCTCAAGGGTTAGCTGACTTACATGACTGTGCAGCTGAACAAATACCAAATGAAATGGAAGTGGAAGCTAGTTTGCAGGAATTTGAACAATCACCACACAAAGCTTTTGATGAAAAAACATGCAAGGATTTGCCAACTGTATATGTGGATGGTTGTGCTTTTCACATTGGAAATAACAGTAATAAACAATTAGTGGCAGGAATAGGAAATGTCTGGTTGAAATGTGAAGGCGTCCCCAGTATAGGGATGAGGATTGGAGATAGGAGCAGTCAGGTGGCGGAATTGGCAGCCATTTATAAAGCAATTGCTACTGCAGTTGATAAAAAGTTCAGTGAAATTGTCCTGGTGACTGATTCTGACTATGCACGGAATAGCTTTGTGGAGTATTTGCCTGGTTGGAAAGCAAGAGGCATGGTTACATACAACAAAAAGCCACTTAAACATGGAAAAATGATACAAGCCATAGACAAATTGGTGTCAGAGAATAATTTAACAATATACTGGAGAAAAATTTGTGGGCATTTAAAAACACCAGGAGAGGATAAGGAGGGAAATGATAAGGCAGACCACCTGGCTAAGATTGGGGCTGTGATGGGAGAATTGCTACCTATTGATTATTTAATGGGTGAAATACAAATTGATGCAGTGACACGTTCTAAAGCACCAAAGGAGGTAGATCAACCGGTGGTGCAGTGGAGTCATGACACGCCAGACCAAGATTTGATTGAGGCACAAAAGAATGATCGAATTTTGGGAATCCATTATAATCATTTGATAGATCCTGAACAAAATTCTTTAACAGAAAATGATTGTATGGGAAAAGAAGAGTTGAGGGTGCTATTAAAGAACAAAACACGAATTAGATTACAGGATGGACTCATGATTAGAGAGTCCATAACAGGACAAATACAGTGGGTAGTACCCCTTCATTCAGAGGGCTAATGCTACACAATGCACATGATGCCATAACTGCAGGCCATAGAAGTTCACAAAAAACATTAGAAATACTAAAAGATTATGCTTACTGGCCACATATGTCCCAAGATGTGGAATTATATACTAGAGGATGTCTAGTATGCGCCCAATTTAAACCTGCTTCACCAATGCATAGAGCACCATTGATGAAAAGAGGCCTAACTCTCCCATGGTCAGATTTGCAAATAGACTATGTAGGTCCTTTAAAAAGGTTGAGTAGGGGAAGCCGTTATATTTTGAGTGTGGTATGTTTGATGTCGAAGTGGATTGAATGCATTCCTGCACCAGATTGTAGTGCGCAAACAGCAGCCACATTGCTGGTGAACCATGTGTTCTCAAGGTTTGGGTTGCCACAAAGAATTGAGTCAGACAGAGGAAGTCATTTCACAAGTACTCTAATGAGTAAGGTATGGCAAATACTAGGTGTGAAAAGGAAACTACATATCGCATATCGGGCAGCGTCTTCGGGTACAGTTGAAAGAAGCAATAGGTCTGATGTGGATATTTTAAAGAAATTTGTGGCAGAAGCAGGTTCCAGCTGGGATTTACGTTTACCGTTGGTTTTGATGGCAATCAGATCAACTCCTGCCAAAGCAACAGGTGTTAGCCCCCATGAGGTCTTGACAGGTAGGAAAATGGTGTTACCACAACACCTACTATACAGAACACATGAGCAGACAATTGTGAGTGCATCCACAGTTCATGAATATATTGATGAACTGAGGAGGCATTTGCAACATGCATTTGCTTTTGTGCAGAGAAATCTGGAAAGAGCTGCTGACAGTGCAAAGTCTTATTATGACAAAAAGACATCAGTAAAGGAATACAGTGTAGGGGATCAGGTGTACAAGTTTCATTTTGGAAAAAGTAAACAGAAAAATTCTAAATTTCTAGCAGCCTGGCAGGGGCCATTTCGAATTATAGATAAGGTCTCTCCTGTAGTTTATAAAATTTTGAAAAATGAAGGTGAAACGGCAATAGAGCAGTTTGTCCATGTAAATCAAATCAAACCATGCCATCCCAGACATGAGATCAGGCAGCTTGAGCATATAGAAACAGATAAAGTCCCTTGAACACAAAAAGAGAAAATAAATTGGTACAATCAGGAGGCAGTGACAAAGAAGTTAAAAAGTTGATTGTTATAATGGCACATAAACACTGTAATATATGTAAAAATATAATAAATAAATAAATAAATATATATATAATGGAAGCTCATGGTTGGTGTGCAGAGAGAAAATGTATTAAATATTGAATGCTGTTTTATATGTGCTTGTTTTCTTTTTAACTTGTGTTTAATTTCAGAAAAAAAAAAAAAAAAAACGAAATATTTTTACCAAGCATGTTTTATTTTTGGCAAAAGGGTGAAGTTAGTATTGTGCTATGTACTTAATTTGTTTATTTTCTATTTGATTTAGAAAATTAACATTATTTGGTTGGAGGTTCCGGGATCAGAGCCCACGGGAGACGATGGAGTCCTGGAGCCCACGTGGACGGATTCCAGGAACGCCCCAAGGAGGGGTGAAGACCAAGGCTGCAAAGCGATCAGCATTGAAGATGATACCGATGATATGGTTAATGATGATGATATTTGGAGGGATCTTCAAGAATTCAGAAGCACAGGTTGTCATTGAACCTGGACCAGCATCTGGTATCGCGGTGGAAGAGGCACCAGGATTCATCATGAGTGATAGAAGGATGATTTTCCAAAATATATACATACCATTGAATCCTGAGATTTTGATTGAAAAACACTTGAACAATACCGGAATTAAGATTGAACAGACTAAAGAGTGGCCGGAAATAAGAAAAGAGGACACTAAGCAGTCAATAAGAGATATATTAATGCAATTGGAAAAAACATTCATGAATTCAGCAGACATTAAGAAGAAGAGAGGAAAGAGAGGTGCGGTGATGCTCGCGATATCATTGGTAATGTCTATAGTTGGAGCCATAATAGGTACCACAATATCAACAGCCGATTCTATTTCGGTAGGAACACTGAGTACTAAAGCGCAACAACTGAGTATTGACCTAGAAATAATACAAAAAACATTAGATGGAATTAGAGGGGGACTGGATGAACAAGTAAGATTCATAAATGAAACTGCAATCATTCTAAATGAACAAGCGGATGTAATGCAACGGGCGACTAAAATAATACTTAAGCATGACAGAACTTTAAATGAAATATTGAACATAATGAGTCCTGTTGATAGACTATTAACGAATTATATGAGAGAAGTTCAAACGGCAGTTTCACAATTGATTCAAGGACATATCCTCTTGTATTTTGTTTCGCAGGATATTATTCGTCAAATGATAGAAAGATTGACCAGGAGGGAAATTGATATAATACAGGTAAAAATTGCATTCAAAATGGGTAATGCAATGCCGTTATATGTGGACTTGGAAAGACTAGAGATCGGATTTTTGCTATGCATCCCATATGTAGCCCCTGAACTTATTTACCAAACGAAGTGGGTACACAACGTGGGATTTTGGCAAGAGGACAAATTTATTAAGATTAAGACTCCAGAAGTGGTGGCATTTCAGTCATGGGAACCTGAAGTTTATTTAATACCAAACCTGGAAACATGTGTCAAATTTAAAGAACAAAATTATATGTGTCCAGGTAAACCGTTTGTTCCTGATTCCACAGATGCTATTTGTGGTTTGAAATCTTACCCAAGTATATCAGAGGGATGTGAAGTGATTATTAACAATATGGGGAGTGAAGAAATGGCACAGGCTAAGATGGTCAGAGGTAAATGGTTGGTCAGCACCTGTTTAAAGAACATGACGGTAGTACATTTAAACCATGGAACATACGTGGTTAAACAGGTGAAATATAATGTTTTTTATTTACAGGTTCCAAAGGATACAATTGTGTCAATTGGGGGGTTAACATTGTTTCATGTAACAAATGATGTTTGGGAAAGCCAAGTGGAAAATATCGATTTTTTCCAAAGGGATACTTTTCCAATAGATCCGGATGTGGAATATTTATTGAATCACAAAGAAAGACATGTTATAAAAATGAATTTGAGAAAAAACAATACTACAATTAGTAATCTGGGGATAATAGAAGTGGAAAGATTTAATTGGGGAACCTGGGGGGAATGCTCAATAGTGGGTTTGGCTGTCCTGGTGATAATCATGGGTGGATGGTTGATTGTGCTATCAGTAAAAATGAAAATGTTACTGATTTTACTAGCTACGTCAGGAAGAGGAAGATATCCCAATACACATGTATTTTAAAAGAAAAAAAGAACAAGTTGTTTTTAGGAATTGGCTTGGATTGTAGCCAAGTTCTAAAAACAAAAGGAGGGTATATGTAAGGATATTTGGCGTGTTACAGCACAGAGTACAGCACTACTGCACAGGTAGCAATTTCTTTGATGCAGCACCACCACATGGGTGTGGTGCATTGCTATATGTGTTGCCAGATTAACATGGACATATAAGTAAAGACAGGATATTCAGTCAAAAACGATTTTAACATATAAGATGCAAATCTATTTTTACAGTTAAAAGCACACGTGCACATTCAAAAATGCACACTATTTTTCACCTGAAATGCCTATGGTGCAAGAGACACATTTGAAAATTAATAACTAACATTATTAATAAATAACCTGACAAATAAAACTGCATTTAACATAACCCACTAATAAAAATGTGTCTCCACTGCAGAATTAGGCCTACTCTGAAAGTGAACTTTTAAACGCACATTCATTTTTTTCTTTTTCTCTGCTGCTCTGTCCACATAACTACAGGAAGCAAAAGGGCTCGAAGGAACAGGAAATCAGTTGGTTACAAATAATTACTGTAGAAATGAGCCATTGTGTAGTGAGGGAGGAGATGGCATGATTGATTTCTGATTGGAGCAGCGTCATAGCAAGTATCATGCTAGAGGCAGTGATGAGAGTTTTGCTGGGGGAGCTTGAAGAGAGGGGGAAGACAGTCGGGATTTGGCAGAGCTGGGAGAAGGACCTGTTTCCTGGCTGAAGCATTCCTGCTGCAAAAGCTGAGAATTCCAGGCAATAACCCCGGTTTGAGAACGAAAGACGCTTGTTTTCACTGGGGTTAATCCTCAAGGGAGCCAAATTCAGAAAGAGAACAGCTGAAGAAAACTCATGCTGAACAGATAAGGTAATTACAGAAGTGTGGGGGCTGAGTGTGTACGAAAATATTCAGTCAGTGTAGGAAAGGAGATTCCTGTGCTTTAATCACATGCTTAATGTTGCAAATTGAGTTCTTGTCTCTGCCACTCTCTTTTCAGTGTATCACAGACAATGCTGTTACTGTGCTATTTTATTTATTTCTGTAAAGAGTGAGATCGTGTTTAAATGCAACTTTTATAATACACAAAAATATTTGAAAGCAGACGGGTGGTGTGTTTTATATTTACCAATACAGTGCTGATGATGTGGGGAGATGTTTAGACAGTGCAATTGTCATTTTCAAGGTAACTAAACGTCAAATTTGCTGCAGCCGTGTGCACAATGTAATTCAGTATGAGCAATTATAACTAACTGTGTGTGTTGTAGTTTGTCGGAGGTCTATGAGTCGGCAAAAAGGGAGGCCCGGGACATAGTTCACTACCGTATATAAGATAGTGAAAATACCACATGATAGCTCGCTGCCGTAGATAAGACAGAGAGAAATTGCCCATGGTGGCACACTAAAAATGAAAATGTGGTGTTCCTGAAATGCAAGCCTGAGGTCTCTCTAGTGATTACACGAAAAATCTAAGCAAAAATAAGGGGTTCTGGATATTGGGGCCACAAATAAAACAAGGGAATTATGCTCACCAAAATACCACCAACCACGCATACCAACCACGCATACCAAATACGCATGTCTGTGTGCTGAAATAATGCATGTCCACTGTATTATTGTTGTACATGGCCCAATCTGAATACAAGGAGTGATAGTTATTTTTCGGCGGTAAGAAAATACCGTCAGGCCCCAAATCTTCACAAAATACCCAACAGCAGTTACATACCTAAATGCTTTGCTGACCCTCAGTGACTAGTACCCAGTAAGTTCATCACAAAGCACCAAACGTTCTATACGGCAATATACATACCTTCACATTCTGTGTTTCAGTTTTCATTGTGGTATAGTCATGAGTGAAGTTTCCCAACATAGTCATGTATATATGGCCCAATTTAGAACATTTGGTAAACAGATGTCGCGCTGTTTCAATACACTCCATTATCTCACAGATTGTACAGTATCTGCACTCTCTTTAAATATTCCACCGACCACCTCGGATGGATCTCAGAGGGAGTTGGTTTGTTCACAACAATAATCTAAACCTTCTCATCTCTGAGTCAGGGCAATGGAGGAGATAGCGTTGTGGCCTCATAAACCTATGACTTATAAGAGACACTTGACCATAGTTCTGCAGTTTCTGTAAATGATCATAATTAGAGATCCAATAGCGTTGTGGCCTCATAAACCTATGACTTATAAGAGACACTTGACCATAGTTCTGCAGTTTCTGTAAATGATCATAATTAGAGATCCAATCAGGCTCACTCAGCCTCTGAAAGAAGGCATTTTTTAGTGTTTTGAAATTCGAGCAACGCTGTAAATTGGGAGCTCAATATAGACTTTGGAACAGGTTTGTAACCAATTTGTTAAACCGACATTCATTCTTCCAACCATGTATTAAGCAGTAGTTGGCTCCCAATTTTCCCAATAGGGGACAAATCGTGGAGGTTTTTGATTTTAAGAAAAACTCCCCTCTACCTTTTAATGCCAAAGATCTTAACAATAAAAGTCCTAGCTCCAATCGAATATATTCAATAGAAGTTGATGGGGGAGTTGAAGGACACTGCGTCAAAAGTACCTCTCAAGTGTTTTTAACCAATCCAAGTCGTTCATTTCAAGGGTCTCATGTCCATACAAAACTACTGGACAAAACCATTGTCTGTACAAGTTTAGGATCCCTCCCAATGAAAAACCAGCGTGGAGATGTACAAATCTACACACCATAAGAGAGATGTGCTTTGCCTTTTCACAGTCAGCTCCCGATAACCTTTATATACTGACATCTCTACTCCTAAATACTTGTACTGATTCGTATATTCTATCTGGCCCAACACAGTTGTCAAAGGACATTTTTTACATGTACAGATTAGCATTGCTTTCGTTTTCGTCAAGTTAATAGCTAACCCATTTTCCTTGGCATACCTCACAGGCCCAGATAGCATGACTTTCATTCCCATATAGATTTGGACACACAACACCAGATCATCCGCATAAAGCATGGCAGCGACAAGGGGGCCTGGCTAAGCAGTCATGAGATAGGACATGTCTCTGACTGTCTCCTGTTGATCCTTCTACAGATCCTGATGTATACAGATGCTTAATCTGCAGTACAGACTATAAAGGAATGCCTACGGCTGTGTGAAATCATGAGGAACAGAATGGTTGCTTTCCCGAGGTGAACTAAGATGTGGATCGGAAGTTACGGATGAAAGAACAGTAAGCATGGGCTGCAGCAATATCAGAGGAAGATGGCGGCCGGCCTCGGACAAAGAACAAGGGGCAGTGCTGTCTGGCGGGGGATGGGTCTGTAGCGCGACCATAATGGATGATGCCTGTAATTACATGCTCGTATGGCGCACACTGCAGCCCCAGTAAAGATGAGCACCCCCACGGCCCTGAAGTGGGTGGAAGCTACCAAATTGGCAAGGAAGATGCTGCATGCAGGGTCCCAACACGGGAACTAACAGGGCACCTGAACATGCCCTGTTCCCCATAGCACGTAGCCCGTGGAGAAAGGCTTGCAGTTTGCAGCTACACAGACCCTAGCAGCATCCAACGTTACACCAGGAGGGACGGGTGCCTGTATGCGATTGCCTGAATGACCTTGCCACGGAGGGGGAGAGATGCAGCTGGAATCTGTACGCAGAGTAAGCCGAGTAGCCGTATGGTGTGGCAACTACTGAACGGGGGACTTGCAACATCAAAGTGCCCGCCGCGTTCGGGGGCACGAATATCCGGACTGCTACTGTAGCACAGGAAGCAGCGTACTGCCAGTGGCAACAAAAGGCTGGGGCTGCATCAACGGACGACTGAAGTGTGAAGGATTACATTGAATCGGCCAGGGAAAGAAAACGTAATTGACTGGCCAGGCCTGCGACAGATGAACGGAGGTGAACAATACATGTGACAGTGGGCCGTAGATCCAATAATTGAACAGACTGTCTCGAGACGAAAATTGAACGTGACACGAGGAACGAATAGTGGCGGATTGCATGCAGCAGCCCAAGGGTGAAGGAACCTTGCTTTGAGTCCCGTGGAAATAGAGGGGGCGCTTGAGCTGCGCCCGAACAGTGGTAAAACCCCGGTAATGCACCAGGGGTGGAAATCTGCACAGGAGGGGCAGCCTAGGTAAGCCCCTCTGTGAGGGACGGTAATGTTAGACAACTGCGCTCGAGAGGTGCGAGGGCTTGAGGAGCCCGGACCTGAAAACTAAAGCTGCAGACATGCAAGCAGCAATACAGCCAAACAACACTGCATTTTCCACTGGCAGTGCCTCGCAGTAGTCCAAGCCCAAAGCCAACAAGTGTGACTAGGGGAAGCACCTGGAGGTACCCCGTTCCATTACCTGACGGCGGAAGGGGCACAATACCACCAAATATCATGACACAGATAGCACAGGAGACAGCTCTAGGGTCTCACGATTGGGGCCCCGGCGCAGTAGTGAGTAATGACCATTAAATGTGATCGTAGCGGCAGAACACCGCAGTGTACAGGCCAATCCCAGATGTACCGAGGAAGAGGATGCAGGGCTGCGGCCAGTAATAACATAAAACACCAGAGGGTGGATGAAGGGAACAAGACCCCACCGGAGACACAATAATTGGTAGGCAGGAGCACGGGACTAGTGCCACATAACAACGTGCACAACGCGGCCCCCTCTCCCCGGAGACACCAGTGCTCTGGGAGAGGAAACACAGAATTGATCTACGTTACCAGAGAAGCAAGAGACAACCTGAGAGGTGCTCGGCATCCTCGCTAATCTGGACTGCATATGAACAAGAACTGCACAGCCCCTAGTGTGAACCCACCGACCTCCACCACCAGATGCACAAAAGATGTACCTTCACACAGCTGAATACATAACATACCGTAAGGCCCAGTTGGCAGCAGACTGGCAGCTGGCTGTGGGGGTGCACAGCAGTGACTAAAACCTAAAAGAGGAGATGGCATCTAAAACTGGCAAGACCAAGGCGAAACAGCCCTCGATAGACATATTTACTAGACCGGCTCAGGCGCCTGAGGCCCCCATACATAAAGGTGGGGAAGTGCAAGAAGCAGCAAATCCAGCACGTAGTGATCAACAGATCCTGGAAGCCATTGCAGAACTAAAAACCTCATGGCAAAATCGATGCCGCCATGGCAGAATTGAAAACCTCGCTGGAATTCAAAATCGATGCTGTCAGTGTGGATGTCAACCTCCTGAGGCAAGACGTAAGGGCGCTGGCAGAGCCCACAAGCGGGCTCGAAGGCGAAGTGAAAGCTAATACAGATACCAGCGCAGCCAATACCGAAGAGGTTACTAGATGACAACGACAGGTGCGCAACCTGGAAAACAGGGCAGAGGAGACAGAAGGATGAGCCCGGCGGAACAACATACATGTGGTGAGACTTCCAGAGGGAGAAGAAGGCAAGGACCTGACAAACTACATAGAATATATGTTGATCCATGAGGAAGCGCTCACCCAGGGGTTCATGGTGGAGGGAGCACACAGAGTCCTGGCTAGGAGGCCTCCACCGGGTGACCCCCCCCCCAAAAGAAATCATCGCCAAGATACTAAACTATATGGACAGGGAAAAGATTTTGGAACACTTTCGCAAAGGCGGGACGATATCCAGGGCGTCGGCGACCATCACAGCATATCCAGACTACACCTTTATGGTACAGAAACAACGGCTGCATTATGTGGTGGTCAAGAACGGCTGCGCGAGGCTGGCTTCAAATACATGCTGCTGTACCCAGCGAATCTGAAGGTTATACACAAGAACAAGGCATTTTTCTTTGAGACCCCGGATGGGATTTGATGGGTTGGCTGGACACGGTGGGATGCACGACAGAAGCGGAAGGACAGTCGCAGAGCGGACAGGATAAGTGAACCTGTGTTTCACCTGTGAATGCTTGATTGAATTAGATAGGAGATGATAGTCTGCGGCTGTAACACAGACGCGGTCATTGAATTACTAGGCATGTATAATGCTGAGGGTGAGATTGTAGATACTGCATCATTGTATAGAACAGGAGGCAGAAGTTCTGCTTTGCGCAGTATTAGGAGATACGCTATCACACCCGATAGGTAGTGTAGTTAGAATACAGGTAGTGCAGTATCCTCCTGTAGCACCTCAAGTACCGGTTGTCCGGGAAAGAGGCGAGATGTGGGGTAGCCTGACATCCAGAGATGGAACTGGGCAACAGTTGGGCTCAGTTGGGAAAATGGGAGGGGGGAGTTGGGATAATTGAGGGGCCTACACAAATACACAGAGGTTGCGAGAGAGTGAAGTGGGGGGGGCTCGAAACGGTATATGATAATGGGTGATCTGAGAATTGTAACATGGAATGTTAGAGGGCTAAATAGTTATATAAAGAGAAACAGAATCATGACATTCCTGAAGCGGCAGAAAGTGGACATAGCGCTCCTTCAGGAGACTCATCTCGCCAGAGATAAACTGGACACACTGACCAGGAATTGGAGGGGCATAACACTTGGCACAGCTTACTCAACATATGCGAGAGGGGTGCTGATTTGGGTGGCACCAGGGGTTCCATTTAAGGTCCTCCAAACTGCAGTAGATAACCCCTCAAGTGTTGGTAGGATGGCAGTCGTCAGGGGCATGGTTGACAACAAAGAGATTTGTGTTGTAAATACGTATGCCCCAAACCAGAACACCTCAGATTATTTTAAGGCACTATACCCCAAGATCAGTTTGCACAGAGATTATGGGTTCATGTGGTGGGGGGGACTTTAACTGCACTATAGATCCAACAAAGGATAGGTCAGATAACAAGGTTTCTCATTGTCAGGTTTCCTTCCTATTTTGGGGTGTGATTGGAGTGAGAGGGAAGTTTGCTATTTCTGGTTGGTTTGCCCTTAACATTGTAATGCAGAGTACTGAGATCTTCCCAGGACAAGATGGAGGTAGGAGTTCTGATTGGCTGGAGGTGAAAGCAAGGCAACAATGAACATTCTAAACTGCCTCTCACTGCCTTTCATTGCCTTAGCCCAAGGCAGTCGAGCTTCAACTCAGTGTCAGGAGTCGTTTGGGAAACTGTTTTGGAGAGTTGAGAATCTCCCTTGATCTGTGGCAGCAGGAGTCCACTCAGGAAGTCTAGAGATAAGTGTCTAGCTATTTTTTTTTTAACTTTCTTTCTCTGCTGAGAAACTGTATATTTTATCCTTTAATATCCTTTAAATAAATCCTACTCTTCAAATTTAAGCAGAATAATGTTGTCCCATGCAAGTGCTAGATTTTAAATGGTAACTCTGAAAGCCTGCTCGCATTCTGCCTATGGACATCGTCTTACAGTCTGTATTGAAGTAAGTCCATAGCGTGTGTCTGCCTGTGCTGTTTTAAAATCATTCCGAGCATGTTACTCTCTAGCACGTGTCATCGGATCAGCGTGTGCCTGCTTTGGTCCAGGAAGGTGTCTGCGTGATACACCGGCACGGCATGCTAAGAGAGTGAGTGTCTATGAAATCGCACGCGCGCAAGACTTCCAAGCTAGTGTCATCAGTTGCGCGTGTGCGCTGATCATCTGCGTGGTATGCTGGCACGGTTCATAAAAAAGAGAACGTTTTAGTAATCACGCATGAGTGTAACTCTCAAGCGCGTGTCATCAGTTGCACAAGTACGCTGGTCATCATTTTGGGAGTGTCTTCCGATTCGCGCATGCGCATGTTTCACTTGCTCGTGGCAACTGTCTTGACAGTATGCGGTTCATGACGGAAAAGGTTTTTTCAGTGCGCATGATTGTTTGCGCTTCGTTGATTCCTCTTCCTTCTATGTGGATTATTCCATAAGAACTAAAGCATTCCTGCAGCACATGAGCTAGAAAACTGTAAAGAAAAATGTAACACCAATATGGAGAAAACGCAGCACCAAGAGGGCACAGTTTAATTGCCCAAGTGGTATTCTTACAGTCCCAACTTGCAAAGACATTTTGGCTTCTAGGACATAAGCCTTCCAATCTGTGAAGTCTGAATTTCTGGGAATATCCAGTACTCTTGACATTTCCAGTATTGGGAACAATAAGACGTCCTGTAGAGGCAGAGGTCAATCTAGAGAAGGAAATAGTATCAACTCTGGTCTTATTCAGAACTCCCCTAGGGCAGCATGGAAGGTTTGTGAAAGAGTTGAGCTATCATCCTTCAGCAAGCATTCCTAACTTCTCTGGACATACATTTGAGAAGTACCAGGTATGGTTTTTTTTATTATTTAGTAAGGGATACATATTTTGGAAAGCAGATAAACAAGCTTTGTAACAATGGTGCTTGTATTTGTTTATGTTCCTTCTGCAGGTTCAGAGCGTGTTTAGTCTTGACGCCGCCAGCCTCGTGTTTATTATTTTATCCACTTCCCCCTTTCCCTTGGGAGTGTGGTAAGCAGAGCTGTAAGATATTTTGGGCTCTGAGTATTACACTTTTGGGGGATTGTCGGGGGTTCAGCAGCTTCCGCGGACGCAGGTTCAGACTCTCAGCCTGACACTCATCCATCCCCGCAGCTGAAGCATTGAAGGCGTTGTTTCGAGACCTGAAATTGGTAGACACATGGAGGAAGTTGCACCCCCTAGACAGAGTATACTCACATTATTCAGCCCCACAAAACCTGTACACGAGGCTGGACTATGTGTTCACGGGTGAGGAGGTGGCACATGAGTTCTCACATGCTGAATACAAGACCAGGGTCCTGTCCATGGTGAACAAGGCCTCCCCGAGCGAGGATCTCTACCTGGCGACTTAGAGCTGGAGCCCTCAGAGATGTGGAGTTTCATGACCATATGCGATCGGTGGTGCAGGAATACTTTACACATAACACAGGAAGTGTAAGTTCGGCCGGGGTGTTATGCGAGGCATTCAAGGTGGTGGTGGGGGGAGCGGGGATAACTAAGTCCAAAGGACTACAGGACAAAATAGAGCGCAACCTACAAAAAAATAGAGCGGGAACTGGAAGATACGATGAGAATGGGTAGCACAATCGATACGGGCGGTACAAGGGGTAGATGGGCGCTAGCAAGAGACCCAAGAGGAGGTCAATGAGTGCTTCTACGACTTTTATAGAGATTTGTATGGAGTACCTACGGAAGAGGAAGTAGAGGAAATACAAGAGATATTATCTGAGATAAGCCTCCCTCGACTCTCTGAAGATGATATGGATAGACTAGAAGCCCACATCACAATTGATTAACTAGAGAATGTGATAAAAGAGCTGCCCACCAACAAGGCTCCAGGGGCAGATGGGATCCCCAGTGAGTTCTACAAAGAATATAAGGCAGATATCCTCTCCCCATTGTTGTCAATGTTGAATGAGGCATTAGAACAAGACAAGCTGCTCGAATCACAGAGATTTGGTAATTGTCCCCCTCCTCAAACCCAATAAGCCAGAAACGGATTGTGGGTCATACAGGCCACTGACACTACTGAATCAGGATGGGAAGATCCTTACGGCGTTCATGGCTTTGAGGCTAAGACCGATGATAGTGAAGATTATCCACCCGGACCAGACGGGGTATGTCTCACATAGAAACATAACCGACAACCTTAGAAGGTTGCATCACGTAATAGATTACAGAAATGGGAAAACAGACAAGGTGATGGTTTTTTCGCTAGATGCTGTGGAAGCGTTTGACTCTGTTAAATGGCCCTGGCTGCTGGTAGTGTTGAAGGCCTTTGGTATGGTACATAAGATGGGTGGAAATACCTGATGGTCAGAGTCAAAACGGGCTCCGCAATCTTGAGCGATGACAAGACAGGGGTGCCCATGGTACCCATGATACCCGATGCTCTTCATACTTGCGTTGGAGCCACTGGTGGCTTATTTGAGGGCAGAATTCGGGGAGGTGGGAGTAAGCCCTCAGGATGGGAGACACTTGCTCTTTATGTCCTGGAAGTGTTGGAACGATACGCTGTGGTGTCCGGCATATCAGTAAATCCTCAGAAATCTATTTTGTACCCCCTGGGGGTGGGAGGGCACAGTGGGAAGCCCATGAGCAGTTTACCGGTATTGCCTATCAGATGGCAGCTGGCCACGTTCAGGTATCTGGGAGTGGACATACTCCAGGGAGGAACACAAACACAACACAGTGAAAGCATTGGAGAAGATAGAGAAGAGCATAACATTCTGGGAGCGATTGCCATTAACCATGATGGGGCTTGCTGCACTACTGAAAATGGGGGTGCTGCCATGACTGCTGCATTACTTTGCCAATGTCGCCTCTGAGATTCTGAAAAAAAATCAGTTTTTTGGTAAAATATACAGCGTATGCCGAAGCTGGCACAAGACGAGAAACAGGTGGCGCTATGGAAACTCCAGAACTCACATGAACGGTGGGGTATTACATTTCCCAACTTTGAGGTGTACTTCGTAGGCAGTCCACTGCAATACGTGGCTAAAATGCTGTTGGACCAGCCGACGACTGAATTAAAGTTGCTTAAAAAAGCGGGCAGACCATTCTTCTTGAAGGAAGTGATATGGTTTCCAGATGCATATAAAACCAGAGGGCACCTTTTGCTGCATCTGGGCTGTAACGTATGGCTCAGGGTACTGAGATTGCTGAGTACTGCAGCACCGTGTTCCCCACAGGTGCCACTGGAGGTGCTAGCGGGGGTAGATGAACAGACCAGGAAGAATGTAAGGAAAATTTGGGAACCTATGGGAGTAGCTACCGTAGGAGATCTGATTGAAGAAGGTAATACCCAGAGTTTTGAAGAGTTAGTAGTGGATGCCAGCACATCACACACGCTAGACTGTTACGAAACTGAAATGGCCAGATCTCGACACGCAAATGTTTCCAAATAAGGTGATTAGGCTCTTCTACGATGTATTGGAAGGGGGACACGAACTCTCACGCATATATGAGTTGTTGATGACGGTAGTAGGAAGAGAAATAGATAAAGTACGGGAGAGGTGGGAGGCGGTCTTGGGGATATCATTGTCAGATGGGGAATGGGACAGAGTTAAACGGTATCACAAAAAGGTATCGCGTAACGCCAGATTTCAGCAGATCCAGCTCTATGTGATACATGGGGCGTACCTAAGCCCAGTCAAAATAGCCAGATTTAATCAGGCATGCAATCAGGCATGCCCGAAATGCGGGGAGAGAAATGCTAACTTGGTGCATATGTTTTGGCCATGCAGAGAAATTAGCAGGTTCTGGGGGGAGGTGGCACGACTGCTGGCATGGGCTGGGATCACGCTAGATGTAGACTCTTCGAAAGCTTGCCTGCTGGGGTGCTTTCCAAGAGCCAAGCGGGCTAAACACGTAAGCAGGCTGAAGGAATTAGCGTATATTTTGGCAAATCGGAGGATAGCAATGGGATGGAAAGCATCAGCGAGACGAGTACGGCAAGTATAGTGGGGAGATCTGCTCAAATGCGGAAACAGTAGCGTGGTGGGAAGCATCCAGCAGAGAGGAAGAACCTGGAGTGAGAGGGGTAGATATGTGGAAACAGCTTGTAGCGGGGCTGACCACCTCGGTGCAGGAGGCACTGGAGGGTGAGCTCTTAGGAGAAGAAGCCAAAGCCAATGTAGAAGAGGCATAGACAAAGGAAGGATCGGGATTGGAAGTGTAGGGAAGGCCCAGGGGAAGGAATTGAGTGTTGGGGTGGGAAGTTCTTGTTGATTTATTTCATTTGCTTGTGATTATTAAAAGTGTACATTGTTGAGTTTGTATGTTCATAAAATCAATAAAAAAATGTTTTTTTAAAAGCATGGCAGCGACAGTGCACTTGCCATTTTTAGGCAGACATTTGGTGTGTGACAGCATAATTAATGGAAGATAAGCAATATAGATATTGAATAACAGGGCTGCAAGCTTACAACCCTGTTTGACCCCTCTATCTATCGGGATTTCTCCAGACAGAAGACCACTTTGCCCAGTCGAATCTGTGCAGTGGTTCCAGTATGCAACGACACTAGTATCCGTAGGAGCCATGCAAGGCAACCCAATTTCCGAAGTTTGCTCCAAAGCAATCAACGCTTAACTTTATCAAATGCAGCTCGGAAGTCAATGAAAGTTAAATACACAGCTGGACTTCCCGAAATGTTTGCTTTGGCCATGATTGAGTCCAACAGGCGCATATTGTGCAGTGTGCTTGAACCCTAACGGAATCCCATCTGAATGGGCTGTAAGATGTCGTAGTCTGTGACCCAATCTTGCAAATAAGAAAGTACATAACCTGCAAAGACTTTTCCCGTAGTGTCTAAAAGTGATATTAATCGGTAATTTTCCGGCAACAGTCGATCTCCGGGATACAAATTAGTCCAAGTATCAGGGATGCATCTGTCCCTACATATTTTTTTAAAGAGATTGCATAAAATCATTGTGCGGCGGAAGGCAGACGGCCGCGTTCGGCCGCAAGGAGTTGGAATTCACGTGCTACTGAGGCAAGGCACGCTCGGGAGTTTACGCGTTCATTGTGCAGCATGAAGCAGGTGGGGCACTGAGTCACCGGCAATACAACGCTTGAAGTTCTTCGTCTGGAAATTCGTCAGGGTTTCCCAGACTCCAGTTAAGTACTCATGAGGGCAATGCGGGGCACTATTGGCAAAACGGCTTAAAGTGATTGTTCTGCTATTTTCATTTGTGTCTTGGAGGTCCCGAGGGCCCCCAGATCTAAGATAAGTAACAACCGCATTTCTTGTATTGTACATGTTGGGACTAAGTGTCTTGGTTACGCATGTAGCACACGAACATTCTGAATGTGAGTATTTGGGTCATTCCGGACTTATTGCAAATGGACCATTACTCTTCACTAGTGAATGAAACTAAGGAAAGTGTATTCATGTTGTAAGTTTTCCCTTATGTGTTCGTATTGCTTGCTTATGTGTTGTTTCAGTCAGAGTCTGATGTATGCAGGGTATAGTACCCGTATTACGGTGTACTACTCAGGAGTTAAACACATGTCAGGAGTACTGGTGAAAGTGATGTTTGTTGTATGTTAAACAGAGTAGGGTTTTTTCTGGTGCTTCCCTGTTCCCATCCACTGTAGGAGTTCCTCATCCTCTTACCGGTTTACCTAAATTCCCCTCCCTATCCACAACCTCTCCCTAACCCCTCTTCCCCCCATTGGCTGCCACGTGGTGACCTGTTATCTAAATCAGGCGCCTGTGCCAACCACGGTGGGAGGGTCGAGTCCATTCGGCTTCCGTGGTTCGGGGGAGAGTGTCGATCTCTCTTCCCACCAGTGACTGTGATTGTGACATAATAAGCCACCCCCAAATTGGGATACTCACAACCACCTAAGCCAAATGGAACCGACACCTCTACCTTTAGCAGATGTGCTAAAGGTTTGATATCCAGTTGGAATTAGCAAATGCTAGGCAGGAAGCTGCCACACTGAAGGCACAAGTACCAGGTTTGGTAGCACAAGGTACTCCATTAGAGGGGCCCAGTACTTCCTCTACTGTGGGCATGGCCACTGGGGGAAGTCCTACGGTTATTGTTCAACCACCGAGTAATGTACCTTTGGCAGTGCCAGTACGTTTTTCAGGAGTTCCTAGAAAATACATGACCTTTCTAACTCAATGTAGACTCCATTTTTTGTGCAAACTGGCAGCTTTTAAGACCATCCAAGCCAGAACTGCTTTTGTAATATCTTATTTGACGGGAGATACAGCAGCCTGGGCGATGCCTTTGGTACAGAAAGATTACCCCTTGTTATGTAACTGGGATAATTTTCTAGGAGAATTTGGGAGATTGTTTGACAGAAGGGAGGTTTCATTGGCCCAAGTTCAATATGTTAGTGATTGAAACTGAATGGCCAGTGGCAGAACACACAGTACTGTTCTATCAAGGGCTACGGGAGGAACTGAAAGAAGCCATTGCGCAAGTTGAACCGCAACCTGGTACTTGTACGGCGATGATAGATTTAGCCCTTAGATTAGATCATAAAATGAATGAGAGAAGGGGAGACAAGAAGAAACCAGAAACATTTGCGTTTGTGAGGTTGGACAGGAGTAGAGGAGGAAGATGTAGTGATGTGGAACCAATGCAAATTGGGAGCATCCGAGGACCTTTATCAGAGGCAGAAAAGGAACAGCGGAAGCTTAATAAATTGTGTTTGTATTGTGGCCAGGCAGGTCATTTTATCCGTACCTGTCCTAATACTCCACAGAGGAGCACGGGAGGGGATTGAGGCAAGAAGGAGGCGGGAAAAGAATTGGGCCGACCATAGGGGGAACTCAGGTGACAAGCCCGAAGGAAGCAAAGTTCCCCAAATTGGTGGCAAATACAGTTGGAAGTAAGACATCTCATTTGTATATGTTGGTAACATTATGTTGGGCAATGTCTGAACAGGGGTTGATGACAATGGTGGATTCAGGAGCCACAGGTAACTTTGTGGATATTACATTGGCCCACCAGTTAGGACTACCAATACAAGATAAAACAAGAGTGGAAGGGGTGCAGTCGGTGGACGGTTCTCCTTTAGTGTCCAGTCCAATCAGACAACAAACGCAAACTTTACAGATGACATTTGCATCAGGTCACACAGAAAACATTGTTTTTGACTTGATAGCTGCTCCACAGTTTGGTTTAATTTTAGGCATGCAATCCCAGAATTGATTGGGGAAAGCAGACTGTTGAATTTACAGAACAGACATGTCAAGAACATATGGTATCGGAGGTGGGACTGGCAAAAGGGTTGGTTAACCAAGAAGGTAGAAATCAGTTGGTGGGAACAGTGGATGTAGGGATTCCCTTGCAATATCGAGAGTTCGCAAAGATGTTTGACAAAAGTGGGTAGAACAGCTGCCACCCCATCGCCCATATGATTGTGTCATTGAATTGGATGCAGGGGCGAAGCCGCCCTGCAGTAGAATTTACGCCCTGACGGAAACAGAAAATAACCATTTAAGACAGTATTTGGATGAAATGCTGGCGAAGGGATTCATTAGACCTTCCACGTCCCCGGTCTCTTCTTCCTTGTATTTTGTCCCAAAAAAAGAGGGGACATTACGAACTTGTATAGATTACCATGCATTGAACAAAGTAACCATTAAGAATAGGTTTCCATTACCGCTAATTTCAGTATTATTGGATCAGGTGCAGGAGGCCAAAATTTACACTAAATTGGACTTAAGGGGGGCATACCACTTGATCAGAGTACAAGGGGGGATGAGTGGAAAACGGCCTTTCGGACAAAGTTTGGTTTGTTTGAATATTTGGTCATGCCGTTCGGATTATGTAATGCTCGTGCGGCATTTCAATTCTTTATGCAAGAGGTATTGAGGGATTTCATTGATGTGTTTGTAATTGTATACATTGATGATATTTTGATTTATTCATCTTCACCAGAGCAGCATGTTCAGCATGTGAGGGCAATGCTTCAGAGGTTGCAGGAGTATCAGCTATGTGTAAAATTGGAGAAATGCGCATTTCACACCAGCCAGGTGGAGTTTCTAGGGTTTATTCTCACTCCAGAAGGGGTAGTGATGGATGCCAAGACAGTACAAGCTGTGACAGATTGGCCATATCCTCAATGCATCGAGGACGTCCAATCGTTTTTAGGATTTGCCAATTTCTATCAGCGTTTTATTAGTAATTTCTCAGCCATTGTAACACCAATTACACGATTGCTTAAGAAGGCAACACCATTCATTTGGGGTCCTGAAGCAGAGAAGGCTTTTCAAACTTTAAAGGTTGCATTTACAACTGCACCGGTGTTGAACCATCCAGATACCAGTCAAGTCTTCCAGGTGGAGACTGACGCTAGTAATTTGGCAGTGGGGGCCATATTGTCAGAGAAGGATAAAGAGGGGGTATGGCATCCAGTGGCATTCTTTTCTAGAAAGTTATCAGGTTGTGAACAAAACTATTCCATCACGGATAATGAGTTGTTGGCTATTCGATCAGCATTTCTAGCGTGGAGACATTACCTATTGGGGGCTAAGCATCAGGTAGTAGTGGTAACTGATCATAAGAATTTGCTATACTTTAAAACTGCTCACAAACTTGATCCCAGACAACTCCGCTGTTCTCAGTATTTTAATGAATTTCACTTTGTGGTAACATTCAGACCAGGCAAGAATAATGGAAAAGCAGATGCACTGTCTAGGCAGCAAAATATGGAGAGTGCGGTGAGTGAAGTTAAAACAATTATTCCCCCTGAGAAAATCATTGGAGCAATCACCACAAACTTAATAGGGGACGTTAAGAAGGCATTACCACCTTGGCAACTCCATAAGTGGTGCGACAGTCATCCAGCAAGAAAGGTGCGGCAAGGGTTGCCATACCATCAAGATCGATTATTTCTACCTACTAAAGAAGTACAGGAAAAAGCATTATATTGGTGTCATAATTCTCCCTTAGCGGGACATGCGGGGCAAAGGAAAATGCAAAATATGCTAGAAAAATATTTCTGGTGGCCTACATTGAGACAGGATGTGGGCCATTATCTAGTGAAATGTGAAAATTGTATGAGAAACAAAGCAGATCATGTAAAGAAAAGAGGGTTACTACAACCATTACCAACCCCTGAGAAAGTATGGACTCACATATCAATGGATTTCATTACCGATCTTCCATCTGATAAGCAATTTGACACTATTTGGGTAGTGGTGGATTTTTTGTCTAAGCAAGCGCATTTTATTCCTTGTGAAGGCATACCTGGAGCAGGCAAGTTAGCGGAATTGTTTCTTCAACATGTGGTTAGACTGCATGGTTTGCCAAAAAGTATTGTTTCGTTCAGAGGTCCTCAATTTACTTCACGGTTTTGGCGTGCTTTTTGTCGCATGTTGGGAATCAACTGTGCTCTTTCCACTAGTTATCACCCTCAACCTGATGGTCAGACAGAACGAGTCAATCAAACACTCAAACAATTCTTGAGAGGCTATTTAGGGGTTGGCCAGGAATCATGGGTACAGGCACTCTGGTTGGCAGAATTTACATATAACAACACGCTGCATACGTCCTTGGGTATGTCTCCTAACGAATGCCTATTTGGGTATGAGCAGAATATGATACCAGAACATTTACCAGAAGTGGAGAATCTACCAGTGTTACAAGACCGAAAACAGTTGCTTCTCAAGATCCGACAGAAAGCACGCACTAATTTGGAACAGGCTAAGAAAACCTATAAAAAACATGCTGACAAACATGGACAGGAGAGTCCGCCTTATAAAGTAGGGGACAGAGTTTGGTTATCAACCAGAAATCTCACTATAGTGGGATCTCGAAAATGTATGCCTAGATATATTGGACCTTATGAAATCATTGCATGCGTGTCACCATCAGCTATGAAACTGTGTTTGCCAAAAACCCTAAGCATACACCCAGTATTCCATGTTTCTTTGCTTAAACCCGCAGCTCCAGGGACAATTACGAAAAAACCTCTGGCTATAGTGAAAGATGGGAACCTGGAATGCGAAATAAAACGCATTGTGGATTCTAAAAGAAGATACAGACGATTTTGGTATTTGATCCATTGGGAAGGTTACGGTCCTGAGGATTGTTCTTGGGAACCAGCTAGAGAGGTCCATGCTCCCAGGTTAGTGAAACAATTTAATTTACGCAACCTGGGTAAACCAGGTCCTGGAAGGAGCCCTGGAAGAGGAGGTAATGTCAGGAATCAGGGCTGGCCAAGGCGTGGAGTGTGTAAATACGCCCATTTAGACATTATGGGCTGAATTGGATATAAAAACTACAATTCCCAGCATCCTTGGTTGGTCTGGGTAGTTCGGTCCCGTGCGCGCCTTGTCAGCTGCAATGCATTAAGGATCAACGCAGCTTAAAGGCAGGCAACGGCTACCAGCAGGTGTGGCTTATTGTTTTTTCATTGTGCGGCGGAAGGCAGACAGCCGCGTTTGGCCGCAAGGAGTTGGAATTTGCGTGCTACTGAGGCAAGGCACGCTCGGGAGTTTACGCGTTCATAGTGCAGCATGAAGCAGGAGGGGCGCTGAGTCACCGGCAATACAAAGCTTGCAGTTCTTCGTCTGGGAAATTCCTCGGGGTTTGCCAGACTCCAGATAAGTACTCATGAGGGCAATGCGGGGCACTATTGGCAAAACGGCTTGAAGTGATTGTTCTGCTATTTTAATTTGTGTCTTGGAGGTCCCGAGGGCCCCCAGATCTAAGATAAGTAACAACCGCATTTCTTGTATTGTACATGTTTGGACTAAGTCTCTTGGTTACGCATGTGGCACACGAACATTCTAAATGTGTGTATTTGGGTCATTCCGGATTTATTGCAAATGGACCATTACTCTTCACTAGTGAATGAAACTAAGGAAAGTGTATTTATGTTGTACGTTGCTAACGCTGCCCTATGTGTACTGTTTAATAATTTCTGGGAAGTTTTTCTTTATGTGTTCATATTGCTTGCTTATGTGTTGTTTCAGTCAGAGTCTGATGTATGCAGGGTATAGTACCCGTATTACGGTGTACTACTCAGGAGTTAAATACATGTCAGGAGTACTGGTTAAAGTAATGTTTGTTGTATGTTAAACAGAGTAGGATTTTTTCCTGGTGCTTCCCTGTTCCCATCCACTGTAGGAGTTCCTCATCCTCTTACCGGTTTACCTAAATTCCCCTCCCTATCCACAACCTCTCCCTAACCCCGCTTCCCCCCATTGGCTGCCACGTGGTGACCTGTTATCTAAATCAGGCACCTGTGCCAACCATGGTAGGAGGGTCGAGTTTCTTCAGCTTCCGTGGTTCGGGGGAGAGTGTCGATCTCTCTTCCCATCAGTGACTGTGATTGTGACATTAATGAAGGAATTCTTAGTGGAAGGTCTCGCCAGGTTAGGAATATGCCATACCTTTTTGTTGTCTTTCTTATTAAGGGCTTTTATAATTTTCTGCCAATTTGATGTCATGTTCGTCTTTTTCCTTTGTTTTAGCCAATTTCTATATTTCATTTTCAATCTGCCTATTTTAACCTTGTTTTCACCCCCAGGAACATCTTCCTTTTTCAAGTGGCGAATACCAGTACGCAACCAGCGCGTCTTTCTTTGAATTTAACGTCAAAGGGTCGAACAGGCTTTTTTTCGGCAACACCCTGCTATTCTTTGTAGATCTACCAGTCTCATGAGTTAACCTCGTCAGCCATGCTTCGATCTCATCTCCTGTATGGAAACGTATACACTCATGGAATTTAAGAGCAAGCTTTTAGTACCTCCTGTTGATATTTTGATCGGTTCAAAACACCAGATTTCCTACTTGGCACATGTCTAAATCACTACTAGCATACTGTCTTCCACCCGTTACATTCATGTCTAAACTCAGCTTCAAAATAACGTGGTCACTAAATCCATTTTTACTAATATCTACATTTTTGGTGATCTTAATGAAAGGTGAACTGCCCCATAGGTAGTCAAGGTTAGCTCCTTTCCTTCCGCACTTCCATGTAGTTGTCCCTGGAGTATCACCTATGGGACTACCATGTAATATAAGCATGTTCAATAATTCCAAGAAGCAAAGCCATTGTTTACCCTTGATGTGAGCTGAATTATTTTCTAGCACACATTCAGATCTCATATTAGTGTAACTTTCCCCAATCATGTGTTCTCTGCATCTTGCATTAAGGTCTCCACCCACCAAAATGAGGTCCGAATCAGCATCTTTTTGCCATTCACAATTGATTGAATCAATTAATACCTGAATATCATCATTCTTTGCTGAGCCTGGTGGGTCATACACATTTATTATGAGCATAAATTGATTCTTAGTCCCTTCAATAAGCAATAAGTCAACAGCCAACATGTGGTCATTTGCACCTGAATATTCAACCAATTTGGATTGGATCTCTTGTTTAACTCCAATCAATAGCTTGCCAAAAGGGCGGCCTTTGGTGCATTGTTTTGGCCATCGATTGATAAATAACAAAGCAGTCAATTAGCAGCTGATACATCAGCAATGTCTCCTGCAACAGGATTACAGATGAACTAAGTAAAATATCAAGGGATTCTGTTTTTTTGTAATAGGTGTGAAATGCCACGAGTATTCCAGTAAATGATATACATATTTCACTACTGTTGTTTCTCAAACTCGGGGATCATTGTTTTCAGCCATAACCAACCTTTTCAATCATCAACGCCTTAATTAAATATTTCTACTCTGCATTTTAAATATTATGATTTATGGTTCCATTTGTAATTGTATACACCTATATCATTATGTAAGGAGTTGCGAAAATAGAAGCTCAGTTACACTGGGTGTAGTCTAACCCTTCGCCGTTCTTGTACTTTATGCTCTAGCTTTAAAGACACACTTCCCCATAATATAGGCTGCTAGATGGGGAGGTAACGCCACTTGATAATAACTTCTGTAAGGAGAGACTTTTCAGTTGGGTGAATGGAGTGTGTAATAGCACCACTCAATAGCACCACTCATTGGCCCAAGTTTACTTCCTCATGCTTGTGGGAAATGTTTATAGAAATATGATTTACCTTTCTCAAATACTAGGGTGAAATTCCATCAAACAACACCATCAGTTAACAGAATGGATATTTCCTCTATTATTCAGCCAAAGAACCATCAATGACTGCATAACTCTACCAGATCCATTCAAGGTGAAGTCAAGGTGAAAGCCGAGGGGTATCAGGGATAAGCTTCTACCTTCACTGACATGTTGCCCAGTAAGGGATGAAGACTGACTCATCTACAACTGCTTCTACCCCCAAATCTTTCCCAGGACACAAAGGCCACATGTAGGCAGGCTAGCCACTAAACCCCATGCCACCATGTTTCATTGACACTGAGTGACTCTTATTTGGTTAGACTTATTTGAGTGCATCAGTGCATAGTGAAGTTCCACCTCCCCTCCCCTTACACTCCATTCTCACGTGGATTCAGGCAATACAATACCTTTTGTTCCTTGGTCTTCATCTTGTCAACTTTGGTCTCAGAGGACAGGAACAGCCCTTCGGTATTTTCATCCAACAACATGCATGACAAGTTCTCATTAGAATCATCGTGCTGCAGGAGAAAGAAGAAGCAAAGTATTGGGAACATACAGTATCCAGTTTCCAACACAATGCCTCATGCCCGTCTTTCTTGATGTAAGATTACTTTGTACTTGAGCTCCAATATAAACAATGTTCCATCAAGGGGCTTCATATTAGTTCTTGATGGAACTTTAGAATTACGATTACACTCACGTATTGCAGGCATATTCAGTGGCACCCATGAATATCACAGGTACCACTGAAAGAGATTAATTAAGCTTCAAACAATCAATAATTTGGAAATGTAGTGGGGCAGAAGTGTACAGTGCCTAACTTCTGATATGAGGAATTGAAAACCTTAGATAAGGGACAAGATTTATGTAGCTTCCAAAATGCAAGCACATTGGCATAGGTGCTAATGTATCGGAGTCATGGGTTGCCGAGGAATGGATGAGCTTCTCTGAATCACCATCTGCTATTTATATTTAACGCTTTCATACTGGTGGGATAGCTCAGGGGTAACATGCTTATCTTGGAAACAAGACAACGCTGAGCAGCATGGTTTTGATTCCCATTCCAGGCCTTGGAGGCTGCACTGAAGTGTGATATAAAAGCCCATTTGTCTACAGACATTTGGAGGCAGTTCAACATTTGAGTTTTCAGCTGGTGCTTTACAAAATATATATATACATTTTATATATAACACTGCTAATTTGATGCTGACCTGTCCATAGAGCTGTCTTAGGCACTGTAGCAATGTGCAAGTTGCCATTTGGGCTTTGAAAGGCCTGTGCAAGCAGATCCTATCTTAGATGAGTGGGATTCTCCTGTTGTTTTTTTTAATATACTGGGAATTTTGGTTCTTGTAGAGATTGAGCAAGAATCCAGAACTGGAACAAGCAACAGGTTTTGCTGTGTAAAATTATTACTTGTCTTTCCTGTTGCAGGTGCCACATGAAGCACACTACTCTGCACATCTTAATGTGAAGAAGACAGCATCTGTGCCCTTCTAATATTCTCACGTGGTGTAAAAGTGGCACAGGAGAAACTGCCTGACTTGTCAAGCTTCCAAAAAGTACTGAGGTAAAAAATGTGCACTTTCGCATCATTACCAGTGCTGGAAATTTGAGAACAAATGTGAGGGGTGTCTTATTACTGGGATGTATACAGTGCACTGATGCCAGTTGCATGGTCTTCAGGCACTCTGTACCCCTTATAGAAAGCAGGGTAGGTTTGGTTACTGGGGGTCGCGAGAGAAAATGCAAGACAGCTTTGCTTTTGTGCTGCTGAATGCAGAAAAGGACGTCAGCAGAGCTCTGTGTGGGGGTGAGTTTGTCAGTATTCTGCCTCAGGAACATAGAGGCATTTGTGTCTACAATGGAAACCTTGTGAGCCCATAGGAGGAATTTGCTCAGACCCTTGTATGTTAGTTAGATGTCGAAATGCAGCCGTGCATTATTTGACATCAATTGTGAGGTATATTAAATGCTATATGAACCGTCTTCTGCTCAATTTCATGTACTGTGCTTGAGCACTGATGTTAAAATGTTAGTGGGTAAGGTTAGCATTGGTTGTTTTGAGACATCACAGAGGAACATATAGTTAAATTGGCCACAATACTTAGATGACATGGAGTAAACAATAAAATCATGCAAAACACTGTAGGGTGCCTAAGGCAAGACTTACATATAACAATGGGGAGAGAAACAGCATTGCATATGACCTGCTGGGACAGCAGGGCTGGAAATGCATGAAACAATGAGGAGTAAAAATCATCCTAAAGTATGATGTTTGTGGTATTGGAAAGGAGTTGGAATGATGTGAATTCCTCTGTTGTTTGGTGCTGACTAAGCATGTCAAGTTAAACCTCCTTCTATAAACAAGTAAATACTTGTTTACTACCACTTCGTAAATGTTTTAGATTATTCATCTCTCAGTAGCGCCCCTGGCCCAGCGTTATTCCTGATGCATGTGGGATTGTTGGATTTCCAATGGAGGTGTCAATTTGCTGCATTTCTACCTCTTACCATCCACAGGCAATTGCTCTGGTTGAAGGTTTTAACTACACTATGAAGACCATTATGGGATCCGACCACCTTTATGTGAACAGATCTTTATTTTTTTATGTTTAGGATTTAACTTATACTTGTGAAAAAGGGTTTAAAGCCAGTCAGGCTGAATGATTCAACGGTCCATGCTTTTGTCATGTTCCCTGGAATGACCGTAGCTTACATTCTATAGGTACTAAAAACAAATTGAAAACCCAGAAATACCCAGTATTATTTCCCCCTCTTTTTCAATCAACATGACCGGAGAAATAAGCACCATCATATCATCTACCCGTATTTCTGATTTTCAATATTATTACTTATTTAGTACAGCTATCAGTTCTGCATGAAGTCACTTGTGCCTTAATTATATATTTCTACTCTGCATTTTAAATATTATGATTTATGGTTGCATTTGTAATTGTATACACCTATATCATTATGTGAGGAGTTGTGAAAATAAAAGGTCAGGTGACACTGGGTGTAGTTAACCCTTTACCGTTCTTGTACTTTATGCTCTAGCTTTAAAGATACACTCCCCCTTAATCTATTGCACTAGATGGGGATGTAACAGTACTTTGTAATAACTTCTGTAAGGAGAAACACGTCAGTTTTCCAATAGCACCACCAATTGGCCCAGGTTGACTTCATCATGCTTGTGGGTAATGTTTATAGAAGAAGAAGTTACTTACCAACTGGTAACGCTCCCTCGATTGGATGTTCCTCCTACGTGTTCCTCATCTTTGATATTCACATCCAGCTTAGTCTGCTTGGGAAACATTTTCTCGGCAGAGGGTGCTGTGCGTCGATGGCGTCGAGCGGATGTCCTTCAAAGGCCTCCGTCGAGGGTGACGTCATCATGCGCGGCGCCCGTTGGCCTCAGTTCTGTTTTTCCCTCCTGTTCGTGTTGGTTGTTAGTGTAGGCAGTCAGTAGACAGCCCTGCGAGAGCTGAAGTTGTAACAGCATAGGACATTCTACAGAGGGGTAGGATGGGAGGGCGATGAGGAATATGTTGGAGGAACATCCAAACGAAAGAATGTTACCAGTTGGTAAGTAACTTGTTCATCGAATGGATTGTGTCCTCCAACGTATTCATCATCTCTGATAGACTCCCAAAGCAGATTTGCAGAATTTGGTGGAGGGAGTAGAATTTGAGATTGTCGCCATTTTATAAAGCTGAATATAGTATCGCCTTACCAAAGGCAACATCATGAGAGTGGGAAGCATCTAGACAGTAACACTTTGTGAATGTATGCAGAGAAGACCAAGTTGCTGCATCACAGGTCGATTTAATAGAACACCCCTTTGAAGGGCGGCCAAAGAGGCTATATCTCTGGTGGAATGAGCCCTTGGGCCTTCTGGCGGGTCCTTGCCTGCCAATTTGTAACATTCCGAGATGCCAAGAATAATCCACCTTCATAATGTCTGTTTTGAAACAGCTTGACCCAATTTCCTACCGGTATAATCAATAGAGAGTTGGACATCCACTCTGAGTTTGGAGAGCCTGGAAATATAAAAGCTTAAAGCTCTTCTAGGGTCCAACCAGTAGAGCCTTTCTTCCGCTTTACCGAGATGCGGCGGGAGGTAGAACACAGAAAGAACAATTTTTCGATTTAGATGGACATCAGATACAACTTGAGGTAGGAAGGAGGGTTTTACTCTTAACACAACCCTGTCCTTGTGGAATACAGTATAGGGTGGCCTGGAAGAAAGCGCCTGCAACTCGCTCACTATACGTGCAGATGTCAAAGTGACTAATAATATGTTTTGAAGGTTAACAACCTC
Organism: Ambystoma mexicanum; assembly: GCF_040938575.1. NCBI lineage: Eukaryota > Metazoa > Chordata > Amphibia > Caudata > Ambystomatidae > Ambystoma > Ambystoma mexicanum. The sequence continues at coordinate 44,600,741 of NC_090921.1, forward strand.
AATGGACATGTGTGCAAGGGTTCATTTGGAGCACACATTAAAAACTTTAGAAACAGATTAAGCTCCAAAACTGGGATTTGAAAAGAAGAAGGTGGGAACACATTATTTGTGAGCCCCTTCAGGAATTGAATCACCAAGGGAATTTTAAAGTAGGAACACTCTTCCGAAAAGAGCTTGAAGATGGAAAGCGCTGCAAGGTAACCTTTGATAGTCCTTTGATAGTCCTAACATTGAGACCTTTGTGTGCCTCTGGAATTGAACATAGAAAAGGATCAACATTCTTTTTCATTTGCAATAGTCGGAAAACTTGATCCAACATCAATGGTACAGAGATTTTGTTGCTGGCCTTCTTGCCGAAAGCAACACCTCTATGACGTCACACGGGCGGTCCCATACTTGTATCTCAGCCTTTCAGAAACCAAGCGTGAAGGTTCAGAGTGTTGACCTCTGGATGGAGAACATGTCCCTCGATTTGTGAGAGAAGATCTTCTCTCTGCGGAAGATGAATCGGAGGACAGATGGACATGTCTAGAAGGTCCAGGAACCACGTTCTCCTATCCCAATCTGGGGCAATTAGGATCATGCGCTTCCGAACTGTCTCAGCCTCCTGATTACTTGAGGAATGACGGGGATCGGAGGAAATGCGTATAGTAGTGGGAAATCCCAATCCACCACGAACACGTCCTAGAGCTCCTCTCGGAGGAAATTCCCCTGAGCAATACCTTTCGCACTTCTGGTTGACCCCGGTCGCAAACAGGTTTACTTGAGGGGTTCCCCAAAGGGCGAAGATCTCTTGAAGGACTTCCTGAGCTAGTTCCCACTCGTGGGACACTGCACCCTGCCTGCTCAGAGCGTCCGCTGTCGCGTTCTCCTCCACGGCTAGGTGAACTGCAGATAAAGAGATTCCTTCCTGAATTGCCCAGCACCAGTGCTGCATTGCCTCTCTGCACAGTGGTAGTGACCCTACACCTCCTCTTTTGTTGAGGTAATGCATGGCCACTGTGTTGTCCATCATTATAAGACAATCTTTCCCTGTACAGAGGGCAGGAAGGCTTTCAGCGTTATCTGATTGCCCTCAGCTCCAAAAGGTTGATGTGTAGTTTGGACTCTGATGGAGACCAATAACAGCTGATTGCCAGACCATTGGCATGGGCTCCCCATCCCGTGAGTGAGGCATCCGTCGCTACTGTAATCTCTGGCCACAGTGGCCAAAATTGTTCTCCTTTCGGAATATTGTCCTCACAGGCCCACCACAGAAGATCCTGTGCGACCCTGCTTGGAACCTGAAGTAGGTCCGTTATCCTTCTGTTACGGTCACCTGGTTCCCACAGGGGCGTCGATCGGACCCAGACAGCTGCGGTCTCCACCAACGTGATGCGTAGTGAAGAGATGACAGTCTGGACGGGCCCGCCTAATCTTGTCTGCTGGACTCGTAGAAGTATTCTCCTGCAAGTGGAGAAAGGGATTTAGCCACCCGTGGACTTTAGTGATGGCCCCCCAACAGTTCTCATTCTCCCCACTAATCACCTCCGATATTCCCTTTTGGTAACCTCACCTTATGTTTTTAAATGATGAGCTCTCCATCCTGCATGGCATGCAGGGGCGCGTAGATACCAGTTACTTCACTGGGTTGAAGGTACTGGAGGAGTTCCGGAGGAATATTGACTCTAGTGTCTATAAAGTTCAAAGAGTAGAATATGTCCGATGTTAACTCTTATTCCATTCCCTCGTTAGGTTGCAGCTGGGTCCAAAAGAATATTGCCTGGAGGCAGCTGATGGCGTTCAGGTAAGAGTCTGTATTACCAAACACTGTCTGGTAAAAGCTGCATGAGTTTAACTTGCTGTTTTTTCTCCCTTTATAGGTGCGGCATAGGAAGATGTGGCGAATTAAAGAATAATACCTCCTGTGGTAAAGCAGGTATGCCTATGGTGGCAAAGAGATTGTCCTTGTTGGTTTTCTCGGCTCACCTTGTTATTCCTTTTGTTTTCCCCCCAGGTGCTGGGTTTCGACGAAGAAAGTGATGGAGGTAGTGCCGAGTCGAAAGATGCGGTGGACTGGTGAGTATAACGCGGCGCTGCTGCTGGCAAAGCGACGCGTGCTGAAATAATGTCCTTTCCAGGCTCGGAGATGTGCTGGATCCGGAATCAGGTAAGGAATCAAATAATGTCTGTGATCTAACCTCTTCTCCTTTCCTTGCCTTTTGTCTAGGAGCTCCGGATTCGAGGCGGGCATGGCAGAAGACTGGATGCTGACTTGCAGACACGGTGAGCGTCACGCTGCTGGATGCAGAATAACGCAAAGCATGGGCTGCTGTTCGGGCGTGGTTTAAATAGCCTGCAAAGTAGTCCCAGGTAAGAAGTTCCCCAGAACCACACAGAGTGAAAAATAGTCCCTGTAATAAAATAGTTCCATCCAGGCCTCACGTTGGCTTGGACTCAATTGCAGCATGGTCTGCATAAGGTAAGTAAAGTCTATGAGCCTGGCGCCTGGAGTCTATGATGAGGACTGAATCCAAACAGCCCCCAGCCAGGGCTGTTGGGGTTTTAATGAGTATCTGGATGCCTGCTCCCGGAGCTGATGGACTCGATCCGGATGCCCGGGGGTAGGCATCATGACACCTTCCTGAGAATTGGGGCCATTGAGTTCTCAGAGCCCATTGAAGGGATCTCATTCTCAGGTGGGCTTCTGCCACCAGAAAAATGCAGGATGCCATGAGGCTGAGCAACCTCAAGAAATTGTAGGCCGGAAGATTCAGGGCACTTAGAAATTTGGAAACCATCTGATGAATGTCTTGAGCCCTCGCCTTGGGTGGCAAGCTCTTTCCCCAGGATGTGTTTAATACAGCTCTGATATTTTGGAGCTGTTGGGTAGGTTTCATCTGTGACTTCTTTAACTTGAGGAAGAAGCCCAGTTTGTGAAGGCAGTGGCAGGTGACTTTGAGATGATCCAGGGCTTGCTTGGGAGAGTGTGCTCTGATCAGTCAATCATCCAGGTAGGGGTAGACATGAATCCCCCTTCTCCTGAGATACTCTGCCACTACCACCATCAGTTTGGTGAAACCCTTGGGGTGGAGGTCAACCCGAATGGTAGGACTCGTAACTGACAGTGCGAGCCGCCAACGGCGGACCTCAGTTATTGTCTGTGCTTGAGATGGATTGGCACATGAAAATAAGCATCCTGAGGTCCAATGACACCAACCAATCTTTAAGTTGGAGGGCCTGAAGGATCTGAGAAAGAGTAACCATCTTGAACTTGTCCTTCCTGAGGAACTTGTTCAAGTATCTCAAGTCCAAGATAGTTCACAGTCCTCTGTCTTTCTTGGGGATAAAAACATATGGGGAATACCAACCCTTGTTCCTCTCCGCTTGTCCGGTCTTGAATCTTGATCCGCAGGAGCTGCTGAGCCCCACAGTACCTCTAAGATGTGTAGGCGACTACTGATTGTAACAGCAGAAGTCTCTACACCCCAAAGGGAAATGGTAAATAGGATAAAACAAAAAACAGAACACAGGTTACTCTCTCTAAAACCAGCCGAGCACCTGCAGAGAATAGGAAAACAAAAGATTATTACCTTCCTAATCAAAACACCCCACCTGAGTTCCCCTGTACTTTTCTATACCTATTATGCTTCCCTTGAGAGCTTGGAAGCGAGTTTTGTTACAGGAGCTCCAAATAGAACATTAACAACATTTTCCTTATGAGAGGTTTCCTTTGGAATATTTGTTCAATCTAATTCTGTACCATCCTACAGTCTGGAAACATGTTTGTTGATTTACTAGATGGAGGCAGACTAGAAAACGTCTTCTGGAATTACTTTCCTGAGCAAACATGCTCCTAGACTACTAAAACCCCCAGTAAAAAACTGGCAGCAGATACCTTTAGTCCATGGTGCTAGACTTATCTCTCTTGGAATGAGTCTTTAAGTAATCAGTGTCCTTTATTTTGATCCCCTCTATTGCCTTCTTCAAGGAATATTACCTTCTAACTTCTTGAGAAACCACTGGTCATACTGAGTGCATGCGCTGTGAGATGCAGTCTGAGGCTTACTTTCGTGTTATAAATCACTGCTAGGCGCTAGCGATCATTACACTGACAGTGACATGCAGGCGACTGGCCGCAAATAAAGGAAAGGTCTGCCGTAGCACGTGCATATTATTATCAACGTCTTTTTCGCTAACAGCAGTCTTTCTTAACAGCATTTAATGTTCATGCAGATTAATCTAGAGTTTCCTTCAGAGAGAAAATCAACGCTTACAAGTGTGACTGGTTTTACTGCTGTCAGCTTAAAATTACAGTTCCTTGCAGAACACTGCTCCAAACTTGTACTCACAAAGGTTGCTTTCTTTGCATTTAAAACTAAACACCTAAACTAAGAGATTCAAAATAAACTTGGAGTCACTTCTTAACTTCTCATGAATGCAGATTACTTCTTCGGTAGATTTGTATAAGAACTTTTCTCTAGATATCAGAGCGCTGCGGCGCTCCCACCAGATCTCTGCTCGTCTTGTCCCTCATGGATCTGGACTCCATCCTGCCTCTTCACCAACCTGGGTTGAATTCAAAGATTAAAATTGGGCCTACTTCAAGGGATAAAAAAAACAGGACCTTCCTGTTAAGGTGAGGACAATGAAAGGCAGTTTGGAACTCTCTTTCTGTTTCAGCCTCCAATCATCTTGCTGAATGTTCTCATCCAATGAGGACCCTGCCTCCTCACCACCATGATGGCTTGGGGAGCTCTCCTTCTGAACAATGGAAGTTAAGGTAAATTATAATCTAACTGTGTATGAATTGTGAATTGTGTAAGTAGTTAAATAAACAAAGAATTACCATAAATTACAGTACATCCATCACAAGAGACAAGTGGACCTGACACCGCTACAGGTACCGGTTCTATAGCACCTTTCTCTAGCAGGGTTAATATCTCCTGATGTAGGAGCGGAACTGGAATCGTCAAAGAGTCTTTTACCGGGGATTGTTGTGAGGCTGCGTTAAGAAAGGAAGGCGCTAACCCTGGGCTATTGTTCCCGAGCCCAGACATCTGAAGTAATGTCTTGCCATTCTTGCAGATGCTGGGACAGTCTGCCCCCCACTGGTGTTTCGTGACGCAAGCTCTCAAATCGGTTTTGATGCAGTTGCTGCAAATGCTGATGGCAAAGTAGCTAGTAGCTGGAGCTGACTTTGCACTTTTACCATGAGGGATTTTCTTTTGGCCTCTTTGACTGGCTATTCTGTTAGGGAGAATTCTCAGAAATGTGCTAATTCCCTCCACCTTGGAGACCCCCAGCAACTTTGCTGGATTTTGAGGACTTTTACCTCTGTGTTTCTTTTGGTTGTGGAGTCTGCAAACTCCATAGGCATCATCGTTTACATTGTAGCACAAATGCCATCAGTGCAGTGACACAGGGAAGTCTTCCAGATTTCCAAAAGGTTTAAATACCTTCTCTTGGATAAACTACTGTTTCCCAGAGCAGTAACGTGAAATTGACTTTACTTACCATCTAGACCCAGCCCACACTATCCTACAATAGTATCCCCTTTGTCTAGCTGTTCATGTAACATTTTTTATGTTACCCTTTTCTCACTGAATGGCTGGTGGCAGTGGTTTTGTTTTAACTACCACAGGTGTGCATTTACCACGGGCTGCGTTCACAGCTGCTGTAAAGCAACCACGGGCGCCATCTTTGTCAAATGGCTCCAGGTCTTCTTTTTTGCCATTTCTTTGTGAAAAGGTCCTTCTTGATATTTACTCTGCGTGCCAAACCAGGTTTGGTCTCCTTGTTCATTTTGCCTTTGGCAGGATGCACGAGTGAAACACGCCTCTGGTTCCAGGTGTCTGGGGTAGGCAGGAAGTGAGGGAGGTGCCCAAAACTCCCAGTACTTAGTCTCCTAGGAGACCCAAATGCACTCTGTGATGATTGACCGGCTGACTGTCCGGCAAGGACAGCCACCCTGCTGGGTGACTGACAGCTAGCCTGGAATTAATGGGAGAGAACTGAATAAAAGGCGGGTCCTTTGGCTTGGAAGGCAGAGTCAACCACTGGATGAAAGAACTGAAGAAGAGCTTGAAAAGGACGCCTGCTACAACTCCTGGACAGTTGGTTTGCCCGGTGAAGCCCTTCTGCAGTGCCGAAACACCAAGTTCGCATCGACAGAGAGGCCCCTGCAAGGATGGCTTCTCCCCTTGAGTTGGTTGGACCAATCAACTCCAAAGTAAGCCACGTGGACATCCATCTCGGAACTGGTTGAATTTCCAGAGATGTTGCTGCTGGAAATCATATAGCCAGGGAGAGAAACACCAGATTGTGTGTGTTGCTTTTAAGCTGGCCTAGAGCTTTTGGAAGATCCTCCGGACTCCCAAGAAGCAGGACTGACTAAGCCTGAGCCCCCACAACAGAGTGCAGGACACCTGAAGCAAGCAAAGTCCATCTCGACAGCCAGGAACCGGAGTGTTGCTATTTGCGGTAGATGCGAGGATCTGAAACATTGAACAGCCACTGAAAGTGAAGTTTGCTGGTTGCGAGTTTTGACCATCCCAGTGCATTGCAGGAGTCCCCCAACGTCTTCCCTCTTGTCCCCACGACTGAGGCTCAGAAACAGTGAGATCTGCAGAAACGCACAGGAACAAAAGTCTTCAGCTGCATCTTTTTCTTCATTTCTACGGTACTGTAAAAAGTCTAAGAGAACTTACCTCTTACTGTAGAGTGCTTGCAACTTCTACAACTCACAAGTCTAATCAGCTTGTGGCCCTACATTTGATTCTTCTTTTCATCAAAGACTCCTACGAACTTGTGCATAGATTTTTCCATTTACTTACCAGAAGTGCTTCATCCTATACAAGACTTTTGCCCATTGACTTTGGCTTAGCCTATTGAATTGTATGACAGTTCTTGGAGGATCCAAAAGTATTTGCCTGTCTAGGAATATTTGTGGTCCCTTGTTCTAATAACCTTTTCATTTTACCAACGTCTAAAAGTATTCTAAATGCCAACAGTAAGATATTAATGTCCCCAGCACCCTAGTTATTGAAGTCACCTGTGGGTGTAGGTTGTGTCTGTGGGCCATCTCAAAAGGGTCTTTACTGATTTAGAAACTAAGAGTGTACAGTATTGAAGTGCATTTATGTGTTACTCTAATATTGCTCCCTTCTGAAGAAGGCTTTCTAACTGACTGATAAATACATTAACAATTGTTTATGCAAGAAACCTTGTGTTTAAGTGTTTATTTGAATGCTGGTCACTGTGAATCTCTGAGCAACTCCCCTACAGCTCACATTTACCCCTCTTGAGATAAGCCTGGCTGCTCAACACGCTACCAAAACTGTGTAGTACAAGCTTATACCAAAGGTTGGGTTGCCTAAACCTGTGGTCAGAGTTGTGTGTAGTGGTCCCAGAGGGTACTACATACAAACTTTGCCTAACACATTCCTCTCGCCTTTCCAAATGAGTAGTAACGATAGGATCGCCCCCTCCACGATTGTCCTGATGAACGAAAAGCCTGAGGTTGCCTAACAGCGGCCTCTAAATATTTGTCGCTTAAGAGGTCTGCAACCTCTCAAGGCTAACGTCAGCCTTGCTGCCAAAAAGGTGAGACCCATCAAATGGAAGGACGGGATTGCACATCTCAAGTGACTCTTTTTTATCGGAGACCTTGAAGGCTCTCAATGGGTTTTTCTTTGATCATCCGTCTTCAAGGGCGGATGAGTGTTGGAATGGGAATGCTCTCGGCCAGCTTCTGAAGAAGGCACCGACAGAGGATTGGCATTCTCAAATACTTCAAGCATTTTTAGGCAAAATGCCTCCCACTCTGCAGAAGAAGAATGCTTGGTGGGACACCTACATTTCCTGGGGGACTCGTCTGACGATGAAGGTGGCGACTGGTGGTGTTGCTTGTTCGATTTCTTCTTTGAAGAGGATGAGTGGCGGGAGCCACTTCGGGATCTCAACCTCTTTTCCTCACTCTTGCGTCAAGGAGAATGAACTCCAGACTCAACAGTCGAGGATTGGTTGGTTTTGTTTCATGACCCATCTGTAATTTCCCCTTCCTCTCTGGCAGGGCTTTACCCGTCATCGCTTGACACTTCGGGCAGGCCTCCGTGTCGTGGCCTTCTCCCAAACACCACAGGCACGATCGATGCAGGTCTGTGATCGACATTTTTGAACTGCATTCCTTGCACTTCTTGAAACCCGAGCGAGGGGTAATCGGGGTTGATGATGATGACATCTTTGATGATTTTCTGTCGAAGAACAAACTACGTAGTAGAAATATACTAAGGAGGCATGCCGAGTCTCCGAAGCAACACGTCCTGTGAAAAAACGGAACTGAGGCCAACGGGCGCCGTGAGTGCTACTTGTACACCCGATGACATCACCCTCGACGGAGGCCTTCGCGGGACATTGATTCAACGCCATTGACGCATGGCACCCTCTGCCGAGAACATTTTTCTGATGCAGCTGAAGCTGGACGTAAATATCAAAGATGAGGAATACGTTGGAGGACACAATCCATTCAAAATGTGTTTTTACCTTTCTCAAATATGAGGGTGAAATTCCATCAAACAACACCATCAGTTAAGAGAAAGCCATTCCCTCTATTATTTTGCCAAAGAACCATCAATGACTGCATAAATCGCCAGATGCATTCAAGGGGAAGGCCTAGGGGTTATCAGGGATACCCTTCTACCTGTACTGGCCAGTTTTCCAATAAGGGATGAAGACTGACTTATCTACAGCTGCTTCTAGACACTAAACCCCATGCCATTGTGTTTCATTGCCACTGAGTGATTCTTATTTGGTTAGACTAATTTGAGTCCGTCAGTGCATAGTGAAGTTCCACCTCTTCTCCCCTCACGCTACTTTCTCATGTGGAGTCAGGCAAACAATACCTTTTGTTCCTTGGTCTTCATATTGAGAACTTTGGTCTCAGAGGTCTGGAACAGCCCATTGGTATTTTCATGCAACAACACGGATGACAAGGTCACATTAGAAGCATCGTGCTGCAAAAGAAAGAAGACGCAAAGTGTTGCAGGTCAAACAGTTTCCAACACAGCCTCATGGCTGTCTCTCTTCATGTAAGATTACTTTGTACTTGAGGCGCAATATACACCACGTAGCATCAAGGGGCTTTAGAATTATGCTTACACTCAGATATTGTGGGTATATTAAGTGGGACCCATGAATATCACAGGTACCACTGAAAGAGATTAATTAAGCTTCAAACAATCAATAATCTGGAAATGTGGTGGGACAGAAGTGGCTGTCGGAGGTGTACAATGCCTAGCTTCCGATATGATGAACTGAAAACCTTAGACAAGAGACAAGGGGGGGGGTCATTACAAGGTTGGGGGTTAGCGGTGGCGGTAAAGGTGCCGGAGCTGTCAACCCCTTACCGCTGCATTACAAGGTCCTTTAGCGGGTCCTGCTAAGGGCGCCTGGTTTTACCCCTTAGGGGGGCCCGCTAAAGGACCAGCATGCTAACAATGGGCCCGTTGTTAGCATGGTCCCCATTAGGGCTCGAATGGGGATGTTTTCCCTGAATGGGGAAATACCGGGTCCTCCAAGGTTGGAATGGCACAGTATTTCCCCATTCAGGGAACCTGGACCCGGTATGCGGTATGGGGGTAGCCATGCCACAAATAGCGGCATGGCTACCTCCAACCTTGCAAAATTCAAGCACTTTGGCATTGGCTCTGATGTGGCAGGGTCATGTGTCCCCGAGGCATAGATGAGTTTCTCTGAATGACCATCTGCTATTTCATTTTAATAAAAAAATGCCGGAGGGATAGCTCAGGGGAAACATGCTTACATTGGAAACAAGACAACACTGAGCAGCATGCTTAGACGTGAAGCGTGATATAACAGCCCATTTGAATATAGACATTTGGAGGCTATGAAACAATTGTGTTTTCAGTTGGTGCCTTATAAAATATGTATATAAAAGAACACAATTGTTGAAGACCAAAAGTGGTGGACAACAACAAATTTTAATAGATTGTGCCCATGTATCGTACACAAATAGAAGTTTATTGTTCTTCACACTCAATTAATAGCAACTGGTAATATCACACTAATCTCTCAGTCTGCCTTTGTAACTCTTTAAAGTGTTTCCAGTTTAATGTATAATGCACGTGTCTTGATTTCCGGAAAAGCGCGTGGGCAACACAAGTGCACATGATCAGAGAGAGTCACTGTTAATCTTGTGGAAGAGTGCACATCGGACAATTTTGTTCCATTGCGGCAAGGAATTGGTTTTCGGCATTAGCAATGCGCGTGTGTTTAATAACCAGACGCTAACTTTGGTTTGCGCATGCGTGGTTCTTCATCTTCAAATCCCTTTCATAAAGATTTTGTTTCTTAGCGCGCCTGCGCTGACCTTTCCAGGGTGTTGTGTTTTTTATCGCGGGTGCGCATTTGCATTATTATGCGCAGGGGTTTTTCTCTTCTAGCATCTCTATTGCGCGCATGGGCTGAGGACCCGTTTTCCGCCTTTTGGAGATGCTAGTCGGTCTTCATTAAGGAAACAAGAGGCTGGACTGTTAGAAAAGCACTGATTCCTTTTGAAATCCTCTGAGTCTTTAAACCGGACAGAAGGGCAATTAGAGTTTGCTCTTTCACAAGAGGAGATCACTGAACATTTTCCTTCATGGACATATGTGAGACTCTTTTCAATTAAGGAGGGCACAGAAAGACTTTAAAAATACTGCTCTTAGGCTTTCAGGAAAAGACTGCATTCCTGGGAAAAGATAGTTGGAGAACTAAGCCGTGCTTTTCCCTATGGGCAGCAACAGGAAACCTTAAGAAAGCAGTACAGATTATAAATAATTAATCCTCTGCAAGTATATTTAACTTCTCTGGGGTCCTGACGAGAAGTACCAGGTATGGTTTTCACTCTTGTTGTTTAAGGATAGATTAAGATTAAAGGTAATTTCTTAAGAATTAAATGGAGGATGTTCTGTTTGCTCTTTGTTCCTTCTGCAGGTTCGAAGTTGAAGTCTAGCTCAGCAGTCAACCTGGTAGTTTTTTTATTGTATCCACTTCCCCCTTTCCCTTAGGGGTGTAGCGTGCAGAACTGTTAGACATCTAGTTCTGGGTGTTGCGCCTCAGGGGGATTGTCGGGGGTTCAGCAGCTTCCGCGGACTCAGGTTTGAGAATCGCAACCTGACATTACCTTGTTGAGAGCGTGATAATCAATACACGTTGTAAGAGTGCCTTCTTTCTTCTTCAGAAAAATAGGGAAGATACGGCAGGGGATTGCGAAATACCTGATGAAACCCTTAGCTACATTGTCTGCCAGATACTCCTTAAGATAATTGTTCTCTTTTTCAGTCAGTGCATAAACCCTACTGTAAGGTAGACTTGCCCCCGGTTCCAAATCGATTTTGCAATCAAAAGGTTTGTGGGGAGAAAATTCACCTGCATTTACCTCATCAAAAAACATCCCAAAATGCCTGGTAATTCTCCAGCGACTGCCCCAATGGAATGTGCATGGACCAGACCTTCTCCCTCAACTAACCCTCTGGCTGCTGAATCATTACGAACCTGTGTTTCCTCAAGAATATGAAACCCCAAACAATTTTCTGTGCAGAATTCAGAATTTAAATCAATTGCCCACTTGCGCCAATCAATTTGCAGATTGTGAAAAGTAAGCCAAGGCATTCCTAGGATAACTTTCAAATGAGGAGCATGAATACGCTCAAACACAAACTCCTCTCCATGATTTTCTGCCAACATCCAAGTCAGTGGTGCTGTCTCATGTGTTGTAGGGCCTGAGGGTAATGCTGAACCATCCACTGCCCTAACCTGCTCAAACAGAAGCGTTTGGATCAATGGAATTCTGAATGCCCTAGCCACCCCCCTGTCCATGAAGTTCCCCGTAGCTGCAGAGTCAATAACTACTGGCCCATTCCACACTAGTTTTCTGTCAACAAACAAGGATATGTGCACTGTGATGTGTTGCACAGCCGCCTAGAGAGTGTTGGCCACTAGTTGTGTCTTGCTTGCCATTGACAGGAACCTGTTTGGGGTGTTCCGACAATTGGCCAGAAAATGGCCGCTCTGACCACAATAGAGACACAAGTTGTTCTCCCACTGTCTATCCTTCTCCTCTTTGGAAAGAGGGCCCCTAATTCTACCTGAAGGCTCTGACACCCTAGACCTGGAATCCCTATTTCGAAATTCCACCCTGAACCTCTCAATATAGGAATTTGTTTTCCGAAATCTCTTCTTCACTGAGCTCTCCTCTCACTCTGCCAGCAGTCTAAATGGACCACTAAATCTATAAGATCTTCGCAAGAAGTAGGGTGGCTCACTACTGTGGACAAGGCATCGTTAAACTCGTCCCTCAAACCCTGATAAAATAGGGAAGCTCTCTTTTCCTCGGGCAATGACTTTCCAACACCAAGGCCATAAATTGCGTGATCTAACTAACCAGATCACTTTTTCCTTGTCTTAATTCCTACAGTTCTCCATCCACCTACAATGAGACCTGACATATATCAAACAGTTTACCAAATTCATCTTTGAACAAGCAGAAATCATTAAGCGCTGGATTCTTCTGACTAACCAGCAGCCCTGCTCAACTTGCGTCTCCACAGACATATAGGACAACATGAAAGTTACCTTAGAAGTATCTGAAGTGAAAACGTCTGGTCTACAAAGAAAGTGCAACTCACACTGAGTCAAGACATTTTGAAACCTCTTGGGCTCCACCCCAAAACACTGTAGAGGAGCTAATGGGACCAGTACTATTAACGGGCTCAAAACTCCTTCCATATCCAAATCCAGCTCCCCACCTCCACCAGAACCCTCCCTTACCAACACCGGAGGTCCCCTATTTCCTTCAGCACTTGAACTATGTGCACTGGTAACCGCAGCCTCTTGAATTTGGGTAATCTTTAGGCCCAACTGTTCAACTTTCCTATTCAGACTGACATTTTCCCCACGAGCCGCCCGCATCTCCTCCCTTAATTCCTTTATCATATCTCCAAAAGGCTCCAATGCACTCTCTGAGGGGTTCACTCCATGCTCAGGCATAACTAAGATCCTGCCCTTGAAATTCCTCTGGAGTTGCTGAACCCCACAAATCCACAAATGTGAGTTCACTCTCAACTATCTAAATTCACAGCTGAGCTCAGAACACCCCTGGGGAAAGGGGAATGGGATAAAATAAAAAACTCAGATACAGGAACTTTCTCACTTGGATAGGTATCTGCACGAATTAGAAAAGACACACAAATGTAATGAGTGTATCGTTCCTTACCTCCTCCCTCATTCACCCCAATGACAAGCATCAGTACCTGAAATTCCTCCCCAGAATGCCAAGAGGAAATAATTCTGACTTGAAAGAACTCTGGTATGGATACTTGAAAATTTTTCTCACATCGACAGTGAAATTACATTTGTAAAGACTTGAACTACTTGCGAAAACGTGTCTTGACTGGAAGAACTCAATAGCTTTCCTGAAGCAGGATTCAATTTTTTTTATTTTTTTTATTTGAACTTTACTCAGTTACAAACTAAGTTTTGTCAAAATTCTGTGTCTTCAGCGCGTTAGGTAGAATAAAATAAAATAGCATCACGCCTCCCCTAGGCCGGCAGCACTGACCACTTTCACTTTCTTGTAAGTATTCTTATTTCTAAATTCTTCCTTACTTTAGGCTGCGTCAAGAACAGCCTGTGGAGAATCGCCATCCAGCCTCGGATGGTTGATCTGTTCAAACGCAAGTTCAATTAATTTGGCCAGGGCTTGGGTCCATTTCGTATTCTCACCGGAGATTAATCTGTTCCAAAGGTCGTCTGTTTGGAATATCCACAGATTCTCTGCCAGCAAGGGGAGGTAGATGCTTCTGTTTTCGTTAATTATTTCACATTCCATGACCATGCGCTTCAATGTTTCAATTGATACTTCCATTCCTTCAATGAATTTCCTCCTGAGTTGCTTTCATAAGTATATCTAAGAGTCCAGAAAACTAACATCTCCCTCTATCTGGGATTATTTCTTAAAATGTCTTCTTGGAGAGTCTTCAATCACCCTGTCCAGGGTTGCTTGGACGATCATGCACCTCTCAGTTTGCTTATAGTGTCTTAAATCTGTTTAGGGCTGCGGACAAGATGTTGTGCTGACTGCCTATCCTGAATTCTTTATACTATTTTATTAACTATTTACATTTGCCTTTGTTCCCTTCTATTTTTTTTTATTTATGTATTCTTGGTTTAACTGTTCATTGCAGTTTTTACAAGACTTGTGTCATCTTTCGGTATCTGTCCTCGTTTCTTTTCTTTAAAACCTCATTGGCCGTGGTCCTTATTTTTAAGGTTTGTTCTTATTCCCATGAGTGTGTGATTAATGTATCAAGATGTAGGCTGTCGAAAAATGTTACCACTGCAATGACCCCTTTTGTCGTTTTGCCACACATCAAGTGGTCCCACCAGTGTTGCTCTTCTAAAATCAATGCATTTTTGAACAAGTGGCCCATGTGGGTTTCTCTGTTTTGTGTTGTTCCTTTACACGTTGAATGCATTTATCTCCATCTTCTGTCTGAAACTCATCTAAAATTATTTAATTTAGTGCCCAATACTAATTGAAAACCAGAACTACTCTGTCTTTAAGTACCACTCTAGTGTTTACTTTCTTTACCGATCACTTACTTAAACACGCCGCTCCTTCATGCTGCGTATGTCTCAAGGACTAACTGTGACAGGGACTGATCGGCAGCTGCGCGAGTCTGAATGTCAGTACAATTGCATTGCATTGCTCACACAGAACGTGTCTCACCTGCTTGCATTTACTTCGCTGACCTGACTTCAGCTCATCCTTCACTCCATTCCGACCCATGCCGCTGAAAAGTCTTCACGACTGCAGCCCCACTTCCTCACCTCCTCTCTGGAACACGATGCAAGAAGCCTTCTCTCTCTTCCCCTGAATCTCCAAAACGAGCGTGACCAAAAAACCTTTCGGCTCTCAAACTTACTCAAATAAGAATCTACACAATGTAACAGACGTTAACATTTCTGAAGTCCATCTTCTACGCAAACTGAGTATCTGGTTGGCTCATTAGCCATACTCAACTAAAATCACACATGCACACTAATGTTAAACAGGCCCATATGCTCTTACTCACTCGCAAGTAAAACATCAGACGATAAACAGTCCACACAAGTGACATTTGGTATAATAATACTCCAGATGTGAATTAAAGGAAAATCAGCTTATTAAACTATTTACACACTAATTTAAAAGGACGTTTATACTTTTAATTACAGTGCTTCACTTAGCTTAGATTTTGGAGGAGAACTCTGCCCGTCCTGCGTTCCAGAAATTGTCTTGCTCTTCTTTTTTCTGATGAAGGAAATCTTCATTGAATACACTTCTGGCCTAAGAATGGGAGCTCAAACTAAACGGGACGTACTCAAAGGACAAACCTTAATGGAAGGCAGTTTAGAATGCTCAACCAAGTCCTTTGTTTCTTCTTCATCCAATAACAAATCCAGCTTCTTATCTCCATCTTTGCCAGGGAGCAACCCAGCCTTCTGAATGATTCAGGTCAAGGCCCGGACCAACATAGAGCAAATGTCAGTAGAACTAAATTGAATTAACTATGATACATGGTGCCGACTACCAAGGGATGTAGTTTAAGCAGACTATAACACATGATGAGAACATGGTTTCCAGGCATTCTGTAAGCTCTTAAAGAAAGGAGGGTACGTTTAGTTATTTAGAGAGTGAAAATGGAAGACAACTTTGCTGGTTTGCTACTTTATGCAGACATGATATCATCAGATCCCTCTGTGGGGATCTAGGTATCCTGCTTCAGGAGCATAGAGGCATTTATGTTTAGAATGGAAATCTTGTGAGCCCCTGTGAGGAGGAATGTGCTAGCACCCTTGTATGCTAGTTTGATGTAGAAATACAGCCCCCATTATTTGACATCAAGTGGGAGGGATATTAAATGCTGCCTGAAAGTTTCTTCTGCTGGTCTGCATGTACT
The DNA here is from genome assembly GCF_040938575.1 of Ambystoma mexicanum. Lineage (NCBI taxonomy): Eukaryota > Metazoa > Chordata > Amphibia > Caudata > Ambystomatidae > Ambystoma > Ambystoma mexicanum. Next base: position 44,616,724 of record NC_090921.1, read on the forward strand.
GTGCACAGATGATAAAATGTCAGTGGGTAAGGTTAGCATGGGTTGCCTTGAGACATCAGGGAGGAGCATTTAGTTTCATTAGTTGCATCACTTAGATGCCAGAGTGCAAACAACAACATTATGCAAAACACTGCAGGGTGCCTAAGGTAAGACTTACATGTAACAACGGGGAGAGAGACAGCATTGCATATCACCTGGTGGGACAGCAGGGCTAGTAATGCATGGAACAATGAGGAGTAAACATCATCCTGACATATTATGTTTGTGGTATTGGAAAGGAGTTTTAATGATGTGAATTCCTCTGTTGTTTGGTGATGACTAAGCATGACAAGTTTAACCGCCTTCTTCTATAAACAATATACTTCTTGACTACCACTGTGTACATTATTGAGATTCTTCATCTCTCAGTATCGGCCCAGGCCCTGCGCTAGTCTTGATGCATGTGGGATTATTGGATTTCCAATAGAGGTGTCAATTTGCTACTTTTATACCTCTTACCATCCACAGGCAATTGCTCTGAGTGAAGGTTTTAACTACACTATGAAGACCATTATGGGATCCAACCACCTTTATGTGAATAGATAATTATTTATGTATGTTTAGCATAGAACTTAAAAGTGTGAAAAATGGGTTAAAGCTGGTCAGGCTGAATGATTTAACAGTCCATGCTTTTGTCATGTTCCCTGGAATGAGCGTATTTACATTCTATAAGTACTAACATTTTTTTTAAAACAGAAAAACTACACAGTATTATTTTCTCCTCTTTTTCAATCAACATTACCAGACAAATAAGGACAATCATTTCATCTACCCTTTTTTCTGATTTTCAGTATTATTACTTATTTTGTACAATCATCCGTTCTGCATGAAGTCACTTGTGCATTAATTAAATATTTCTACTCCACATTTTCCACATTTTAAATATTATGATTTATGGTTACATTGGTAATTTGTACACAACTATATCAGTATGAAAGCAGTGGTGAACATACAAGGTTAGATGACACTGGGTGTAGTCTAACCCTTTACAGTTCTTGTGCTTTATGCTCTAGCTTTAAAGGCACACTTCCCCTTAATCTAGGCTAATAGATGGGTATGCACCACCACTTTGTATTAACTTCTGTATGGCGACACCTTTCTTTTTCCAAATAGCACTACTGATTCACCCAAGTTGACTTCCTCATCCTTTTGGAAAATAGGTATAAAAACACCCCTTTACCTTTTTCAAATTTGAGGATGCAATTCAATCAAACAACATCATCAGTTAAGAGAACAGTGATTCCCTCTATTATTCAGCCCAAAGAACCATCAATGACTGCATACATCTATCAGATCCATTCAAGGTGAAGTCAAGGTGCAGGTCTAGGGGTATCAGGGATAAGCTTCTACCTGCACTGGCCAGTTTTCCAGTAAGGGACGAAGACAGACTCATCTACAGCTGCTTCTACTAATCTCCCAGGACTCCAAGTTCAGAGGTCGGCAGGCTAGCCACTAAACCCGATCCCATAATGTGTCATTGCTATTGGGTGACTCTTAATTGGTTAGACTAATTTGAATCTGTGAGTGCATAGTGAAGTTCCACCTCTTCTCCCTTCACGCTCCATTCTCATGTGCAGTCAGGCAATACAATACCTTTTGTTCCTTGGTCTTTATCTTGACAACGTTTGTCTCAGAGGTCTGGAACACCCCGTTGGTATTTTTATTCAACAACATGGATGAGAAGCTTGCATTAGAAGCATTGTGCTGCAGCAGAAAGAATAAGCAAAAACTTGCAGCTCACAGTTTCCAACACAGCATCATGGCCATCTTCATGTAAGATTACTTTGTACTTGGGGTGCAATAAACATCACGTAGCATCAAGGGACTTCATATGAGTGCTGGATGGAACTTTAGAATTTCGTTTGCACTCAGATATTGCAGGTATATTCAGTGGAAAGAGATGAATTCAACTTCAAACTATCAATAATTTGGAAATGTGGTGGGTCCGAAGTGGCTGTCAGAGGTGTACAGTGCCTAACTTCTGATATGATTAACTGAAAACTGTAGACACGAGTCAAGGATTTTGTAGCTTCCAAAATTCAAGAATGTTGGCGTTGGATCTGAGGTGTCAGGGTCATGGGTTCTACATGAAGCATGATATATAAAGTCCATTTGACTATAGATAGACATTAGGCGACTATGAAGTAATTGACTAACTATGAAGTTGGTGCCTTAACAAATATGTATACATATGATATATGAGTGCTAATGTGTACAGAGAGCTGACTTGGGCACGGTAGCAATCTGCAAGTTGCCATTAGCCCTTGCCGCTTTGAAAGGCCTATGCAAGTGTATCCTGGCTTAGATGAGGGGGGCTCTACTGTTTTCTTTTTTATAATATACTGGGGATATTGGTTCTTGTACAGACTGTCCAAGAATCCAGAACTGGGACAAGCAAAAGCTTCTGCTGTGCACAATTCTTTCTGGACTTTCCTGCTGCAGGTGGCACATGAAGCACAGTAATCTGCACATTTTAGTGTGAATAAGACAACATCTGTGCCCCCCTAATATTCTCACACAGTGTAATAGTGGTCCAGCCGAAGCTGCCTGACTTGTCCAGCATTCAGAAAGTCTTGAGGTAAAACATGTGCCCTCTCGTACCACTACCAGTGCTGGAAATGTGAGTACAAATGTGAGGGATGTCTTATTACTGAGATTTATACAGTGCACTGATGCCAGTTAGAGTCAGGCAATACAATACCTTTTGTGCCTTGGTCTTCACCTTGACAAAGTTGGTCTCAGAGGTCTGGAACAGCCCGTTGGTATTTTTATTCAACAACATGGATGAGAAGCTTGCATTAGAAGCATCGTGCTGCAGGAAAAAGAAGAAGAAAAGTATTGCGGCTCATACAGTTTCCAACACACAGCCTCATGGCATCTTTCTTCATGTAACATTACTTTGTACTGAAGGCGCAATATACATCAAGTAGCATCGAGGGAGTTCATGCATGATTGAAACGTAGAATTATGTTTACACTCAGATGAACACGTTACTCACCCCTGATAATGTTCTTTCGATTGGATGTTCCTCCCACGTATTCCTCATCTTATGATGTTATATCCCATCAGCTTTCCTGCGTCACGGAAAATAATTCTCAGCAGAGGGCGCTGTATGCAATGCTGTCATGTCAATGCCCCTTGAGGGCCTCCATCGAGCGTCAACGTCACTTTTAGTATAAATAGTGCATGCAGCGTCCGTTGGCTTCAGTTCTGTTTTTCTGTTTCCCTTTTTCGAGGAATTAACCAGGCGTACCCCAGACTGCAAGCTCTCAGAAAGTGCAGAGTGTAACACATGTGATTTGTACGGCAAGGTAGGCTTGGAGGGGCGATGAGGAATATGTGGGAGAAACATCCAATCAAAAGAACATTACCAGGGGTAAGTAACTTGTTCTTTGAATAGATTGTGTCGTCCCACGTATTCCTCATCTTTTGATAGACTCCCAAAGCAGTGACAATTCAGAGGTGGGAGTATCAATCAATTTAATCATGGACCACATGGAGGACGGCCTTAGGAAAAAGTCCTCTTTGAGTGGAGGAAGAATCCAAACAGTAAGGTTTGACAAATGTGTGAATGGACGACCAGGTGGCCAAGTGGCTGAACCGATGTCATTATTCGGACACCCATTTGGAGAGCTGCCGAAGTTGCCATGCCCCTTGTGGATTGGGCTCTTAGGCCTTCCGGCGGTTCCTTTCCCACAAGACTATAACATTCTCCAATGGTCAGTATGATCCACCTGGATATAGTTTGTTTGGTGGCTGCCAGGCCCAATTTGGGGCCAGTATACCCAGTAAAAAGTTGATCATCCTGGCGAAATTTAGCCATTTTTGAAATGAAAAAGCTTAGAGACCTTTTCGGGTCCAGCCTATGCAGTCTCTCTTCCTCTTTGCCTGAATGAGGGGGCGGGGGGATAGAAAGTTGGTAGTGTTATCTTCTGCGACAGATGGAAATCAGTGACTACCTTGGGTAGGAATTATGGTTTTACTCTGAGGATTACTATCTTTATAGAAAGTAGTATGAGGAGGCTTGCAAGAAAGAGCCTGCAACTCACTTCCCTGCAGGCTGATGTTATTGCGATAAGTAGGACTGTTTTCAATGTTAGGAGCCTTAAAGGACACAAATGTAAAGTCTCGAATGAGATACATGACAGGAATTTTAATACCAGGTTTAAGTCCCAAACAAGGACATGAAATGGGACTGGAGGGTACAAATTAGTAAGTCACTTCAGAAATTGTACAATCAAGGGAATTTTGAAATAGGAGACCTTTTCAGAGAAGCGCATAAAAATGGAAAGCAGACTTCAAGATGGCTGCCGACACAAGATAGATGTGTCGATGGCACTCCGGAACCCCGCAGCTTAACAACAAGGTTCCACCACCCGGTTAAGGCTGTGAAAGCTCAGGAACAGAGGAGAAATATTCGATGACTCCTCGGGCAGAGAAAAGAGCAGGAAGAAACAAGGACAGCACACCAACAGGCCGAAGCGAGAGGAGGAGAAAGGCCGACCTGAGCATGGGACAGCTTTGGGCCGTGACGCAGATCGTGGTCCCAGCAGAGTGAGGTGGCGGTCAGCGGTAGAGAGAAGGCGATGAAGCTGGTGGCGAGGAGGCAGCACCATAAAGGGACCAAGAGATAGGGACATCCCCGATCCGAGAAAAGAAACAGCCACCAACCTCTGGGCGCTGCCAGAGGAGCGGCGCAACAGGAGGGAAAGCGACCCCGGGAGCCACAGCCACCCAAGGTGAAGGATGAAGAAGAGAGGGTGACAGGAAGTGGCAGAACCACCTGTGAGGCGGCAGCTCCCCAGCGCGGACACACAATTCGGGCAACCCTACCCGGGAAGGACAGCAGACCATTGACCCCCAGACAGGCAAAGGGGAGCAGCTGAAAGGGGATACTGGGACCTCCAAAGCAAGACGGCAGCTGATGAAGGATCGTCCGCAGCGCAGGAGCAGAGGACGCCCCGGTCATACGCGGGAAGCTCCGAAAGGTCAGAGAAGAGGGGCCATCAGTGACAGGCAAGTCTGAGAGAGACCTAAGGGGGACGAAAGGCGCCGGATACCAGAGAAGGTGGTCCGCCAGAGGAAGAAGAGAGTGCCCAAGGCAGGGGAGGGCGACAATGGATGACGGGCTGAGGCCGAATAGCCGGCAGAAAAAGAGGCGCGCAAGCCCGATGAGGGAGAGCGGATCGGGAAATTGAGCAGATCCCAGGGACCGAGAGGGTGCGCAAGCACCATAGGAGAAGAGGCCATCATGAGAGAGCGGTAACACAGGTGAGCCAACCCTCCAGTGCCCCGTACGCACCCCCGGTCGCCACTGAAGGGGGCGAGAGCAGACTAGACTCATCAGGCTAGAACCATCCTTCAATGCCTCCAAAACTAGCAACAAACTCTGGCTTACTGATAAGCCCACCAATCATTGAGCATAAACGATGCTTCATCAAAGTGATCCTGCATCACAGCCCACTGTCTGTTTGATATTCCGTTGCTCCTCATCTTACCTGTACCTGCCTAAATGGTCAGACCAACATGTAACCTAAGTCGACCTTCTCACTATTATTGTGTATATTTGTACTTTTCTTGACGGTCCGACCAATATGTAAATTGTAACCTAGGTCGACCCTTCCGCCACTACTGTGCTTATCCTCTATGTAAATATTTATGTACCTATGTTATTCTGCCTGTAACATGCTAAGCTTTCCAGCACCCAGTTACCTCAGGGTTAGGCGCGCAATACAAATAATAAACAAATACAAAGGAGGAGGGGCACCCCCCGCAAGGCGACAGGGAAGCAAGGCTCCCCGGCAGGGCTGCAAGCATACACACAGAGGCGGTCATCCCTCTCTGAGGGATAAGACAACTTGCCATCAAGCAGACAAGGCCGCCCCACACAGCGGAGGAAGGGGCACAAGGCCGCATAAGGGAGGCATACCCGAGAGAGGGTAAAGACCGTCGGAGAAGCTACACGCCTAAAGGGGGCCCCAAGGCAGCGCACACATCACCCCAAGAGGACGATACCCGACACATAGCGGCCGCAGAAGGGGATACGACAATCTTCTCAACACTGGCTGAACTGAAGAGGGACCGGACCCCTCCAAAGATGATAGAAACCCACAAAGGAAAGAGAGAGAGTGAATAGTGGGAGAAGCCAAGGAGAACCCTGTCTATGGGCTAGGAGGCAACATCCCAGTGAGAGAGAGGAAAAAGGAGAGACACAAAGGCACCTCGGAGGGGGAACTCCCCAGCACATGAGCACAAGGTCACCAAGCCCATACCAACAGTGACAAGAGGACAGGGTCTGAATATCCAAAGCAGGACAAGGCAGCGAAACACACAGGGATAGCAGCCTTTAGTCATGGGAGCTGAAAACAAAAACAGGCAGAATAAAGGAGGGCAGAGACAGGGGGATAACCCTGGAACACTACCAATAATGTGGCAACCCAGAGACGCAAACAAAGCCCAAATATTCTCCCAGGAGGGGATGGCAGGCCACAACTCCCCAGAGGAGGGGGACCCAACCACCTCAATGTCATGCCAGGACCTCCATGGAGAAATGCTTGTACTGCAGACTAACCTGGCAAATACCTTCCAGGATCAAATTCAGCTGATTAGGTCAGATATCAACCTGGTCATGGCTGAAATGAAACAGGAGGTGGGGCAACTGGAGGAGAGAACGGACCTCCTGGAAAAGGGCCTGCAAGAAATGGACAGGGAAACAACGGCTAATAGCGAGGCGATTAACAGATTAGATTCGGCAACAAGGAACCTGGAACTTAGGATGGGGGACATGGACAACAGATCTAGGAGGGTCAACACAATGTTGAAATTACTATCATAAACAGTGGTAGACGGAGCGGAAAGGGGCTCTACAGGACATCTTTGCTTAACTACTAGGAGACGCGACCTCAGACACAGAGGAATTGGATAGGGTCCATAGAGTGGGATGCATCAACAAAAGCCCAGATGCTAGACCAAGGGACGTGCTCGCAGTCGTTACGAGATACGGATAGAAGGAAGCAGTACTAAAGGCAGCCAGACAGCGAGAGCCAGTAGGATATAAAGGGCAGATAATTGAGCTATACCAGGACCTAGCCAACAGCACCTTGGTGAAACGCCATCAGATGAGACCAATTATTGCAATTCTCAAGGACCGGGGAATCCAATACAAGTGGACCTTCCCCTTCGGTCTCCAGGTTGAATGGGCAGGGTTGCAGGAAAGAATAACCACCCTACAAGAAGGGGCTGATCTCATACAAATGGACTTGGAACAGGGGGACCGGGCAGGGAGACGGGCGTGATCATCAGCGACAGAGCACAGGTCGAGACTCAGACCATGGGCATGGACGACTGTCGGAGAGAGCCGGAAGAAAAGAACTACACTGCGAGGCCCGCTTGTAGGGGGAGAAGCCAAGAGGCGAATGCAGAAAGGGGAGAGGCGGCCAATGGAAGGAATCCCTGAAAAGGTGATAAGACAAAGGGGTGGTGGACACAAAGGCAAATTCAGAGAAAAGGGTGGCAGAGGTGAGCAAACGTCATGAAGTCAGTAAGGACGCAGAGAAGCCAGCGGGGAGAAGTAGAGGGGAGGAGCGGGAGGAGACTCCCAATAGGGGGGTGGGTGAAAGGGGGAGGGGCAGGAAGGGGGCTAATGAGGGCAGAGGGGGAAATTGGAGAGGGGGCCAGGAGCATCAGAAAAATAAGGGGAGCAAAGGACAGGGGGGAGCAAGGGAGCAACTTCCCCTCTCCCAAAATAATGGCTGGGCAAGGCACATAACTAAGGCACATAGCTAAGACACAACCTTCAAGTGGGTAACCCATAATGTTAGGGGACTTAACTCCCCTCTAAAAAGGAAAACGTTGGAGAGGTTCACAAGGTAGGAGGTACCACCAGACCGTCTGGGGCTACAAGAGACACACCTCCTGTCCAAAGACCAAGCACGGCTAAGGCTGAGTGGATTTGACCACTCTTCCAAGCCTCAGGGATGACCAAGTCAGGGTGGGTGGCACTGGCCATCAGGAACACAGTGAACTTCAGGGAAGTCGGATTCATACGAGACAGAGAAGGCAGATACATAATAGTAAGGGGAACCTGTAGGGAACACAAATACCCAATAGCGGTGGTGTACACCAACACATGCCAACAAATACTCCTGAAACGATTCCTGGAACTACTGGACGAAAATGCAAGGGGCCTGGTGGTTCTATGGGAGACTTCAATATTGCTTGGGACAGGCAACGGGATAGGTCATGGAAAAAAGGGACAGGAGGAGGAGGGGTGGCAACGCCGGACCTGAGGGACAAAATGGCACGGCTGGGCCTGAGAGACGTGTGGCAGGAAATGAAGGGGGACAAGGAAGACTACATATTCCTCTCAAGTGTGCATGGAACACAATCTATGATAGTCTACATATGGGTGAAGGCAGCCCTCCTGGGAAGGATTGGGGAAATAGAAGTTGGCCCCATCAGAATAGCGGACCACAAAATCATCACCATGCAGCCGGAACTGGGGGATACAAGAAGGGGTGTGTGGGGATGGAAATACCCGCGGACCCTCATGAGAGACCCAGTGATTAGAGAGGAAATGGAAGAGAAAATGTGAGAATTCTTTGAGATCAACAAAAGAGGGGAAATGAGAGATGACACTAGATGGGATGCATTTAAATCCACAATGAGGGGCGGGCTCATAGCAACCAAAGCCCAGAGGGAGAAAGAGCTGGGAGAGCTGGAAAAACAACTGGAGGCAGAGGTAGAAGCAGCAAGGAAGAAGGCGGCGGAGGCACCTAACAGGGCCTCCCTGAGGGAATATAGGCGGGCGATGGGTCAACTGGGGGTCAAGGCGAACCAAGAGGGTGGAAGGGGCATTGCTCTTTGTTAGACAAACATTTTATGCAAAGGCAAACAAGGCTGACGCCCTTCTGGCATGCCTCCTGAGGGGAGAGGCTACCGAGAACATGATCACAGCACTAAAAACAGACACAGCGGGAACCCATTACATGTAATAAGGATATTCAGGAAAGCATGGTAAAATTTATGAGACGTTATTCATGTCCCAGAAACCCCAACCTCACTTGCATGAGGAATTCCTGAAGAGAGTTAGCCTACAGACAATCGATAGGGAAACCCGGGAAGGGCTAGAACAAGAGATCACAGAAGATGAGGTGAGACAGGTTATGCAGTAGGACCCCAGCCGGCCCATAGAGCTGGGGGTGCCCCAAAAGCACTTTAAGATGAGTAGCAGCACCCTCGAGATGGATGGGGATGCAGATTAATACTTTCGGAATCAAATCAATAATGACAACTCAATAGTTTGGCAAAGGGAGTCCGTTTAATGACCAGTAAAAAAAACGGGGAGTTTATGGATATCAGCAATCGCTCGATCTTCCTTCTCGCTTCAACTCCACTTAATTTCATAAAAAACACATCATTTATACTAAAAACTCATCATCACTGATGTGTAATGCTTAAAATCTAGCATGCAATTCTATTGGTTCTAGGAAGGTAACTTTAATATAGGTGCTATATCTGTATATGGTAACAAAGTGAGGGGATTGGATATATAGTGTCAGGTGGGGCATCTAAGCCCTTCCTTCAAAATGCTACTGTAGATGTAACTAAAAGTACAACGTCTCATTGGTTCTGCTAACTGTAGGACCCTAGATTACTTGGTCCACTCTGATTGGGTTGGCATCACCCCCACTCATACTTTCCCACTAGCTTAGCAGCGTGCAGAATGGCCGGCCAGGTGCAGGGAGTTCGTCTGCACCCCCAGCCTCCCTCCAATTATTGCAACAATCAATCATCACCTCAGTGGTCATGTGTCAATTATTGCTTTTTATTTTTGGCCTTGAGACTGCTTCTTGGTCTGGAAAAGTTAAGGCATCTGGGCATGGCACAAGTCCATGCTTAGGTGTGAAAGTTCATCCCTTCTGCTTGCTCGGTCACGTGATTTCGACACTGTGAAATTGTCTTGTTCTTCATGCAATTTGTGTATGATTTAATTTTTCAGCCATCTGTTGGCTTATCTTGACCTTTCAGAACAGGATACTCTGTTCTTCTCTTCATTCATTGCATCCACTGTGGATCAATTCCAGCCAATACGACCTTGGCTGCTTGGCACGATTTGCATTCGCCTGAGTTTCTCTCTGTCTTTAATTCTTGATTTGCTTGCTGCAAGATTCTCCTCTTGAGACCTTTAATAACCTTTGTTTGATTCTGCTCTTGTGCATAGTGGAAGTATACTTGTATAAAGTGCTCCTTTTGAGGTAGATATGTATAGGTGGCGCTTGCGCAATCTATCTTACTACTAAACATAAGCAAGCCTCATTAATTCTTGCTTCTTGTGGTTCCTTGCATATGTACAGGTGTACACCGGCTTTATATCCGTATCACGCTTATGGCATACATTTCTAACATTTGACATCACTTATTTCACTTTAGATTCGGGATGTCACTTATCCATGGTGTTTTGTCTCTTTTCATCATTTACAGGTCATCATATCTTCTATATGTGCGTCAGTCCGGGTTCTTGTGACGTCACCATTCGTCTTCTTTTAGTATCTTTTAAGCTTCTTCAGGGATTGCATTCTGATAGTCTTAATTCTGTCTCATTTGTTGATATGGTTTTCTCAATGGGTACCTTAATGTCCAGGTTTTCTTAGGTATTGGTACTTCAATAGGTGCTGTCAGTCTGATAGGTACTGGACAGAGCCCCACTGCGGCTCTCTGCTGGTTTATTTGCTCATCGTACGTCATATATTTCTGCGTGAACATGCCTGGTACTTCAACATGGCCAGTTGAAGTGCAAATCATGCTTGGGACCTCCTCTACAAGGTTATAGTGGGTCATCCCGCGGGTAAGGCCCCGGGCCCAGACGGCTACACAGCGGCATTTTATAAAACCTTTGCAACAATTCTGGTAACAAACCTAACCCACCTTTATATCTCATTCAAAGACACAGGTCGCATAACCCCCTCCATGGAAGAGGCGAACATGACTCTCATCTTAAAACCCCACAAGGACCCAACAGAACGTACATCCTACAGGCCAATCGCATTAATCAATTTAGATGCGAAAATCTATACGAATGTACTAGCAAACAGACTGGAGGGCCTGCTCTCAGGCCTAATCCACCAGGATCAGGCAGGCTTTATAGGAGGCAGGCAAACGGCAGACAATATAAGAAGGCTTGCTCACCTGGAGGAAAAGGCAGAGAGAATGAACACTCCCGCAGTCCTGCTCTCATTAGACGCAGAAATAGCATTTGACTGCATGGAGTGGTCTTTCCTATTTCGGGTTTTGGGGAGGATGGGCCTGGGGGACAACTTCCTAAAAATGGTACAGGCTAACTACCAAGAACCACTAACGCGGGTGACAGTGAATGGGGCAATGTCACGTCCATTTAAACTGGGCAGGGGAACAAAACAAGGTTGTCCTCTCTCCCCATTGCTATACGCAATCTAGCTAGAACACCTCTTTCAGGCAATACGGGAGGTGACCGGCATCCACGGCATCCCATTAGGAGGGCAATAGCATTAAGTCGCAGCATTTGCTGACGACATGCTGCTCACCCTGACTAACCCACTAGAATCCATTAGGGCAAGCATGGGTATACTGGAGGAATTCGGTGAAGCATCGGCCTGCGTGTAAATGTTTGAAAATCAGAATTGATGAGCCTCCCCTAGAGAAAGAAGATTGCAATAGGCTAAAGGCTGGGACCCCGTTCGTATGGAGACCATGGGGGATTAAATACCTGGGGGTGAAGATCACCCCAACACTTAAGGGATGGTACGCAGCAAATTACCTCCCACTACTGGATGGAATAAAGAAGGATTGTAACAAATGGTGTGCACTGTGAATTTCGTGGTTGGGGAGACTAGCCGCAGTTAAGATGGTCACATCACCATGCATGTTGTGTCTTTTCGAGGCAATCCCGCGTGCAGTCCTGACGAGGTTCTTCAAAAGCTACACTCTGACAAATGAGTTTATATGGGAAGGAAAGAGGGCTAGGATCAATAGGCACCAGCTTGCGGCACCTAGGAGGGAGTGGGCCTTGGCACTCCCCAACTTCAGGCAATATAACAAAGCGGATAATTAAGGAATGGCTACACGAGGGAGAGGGAAATCTATGGGTCGGGATGGACAGGGCAGTGACAAAACACAATCTGGAAGAGGTACTCTGGCTAAGGAAACAGCATAGGTCAAAACACATGTATGAAAGCTCCATAACGACCCAGAAGGCAGAAAATTGGGATAGGCTAGCAGAGTCTTGGGAACCACAACCTCCCCGTCACTTTTCACGCCCATCTTCAACAATGGGGACTTCACGCCCAGAATGGAGAAGGGAGCATATAGGAAATGGCAAGGGAGAGGCTGCAGTAGGTTGCAGGACATGTTTCAGGATGGGGAGATTCGGTCCTTCACAGACTAAAAAAGTATTTGCAATAGGAGTGGGGGAAAGGCTTAGATACACCCAGCTACGACACTGGCTGCTACACCCAGCGAACAAGGAGGCAGCCCTTAGGGAGGTGACCCCATTCGAGAAGTTCTTTTTGTCAAATGACAGGTACAAGGGGCTTGTCTCCAACTTGTACACAATAATAGACGATGCGATCCCCAGACAGTAATGGGGAGATGCAAAGATGGGAACAGATACTGGGGAGGGACATAGAAAAGGAGGAGTGGGGGAAACTATGGGGGAAGATTCCCAAGTTAGCAAAGCCCTCCCAGTTGCAAGAATCTTGGTATAAAATACTCTTCGGGTGGCACTACAAGCCAGCTCGTCTCCAAAGAATTTACGCAGTGACATCAGGGGAATGCTGGAGAGGTTGTGGGAAAGAGGGCAGAGCAGAGCATATATGGTGGAGATGCCCAAAAAATCATCCCCTTCTGGGTAGAAGTCCAACAGGCACAAGATGAGGCATACGGAAAAGGGGGAAGTAAACCCCCAGAACAGATTCTGCTGGGTATAAAGGGAAGGGAAGTGGTGGGGGAACCCAGAAGTAGAGAGAAGGCAAGAGTGGTCATCACCCTGGCAGCGATGACCATAACCGCGCAAAGATGGAAAAGCGTGAATATACCCATGATCCAAGACTGGTTGCGCAAAGTTTGGGATGTAGTACCCTTAGAATGGGAATGTGCACAAGTTTGCAGAGGACTGGGGGGAGACTCTGGCCTTCCTCAAAGACGATGATAGGGCGGTATGGTTCCCCCAATGCCTCAAACTCCTCGACCTGCAATGACCATGTGGGAGCGGAGTAAGATGAATCGCCCAAAGAAGAATGAATGGACGCCCCGGGGGGGGGGGAGGGGAATGTTTTACACGTTGTAAACTCAATAAAAAGAAGTTTAAAAAAAAAATTGAAAGTGCTGTCAGGTATCCCTTAATGGTTCCAACCTGGAGCCCCAGATTGGCTAAATGCAATAGGAAAGAAAGCACCATAGGTGTGCCACATTGGAATGGATCCACATTCTTATCCTTGCACCAGTTGCTAAACTTATTCCAGCGACACCGGAAAAAAGGTTTAGTTGCTGACCATCTGGCCGAAAGCAAAATCTCCATTACATCATCCGGGAGGTCCCAATCCTTGCATCTCAGCGTCTCAGAAACCTTGAGTGAAGGCTGAGTGTTTTGACCTCTGGATGGAGAATCCGACCTTCCTCTTGCGAGAGAAGATCCACTCTTGGTGGAAGACATATTGGAAGGCAGATGGACATTTCCATAAGATCCGGGTACCACGTCCTGCTGGCCCAATCCGGAGCAATTTGGATCATGGATTTCCCAAACTTTCTCAACCTCCTGATCACATGAACAATGATGGGGATTGGAGGAAATGCATACAGCGGTGGAAATTCTCAGTCCACCACAAACGCATCTCCTAGAGCTCCTCTTGGGGGAGATTCCCTGGAGCAGTACAGCTCGCACTTCCGGTTAGCACCGGTCGCGAACAGATCCACTTGAGGTGTTCCACAAAGGGTGAAGATCTCTTGAAGGACTTCCTGAGCTAGGTCCCACTCGTGGGAGACTGTGCTATGCCTGCTCAGAGCATTAGCCACCGTGTTCTGCTCTCCGTCTACGTGAACTGCCGACAAATAGTTTCCTTCTTGTATTGTCCAGAACCAGAGCTGCATTGCCTCTCTGCACAGTGGTAGTGACCCTACACCTCCTCTCTTGTTGAGGTAGTACATGGCCATTGTGTTGTCCGTCATTATCAGGACATTCTTTCCCCGTATAGAGGGCAGAAAGGCCTTCAGTGATAGTCTGATTGCCCTTAAATCAAAAAGGTTGTTGTGTAGTTTGTACTCTGATGGAGACCAACGACCAATGATTGCCAGTTTGTGGTGTGGGCTCACCGCCCTGTGAGTGAGGCGTCCGTTACTACCGTTATCTCCGGCCATGGTTGCCAAATGGATTCTCCCTTGAGAATGCTGTCTTTGCAAGCCCACCATAGAAGGTCCTGAGCAACTCTGCTCGGAACTTGCAGTTGGTCTTACATATTCCCTGAGAATTGGGACCACTGAGTCCTCATTCTCAATCGGGCCTCTGGCACCAGGAAAATGCAGGATGCCATAAGACCGAGCAACCACAGAAAACCGAAGGCTTGTAGACACTGGGCATTTTGGAATTGTGTTACCATCTGCTGAATGTGTTGTGCTCTCACCTCGGGTGTCGAGGCTTTCCCTGAGAAAGTATCCAGGACTGCTCTGATGAATTGCAATCTTTGGAATGGTATCAAATGGAACTTCTTGTAATTGAGGGAGAAGCCCAGTCTGTGAAGGGAGTGGCAGGTGCTACTGAGATGTTCCTGGATCAGCCAAACGTCCAGATAGGGGTAGACGTGAATCCCCCCACTCCTGAGACATGCTACTACTACTGCCATCAACTTGGTGTAAGCCTTCAGGTGGAGGTCAGCCCGAATGGAAGAACTCTAAACTGATAATGAGAACCTCCAACCGCGAACCTCAGGTACTTTCTGTGCTTGAGATTGATTGGCTCATGAAAGTAAGCATCCTGAAGGTCCAATGATACCAACCAGTCTTGGAGTTGGAGAACCTGAAGGATCTGAGAAAGGGTAACCATCTTGAACTTGTCCTTCCTTAGGATCTTGTTTACATTTCCTAAGTCCAAGATAGGTCTCAATCCTCTGTCCTTCTTGGGAATGAGAAAGTAGGGGGGAATACCAACCTTTGTTCCTCTCCGCTACAGGTACATGTTCTATTGCACCTTTCTCTAGCAGGGTTAAAATTTCCTGCACAAGGAGCAGATCCAGAATTTTGACAGAGTTGGATCCCGGTGGATGGTCTTGAGGCCTTTTTTGAAAAGGAAGGCTGTAACCTTGGGCTACTGTTTTCAGTTCTCAAGCGACTGTAGTAAAGTAGTAAAGTATTGCCCGTCATTCTTTCAGATGCTGAGAAATTCTGAATCCCACCGGGGACTTGTGGGTCATGGCCTCAGTGTAGTTTAGAGGCGACTGCAGTAGCGGCTGAGGGTAAAGTTGCCACTGCTGGGGCTGATTTAGCACCCCTTCCTCATCCACCTGGAGGGAATCTTATTTGTCCCCTTTGTATGCCCTGATCTCTTCCTCTACCAAATGAGGAATAGAAACGAAAAGAATCACCCCTCCAGGAAGATGAGCCTGAATAGGGCTGTTGTGGTGTCGATTGGAGCTGCTAAGGGATTTAGCTGCCGCCTTGGAGGTCTGCAGCTTCTCCAGACTCTCATCCGCCTTGCTTCCGAACAACCTCGAGCCATCAAAGGGCATGTTGAGCAGTCTGGCCTGCACATCCGGTGCAAACCCGACTTCCTCAACCATGCAAACCTGTGTAGTACAGTGCTAGCAGCCATTGATCTGCTGATGCTGTTAGCAGTATCCAATCCTGACTGGAGACATTCTCCCATTGCCTCCTTTCCATCCTTAACTATAGCCAGGAAGCCGTCTCTTTCTCCGCCTTCCGGGATGTGATCAGCCGCCATGGTAACACAGTCCCACAGGGTATAAGAGAATCCTGAGAGAGTACAAGTGACATTAGTAGATTTCAAGGCCATGCTGCCTGATGTGAAAACTTTACGTGCCCAGGCATCTACCTTTTTGTCATCTCTATCTAGGGGTTTAGAGGGGTAAGGCGATTGCCTGGTTGATACGGCAGCCTACACTACCAAGCTCTCAGGTGTGGGGTGCTTGATCAGGTATTCTGGATCGCTGCTTGAAGATTTGTACTTCTCTGAAATGTTCTGTTAACTGCAGGTCCAGATTCTGTGGCTTCCCAATTTGCAGTAACCTTCCTCTGAAGGGGTTTGTGGAAAGGCACAATTCTGGGGTTCTTATTCCAGGATATCAGTCATATCATCCTGTTCATAGGTAAGAGAAACTCTGCTCCAGTCCATATAGTAAGTGACCCTATTCATGAGATGCCTATAGGTGGAATCTGCATGCTCAGAAGGGTCAGGCTTGCCATATTCCAGCTCTTGCAAGGTGTCATGACCACTAGCCAACTGGAGAGAGTCACAAAGGTCTCTCATTTAGGACTCCTCATTAATGAACTCCTCTGGAGCATTCTGAGCGCCAAATTGCAACCCAAAGGGAGGGGAATCCTCTTCTGAGGGCTGTTCCTCCTCAAATATTCAGAACATAGACTTAAAAAAGTCTTTCTTCGGAGTAGGTTTGTAAACCTTGTCCGGAATGGGCAAAGGCCTCGACAAAGTCGGTGTCGAAGACGGCTTCAGAAATGGCACCGGCTTACTTGGCTTTGCCTTCGAGATTTTTGACTCTGATGTCGACAAGAGCGTTTGTTTGTTTGTTTATTTATTTGTTGTGGGCGCCAGACCCAGAGGTATCAGGGTGCAGATTACAAGAGAACTTACAGCTTAGTTACAGAAGTTAGGAGCAAAGGTTACCTCCACATTACAGGAAGAAGGTAAGTAGCATAGAACAGTTACAGGAGTTAGGCGCAAGGGTAAAGACAGGTTACCTCCACAATACAGGAAGAAGGTAGATAGCATAGAACTGGTAGTTGAATTCTTAAAATGAATTGCGTTTCTTCAAAGGCATCGAAGAAGGACTTGGTTCCCGAGTCCAACGACTTGTCGTCGGGTCGAAAACTTCCTCAACATATTGCCGGTTTAATGCTCGGCTTCTAAGTAGAAGCCTTCAACTTCCCTAAGTCATCCGAAGGAGTGACCGGGGAATGGCTTTTGCGTGATTTTTTTGATGGGGTCGAGGCTGCATTCTCAAAAATCTGCATCTTTTCTGATTCAAATGTATCACATTTTCTAGGGGAATCAGATTTTGTTAGCATCGAATTACCTCAGTAGAGGAATCGGATGATGATGAGGGAGACGTATGGCATCTCTTTGAGGAAGAAGGTGAAGACTACCTCAATTGACTCTGCGTCCGGGACCTCTTCGATGTCTTACGCCGGGAGGAGTCTCTACACTCGCCGGACTTTTTATCTTTCTTCGAAAGAAGACTTCAAAGCCGCCCTCCCCACTGCCAGTTTACCTCTGCGCTTCCTCAGAGCTTTTTTCTGTCATGGCCTGAAAGGACCCGCAGTCATCGGTACGGTGCCTGGAGCCCAGACACCACAGACACACGTGGTGAGGATCAGTAATGGACATCTTCAACCCGCAGTTGTAACATTTCTTAAATGCAGACTTTGGAGTCGATGATGAAGACATTTTCTATGAAGAAAACCAAAGCGAACCGTTAAAGCTTTCGGAAAAACAGAACTGAAGCCAACGGCACTGCATGCGCTATCTATATATAACGATGAGGTTGACGCTCGACGGAGGCCCTCGAGGGACATCGGCATGACGGCATGACATACAGGGCCACCTGCCGAGAATTATTTTTTCCAAAGCAGCAAAGCTGATGAGATACAATATCATAAGATGAGGAATACGTGGGAGGACACAATCAATTCGAAATTGCAGGCATATTCAGTGACACACATTAATACCACTGGTACCACTGAAAGAGATGAATTAAGCTCAAAACAATCATTTGGAAATGTGGTGGAACAGAAGTGGCTGTCAGAGGTGTACAGTGCCTAACATTTGGTATAAGGAATTGAAAACCTTAGACAAGAGACAAGGGGCCTCATTACACGGAAGGCGGTAATGGTTAACGGCCACCGTTAATGGTAACGGTGGCCGTTAACCATTACCGCCTTACTACGAGGTCCCTTAGCGGGTTGGTGCTTTAACGCCTGCTTTTTGCAGGCGTTAAAAACCAACCCGCTAAGGGACCTCGGAGCTAATTACGGCACCGCAAAATTGCGGTGCCGTAATTAGCGCCTTCCCCATTCCCATAGAGCCCTATGGGGCAGAAATGGGAATGGGGAAGGGCAATGGCGGAAGGGGGATTTACCGCCCCTCCAACCTTGGAATGGGGCGGTAAATCCCCTTTCCGCTAAGGCGGTGCCGGTATTTTACCGGCATGAGCCATGGCGCTAATAGCGCCATGGCTCACCGCCTTCCGTGTAATGAGGCCCAAGGTTTTTGTAGCTTCCAAAAGTCAAGCACTTTGGCATTGGCTCTGATGTGTTGGGTCATGGGTTCATGAGGTACGGATCAGCTTCTCTGAATTACCAGTGTGGAAAGGTGAGTACAAATGTGAGGGATGTCTTATTACTGAGATTTATACAACACACTGATGCCAGTTGCATGGCCTCCAGGCACTGTGAAAGCTGCTGGGAAGGAGATGAACCTATCCCACCCCACTAGGTACTATAGAGTAAGGTAAACCCCATAAATACACGTGTGATGTGCCTGGGGGGTGTATTAAGAGACCCTGCACAAACACAATATTATGCGAAAGTAGATGCTTAGTCTTAGTCTGAGCATATAAATAGGTGCCATGTTGTAGTTATGGTAGAAACATGCCTGCATGGCTGCGCGGTAGACACAGACCACATACCCAATGAAGAAACCTTAATAGGCCCAAGCGCTGATGTTAGAGAGACCCATACTGTTAGCCTCCATAGAAACTCTCCTTTGTTCCATAACTGTTGCCAATACGTACTATCCCGACAAGGAAAGTGGCCTACAAGGCCGCAAGACAATACCAGACACCTCAAAGTGCACGTTCATCACAGAGATCCAGGCCAAAACAGGCCTGCGACACCCACCCAGCCAACCATGAGTTATGGCACCCACAACTGTCCCAGTCCAAGACCCCTGAATTCCACGATTTTGTGTAGTATCCCTAAGGAAGCGGCCAACTCCACTGTGGTCGATTTAAAGAACGCCTTCTTTTCAATACCTTTGCATCCTGATTCACAATACCTCACCTCTTTTACCCATGGCGGAAAGGGTTACAATCAAACTGGTTTGCCCAAGGGTACTGTGAAAGCCCAAGCATTTTTAACAGAATCCTAAACGCTGACCTAGGTAACATTCAAGTGTCCAGCATGGTCATTCAGTTTGTGGACGACTTGCTTGTTTGTACTGACAGTGAGCAGGACTGGTGAATAGACTCCATTACTCTCCTAAAACTTTTGGCCCGCAAGGGGTACAAGGTTGACAGGGCCGAACTCCAGTATTGCCAACTGGAAGTACTGTACTTGGGTCAGTTGGTATCAGTAAATGGCAAGAGAACAATACCAGACATAGCAGCATCTGTGCGCGCCACGCCCAGTACTGTGTCAGTGAAGGACATGCAAAAATTCCTAGAGTTGTGCAATTACTGCAGAGCATGGAAACTGAAGTGACTCCATCTTGTTTGCTTTCTTCGACGATCCTGTGCAGTGCAAGAGTCCCCCGACGTCCTTCCTCTTGTCCCCACGACTGAGGCTCAGGAACAGTGAGATCTGCAGGAACTGCCATGAAACCACAACTTCAGCAGCATATGTTTCTTCATAATAAGGTACTGTGCCCATTCGATTGAGAAATCCTCTCTCTCGCGATGAAAGTTTGTGAAACTTGCCCAACTTGCAGGCCTAATCAGCTTGTGACCCGACATATGTTTTTTTTTGCCAAAACTACTTACTACTTCTAAGAACTTTTAAAGACTTTACCGTTTGATACCAGAACTGTTCTGTCCTATCCAGAACACTAGCCCATGGACTTTGCCTGGCCTATTGACTTGATTTGAACTATTCTGGTGAACTGAAACTATTTGCACTGTTTACCAAGTATATGTAATCTATTCTGCTACTTTATGCCTTTTTACTCCTTTTGAAAGTTACTGAAGTGCCATTTTGCAAAAATAAACACAAAAAACAAACAGAATTAAAAAGTACAGAGTCCCAAAGTATGTCTGTGTATATTATTAAGTTGACTAACACTAGTGAATGTTTTATAAATGATTGTGTAAATAAATTAATAAGTAAATTAACAAGTGTTTTACCAAGAAACCTTGAGTATAAATGTCTACTTGAACCACTGTGATTGTAGGTCCTCTGTGTAATATCTTGTACTGCTCACATTCTCTCTTGAGATAAGCCTGACTGCTCAGCCCTGCTACCACTAAACTGTGTAGTACAGACGTATACCAAATGTTGGTTTTGCTTACACCTGTGACCCTAATTGTATGTGGTGGTCCCAGAGGAAACTGCATGCAATTCTGTCTAACATCGTGGAAGGAGACTATGAGACGCTAGTGATGAAGAGATTGCCCATGCACTATTCAGCAGAAGCGCCAGAGCTTGTGACGCTTATTGAGGCACTGCATGCATCACAAGGATGCCACATGACCATTTAATCTGACTCGGCATATGTCACTACAACAGTGCATGCCCGGTTGTCAAGGAGGAAAAGAAAAGGTTTCTGCAGATCAGACGGTTCCCCAGTACAACATGCTGCACTACTAGATACACTGATTTCTTTTGCAGTGTCACAATCCTCTGTGGTGGTCGTCGTTAAGTGCACCACCCACACCAATAACACTGATGAAATTTCATTAGGGAATACTGCAGCAGATGATGCAGCTAAAATGACAGCTTATCTCCCTGTCCCAGTCATTTCAGAGTATGTCATAACAACATCAACAAACGATCATCAAAACACACCATACACAGCACTGCCCATTACCCAGCTCATCGAGCTGCACGGCAAGGCACCGGACAAAGAGGAAGAACTGTGGTTAAGAATGCGGTGTACACAATCCCCTACTGATCTACTATGAAGACAACAATGTGCTGGCAAGGCAGATGTGCCATTAAAGCTCTTGACAGTTGCATTCGTTCAGCTACACCACCCATCTCACAGCTCCAAACAGCACATTGCAGCAGACATACAAGAATATTGGTTTATACCAAACCTTCAAGAACATCTCAGAAACATGATTGTACACTGCACCACACGGCAAACCTTCAGCGCTGGCATGATGCTCCGAACATTGCGAGGCACTCTGCACTGCCCCATTGAGCCGTTTCCTGAGCTACACATAGACTATGCAGACATGGGGGAAATATGCAATGGTTCCCGATATCTGAGCATTGTTGTATGCCCTTTCTCACGATGTGTTGATGCTGGATCTTGTGCATATCTGTATGGCAAATGCGCTGCTAAAGTTTTGATGTGCGAAGTGTTCACTCGATGGGGTGTGTGCAATGTATTGAAGTCCAACAACGGCACACATTTTTTCAATGAGTTCTACAAGAAGATCACAACATTACTTCGCATTAGGCACTGGATGTGCTCAATATGCCACCCCCAAGCAAACAGCATTGTTGAGAGAATCAACAGCCTCTCCAAGCTCTGCACCACATTAAAGAAGAACTGGGTGCATTGCTTGCACCTGGCTCTGTTCAACTTACGCACACAACCAAGTAAAGACCACCACCTGTCACTTCAAGAAATAGTAGCTGGCAGACGCATATATATGCCCATCTGCCCAGTTAGAAGGGCAACAGATGCCCATAGGGCTGTAGCAGTTTTAGGGGAAGAATTCAAAGATTATTTGACAAACCTAACATGTGCAATTAAACATGTCTCCCAACAGATTGCAACACACCGGCTAGAAGACACACTGAACACTGCAGAGCCACCAACCGCAGATCATACGCCCACCCAAACGCTGCTGCCAGGAGAACTAATAGATGTGAAAAGCTTTATGCATAAGAGGAACAACTACCGGTTTTCATGGGCCCTATGAAGTTGTGTTTTATGCCCCTCTCGCTGTAAAAGTAAAGGGGCTTCAGTATTGGATTCATCTCTCTGATGTATGCAGAGCACCCCCAAATATCTCATGATTGCCCCAAAAGTACTACCCACCTACCTCAAAATTAATAATCTGACTACCTCTACTACATGTCCCACATAATAAACATGTATAGCTGCTAAAAGCATAAGCACGTTATAAGAAGAAAACATCTCTCTTTCTCTCTCTCTCTCTCTCTCTCTCTCTCTCTCTCTCTCTCTCTCTCTCTCTCTCTCTCTCACACTCTCTCTTTCTCTTTCTCCCCCAACCCCTGTTCTTGTTTCCTCTACAGGAGCGAAGAAAAATGAACCCTCAATGTCAAATGATCATTGTATAATAAAAAAGTAAGTATAATGTTAATTCTAGATGGTTTTATCCATACGCATGTGGGTTACATTTTACCACCCTATAATTTACTATCTTAATGTTTGTATTAGGCATTGATGGGGGTACATCTTTTATCTGGGCAAGCCATCTAAAAGTGGTCGGGAGGAGGAACATAAAGGGAATTGTACTGTTAAATAGAACCAGAAATGCCACTGTAAACATTTATAACAATTCCCATGGGAGCAGTAACAGTGTTGACACACAAGCAAATGTATCTGGACTGTTGAGTGTGAGTAAAATATTAGAAAATGTATTTCCTACCATTTTGGGAAACATTTTCTGCAACACAAATACCGGAAGCACTGTTAGCAACAGTACACTAACGAAAATATATATATCAAGGCATGATAGAATGAGAAGGCAAGCACAGCCCAAATATGATGCATACAATGGCCAGACCTGGATTCTATTGAAGATATTAGACACCCTGAGCTATCCAATAGCTGGTACACTGATATGAGTGTGGTAGGAAGACAAACAACCAATGGCAGCTGCTATGTATACTGATTAATATCGCATTTATCAGGGGCACCCCAGGTTTTAGTACCACAGGAAGATCCAATTATAGAGGCACAATGCTTGGTTCATCTTGTGCTATGTAGAATAAAAGGCACCTTCCAGGCACACAGTGTTTGACTAGTGCTTGTCGATCCAGACCCCCTGCAATGCAACTACACCTCAATTGGCTACAGCAAGTATATTTAGAAATTGATGTACTGAAATACAGAACCACAAATGTCAAGAAACAACGCTCAGCTTCCTAGCGGAAGGACTTCTGGGGCACGAGGAAGCAGTACTGGCTTTAGTGGAAAGAACCGGTGCACAAATATGGACGGAGCACATAACAGAATTGACATGGATTGCGGCAACGGAAAAGCCATTGAACGTTCACTGAGAGGAGACTTATGAACTATGCTTCCACAGTGAAGGAACTCTCTTTATTGGCTCCAATGACCGATGTAACAGAACATTGTCCATTCCAGACTTGAAAAGGGGCACAGCGGCAGTAATGGAATATTACTGGGTCTGTGGACAACAAGCCTACTTGCACCTCCCACCATCATGGAAGGGCTACTGTTCGCTGGCTACGCTGCACTCAGTGCTATTAGTAGTCCCTAGTAGTCCCAGGGAGGCCAATCCCAGATATCGCCCAGTCGTTCCTCCAACATTTGAAGAACAAAACCCACTACCATCGCCTGAGTTCTGTATCCTACCCAGAAGGGGGCAGCATGAGAACCTGAAAAGAAGAAATAGGTTGAACTACTTTTCCAAAGACTCATCTGAACTGCTCGCAGGCATCCCAGATGAATACTGACTTTTCAGTTCAACAGAGATGTTCTTTTCCTCGCTCCTGTGACCCGGTGTACAAGTAGCAACCAATACCAGTGGATGCAAATTGCGTTGGAAACTAGTCCAGTTGGCAAATTATACTGAACTTGGATTCAACATCATAAAAATTGAACTGAGTGCACTAAGACTGATGGCGATGCAGAATAGGTATGTGCTCGACATGTTCACGGCGATGGAAAGAGGTGTTTGTCGCAAGATTGCTGATTCTTGCTGCACATTCGTGCCCCCAGAAAACGCAGAGAATGGGTCACTATCTCATGTGACAGAAGCAATGCATGCATTAGGAGTTTGAATGAAGAAACAAGGAGAAGTAAAGGGGGAGACTGGTTTGATCTGGCCTGCGATTGGGCCCCTTTGTGGTTAGGAGCAATTGTGAAGATGCTGGTACCAGTCATCATGTTCATCTTGGTCTTGAGGAGAACCATCTCCGGTTCCGGAAGCACCTCAAAACCTTCCTCTTTGCCTCCGCTTTCTCTCCCCCTCTCCCCTGCTAAAATCCACTGAAACTGCACTGAATCTGCAACTGGGCCACTATCTGATCTTGGTCCTTGGCCTAGCCACTCTTCCCTGCACTGCCTTCCTGGCAACCCCTGCACTGCGGGACTGTTCTCTGTATCCCTACAGCCCCTCCTCCTAGCACTTGTCTGCACTTACCTTGCACTTAACACCAGCTGGCCCATATTATTTATCTTGTATTCTGCTAACCAAATGGGACTCCGGTGTTGTCCAAAAGCTGTGCCAAGTAGCGCAATGATGGTGGTATCAATTTGTGTTTCAAAAGTACTTAGCATACAAAAGAGATTGAAATACAAACCGACCACCCCATCCTTCCAATGGACCCTATCCCCTATGGAGACGAAGTAGACGAAGTAGACAGACTTTACCACACCATCATTGTCCCACCCCCTGACCCTGAAAACTATGATGAAGTATGGGTCGATCTAGCAGGAGATGGGGATGTATTTATATGACATGCACACCCGAAGAATACAGCAATTTACGGTCAGTATGCAGAGCTGGATGCCTATAAAGGGAACCCCACCATACGAGGGCACAATTAGAAGGGAAAACGAACGCATGCATGCAGAGGAATTCGAAAGGGGGCAACACATGCTATACTGAACATTTTACTGCAAAACAGCGCCATCTGTTGGTTGTAAAAGCAACACAAGCTATTTTACGATTCCATTTCAATGCTCAAATACGTGCTGAGGAAGCATCAGAGAGATGTGCAGCCAGACTTTAGGTGCACGGTTGCGAGCACAGCGATTGTGTTCTGCAGCTTCAGATCTGATTCGTTCTCAACAGAATGAACGCGACAGGCTGATAGTGGCAGAAAGATGTCAATGAGAAAGAGCAGATCAGTGTCAAACATGACTCTGTGCTCAGCAACACGACTCCGTGCTCAGCAATCACGCAATTAGAATCGCCTTGCATTCCGGTACAACACAGCTGATGATTATAATTTGAGCCGGCATGTTCTCATCGGCACCATGACTGAAGTGTGTCCTTATTGCAAGGCTCTGAAATTTAATGGAGAAACTAAAGGAATGTGTTGCGCCGCCAGGAAAATTAAACTGCCTCAACTTGGAGAACCGCCAGAACCATTGAAAACTACCCACAAGCATTGTCAAATTAAACATATTAGAAACGTGCGCTTTCTCTTTTCTTTCTTTTCCATTTAACCAGACTGAGCCGCAGCAACACGTGGCCGGTTACAGCTAGTGGGGATTAAAAAAAAGTATGACGTTTGTGGTATTGGAAAGCAGTTGGAATGATGTGACCACTGGTGGGAACATTCATGCATACCATTCAAATGCATACCACTAACTGAAACCAGTTTGTGGATTGGGGTCAGAAAGATACAGCC
This sequence comes from Ambystoma mexicanum, assembly GCF_040938575.1. Classification (NCBI taxonomy): domain Eukaryota; kingdom Metazoa; phylum Chordata; class Amphibia; order Caudata; family Ambystomatidae; genus Ambystoma; species Ambystoma mexicanum. The sequence continues at coordinate 44,642,500 of NC_090921.1, forward strand.
TACATCCTGCCAGAAAACACACATAGCACTCCAGTAGCCCACCAAAAGCTTCTGTTTTCCTGGGCACTGGGAGTCCCTATAAGGATTTTCCTGGCCTCTAAGGCCAGGAAGAAGGCTAAGAACAAAATGGCAAAAGGACAATCGAAAAATCTTGTGCCACTCCTATGTTTGACCAGTAGCCACAGTTAGGAGCCAAACGTGGTAAGGCTAAAACGAAAATTCCCCAAAAGTGGGATAAAGTCACTGCTGCCACCAGCTTATCCTTTTAGCACACCTAGAGTAACCAAAAATGTTAGTCTAGGGCAAAACAAAAATGCACCCCATTGTACTGGATGGTAAACTGCATTGTACAATGATAAAAAGTTACCACAAGTGATACAAAAGTAACCAAAAGTAGTAACATAGTAACACAACTAAGGCAAACAATGTTCCCCTGTACTGACAGCGCGAAGGACATATCAGTTCCCCATAACATATGAGCAAATGCCAGTGCAGTGAAGCTTAAGGCTTCGCTGCACTGTGAAAAGTACAGGGCATATTAAAAAATAAAAGCAAACAGTGTGGGGGTTCCATAAAGATAGAAGGAAAGGTGCAGTAAAGAGAAATATTTCCTAACAAACGCTCCCCGCCGCAGAATAATGGACAGGGGGAACTAATCCACCCCTGGATGGGTCCTCTGTTCCAGTCGGTTAACCCTGTTGGACAGCTCATCAAGTTGCTACATTTGGGATCTGGCCTGTGCCCAATAGTGAAGTTCAAAGCCTCTAGACTCATGAACCACCTGAGCCACTTTGGATTCTCTCCCTTAACATCTATCAACCACTTCAAAGGCTTAGGGTGGGCATACACAGTGAAGTGAGTCCCATGGAGGTAGGACCTTAACCTCCTAAGGCATCATATAATGGAAAAACAACTCTTCTCCACCTGGGGCCAACTGACTTCTCCACTCCTAAACTGGTAGCTGATTAGACATATTGGATGTTAGGGTGTTCCCCACCTTTGTCATTAAGCTGTGAACGTTTTCCAACTATCCCAGTGTCATAGGCATTTGTCTGCACTAAGAAAGGTCTCTTCCAATCAGGTGCCCTTAAACCAGGGACTTGACCAAGGGATTGTTTCAGGCCAGTGAAGGCCTTCTCACACTCAGGAGTCCGTAAGAACTCTTTAGGTCCCCTATGAGTTGTGAGGGCAGTCAGAGGGACAGCTATATTTCTATAGGCTGCCACTTTGCTCCTGTATTTCCCAGTGAGGCCCAGGAAGGTCCTCACTTGGGCTTGGTTAGTGGGGGTTGACCAGTTCTGTGCATGAAGTACTTCACTGACAAGAGGTTTCATCTTGTCCCCACATACACCAACTTCATGCATGAGGAAGTCCAAGGGTTCCTGTTCAGTTTGACACTTGATTGTCTCCCTGAACAAGTTGGCCTGATGAAGGTCCTGACACCCAGTCTCTTGAGTCAGACCCAGTTCCTTCCAAGTGGGGGTTGAATCTGCCATGTCTTCCAGACATGTTTTGCTGAGATCCACTTTCCCATTCAGAACAGGGGCTAAGCTCAGTTGACAGGTGTCCGTTGCAGCTACCAATCCAGAAGACCTTACACTGAAGTAGGGCTCTGAAAAGGCCGAAACTGCTGTCTCCTCCTCAGCACAGACTGACAGGGATATGTTGCCATACCCTGCAGAGAGATCATATCAGCTACCGTACTTCTCAATACAGAGCCGAGCCACTAAGGTGTTACCTCTTAGTGAAGAGTCTGTCTCTGTCTTCGGGACAGAGTACTAAGCTCTAGTGTTCATACAGAATCCAAAAATGGCTTTACCGGTATTTCCTTCACAGTTCCTCAGGACTGGACTCTAGACAGCTAGAATGCTCAAACACACTTTGTTCAAACACAGGGTGGATCTCACACCAACTGTCAGAACTTCTTCTTGGTTCTGAGCCACCACAATACCCAAACCTGGTGGGTTCACTTACTCCCAGAATACAGTCTGGTTTCCATCATCCTGTTATAAATGGTGTCCATGACAACAAGGGGGAGATTGCCTCAGCGAACTCTCCAGCTCACCTTGCTGATGTGGGGTCTGGTGAGCAGACACTAGGCCATCCTCACTGGAGCCATTAAAATGGCTGCTTTGACACAGGGCAGGGATATACACGGATGTCTCTGGCTCTCTTCCTGTAGTCATAGGCAGGACTCCCATTCTATCTCTGAAGATAGAATCATTCTATTCAAAGGAAACATTATGGTAATCTGGACCAAGTCCTTCTGAATAGTTTACCTTGCCAAGCTGTGAAACATGGCAAGGCCCACACAACTGACAGGTGGTCAGGGATTTGCAGAGTAAGTTTGACAGGAGAATGTCCCACAACCTTCTCTGGGGCTCACTGAGCGCTCCAATCAAACTCATGAGAGATCTGACAGGTCTCTCTCTCAGTGTAAATCCAACAGAATGTCCACAAGATTGTGGAACTCTCCCGTCCCCTGCACACCCTTTATACTGTAGAAACAGTCAATATTTCTATATAATGGTAATATTCAGTTTCTTTCAGAAAAAAGAAGAAATTAATGAGAGAAGCTAATTCATGACACTATTATAATAAAACAGAATGATGGGGACCATCGGTTTTAATTGAATTTTAAATTAATTGTTACAGATATGAATTTCAATTCATTCATCATCCAGTCTTTGTAAACATAATAACATAAATGTGTTCATTTTGAGGTTACATTCAATATTATAATACAAGGGCATACAAGGTACTCATCACACTTTCTATGTAATAGGCTTTTCACATGATATATCCAAAGAAAGTAATGATGAATATTTTCTCGACGCGTTTCGGGGTGTCCCCTTCTTCAGGAATTGATAGCCCTCTTCATTGCCGTTAATCTTTGTTTCGTCTATAATGTATGATACAATAATCAGATTTTAGATTCTCACTGATAACTGTCATTTAACTCTTGGGAGAAATTTTTAATAATCACCTGGATGTTCAATGCGGAATATCCTAACTGGATTTATTATCAATAGCAATATCAGCCCAATGATGGTTATACAACCTGTAGATATGATAAAAAGACAATAGGGAAAGCTCAATTAAAAAAGGGATCTTAATTCATGAAGGAAAATCTAATCATGTAATATCTAAGAAAAAATATTACCTTTCGGTATTTCTGTAAATAGTCTCTTTAGTTGTGGATCCAATTTGATTATACCCCAGTTCTTCTTGATCATCCTTGTTATGTGATGACTCTGTGCTGAATATCTTAAAGCGTAGAGAAATGGGATCTCCTTAGATCTATTTCTTGATATACGGAGGTCTTTCCTGTCCAATGTGAGTGTTTTTTCTTCTGCTTTCTTGATGATAGACTCTGGATAACCTCTTTCCTTGTATCTTTGTGTCATCAATAGGTTTTCATTCCTCAGGGTGTCAGTTGTTGAGATAATTCTCTTTAGTCTAAGGAATTGACTGTAGGGCAAATTCACAGAATACTCTCCACAGAATGATCCCACCCCATTGTTTTCGTGTATCTAATATAGTATATATATGTGTTTTTACAGACACGAGTGGAGGAATCGCCCATTACTGCACTACCTCCGTACCTGAGGACTCTCTACATACCACAGCGACCCATTCCATGGATGTAGTAGCTTTTTACAGAAATACCGAAAGGTAATATTTTTTCTTAGATATTACATGATTAGATTTTCCTTCATGAATTAAGATCCCTTTTTTAATTGAGCTTTCCCTATTGTCTTTTTATCATATCTACAGGTTGTATAACCATCATTGGGCTGATATTGCTATTGATAATAAATCCAGTTAGGATATTCCGCATTGAACATCCAGGTGATTATTAAAAATTTCTCCCAAGAGTTAAATGACAGTTATCAGTGAGAATCTAAAATCTGATCATTGTATCATACATTATAGACGAAACAAAGATTAACGGCAATGAAGAGGGCTATCAATTCCTGAAGAAGGGGACACCCCGAAACGCGTCGAGAAAATATTCATCATTACTTTCTTTGGATATACCATGTGAAAAGCCTATTGTATAGAAAGTGTGATGAGTACCTTGTATGCCCTTGTATTATAATATTGAATGTAACCTCAAAATGAACACATTTATGTTATTATGTTTACAAAGACTGGATGATGAATGAATTGAAATTCATATCTATAACAATTAATTTAAAATTCAATTAAAACCGATGGTCCCCATCATTCTGTTTTATTATAATAGTGTCATGAATTAGCTTCTCTCATTAATTTCTTCTTTTTTCTGAAAGAAACTGAATATTACCATTATATAGAAATATTGACTGTTTCTACAGTATAAAGGGTGTGCAGGGGACGGGAGAGTTCCACAATCTTGTGGACATTCTGTTGGATTTACATAGGTTAAAACAACCCAGTGTCAAGGTTGTTATTCTCCCCGGCACCCCATAAATTTTCAACAAATCCTGTAAAAAAACCTTAAACCTGGTGTGCGCTAGGCAACACAAATATTAGATCTCTCTCTCAGACCATCCTGCGGATGACAGCTCAGTGACACTTGACAGGTCATGTCACCAACCCTTCACTGGGTCTGACCACTACTGAGCACAGCAGAGGAACTACCTCTGTAGCTATCATTCAATAGGGTGTCAATGACTGTCTTGGCAGTCATTCCCTGTGGGTTGGCACAAGGGCATATGGGATTGGGATCAGTAATCACCATTTGAAACCTATTGCAAAGGGCTAATCAAATTAAGCCTTGTCACTGGTAGCAATAGGTTCACTCCTAAAAGTGAACTCTGGAGTAACTGAATTCCTGTCTCACCCCTGTCAACCTGGTGACCGAGAGTGAGACCCCTACATTGGTTTTCTTCTGGGACCCCCATCATGGGCCAGCAAGAATGTGTGTTAGACCACACAGGTGATACCCCAACACTAGGATGCATCACAAGGGGAATGTCACACGCCAACTCTAGGAGGAAGGGCCACACAACCTGAGTAACATCCAACCTCTCAAGGTTTGCTCTGGTGGGCTCTGTGGGTTTACTTTGCAGTGACGCACCTTCCTGGTGAATCCTTTACTTCACTGGAGGAGAATCCTCTAATTGGACGCAGGCCTTTCTCCATAGGCCTAACCATGATGGTTTCCTTTTCTGTTGGTCCATACTTCTCTCTCTTCTTGGACTCTCCTCTACCTGTATACTAGGTAAGGTTTAATGGGGGTCTTTCTCCCCAACTAGGAATAGCTACTCTTCCAACCATCTCATCATCAGTTATAGGTAAGGCAGGGGGAATATTCTCCCTTCCCTCTGCCTCTGTTTCCGTCTCCTCTGGCCATGGCTTTCCCCTCAGGCCTAGGCTTTCTCTTAGGCTTGGCTAAGACAGCCTGATTTTGAGACCTAGTGCTTGAAGGGCCTGGTGAGTTTCTCTCAGGACCTAAGTCTTGAAGACTCAATTCACCCAGAACATTTCTAGGAACCACTCTCCTCATATTGACCGATACCCTTACTATTTCTCTATTCATAGCTTGAATGACAGGTACTACTGGAACATTAAGAGAGGGCCTACCAGACAAATGAGTATCTCCCATAGGAACTCATGCAAGAACCGATGGGTTTACCATAAAGGAAGCTACATCAGTAGGACTGGGCCCAGTGTTCCTAATAGTAGAGGTATGTACACCTCCTACCTGACCACTATCCTCATAAGAACTATCACTATGTGCAACAGGACTGGGATAGGAGCCAATGCCCCAGCACTACTAGTTTCCAAGGAATCTAGACTAACCTCAGACTCTTCCTCTGAGGGGATGCAGTCTAAAGGGAAGGGCACCCCTGCCATCTCTTCTTCCTCATACTGAGAGAAGGCCAGACTGGCAGAGTGGACCCCCACGGTCTTACCCTTACATTTGGGGTCCCCCTTCCTGTGGTCACTTGCTCCACAAGTGTAAAAAGTCCCACTGGCACTTGACACATAGGAAGGCTTAGAGTAACCGCTCACATGCTTGGGAGGGTTAGTCCAACTACCCTGACCTGATTCTGAGGAATTCCCCTTTTTAAACCTTGGGTGGGCCTTCTTGGAAATGGTTTTCAGTACCCCACCCTGTTTGTTTGTTTTGTTTATTTGTAAAGCGCACCAAACCCTCGGGTAACTGGGCACATTGCTTAGTGTACAAAACAAAGTTACAGACATGTTAATATCTACAAAATGCAGTATAAATAAGAGAGCTTTACAGCAAGATAAAGTACAGTGCATAGAAGATAAGTAGTGGAATTTGGATCCAGCCGACTTTAGATAGGTACATTACATTACATTACAGGCTGGGTGAGAGCTAACAGTGAAGACCCAATTCAAAATGTAGTCTCTTTCTGCTTCTTTCCCTCCTCCTGCCTACTTGAAGCAGGCTTGCCCTTGTGGGACACTCTATGTGAAGCCCATAAATCAGCAGTAATGGCTAGCCTCTATGTATTTAACTCCTTTGAGTCAGCCAAATGCTGCTTGAGCTCTGGGGAACAAAAGGCAAAAATATATTCAAGCATGACCAAATTGATCATACCCTCAAAGGTGGTTACTTGATAGCCCTCTATCCAACCACAAATGTTTTTTATAGAATCTGCAACACAGGTCACATAGGTCATACATTATTTTCTTTTGTATTCTATTCTCTAAACCTCCTCAAGTATTGGGCAGGAGTCTTCCCAAACTTGAGGATAAGAGATTGATTCAGTTTCACAAAGTCTAATCTATCAGCCTTGGACAATTCCATAATGGCACTGAAGCCAGAATGGGGCAGTCTGCTGATCAACCATGAAATCCTGTCAGCATCTCCCACTCCTTGTACCTCACATGCATATTCCAAAGTTACACGCAGGTCAATGATGTCATTCTTCTCCTCATACATACTTAAGAAATGTAAACCTAGGATGTGAAGAGAACCCAGAACCATCTCTGAATCTTCTGGAAGAACCTTGTGAAGCCTGAATCTTGGCAAACTCCAACTGGTGATCCCTGCCTTTCTGCCTTTCAACCCTCTCAATTTTCAATTTGGCCATTTCAAACTCAAGTTCTTTCCCTTTGATAATTGATCCCCCATATTGAAGACAAATACTGAGCCCCCTGAGTTCCTTCAATTTCGTTACGCGGTCGCCTGCACCATTCCGAACAGTGCCTGGTTCCTTATGATATGCTACCCGAGCCTACAACTCTGACTGAGATCCATGTGACCTGGATCAGTACAAGTGTTACAGGTGTTTACATGTGATTCTTCTCCACAATTAAGAAAACTGGACGTGACCACAGGCCTGAGATGCCTAGAGGGGCCGGGAACAAACAAAGCTTTATCAATATGCATGCAGAGCCTGCCCCGAAGACCCAAGCTGCTACGCCCGGCACCTTGAATGCGGATGAGGCCGTGGTGTCTGCTGAGCTAATGGAAACGCAGCGGATGATGGCATGTATGTAGGAAGGCTTCTTCGCTATAGATAGCAAACTAGACGGTATTAATGGCACAACTAGTTCCATTAAAGCGTGAATGGAGAAGATTGACTGAAGCCTCGCGGAGGCAAAAAACATAGTGGGGGAGGTGGAGGATGATATCTTGGAACTAAGAACTGACGTAGCCACTTTGACTAAGCAGGTCAGACGGTTACTCGCGAAAATGATGAGTTGGAGTCTAGGTCGCGCCGTAACCATGTCCAAATCACCCGCATTCCTGAGAATAATCTGGAAGGCTCTATGGAGGAATTTGTAGAACATACCATCCTTCCTCTACTCGGCGTTCCCAATATATGGTTGAGCGCACGCATCATCCCCTTGTTCCTAAGCCAAAACCTGGGGCACCACCCTGACCAATACTTGACAGGATTTTAAACTACCGGGACAGGGACCCTATCCTGAGGGCCGCTTGCGAGAAAGGAGAAATACATTACAGCTCCAGAAGACTGTATATTTATCTAGACTTCTCTGTTGCAGTGCAGCAGGAGAGGAACTGACTGTGAAACAGATACTTCGCCAACTGGGCATCGAGCATGCCATGTTATATCCTGCTAAGCTCAGCATTGAACTAGCCGATCGAACCTACTTTTTCACGATCCCTGATGAAACCATAGCAAATTGTGCCATATGTCTGAAGACAACTGTGGATCACAGCCAAAGGAGGTTCTTTTAAGAAAGGCAAATTCACCTTTTGAGATTCACTTTTTAAACCAGTAGCCGATTCCCAGTAAATAAGTACAAATATATTTTACTAATAGTATATTCTTGCACAAGGTTCACCTGGATGATCATGCAGCTATTTCCTATGTAACAAATGATAACAAAAAGTTCACAGTTTATTTTTCCTAACAAAACAGCTAGCGTACATGCAAGATATGGCACTTAAAGTGTGAAAAATGTTTTCTAGGAGCTACAGTAAGAAACTCAGTTTAACCCTTAGCAAAGTAATGTTTGTGTATTTGCTCCACTACATTCATACTGCTTGATTTGACAGTCAGCTGTCTTGGGGGGTGGGGGGTGATATGATGCCAGTCCATGTGACTTGATACATATCGTCCACTTCAGAGTATATTGAATATTGTATAAATAACTTCTATTAGCACAATACATTATTTGCCAAGTTCTGTAAGGTGAGAACATGTATTACAATGGTTAATGCATTACAATGCTTCCCAGCCCGCCCACCTCCCTGATTGACCATTGTGATTTTCCTTTCTGGTCTAGCGGACCGCTGCTCACCGCCCTCACCTTTCCACCTCCCCCTCCCGCCTCCCACCCTACCCACCACCCTGATTGGCCTTCTATTCTTTCTTTACTGACCTTCCCAGGACAGCCCTCTGCCCGCCAGCCCCTGCGGCTAAGGGCCCCAAAGAAAATGGCAGCTCTCACAGAGGCGGCTCCTGGCTGTGTCTGCAGGTGTCCGCAGGGAAGCCGTTTGCCAGCCGTCAACCAACCCTGCAAACGTGTCCATATATCAGACTCTCAAACTTAGCTGTGTTTTTTTGCCTGTTTCTAAAATTGCACTGTGAAAGTATTTAAAATTGCATTTGAAACCTAGGCCTTTTCCCCTCTATTTAGGTCTCTCAAACTTAGCAATTCTTTGGCTTTGCCTCCTGCACAGCACAGCACTCATCTCGTGGTCCTTCCTACCACTATCATAGCACCTGTCGCCTTTGCAATTGTCAGCTTGTCTTGTCTCTCTGTCTAGTCTTCTTGCTCCCTTCTCTGTGTCCTTCCCTAGTGTCCTCCCCTACCCACTCCCTTCCTCTTCTCTCCTCATCCTACCTAATTTATGGTGCTCTGTCTCTCTCTTATCTTCTCTAACTGCTTCTCCATCAACTATCCTGCCCTCCTCACTAAATCTGGTAGGAAGAAGTTTAAAAAGGACGTCCTGGTCTCCAACCCAGGCCTCCCTATCACTGACACCTATACCAGTGCCTCCTCCAAGGAAACTCTCACCAACATCCTCTTTGTCATTCCCCCGCCAAACCTATGGACCCTACATATGGTTTCTGTGCTCTCTCCCTTCTCTTCCTCTCCAATTAATGGTGGCACCCGGTGAGACGCCCTCCTTGCCTCCTTCCACTCTTCTAAGGTCATCATTAATGTTAATGTGAATGGTACCATCCTGGTCTAAGGCTCCCAAGCCAACCTTCTCCTCTTTGATAGATGCTTCCCGCACCTCATCAATTTCCTCTCTTCTCCTGCTATCCCCTCTCTCTCCCCCATGCCTTCCTCACCTCCCCCTGCTGTCTCCTCTTTGGCTACCTCGCCCTCTCCTCCTTCCTCTTCTGCCCTCCTCTGGCTTCTTCTACACCTCTGCAGGGCGTACCTCTGATTTGTACCCCTCCCCGGAAATTTTTCAAGGATGGCAACCTTCTCCATGTTGCCACTCTCAACTCTTGCTCAGCCATCAAACACTCCTCTGACATCTGCCACCTCCTGGAGGAACTTGACCTTGATGTCCTCTGTCTCACCGAGACATGGTTCACGGCCAGTTCTGTCACAAGCTTTGACACTCTCCTCCCTGATGATTACAAGATCCTCCTTGCGCTTAGATTCAACTGTTCCATAAGGGGTGTAGCCCTCATCTTCCCTGAGTGGTTTCCGGCCTCTGTCATTCCTACGCAGGCCTACTCCTCTTTCAAATGCCTCGTCTGCAGGCTCACTCTCTCTCCTGGCCGTTCCTTACTGTGGCTACCATCTATCGGCCACCTGGTCAGATCTCCTCCTTCCTCTCTGAGTAGGCAGACCTCTGCTCTTCCCTCCTGGTGTCAACTACTCAACTCCTCCTTCTTGGAGACTTCAACATCCACCTGGATGCCTCCTGTACTTCCACTGGACTCTTTCGTGACCTCTGTGTCTCTCACTCTCTATTCTCCCCTCTGACCCGACTCACTCCACAGGGCAATCTCTGGATGTTGTGATCTCCTCATACCTTCCCCTTTCTATCCCTCTCACCACTCCTCTCTACTGGAGTGATCACTTTCTCCTTTCCTCCCACCTCACCCTCTCAATCCCTCAGGCCAAGCCAACTTCAGCACTGCCACCTACCTTCTCGGTTACCCGACCCATGAAGTGTGTGTCAGTTGAGGCTTTCGCTGCCACTTTCTCACCCCTCCCTCTCCATGCTTGACTGATTCACACCCCCTGACTCAGCCCTTTCCATGCTCCACTCTGCTATATCTGATGCTCTCGATGTTCTTGCCCGTCATAAGGATCCACTTGAAGCCCAAAGCCAAGTGCAACTCTTGGTACGACTTAGACCTCGCCACCCTTAAACGCAAGTGCAGGGTGGCTGAGAGGAAATGGTGTGCTTCCTTTACATCCACTTACAAATTGGCCTGCCGCCTGCTACAAAGGCAATACCGGCTCTCTGTCTGTACCAAGAAGAGAGCCCCCATCCAAGCCTGCGTCTCTGCGGCATTTAGCAGCACAGCCAAACTCTCTAAAATCTGCAAGGAGATGGACAATCCTGCTGCAGTCTCTACCTCTCCTGTCCCCTACCAGGCCCTCTGCACGGCCCTGGCTTCTCATTTCATCTCTAAAACACAGGACATCTTGTCCTCTCCCTTTTCCTCTCCCCCACCTCACTCTACTCCCTGCTTTTCCTCTGCTCCTTCTCCAGCCACCTCTCCACCCTCCTTCTCTGCCTTTCTCCTGCTCTCCACAGACGAGGTTGCTAGACAAGTCCGATCTATGAAAGTCTTGTCAAAACATGCTCACCCCTGTTCCTCCAAAACCATCAAGGACCACATTGACAACCTAGCTCCTGCTCTGGATGACTTCTTCAACCACTCCTTTGCTTCTGGAGTCTCCCCTCCCACCTGAAGCACTCCCTTGTGCACCCTCTTCTTAAGAAGCCCTCTGCCGACCCGTTCTGCCCTGCTAACTATCGTCCATTCTCCATCACTCCTTTCCTTGACAAACTCCTGGAAAAGCTGGCTATCTCCCAGCTTAATCTTCCCTCTGAATCTGTTGGTTGTCTCCATGACCATCAGTCTGGCTTCAGAGCTGCCAGAAGCATGGAAACTGCTCTCCTGAACATCCGTGAAGACCTGCTCTCCAACCTTGATTCCAACACCCCTGTGTCCTCATCTTACTTGAACTCTCTTCTGCCTTTGAAACGGTCAACCACGCCATCCTGCTCAACCGTCTCCGTGATAACCTTTCTGATCGACCCTCCTAGGTCCAACTTGGGTCCTTCCTCTCCTCTATTTCTATCTCTGCCTGTGGAGTTCCCCAGGGGTCTAACCTCTCTCCCTGGCTGTTCAACCAATACCTGGAACTTCTTGCCCACTGCATCGCCGCTCTCTGCCCAAACTTTCAGTGCTATGCGGATGACACTCAACTCATTTTCAGGCTCCCCTCAGCCACCTCCTTACCATCTCTCATCTCTGACTGTGTGTCTGCCATCCAGAAGAAGCATGCCACCAATGATCTCTGCCTTAATGCCAGTAAGACCGAGATTCTCCTAACTGGCACACCTACCCCCACCTTTCCTATCACTCTCTGGCCGGCCTCGGTTGGACCTCTTCCTACGACCACCTGTAAGGCTAAACACCCCTGGGTTATCTTCGACTACACACTTTGCTTCTCTCCTCATATCTCTCACGTCTCTAAGAAGTCACACTACCAGCTGCACCTCCATAGAGGTAGTCTTCCTTTCCTCTCCTTCCCCCAGAAGCTCACTGTCTCCAGAGCTCTGGTTCTCTCCAGGCTTGACTACTGCAACAGCCTCTTTCTAAATCTGCCTGCTTCTACTCTGCAACCTATCCAAAATAGGACTGAAAGACTTGTCCTTGGCCTCAAACTCAGGGATAGTATCAATGAGGCGATTCTGAGGCATAATTACAGGGCATAAGGGGAGGCAGATGGATAAGCTGTGAAAGGGAGACATATTTCTCTAAGATTAAAGAAGAAGAAAACCTCTGTAAGAGCCAAGCATTGGACAATTACAAGGGTATGAAGTCTATACAAGATGGAGTGAGCAAGTCTCTAGAGGCCAAGAGGAGCATGAACACCCAGTAAAATTAAATCAAATAGCAGTAAATAAAAGATCGAAATGGACCAATTTGTGGTCTCCTCACACGTAATTCAGAAATCAAAAACAAGGACTATTCATTAAGCATTGGAAGAAGATAGTGATGTGCTACACTCCCTTAAATGTTCGAGAACAGTGAGCAGACTACAAATAAGAAGACTTTGGCTCATGGCAGGACTGATGAGAGTTGATGGATTCATTGCGAAAGCGGGGAGTAATCTGACGTGACTCAAGCAGCTGGATTTCGTATCTCTTACATGCTGCGAATGAGTCAGAAAAGTCCAAGGTTGGGTGAGAATGCCAACCAATCAGAGGTTCAGTGGGGCAATCTGCAATACAATGTTGCATAGACCAATCCGCTGACAGTTTCTCTGCTATAAGCAGTATTATATGTATTTAGCGCTAGTTCAAGGCGTGCGTTACAGATAAGTGGCAGCCAATCATGTATTTACTATGCATATCATAGGTACATACGGTCCCATAACCAATCGCTTCGCTCAATAGGTTTTATATTTTGCCATGTAGAATGATGCATATTGGGGTATAAAACCCCTGTGTAATCAAGTTTGTGTGTGAGTGTGGAAGCATCAGCCTGATGTCTGCCAGTTTGCCCTGCTTTTTTAAACTAAGAATAAAATAGTATTTTGCCATATTCTCTGAGTCTGTTCGGTTATTTGGTCTGAGATCTTTGTTGGTAATCCAATCTAGCACAAGAGATGATTCAAGATGCTAGAGCACCATGATATGTGCATTCCGTTATTTCAGTATCGTCTCATAAACCACTTCCTCCGACAGTCAGCACGGGGGATTTGTAAGTGTCAAATGGACCTCAATGTCAGTTTGGTCGATGCCTTACCCCATACCTTTTTCGGATCACCGGTTTTGGGTGTCTCCTCCTAGAAAGTATCGAATGACGTGGTATCCAATACGATCATCATCATGGACGTCATCAGCTTCATATTTATGGACTCTGACAGCCTGTGCCTGTCGACTTCCTCAGAAGATAGATTATTTGAGAAGATTCTTTGAGAAATTTCAAAGGATTATGCACTCTGATCCTATGATAAGATATTTTAAGTACTTGATAAGTGAGGTTGTCAATCAGACCATATCTACACCACAGACTCCCTGTATGTTTAGTTGAAACTCAAGTATTTCATAGATTGATTGCACGCCAAACGTGCCTTAACCACTCACCATCCCATCACTTTGGGCTTCCGTTTTTTGAGAAAATAACTATTCTTAACTTATTGGCATTCACTATTAGGTTGTTCTCTTCCGCATAAATTACTGCAAAAGCTGCCAGCTTTCGTTGTAACCTGACTGTGGTCAAGTCAAAGAATAATAGATCATCAGCAAATGCCAACCAAATAATTTTCATTGGGGTCATTACGAGGTTGGAGGTAACCATGGCGCTATTAGCGCCATAGCTGCCTCAAAAACCTCACCGACTCCGCCCTGGTGAATGGAGCTATTACCGCCCCATTCCAAGGTTGGCGGGGGCAGTAATTCCCCATTCACCAGGGCCCTTCCCCATTCCCATTTGAGCCCCCATAGGGCTCAGTGGGAATGGGGAAGGCACTAATAACGGTACCGCAAATTGCGGTACCGTTATTAGCACCAAAGTCCCTTTGCGGGTCCCGTCCTTAAGCCTGGTAAGACCAGGCGTTAAGGGAGGACCCGCAAAGGGAACTTGTAATAGGGTGGTAAGGGATTACTGGTACCGGTGCCCTTACCGGTACCGGTAATACCTTACCGTCTGCGTCTTAATGAGGCACATTGAGTCAAATCTAATGGGATAGGAGTTTTAGGGTTCCCACAAATTCTCAATATTTGATAAGTAAATGTTGAAAAGAAAAGGTACTAAGAGGCATCCCTGTTTTAGACCCAAAGAGGTTTGTATTGGTCTAGACAGGGAACCATCCCTAGACAGCCTAATCTTGACAGATGTGTTCTGGTGCAATAGAGAAGATTGTTTATCCATACCTACAACTCCTTGAAGACTACGGTCGCAAAGATTTAGCTGGTTGTGTCTTAAAGGTTTATAGGTCTATAGTTTATTAGAATAGACCTATCACCCCTTTTTTTGTATATGGGAATTATATGCGCGTCACAACACATGGTAGGCAGCACCCTCATGTTTATGATCTCTCTAAAGGGATGAGCAAGGATGGCAGCCCAGAGATGGGGAAACTACTTCAAGGTTGTGGGGGCCATGTTATTAGGACCTGTCTCCCGGCACCCACTACTTTTCATTATGATCTGGACACTGTCCCCTGGGTCAAAAGCAGTCCATGAAATGGCCTCCAAAATGTTGGTAGGTAGGTCAGGGGCCCATTAGTGCCAGTAGCAGCATAGTGTGCTATCCAATTGCCCTCACTGATTACAGACAGGGCCGTCCACCTGCTGTTTCTCTACACACTTGCTGATGAGTTTCCTAAATTGTGCCACATCATGTCTTATGAGATGTCTAACTGCTAATTCACCATCTTGTACGCACAACTGACAGTTCATATGTTGTACAATTTTCTTGTAATGCTGCCTAATTTATTTGTCCAAATTAACATATTCTTCTGATAAGTTGCCCTCAAGCAGATTGCAAATGTGTTTATACTCTGCCAATCTGCTATCAAATTGATGAATATGAGTATTCTGCTTATATACTTGACCCCTATTAGTAGAATTCATCAAGCAGTCGACCACCATATCTGTAATTTCCCCACAGGGAAAAAGGTCAAGCCTATTGTATCTTTCTGTGACCTCCCTTATTTCTCTTGTGAATCTATTTAGAAGACAGGAGTTCCATATCACCCTTAGACCTTTATTTCAGGTTTCCAAGAGTGAAAACCAAGGACGAGATTCTAATTTACTACATAGAAGAACTAGTGTAAGACAGAGGGACATAGTCACTAGTGTGCTTTTTCAATATGGTTAAAGACTGCCAGTGTATAGCTAAAGAAAGACACACAAAAAAGTAGTCGATCCATGAATTGGCTGAACCACGCGACCAAGTATAGACCGCTTTATTTCCCTCATTGATCCTAAATACTCCCTAAGAAAGTTCCCAGATTAAAAACATGTTGAACCAGGATTGTCCCCAGCCCTTAGACACCAACTTAAGTTATTTCCTTGCTTGAGTTTTTGGCTCACAAGTGTCAACCGCACACTCAGTGTTGAAATCACCTCCTGCAATGATATTGACCGTATAGCCCGCACCCAACCAAGCTTCCAAGATAGTCGCCACATCTTGGAATCTGGTAAATTCAAATCTGGACTGATTTCAATAGAGATTTTACAGAAGGATTTCTGTATTGCTCTTTGGTAACATTATCCCAATGGCCAAAATCCCAGGAAAATTGGCATTATCTAAAAAAGACTCAAATCCTTTCTAAAATCATTGACAGTAGAAAGTCCCCCACTAGTCCTCCCCAGGGGCGATCTAGATACGATTTGAGAAAATACCTGAAAACCATCAATATCAATGGCAGAAGAAGCCATAATATCCTGAAACATATACACATCATGTTAATATATCAACGACCTTGGGGTTGTCAATTCACTCAAATTGTTAACCCACCTATCGGCACCCAGGGATACAATGCCCTGCTCACTAGTCCACACCAAGGGATACAGTGCCCTGCTTACCATTCCACACCAAGGGATGCAGTGACTTGCTTAGCATTCGACACCAAGGGATACAGTGCCCTGCTTACCATTCCACACCAAGGAATACAATTCCCTGCTAACCATTCCACACCAATGGATACACAGCCCTGCTCATTAGTCTGTACCTAAAGATAGAGCGTCTTGCTCACTTATCCGCACTCAAGGATGTAGTGCCCTGACCACATATCAGCACCCAGGGATACAATGCCCTGCTCACTAGTTCACACTAAAGGATACAGTACCCTGCTCACTAGTCCACACCAAAGGATACAATACCCTGCTCACTAGTCCACACCAAGGGATACAGTGTCCTGCTTACCATTCCACACCAAGGGATACAGTGCCCTGCTTACCATTCCACACCAAGGGATACAATTCCCTGCTCACTAGTCCACACCAAGGGATACAATACCCTGCTGACTAGTCCACACCAAGGGATACAGTGTCCTGCTAACCATTCCACACCAAGGGATATAATTCCATGCTTACCATTTCACACCAAGGTATAAAATGCACTGCTCACTTGTCTGCACCTAAGGATGGAGTGTCCTGCACTGTTATCCACACTCAGGGATACAATGCCCTGCTCACTAGTCCACACGAAGCACAGAAGAACACTCCCTAGTCTTCAGAAAACCCCAGGAATCTTGGTGATTCAATTGATACCAGCATAGAAGAGCACAACCAAGCATTCAGGAAACCCCCTGAATCTTGGTGAATCAATTGAAACCATCAAAGAGGAACACTGCCCTGCCTACTGAAACCACTGGAATCCTGGTGATTCAATGGACACCAGCACAGAGGAACACGCCCCAGTCTTCAGAATACCCCTGTAATCTTGGTTTTTAAATGGACACCAGCACACAGGCACACCACCTAGCCTTCAGAAAAACCCTGGAATCATGGTGATTCGATGCACACCAGCACAAAGGAACACCACCAGCCTTCTGAAAACCCTTGGAATCTTGGCAAAGTAATTAATATCAGCACAGATGAACACCACCCTGCCTTCAGGCAACCCCTGGAATCTTGATGAACCAATGGGCACCAGCACAGAGGAACACCACCCTGACTAGAATTCGGCCAGATGTACCATTTGAAAAATTAAAATGGATCAAATTGGGTAATACCCAAAGAACGTTTCTGACATGTATACTGCTGGGGAGTCCGGATAGATATTCTTACACACACCGCCTTCGGAAAGAACCAGACAACATGTTTTAAATACTGTAATCTAACCAATATGTTTCTTTTCTGTCTAGGCTCCAAGACCTTTGAACCTCCTACCTGTCTACATCAGACTTCCCCTATCATTTCTACAGTTCAGAAGAAGAGGTCAAGACCTTCCTCTTCATGGAATGGCTCCTCCTTAATACCTAGGTCCACATACCCTTCACTCCTCACCCTACCTGGGACTCAGTGATCTGCTCCTCACTGTCTACCCCCCTGGTTGCTTATAGATCCCTTGCTGCCAAATGCCCACCTTCGCCGTCTCCTGTTAGATCCCGGCTCCGTTTTTCTCTCCTTCCCTGTGCTCTTCCCCCTAGGATTGTAAAGCACTTTGTTGCATCCCAAAGCTAGGTCCGCACTCAATAAATACACTAATAGTAGTCATAATAATAATTTCTTTGGTTTAGACTGGTATTAAGAATTCTTTCAAGTACATATTCCATAGCTTATTTTCTCATCAGCCTCTCCTCTATCATCACTGCTATTCTGTGTCTTTCAAGTGCACCAAGCAAAGAACACCTTTGAAAAAGGATGCACGCAAAAAACAAGCATTAATCATGCTGCCAGGAAAAACAGACAGTGTTGCACACACCTCCTTCTGAAAGAACCAGACCAAGTTCTTGAAATATTCCCATACATTTATTTCTTCATGTTAGGCTTGCACTAAGAATTCCTTAAAGTACATTATTCCATAGGTCATTTTCACATCAGCCTCCCTTATTATTTCAGTGTTTGACGTGTTTCGAGTCTCGCAGACTCTTCAGCAGAAGCAAAAAAGAAGTCTGCAAATAAACATACAACACATTTACCTAAACGTCATGTTTGTATGAAAAAGCATCAACTATAAACACTGCAAATACTCTTAGAGAACACAAAGTACACAGACTTTATTAGTATAAACCTATTTGTACAGAAGCCTGCCAAGTCTTATCCCTATGGTGTTCGCCATATACACATGCAGAATCCTAGAGTTCTCTGAGAAACAAAAAAACTCTCTATCATATATATAGTCTTTCATCTGGCCTTAACGCCTACAGTGCATTGAACAAAACAGAGGAACGTCTCCCCAAGCGGTGTCCGCAGTGAATAGACCTAGAAACAGTCTGATGATGCAAGTTACCTAGTTAGTAATATAAGGACAAGATAGAAAAAGAGAAATACAGATCTTGGTTCATCATATCTATATTGAGTACCTTCAGAACTAGCAGCTTGTCCCCATGGTTTGACAAAATGTGCAGAGTAAGGAGCTCTCCGGGAATAGGCATGTGGTTGTGGGAATGCACGTTTTTCATTCCGGACACAACTCCCATCCACAAGAAATGTATCAATTTACAGACACACTATATTCCAAACTGTTCAATAACGCAAAATGGGTGTATGGTTCAAAAGCCTTCCCGCTGTCCCAAAAAGCCTTTGTAGATCCCAATTTCTTTGGCCAATATCCAAAATAGAAAATCAGATTTTTGGCAACCTAAGTTCCTTTTTCCAAGAAGTGACGAGCCACAGGAGAATTCATAATCTTGGTCCTCATGTTGGACCCCCGCTCTGACAGTCTTAAACTGACTTTCCTACTTGTCTTGCCAATATCAAATTTCCCACAGGGGCCTCTTAACGCATAAAACAAATGTAACAAATCTCAGGTTGCAAATGTTCTCAACATTATTTTCTTCCTGGTTTGAAGAAGATCGCTGACTTGTACCATTTTCAGATGTTGTAGTAAATATGTGTATTTCTTTAGTTGTTTGGCCCACTGTAACTAGTTTCTTCTTCAAGTTGTTACGTTGTTAATGAATGAATTGATGAAAGAATGTTGGCAATACAATGTTCTATTCACGTCGGGTGTTATTTTGGAGGATTTTTCTTGGGCACTTCCTCAGATATCAATTATGGGTCCCATAATGCTTTCTCAGAAATGTCCTTCCTGTATCCACGTTCCTCAAATTCTTTCAACATTATCTTAGGGTCTTCATCATATTCTTCATGTTCAGAAACAAATCATTTATTTGAAAGCAACTGGTTAAGTACACATGTCATGATGGCAGGTGTCACAAGTCCAATCTCTTGAATTGTGGTGAGAGCGATCCTGCCGGCAAGTGCAGGCCATCAGCTCCATGAAGCCAACTCCATAGGTAGTTTATGTATCGAGTGCCTCTCCCCAATCCAGACCTCTACAACCAGGCCACACTTATAACCACACTAAATGGACAGACATTGGGTTTCCAACAGATGTCCTTCGCGAGTATGCATCATGATTCCTGCTCCCAAACGTGAAGACACTTTGGAGGAAGGATGGAAGGATGCAAACAATGTCACTGAGCAGACTGTGATCACGATCTTAGCAGGAAAACATAGACTCAGGAAACGCCACAGAAACAGCACACCCTCACAGATACAAAATAGGGGAGAAATGCCGAAAACCCCAACTCTCTCTGCCTCCCATTATCCCCAATAGCAGTGGCTGCACCCGAGGGGGTCAGCGCGTATGGCACATTCTCAAATGTCGTCATTAGATCCAGTGTTGACACAGTCACAGATGCAACACAGATGCAAAAAGGGTCCGGGCTTTGTCCTGCGTGTGGGATTCTGGAGATGGGAGGTATTGCTGGGTTAAGCAGAGAGAGTGAGAAGAATAGGAGACAAGAGAAGGGAACATTTGTTGCTGGAGGATGGATTGATCACGTAGGACAAAGAAGGAGATTTGAGGGAAAGGTTAGCATTTTATGAATGACAGTGGAAGGGCCCGAGAAGTAAGTGAGATATCAGAGAATGCTGAAAGGAAGAGGTGGTGAGAAGAAAGAGAGGAACATCAGAGGCAGGACGAGCTTGGCATCTTAGGAGGGCAGAGGAAAAGGAGAGAGAAGGAAAGGCAACACCATGAGAGATTGTAGGAGAAGTAGAAAGAAGTAGAAACGATTCAGCAACAAGCAAAGGATGGATATGGAGAAGGGTTAGAGGGGAGGAGGAGGAAACAGAGGGGCCACAAACAGAAAACACACATTGGCCAATCCAAGTGTGTACCACAACCTATAGGAGATGCTGAGAGGCAGGTGGCGAAACCAGCGGGCCTGATCTGGGGCGCAGCTACGATACACACCTAAAAGAGGTGGAGAGCTTTGTTTATCTATGCCTTGAAGTGGGTAGGCCGAAATCCCAAAGTCCCCAAGATAGAGCAAGAGAGAGATAGAGAGAGAGAGAGAGAGAGAGACTGATAGCCATGAGTTATGTTTTAGATTCTAGTTGCAATAGCACTTTCCCACAAAGGATAGGCATGATGGGGCTCACCCAAGCCAGGAAGGTTCCTTGAAAACACAAGGCAGGATGGCTTACCTGGGCCAGGAATGCTTGTTCAAAATGCAAACTAGGACGGCCAGGGGAAAAGAACTGTAGTTGCAGGCTACTAGCCAGCCATAAAATGTCACTTGCCACCTCAATTCTTTACATACACACAGCAAATCATTTCATACTCGCCAACAGTCAATTATCATTAACCAATGGCTAAAGGTGAGTGCAGGTTTTGCACCCTGAGGAAGGCTATATATGTCCTAAAAGGCACATAAGTAACTAGAGTCATGAAGGCTCCCATGAACCAGTAGGACTCATCAAGTGCCAGAAGTAAGGCTCAACCCTGGAATTCAGGAATTAAAATCAGTGTTGCATCTCCCAAAATGAGCCTTGGTGGCGGTGCAAAAATGGCAGCAGCTTAATAATCCAGTCTGACCCATATAGTAGACATCCAGGAACTATGGCATCTGGGTACAGGGTCCTTTGAGGAGTATAGGAAAATACCCTCTCACATGTTTTCTTTGTCCTTCAAACTGCAGTTTTCAGGAGAAGCATTGCTATCTAGTTTTCTTTGAGCCTTTATTTTGGGCACACATGTATATTTGTATTGAGCCCTTATGCGAGTTTCAGATCTTTGTTGACCCCTTTGACCGTAATAGTAGGAAAACTCATACAGCTTGCAGAATGTTGTTGCAGTCTGTGGTTTTTTTGTCCACCTTGAACTGAACTTCCTTCTGTGACCATGACATATTCCCCACTGCAAAAAATATATTTGGACTAAAATTCTCAAGAGTAACATACACGCATGTCCCTGGTGTAGATGCTGATTAACTAATACAAGATCCATCACATTTGCGCTCTGAAATGCTTGTGTACGAGCGCAATAGAAATAAAATATAAATATCAATATCAATGTGTGGCAAATTATTCACAACATGGCATCTATCTAGAAACACCAAAACTTTATTTGGTTCTTGCATTTGTGCTGGCAGGTCTAGCGGGTATCAAACACGGCTCCTCACGTCTGTAGGTCACACATCTTCTGTAATCTTAAGAAGGTATGATATTCTGTCAACTGGGAAGTTGTCTTCTTTTAATACAAGCTATTGCATTGCTAAAACACCCTCCTCATGCACAATATAGGTGCATAAAGGTTTGACACCCGTAGTCAATGATATTGCTTATTCTTGTGCATCCTCCAATGTAGTGTCTTGAATGCACCTACTTGGCTTTTTCCTACTGCAGGCCGTTAAATTTAAGCAGCATATTTTGCCAATGGCTACCTGTAACAATAGGTCTCCATGTTGGATTGGTCACATGTGTCTGAGGATCTGGGACACCTTGGATTTGCCATGTCTTCTGCATTTTCACTGCTCATTTATGAAGGCAGGCCTCCCATGGTCCCAAGCCCCCGACTCTCCCTACACCCCCACTATGCTACATATCCATTATGGATGTCCCCTTACTCTCGAAAATATGCGGTGAAAAAACACAGCTAAATGGCCTTCATCCAAATGCAATGAACCAGCCACAATGTGGTGGGCAGATTTAGTTTCTGACACAATGGCAGCTCATGAAACACTGCTGCATTGGGTGTTTGGATGTTCATTTTAAAGAATCTGGTGGGCTTTTCCGTAATCCAATCTTTATGTCGTCTTTAGTTAATATATTTTGTTTTTATCCTCTGTTATCCCGATACAACTGAATATAGTGTTGTGTCCTCACATTGCTTTTAACATTCTTCAATATACTGCATAATAAATGGCAATGTTTTCCTTTTTTTAATTTATTACATCTTACTCCAACTGCTTTGCCTGTATTCATATTTTTGAAGACTTGAAAGTTCTGCTTCTTGAAAGTAATCCAAAGTCAGGTTCTGCGCTGCTGGAGAAAATGGCTGCACATTCCCAATAAACATGTCCATACTGCTCCTGGAGGTAGAACTATCTCCTATCTAGAGAAAGGCACCTTCAACATTGTGGGTACACAGCCTCTTAAAAAACACATTATTCCACGCTAGCATACGTGAAAGCCTCTTATGAAATGTCTGAAGTGGAAGTCATACTGCAAATGCTTATGATCAAAGTCTCTTTGTCACTGTGCACAATCTCAAGATCCGTCTTCTCTTTTCATCTACTTGTCTTTGTTTGTCTGGATGGGCATTTACAGTGGCACTGTGTGCAGTGAGGCCAACAACATGACAGTAGGGTGCTATGTGAGGCAGCTTTTCATTACATTACATTACACCTGACAATGTAGCTTTCCTTCTGAAGTCTGTTCTTAAGTCTGTTTCTGGCATATCTGTGCAGAACACATATCGATTTCTACTTGGTTTGAAGCAGATGCTCTCTCTTGTGCTTAGTCTCCATGACATCTGCTCCTGGTTGGGTCCATACTCGGAATTTAACTACTTGATTCATGATTTGCTCGATTCGTCTGAGCAATGGAATAATTGTTTCGTTGTATACCTCTTGTGAGCAGGAATTTCTTAGTTCAATTTAATTTTTATATCCATCCCTTTTATGATTAATGCCATCTAGAATGTCACTAAAATGGTCTCCAGAAAGTTTCTTAAAAAGTCTAAAATAATTCCTTTATTGGCATATTTGGGGCTAGCTCATGCACTGGATTATGAAAACACCACAGCTCCCCGAGACCACCAAGCCTGAGCACCACCATGGTGGACGTTGAGTACTAGGAAGCAATGCTCCTCTGCTGAGCACTTATACCGAGCGGACCACCTTCTACCTGAACTCTAATCTGCTCCATCTATGGGGACAATCAACAGTGTCACTATGTCTATCTTGAGCAGAAACACAATCCCCTTAGAGCATCTCCCTAGAAGCCACAACACCACAAGAGAGATGTATGGACACCTTCAATAGTCTGGTCCATCGACAGCTGAAAAACACCAACAGAGACTGCAGCAACTCCAAGAAGTCATTAGAGCCTGGACTGTTATTTAACCTATTGTTTCATAGGGCCCCAGCGAATCTTGTAGATTCTGGTTCGGCTCAGGATTCTTCAACGTGTTAATATCCCAGTCTGTTGCTTTCGTGTATACCAGTTCTAGTATGTGATCAAAGCGTGGGTACATTTGTAACGTATTGACATACTGTAACAGACGCTGCAACATACACCCCCTCATATAGAAACACAGCTGCATAGACCTGCCTAACTGGGAGCACTGTTACCTGTCGGGCCTGAATCATGAGGGTCACGAGACATATAGGCCCTCATTCCGAGGTTGGTGGTAGTCATGGCGCTATTTGTGCCATGACTACCACCAATAGCGGTACCGTGTCCGGATTGGTGAAATGGGGACTTACTGGTCCAGTCCGACCTTGGCGGGACCGGTAAGTCCCCATTCACCAAACCATTCCCCATTCCCATTTGAGTCCCTTCCTTAACACCAGGTCAGACCTGGTGTTAAGGAAGGGACCTGCTAAGGGACCTCGTAGTAGGGCAGTAAGGGATTACCGGCACCGGTCTCCTTACCGGTGCCTGGTATCCCTTACCGCCCTACTCGGAATGAGGGCCATAGTGTTACTAAATTACTATTACTCTGCAGGAGTACAAGTATGAGTAATGGGTAAAGAGCCTACTCAGACCTCACAGTACTGCAAACCAATAGTGATCTCAATCATGAAGGTGAACAGGCAAAGTTAAGTAATATACTCTTAGTCTTTTGTGGTAACATGAGCAGGCTATTTACGGTGTGAACGTGATAACAGTAGTAACCCAAAGAGCCATAGTATAAGAGTCCAAAATAAAGGAATGTCCAAACAAGGGCCTATGAAAATATATATACTTTATTAAACACATCAATATGCAAGATAACAGACTATAAAACCACTAGAAAAACTCCACCTCTGTAGAAAGAACACAGAAATGCAGACCATGAGATGAACACATTCTGGGTAAGGTAGCAGCGGTGCTGATCACGTAATTGCAACAATATCACTTTAAAAAGGATATTTGTAATGTAGTTTGTCCTCCCACGGATTACTCATCTTAAATATCTTTTCCTTCTTCAGCAGATCTCGGAAAAACATTTTTTTCAGTAGGGGATGCCAGGCAACTTCACACTCCCATCCAGACGTGACATCAATGGCAATATTAATAGTTCAAACCATGCCCTATTGTCTCAATTTTGTTTTTTTGACCGCATGTTAAGCATGCTCTCGTAATGGGTCGAACGCCTCAGAACTTATTTAATGTATGTCGATTATTTAAATGTCAAACCTGAAACTGACACGTTTCAAGAGATTTGAGCACTGTGATTTCAAGATGTTGATTGCAGATCCTCACAGGATTTATATGTGCAGTCTCGGCAATACGGCTTTGAAGGAAAGAAGATCGAAGCTTGCTATAGGTCACCCTGCTTCTAAATCAGCTAATAACATGCCTTCAAAAAGGAACATTTCTGAAGGCTGTAGTTCTTCAGGCGAGAAAACCGCTGAAAGCCTCATAAAGCAATCCACAAAATACTCCAGAACTTTGCGGTCTAGAAGTGACTCTCACCATTCCTCTTCGTCAAAAAAGAAGAGACAACACCACTCTCCTTCGACGGATTCCTCACCTGACAGGCACCAGGTATGTTTTCCTTTGAAATCTACTCCCACTGAGAAATGGGAAAGTTTAGACTCTCGAAATCGGCACCTCAAGATCCTTCAAAAGAAACGGTTAAAAAGGTGGTTCACATCGCATCTTCTAACACCGGCAAGGACTATGAAAAGTCCTTGTCCTATACGCCCAAGGGCCTGAGTCTAAAGGCTTTAGCAAAAGATACCAGCAGAGCATCGACTTCGTCGAACACTGGAGCATCTTTTGTTCTCGAAGCCGCATTGACCTCCTCTTCAAAGTCGGCTTCGGTGTCGAGGGGATCTTCGACGTCAACCTCGACTGATATGCATGGATCATGTCAGGCTTTTTAATGCCTTTTTGGCCCATGTATGAGGACGATGATGATGATGACGATGATGTCCCTTTTGGATTTGAA
This sequence comes from Ambystoma mexicanum, assembly GCF_040938575.1. NCBI lineage: Eukaryota > Metazoa > Chordata > Amphibia > Caudata > Ambystomatidae > Ambystoma > Ambystoma mexicanum. The sequence continues at coordinate 44,668,221 of NC_090921.1, forward strand.
CTCTTCAGAGCATCGAACGTCCTCGAGGAATTACTTTTGGAGAAAACTCAGATGGAAGAGCTAGTATAAAATTTGCGAGTTGCCAGTGGACTCGACACCTCTCCTGAGGTCGAGTCCGAGCAACTCGATGCCCATTCTCACCCGAATGCTGCCTACAGAAAGGTTATGATTAAAATTGTTGATTGCATAGGCTGGGGTCGCCCTTAGTAGGATATTAATCAATTTGTCCTTACTGATATTTTAGACAAGAGCCCTCCAAAGGAATCTGTTTTACCTATCCATGCAACTTTAAAGGGTCCCCTCATTGAGCTGTGGAAAAAAATCAGGAACTGAATCAGCAGTTCACAGGGTCCTAATTAAAAAATACAGGCCCTCATCTCTAGATCCAGATTATCTGTTGAAGCACCCGACTTCAGAAGGTGTCGTGGATCAAGCAGCCACTTCCACATCAAAACCTTGATCTTACCCTCCCCTACTACTGAATAGGGATGGTAAAAACAAACATATGATGCCCTAGCAAAAAAAGTATTTGCAGCTGGCAGTGTGGCGTTAAAAACAATTAATGCTGCCTGTGCTCTGGTAAAGTATTCATATACATGGACTAGTGTGGCAGAGACGGCAGAGAATATCCCTGAAGAAGAGACGAGGGATGGTTTTCTTAATCTGATAAATGATGAGAACAAAGCTTCTGGTCAGTCGCTCCCGTCAGGTTTGGATGCAGCTGACTGTGTAGGGTTCCAGTGCTGTGGCCAGACAGTTTGTTTTGCTACGAAAATCAGGCTGGAAAAGCTACAAGCTACAAGCTTCTAAAGCTGCAGCTAAATCCTTCGGAGCAGCAATTCGACAGCAGCAGCACCAGGCTCCCACTCAGGGTGGGAAGGAAAACCCTTTCATTATTTTTTCTCCCTCAATCAAAGGGCTAAAGGTCAAGCTACCCAAAGACAGGAGCAAAGATGATTCTCATGTCCAGCTAGAGGCAGAGGTGGAAAAACAGTCGAAGCAGCGGCCTCATCCCTGACTTCAGCAGCACGTGCAACCCAAAACCACCTTCAACACTTCTTCCATCATACTCCAGTGGGACGAAGGCTGCCCCTGCATTTAGAGCATGGTATACCATGGTTTTATTTTGTATTTGATTAGTTGGGTATTTATAATGAGCTTATACAGAAAAAGGTGTTTCAACGTACAACAAGACAAAGGGCGGGGGGCACAGAAGAAGATTAACAAAAACGGTCCTACAAGGTCTTGGGTCATTCAGATCGTGCAAGTGCAGTAACAGAAGTGTAGGTGGGAGGGGGGAGCTGCTGGTCAGAGCGTAAGGCGCTAATGCTGAGGAGGGAAAGGAAGTGCAGGTCGGAGTGGCGAGTGTGCAGGGGAGGGAGCCGGTAGGGCAAGTGCAGGTTAGGTGGGGGGGTCAGGGGAGGCCAAAGTGCTGGGAGGGACAGGTCCCTGTATGAATCAGAAGGAACCAGGCAAACAGTCATGGCGGAAGAGGGGGACATTAGCAGGGGAGAGGGAAGGAAGAAGAGAAAATGAGGGTCTTCAGAAGCTTCCAGAACTTAAGGAGATCCAGCTCAAGTCTGAGAGGGGCAGAGAAGCCATTCTGGAGGGAGGCTCCTGCGGAAGAGAAATCTACCCCCACTCTCTGCTTGGAAAAGTGTCTGATCTGCAGAGAGTTGGAGCTAGAAGACCGACGAGGTATTGAGGGAGAGAGAGTTGGATGTAGAGGGGTCCCAGGCCCCAGAAAGCCTTGCAGATGATGCAGAGGGTCTTGAACTTGATCCTTGCAGCAACCAGGGGCCAGTGGAGAGATGCTATGGCTAGAGAGATGCTGTCCCTGGGCTTGAGGCCATGGACAAGTCTCAAAGTCTTATTCTGGATTAGTTGAAGGGGGCGAAGGGACGATTTAGGCAGACTGAGCAAGAGGATGTTGCAGTAGTCTAGCCTAGAGGGGACCAAAGCTCTGGAGACATTTAGTTTCTGGGGGAAGATGTGGAAAGGGAGAATGCCTCTGAGGAGGTGCAGCTGAAAGTGGGCCTTCTTGGCAAAGTCTGAGATGTGAGGAGAGACGAGAGAGAGGAGTCGAAGATGACACCAAGGTTTTTTGCGTCACACGAGGGTAAGTAGGGGGGCATGGTGGCAAAGGGCAGGAGGGACCGGGGGTTCCAATGAGAAGGATCTCAGTCTTACTGGCATTAAGTTTTAGATCATTAGCAGAGCACCATGCCTGAATGGCGGTCAGACAGTCAGGAATGAGAGAGGAAGAGGAGGAGGCAGTGAAAAGAATCTTGTAGGAGAGCTGTGTATAGTCTCTATAACACTGGAACTGAGGAGAGAAGGTGGACATCACATGAGCTAGGTAGATGTTGAAGAGCCGCAGCGAGAGGATAGAGCCCTGAAGGATGCTGCAGATGGACAGTGTGATGGAGGAGAGAAAAGAGTCCAGCTGAACCTGGGATGGTCGAGCAGAGAGAAAGGAGGTCAACCTGTCCAGAGCTAGGTCCTTGATTCCAAGGGTGAAAGGAATCTTGTAGGAGAGCTGTGTATAGTCTCCATAACACTGGAACTGAGGAGAGAAGGTGAACATCACATGAGCTAGGTAGATGTTGAAGAGCCGCAGCGAGAGGATAGAGCCCTGAAGGATGCTGCAGATGGACAGTGTGACGGAGGAGAGAAAAGGGTCCAGCTGAACCTGGGATGGTCGAGCAGAGAGAAAGGAGGTCAACCTGTCCAGAGCTAGGTCCTTGATTCCAAGGGTATCACAGAGCCGATTTATAAGGGTGGCATGATTGACCATATCAAAGGCAGAGGAAAGTTCTAGAAGCATGAGAATGGAAGGAGAGGTGGAATCGAGATTTGAGAGCAAGTCTTCAGGGGTGTTCAGGTGAGCAGTTTCCGTGCCTCTGGCTGCTCTGAAGCCAGACTGGTGGTTGTGGAGACAACCAATAGATTCCATGAGGTGGATCAGCTGGGAGATGACCAGCTTCTCCACGAGTTTGCCCAGGAAAGGGGTAATGGAGGTAGGGTAGTAGTTAACCAGGCAGGAGTGGTCGGCAGAAGGCTTTTTGAGGAGAAATTGCACAAGGAAGTGTTTGAGGAGTAGTGGGAAAGAGCCAGTGGCAAAGGAGTGATTGCAGAAATCATTGAAGTCTGAAGCAAGGGAGCCAATGTTGTCCTTGATAGTTCTAGAGGAGCACTTGTGTGGAAGAGACTTACATACGGAGGACTAGTCTAGAGACCTCATCAGGTGTTATGGACAAGAAAGAGGAGAGTAGGAGGTAGTGGTAGAGGGGTGCCAAGGGAGGCCAGAGAATGGGTGAGGGAGAAGAGAGGGGTGTAGAGGAGAATGAAGACAGGATGGCGTGAGTTTTGGTTATGAAGTGAGAGGCCAGTGTAGTGCAGAGTGTAAGAGAAGTGGAGACAGCAGAAGGACTCCCTTTCAGATTTTGAATAGTTCAGCTGTGTTGTTAGTGACCCCAGAGATGCAGTCTTGATTATAGGCCTTCTTTTCTAAATGGATGGAGAGTCTGTATCGCCTTTGGAGTGGGCGGTAGTCCAGTCTGTCAGCGGATGTGCTCGATGCCTGCCAATTCCGCTCAGCAGCTCTGCACTTGCGTTTCAGAGAGGCTAGGTCGGAATCATGCCAGGTGTTATTCTTGGAGGCAGGCTTCATGCGGTTCTTTGTGACGGGGCAAGTATGTCCAGAGAGCTAAAGATGGATAGGTGAAGCTTAGTAAAGGCTGTGTCAGTGTAAGAGTCGGTGGCCAGAGTGGGAATGGGAATGAACGTTGTGGTAAAAGCAGCCACTGACACTCACTTCATCCGTCGAATGACGGAGAAGGCTGGCAGTGTGGGGCAGAGGTTTAGCTGAGGGACCCAAGAGATCCAGGTGAGAGGACAGGAGGGCATGATCAGACCAGGAGAGAGTTGTAATGAGATTGTTATAGATGGGGATGTCTGCTGAGATGAGCGCATCCAAGGCTTGTCCAGCTGAGAGCATCGGACTAGAGGGCAGAATGGTGAGGGAAAGAGAGTCACAGAGCCTGCAGAACAGCCCAGAGGCAGCATCAGGATAGTGAAGGTGAATGTTGAAGTCTCTAAAGAAGATACGCTTAGAGGAGGAGGCCAGGAGAGAAGAGGTGAGGTCAGATATAGACATGTTGCTTGTTATATACCCGATAAAACGACTACACTGATCTTCAGTACAAAAGTAGCCTTAATTATATGGAAGCTCCTCTTGGCTTACTGTATCCATGTTGGAGACATATATATAACAGTTCTCTTTTTTTGTCTTTATTTATTTCTCTTTGCAAGTGGAATATATTTATCAAACAGATCATTTGAATAGCATACATGTGGAATCACTTTAATTGTTGCCATTCAATATTTTCATTCAAGCTGTGTGCATGGCTATTATTCCAAAATATGAATCTTAGTTCTACTTCAGTCAACGTTCGTTCAATATCTTGTTGTCTGTTTCTTATTATCTTTTGTACTACTGTACATCTGAACTTTTATATTTATGTAATTTTACAAAAAATGTTTCACAAGTGGCGCCATCATGATTGAATCTTTGATGCAACTTTTAAGTTGACTCATTCTAGTTTTTACCATGCATGTGTTTTTTTCAAAATATGTTCTCTCCACAATAGTCTCTAGAATATCTCAACAGCACCTACCACTTGCTATGCTGATTTGGCTTCTACCTCAAATTCAAGAAGTCTCAAGTGACTCGATCCCAAACGCTTCAAATTTCTTGGAGCGGTCCTGGACTCATCGTCAGGGAGGGTTGTCCCTCCCGAGTTAAAGGTTCATCATATCCTGTATATGGTCATGACATTTCATGCTGCCCAATATCTGCCTGCCTTTGACTTTCAAAGTTTTCTAGATCTCTTGGCATCCTGTATTTTGTTGGTGCCCAGAGGCCCATCTAAGGATACGGTGACTTCAGTGGGCTCTCAGGTCTCAATGGCCCCAGGCAGGATGACAGACCTTGTTCAAGTCCCGAGCGGGTTAGCACAGGATCTATTGATGGACACCCAAAGAGAGCTTGATGGCCAATGAACCTTTTTGGCAACTATGGTCCGAAATCATGGTAGTCACTGAGCCTCCCTCAAGGGTTGGGGCATTCATCTAAAAAATCTGGCAATGAGTGGACTATGGTGCCCAGCAAAAAAAACACTAGACATAAACCTGATAGAGCTGAGGGCCATCAGACTAGCACTGATGGCTTTCCTGTCTTCGATCCAAGGAAAAATGTCCTGATAATGACAGACAACACAGTGACCATGCATTGCGCCAATGAAAGAGGAGGTGCAGTGTCGCTACCACTGTGCAAGGAGGAAATGCAGCTCTCCCTGTCAGCAGTTTATCTGGTCTGAACAGAGAATACGTTGGCAGGCAGAGTTTGATCTCCTATGAGAGGGAATTAGTTAGGAAAGTCATTCTAGAGATATTTGACCTCTAGGGAACCCCTCAGGTGGATCTGTTCACATCCAGTTCCAACAGGAAATACAATCTATTCTGCTCCAGTAGATTTCCCAAGAGATGAGCACTGGGGGATGCGTTTGAAGTGGCTTGGAATGTACCACTCATATATGCATTGCCGCAAGTCCCGGTCACCACCCAGAGTCCTCAGGAACTTGAGGAAGTTTGGGAAAACCAGGATCCTGTTTGCCCCAAATTGGGCCAGGAGGACATGGTACCCTTCTTGACAAGTCCATCTGCCCTCCAATTTGCCTTCCTCATAGAGTGGATCTACTCTTGGAGGAGGCAGACTTTCTTCTCCACCCAGAGATCATGACTGGTTCCTGAAGGCTAGGATACAAGGATTGGGACCTCCTGGTTGACGTTATGGAGGTGCCGCTGCTGTTGGAATCCACCTTGCAGCTAGTGTAGAGCTAAAGATATAGGTCCCTTCTCATGAAACACACCTATGGTCCTTTCTTTCTGCTTCCCCTGGCCCAGCAGGGTTTGCATCTGGTTACAGTCAAACGTTCCTTAGATGCACTTTCCATATTCAAACGCACACCAGATCAAGGTTCTTACTCCAAAATGCCCATTGTGATTCAGTTTCTGAAGGGGATAACAAACAACTTTCCACCAATCCCTTCCCTGGTACCGGCCTGCGACTTAAATCTAATTCTGCCCTTGCTGATGGGGGGGTCCTTTTGAGACACTTCATTCCTGCCCTCACAGACTTCTTACATGGAAGACGATATTTTAAGTAGCCACATGAAGGCTACATGAGAAACCCAATACTCCTCAGCCCGACAGCAGCTAAGAAATACGGTGAAGGCGATAGAGTGGTCCGATCCGTACGTGGCAGAGACCAAGTGGACTGCATCCTAGACATGCATGGTAACAATAAATGGTCTGATGCCAATGTGGTCGAAGTGTTCTGAACATTCTACCACACCCTTTACACCGCACCAAAACCAAGCGATGAGAAAGCCATTCGAGCTTTTCTCCAGAATACTCCATTGCACTCCCTGAATGCCCAAATCAGAGAGGAACTGGAACTTCCAATCACCCTCAAGGAGATAGTAGAGGTCATCTCTGCCCTGCCCAAAAGCAAGGCCCCAGGTCCTGATGGCCTCACAGCCGAATTCTATCAAGAATACACAGCGGCATTGGCCCTGATCCTCCTCGTGGTCTGGGAAGAAATCCTACGTAACCATGTTCTTCCAGAATCTTTGAGGGAAGCCCTAATGACTGTAATGCTGAATGAAACCTGACAAGCCCAGCAATGACTGTGGCTCATACAGACCACTGTTGCTCATAAACTGCAACAGTAAAATGTATGCGAAAGTCCTGGCCAGTCACCTCCTCCCTTTAATACCACACTTGGTCGACCCCGACCAAGTGGGCTTTATGCCAGGAAGGCCCACCACTCTCAACATCAGGATGTTAGTCAATATAATGGTTAGATTTGACCCCGGCGCACAAGCAGTAGCGATAACGATAGACGTCCAAAAAGTGTTCGATATGGTTGCCTGGGATTATTTATTTGCAACATTGGAGGCGATGGGATTCGGACCCAATATGATAAAGTACATCACACTCTTATAAACACAACCACTAGCCAGGGTTCTTGTTTATGCCTGCAGGTCCACAACATTTCAGCTCAAGAGGGGAACCTGCCAAGGTTTCCTCTTCTCCCCTATCCCGTTCGCCCTGGCTATCAAGCCCATGGCGGAACACATAAGGATACATCACGGCCACTGCGGAATCCATCTAAGCAGTCCCCTCGAGATTATCTCCCTCTTTACGGATGACGTGAGACTATACATTTGTGACCCCATAACCAACTCGACCCCAATACTTGAAGACATCACACGCATTGTGAGACTATCGGGCTCCACAATCAATTTCTCGAAGTTGAAATATTCCCCTTTACCGATGCCACTGGTAATTGCTGCAGGACTTCCTCTTTATGCTGGTCTCCAGATCGCATCAAATACCTGGGAGTGGTAGTGTCACACTCCCATCTTTCCATGCTTCAGGACAACTACACCTCACTCAAGTCAGACACAGAAACCAAAATGCATAAATGGAAAGCCCTCCCGCTCTCACCCGCTGCTAAACTCTCGTTAATCAAGTCAGTAATATTTCCCAAGTTACTATACACTTCACTAACATCCCAGTGTGGCCGGGAAAACCATATTTTGTCAAAATGCATGGCCTAATCGCGCAGTTTCTATGGCACTCTGGGGCAGGCCGCAAGAAATGGGTAGAAATGACATACCCTTATGATAAGGTGGGATTCACCGCCCCCAATCTAGCACTGTACTGGATAGCGGCCCAGGCGCAATTCACCAAGTTCTGGTACCCCATGACACCTCCCCCCCACACGTAAAGTTGGAGACATTGGCAGCATCTGATTCAGATGTAAAAACGCTGATACTTGACCAGCGTTACAAAGATGACTGCCCCTTTCACCCAGCTGCCTCCACCCTATGCGCTTGGCGCTTACTATTCGCTCACATGGGCATGGGGAAACCCTACTACCACCGGCTCCCCCTGTGGAAATTCCCCGAATTAAAACCCACATGGGATCGCTTGGGCTACAAGGCCATGGTAGACCTCTTCCCAGAAGGCCAATTCATCACACCTGCTACCTGGAAACCAGGACACAGGAACACAGGGTTGGAGCAACTCCAATACTATAGGCTGCAGGAGGCCATATTTACCAGATGGCTCTCTTATCCGAGCAAACCTCCGGAGATCGCCTCATTAGCCTATATTGCAAACTCTGGGGATTGTAGACATATTCTCTATACATTACATAAAATGCTAATAGACACTACCCCCCCACACACCTCCCGAGCACATTAGGGATGGTCCCGAGAACTTGGCACTGAGATTACAGATAACCAATGGACCTGCATGTGTATGCATTAACAAAAAGTCTCACTGAATTTTCGATTCAAATTTATGCAGCTCAAACATTTGAAGAGACTGTACTACACCCAAAGATGCCGCACTCAAAACCTGAAGCCTGTCCAAGATGCCAACATTCTCCTGCAGACCACCTGCACAGGTTCTGGGGATGTCCTTGGATAGGAGAATACTGGGACCGAATTCTGAACATAATCTGACAGGTATTAACGATTCCACTTGAGCGCAACCCCTTAAGCACACTATTACCAATAAAACTCACTGCGTGATTGTCTATATAGCATGCATGATTGCGAAAAGAGCTATTTTACTGAAATGGAAAGACAGGAATCCTCCCAGAGTAAAGGAATGGCTGGCTCCACTGACATGGGTTCAAGAATGTGAAGGCCTGTATGTCTCCTCCCTCCCCGACCACTCCAGACCCCGGGATGCCTGGACAGCCTTCCTGTCTTACCTTTGCGACACTGTATGCCCAAACCGAAGTGAAACATGTCACTTCCTGAGTATGTAACTCATTAATGTATCCCTGTCTCATGTGAAATCTTGCATGCATAGGTGCCTGAACACAATGTGCTAAGTTTTATGATGCAGAATGTACCTTTTCTGCCAGTAATAAATAAAAGTAAAAAAATAAAAAGATATAGGGAGAGGAACATCAGAGCATGGAACGACAAGATAGAGTGGAAACTGATTGCTATAAATTGCTTCCTGAAGGATTCTAGAAAAGACATTTGCCATTGGGCCATCATGTTGAGATATACTGCATTTAGACTGTAGGAATTACTGATCTATAGTTACCAGCCTGTGGTGCAGGGTTGCCTGTGCTAGGGACATACTTTTTCTAGACGAGTGGGAGAGGGGCAGCCCTATGAGCCATTTTTAACAATCAAGACCATGCCATCTTTGACACATCTCCTCAAACACTTCTATACTCCTCCTCTAAATCTTCTTTTACCTCCAACTCTTCACCACTTTCCTCCACATGTTGCCGTTCTTCCATATTTTCCAATCTCCGGTCTGTACTCCTCTTACTTCCTTTGCTCGCTAACTGGCTCCCTTCACAGTGTTTCTGCTTGTCCAATAGCCTTTTCTTTTTGATATGATATGATGTGGCATTTATAACGCGCCTTTACACAAGTGTTTTTTGGTGAGAGTACTGTTCTTTTACTGGGGCCCCTGGTGCTGTCTCCAATTTCATTCAGTTGTCTTGGTATGCCATGGTAAGAGCCAGGTTCGTGATTGGTTCATTCTTGCTACACTCCGCCCCCTCTGCGACACTAAGGCTACAATATAGGGGTCGGACATACTTAATTTTATTTGTTCAATCAGGCTTGCTTTGATTACCAATATGTCCCCAGTATTGTGTTTGTGAGTTCATTACAAACCCTCTTGGTTTCTTAAGCTCTTCACCGGAATGTGAGAATGCATGGGTTGGCCTGCACGGTGTGAGCCACAGACCTGCATACATGGTGGGATATGAACGTCCACTCTCAGTGGCTGTGCATACTCACTCATATTGCTAGGCGTTCACAATGTTTAGGGAATTCCAGTGTACTCAAGGATCTTTAATAACTTTGAATTATTTTGTTTTTGTTTTGTTTACTCTTCAAGGGACTAGCCAGAATTCTAGGAAGATCAGGGGCATAATGGTCATTGGTTATCTTATGAAAGGCTGCTGTTAAGTGAACATGTCACAGTGCGAAGTCCAGCGAGATCCAACATATACCTTGAACATGTCACAGTGCGAAGTCCGGCGAGATCCAACATATACCTTGAACATGTCACAGTGCGAAGTCCGGCGAGATCCAACATATACCTTGAAAATGTCACAGTGCGAAGTCCGGCGAGATCCAACATATACCTTGAACATGTCACAGTGCGAAGTCCAGCGAGATCCAACATATACCTTGAACATGTCACAGTGCGAAGTCCGGAGAGATCCAACATATACCTTGAACATGTCACAGTGCGAAGTCCGGCGAGATCCAACATATACCTTGAACATGTCACAGTGCGAAGTCCGGCAAGATCCAACATATACCTTGAACATGTCACAGTGCGAAGTCCGGCGAGATCCAACATATACCTTGAACATGTCACAGTGCGAAGTCCGGCGAGATCCAACATATACCTTGAACATGTCACAGTGCGAAGTCCGGCGAGATCCAACATATACCTTGAAAATGTCACAGTGCGAAGTCCGGCGAGATCCAACATATACCTTGAACATGTCACAGTGCGAAGTCCAGCGAGATCCAACATATACCTTGAACATGTCACAGTGCGAAGTCCGGAGAGATCCAACATATACCTTGAACATGTCACAGTGCGAAGTCCGGCGAGATCCAACATATACCTTGAACATGTCACAGTGCGAAGTCCGGCAAGATCCAACATATACCTTGAACATGTCACAGTGCGAAGTCCGGCGAGATCCAACATATACCTTGAACATGTCACAGTGCGAAGTCCGGCGAGATCCAACATATACCTTGAACATGTCACAGTGCGAAGTCCAGCGAGATCCAACATATACCTTGAACATGTCACAGTGCGAAGTCCAGCGAGATCCAACATATACCTTGAACATGTCACAGTGCGAAGTCCGGCGAGATCCAACATATACCTTGAACATGTCACAGTGCGAAGTCCGGCGAGATCCAACATATTCCTCGTCCACATCATCCTTGACCGTGGGTCTCTAGCCCCTCTGATACACACACTTTATTAAATGGATACACATAAACTCAGTGGATGGATTTGGTGGTGGATACTGTTCAATGGTTAGTATTAAAGACCACTCTGAATTTATTAATAGATATTTTACATTGCATTCAAGTTGATCTTCATATAGTACGAGGAACAATTGATGAATACATTCAGGCAAATTAGTATATATTATGCAAACCATCAGGACAAGCCCTCAAAACTTTATGAGAGATTATAAATGCTCAACTCACACAAATAATTCATATCACTGCCAATCCTTTAATAAACCAATTAATCTTGAAATAAAAGAGCAAGGATGTATACATGATTTGATCAGTGAAACAATTTAATGGAATATTCTACATATGAAATCCATCACATGAACCTGACTCCATTCACAAATCATTCCATTGTGATTATGGATACCTGTAAATACACTGAAGCATCAATTAACTGATAGGAGCACACACATGTCATTGCAGGATAACCACACAGGAGAAATGAAGGTATCGATTAACGACACCTTGAAGAGAGCCCAGGAGATGGAATGTACTTCTACCAGAACACGTGAATTCCTTAACAACTGTCATCCTTTTATGTGTGTCTTTTATGGACAGCCTGAAAGTACACAAAGACCTTCTGAGTCCGCCCCTCTGGCCCATAGTGGCAGGTACAGGTGGGTTATTAGCGCCTCTGACTCAATACGTTGATGTAATTCTACAACTTTTCATTCAAGAGACTTCCACTTTCTGAAAGATACTGGATGTTTGTATCCATCTTGTATACACTATAGAGTAGCAGAAGATTGTTTACCTTTCAACTTAGATGTAGTGAGCCATGGTATTTCTATTCCTCAAGATGATGGCATTCGTACTGTATATGGTTTTTACTTCAACAATGGGTTGAGATCAGATTAAGACTTCTCGTCAATCTCCCTAAAAGTTGGTTCGTAAACTAAAATTAGTGGGCACCATTTGTGAGAATTTACATCTGTGAAATCCTCCAGGTAGCTAAAATAAGGAGTGGGAGATTGCAGCCCTCTTGATTGATTCCAAAAAGAGAAGATTAGAAAAAAAACAGCCCTATGCGTTTTCTCAACAAGACAAAGTTCTCTATACAAGGAAAACAGGGTTGTTCTATGTTTATCCACGCTTAAACAAATATTTGTCCTTGTCCTGATGAAGGCCCCCTTTGAAATTCCACAAGAACGTCTCAGGATAGACGTATCTTGAGTATGAGGCCGAAACACAGTGTGTCGATCCGTAGTCTGACTAGATAGTGTATGTGTAGTAGCCTGTTTCTTTATGAACAAATACTCCTTTTTCACAATGCCCCAGACCTCTGTACTGTGGAACAAATAACTACTAATTAGAAAGGCCATCTAAATAACATATATAAAACCTCTTGTATATGTTCAGTACATGAGATATGGAACGTGTGATTTTCTTGCTATTATTTTATGTAATTTTTATGTTCTGTTGTATCTAAACATTGTTTTGACTCAATTTCAGTGTACTAACCCCATGGTGTGAACATTGTAATGCTTTGTTCGCTTTGGAAAAAATTTGTTTGGTGTAAACTGATATTTCAACAGTGAGGAACTATATATGTTTTTTGTGTGACATATATTTTTAAATTTAAAAAAGTAAATCATTAAACTGTTTTTAACAGACTTCTGGCACATGTGCAGATGATTTGATTACCTTCTGGCACATTAGGTTATAACACAATAGCAGTATATGAGTACTCTCCGTACATCAAAGACCTTGCCTGGGGTCATCTTTGACTTCTCTCTCCTTCTCTCCGTACATCAAAGACCTTGCCTGGGGTCATCTTTGACTTCTCTCTCCTTCTCTCCGTACATCAAAGACCTTGCCTGGGGTCATCTTTGACTTCTCTCTCCTTCTCTCCGTACATCAAAGACCTTGCCTGGGGTCATCTTTGACTTCTCTCTCCTTCTCTCCGCACATCACAGCCCTTGCCAAGAAGTCCAACTTTCAGCTCAACCTCCTCAGGGGCATTGTCCCTTTCCACACCTTTCCCAGAAGCTCAATGTCTCCAGAGCTCTGGTTCTCTCTAGACTGGACTAGTGCAGCAGTCTCTTCCTCAATGTACCTCTTTCTTCCCTTCGCCCTCTTCAACAAATCCAGAATAGGCTGCAAGGCTTATCCGTGGCCTCAGGCCCAGTGACCACATCTCTCCAGCCCTAAATTCCCTCCACTGGCTCACGATGACTGCAAGGATCAAATTCAAGACCCTTTGCATCATCCACAAGACTGCCTGGGGCCTGGGATCTCTCTATATCCAGCTTTCTCCCCCTAAATACCACCCTGGAAGAATTCCTCTGTTAATTAGCTCCAACTCTCTGCAGGTCAGGCGTTTCTCCAAGTAGAGAGTGGGAGGTAGATTAATTTGCCTGGCAGGAGCCTCCCTTTGGAATGGCCTCTCTACCGCCATTAGGCTTGAGCTGGATCTTCTTAAGTACTGGAAACCTCTCAAGACTTTCATTTTTTTCTCCCATGTTAAAGGCCCTCTGTCTCTGTGACTGGTGCTTGGTCCCTAACAGGGGCCAGACCCTCCCCGACCAGTCTCTCCCAGCAGCCCTAACCAGCATCCCTAACCAGCACTTGCCCTCGGGTATGCTTGCTGTACAAGCCTGAATCTGGTCCACCCCATCCTTCATACTTGTTTTCCCCTTCCCCCTTTGCCCTGTCTCCGGTTCTGAAGTCCCAGTCCATGGGAGCCTGCTGGACCCCACAGACCCCTTAAGATGAATGCTAAACAACTGAATGTAAACACAGCTGAAATCCAAACATCTCCAGGGGAAAGGGGAAGTGGAGAAAATAATAAACAACAGATTCCAGGCTTCTGGCAAGATGGATATCTGTGGTCCTCCTTGGAAAGCTAGGAGGATTATTCAGTTCTTGCTTAGCATAGAGCTCTCCGAACAGCCTCCAAAGAGTCAACTATTGAATCCCTCAGAAGAGTAATCTTGTCTGGTTTACCCTTAAATTGTCACTTTTAAGGGAATATGAATTTGATGGCCCTTTCTTCTCTGGTTCAAGAAAACCTTACTGTCAGCACTCTTTCCTTTGTTGAAACTCACAGATGAATTCTAAACCTAGGAAACCTTTAATGTGCGTCTGCTTTCTCCTCTACTTGATTTTATTTTGCTTGTTTGCTGAAGGATTGTGCTGTAGAAAAGTCTTCATTTTTATTATAACATTTAGCTTATACAAAATTTTATTACAAATTGCAATAGAACTAAACATCCAATCCTACCAAACATTCACTTCCACTTCCAAGTCTCACATTTACTCATCATTCTCACACACATTTTAAGAACAGACAAGACACCTTGATAAATACAACACTGCATAAACCAATCGTTAAGACTGTCTCACATCATCACTATTCATCAGAGTTCCTTTTCTTATACGACAGTAACTTCTTTTAACAAAACGTTGTCTAAGAAGTCTATTACTGCACGCGTTTGATGTACATTATTGCTAGCAAGCATCGTAAACCACCAGTTTTCGATCTTATCGTTTAAAGGTGCATATCTCTCCAGGTAGAATTATCTTTCAGTAGAGAGTTCAGAGCATTTGATCAATAATCAGATGTTTAGACGATTCCACTCCTTTTTTACAGAATCTGCAGAGATTATCATTCATTTGTTTGTCGTGCTTAATCCACAGCATCTCTTCTGTGTTATATGCATTCAGCTGAAGCCTCAGAAACTGGTTACGGTGATGTCTTGAGGGAAATTTTTTGAGATATTTCAGTAACTGATCCAGACTATTTGCTGCTACTCCTGTATACAGGGAAGTTGTCAACTCGCTACATTTATCGTTATTTTGTATCCAATTCCACAGTCTCACTTTTTTCTTTGCTAACGGTCGAAAGGACATCACTGTTTGCCATTTTATACCAGCACAATCTAGAATGTTCTTTATTTTATTTGCCCAATTCAACAAGATACCAGAGTGAGGATTTGAAGTAGTCGGTGCCAGAATGCGGTATGTTGGAGCAGAGTTAGTCATATACATTTTCCTTAGTGCAGAAATAGATCTTCATAGCACAGTGCCATATAATGAGTCAAGACCAGGTTTGTGTCTCATAGCTGTTATTGAGATGTTAATCGGTAGTCTGAGAACTCGTCTCCAAAACAGCCCTTCTAAGGATGACCAAGTATTATGGTTTAAGTTCCATCCATTCTCTGCTCTGAAAGTGATCAAGGGTACCACTTTCTGCCTATAAAATGTCAGAATGGGAATTAATGTGAATTTGCCATATTCGGCATGTAGCTTGGCTCCTTGCAACGAAAAGTTTGTCATTCGTTGTTTCAAATCAATTACCCAGTCCCTCTCTCTAATTGATTTGTTGAATGATACACCTAGATAACGGATGGCTGAGACTCTTTCGATTGACTCACCTGCAACAGTCCACTTAATTCTGTTGTCTTTTATTTTCCCCATAGCACCAATAGTCAGGATCTTCATCTTTCTTTCATTCATCACAAGGTCGTTCTCTTCCGAATAGATTTGAAATCGTGCAAGGAGCCTTTGAAGGCCGATTTGCATTGAATCCACCAAGTCAATGTCATCAGCATGAATGGCCCAGCTTATCTGCTGGCCATTCACTTTTGGTGGAAAACACTAAACTTCTATTAGTGCAATTAACACATCGGAAATAAATAGCTTAAACAGAAAGTTGTGTTTGGATGCAAGCCCATCAAAGGATGAGGTAGTGAAGGTGGGCATGACCACTCAGACATCTTTGCCCATAATTTCTCCCGGTTTATTGTGTCAAATGCTTGCCGCATATTGACAAAAGCTAGGAACAGCTTGTTCTTTTTTTGATGTTCTATAATTTCAGCAAATTCGATTTTATCAAATTCACTTCGTTTCCCACTCCTTTTGTAAAGCCGGTTTGCCGGCAGTCCACCAAACCGGTGTTACTGGCCCAAGTTGTCAACTTGCGCTGCAAGAAGGTAGCAAAGATCTTTCTGACAATATCAAGAAGGGCAATCAGGCGATGGCTTGTGGGATCGTCCCGACTGCCCTTCTTGAATATCGGAACTATTATCGCCTTTTGCCATGAGTGTGGTAGTTGCCTCGAAGATTAAATAAGTTTGTCTCGTTCCGCTCTTGCTGAGTGAATTCTTCTTTTCCCTGAGCGCAGACGTGCTGTTGAAACGCTGGGTTGAAATTGCCACCAGGAAGAAACTTCTTCTAAACAGGCACTTCTCTACGGAGATGAAATACAGAGACACTACCCTCCAGGCGCCGGGTTGGAATTGCCACAGTGAAGACACAACTCCCAAACAGGCACTTCACTATCAGATGGAATATGCAGATGCTGCCCCGTGCGAAGGCTGTACAACTCTTAAAGTCTTTAATAACCTTTTATGAGGCTAGTCAACATCACACAGTTCACACTCCGAGTTCGCATCCCACAGATCAGCATTCTCTCTAGGTGAACATAATTAAACTGGCTCCCTGGAGAAAGCGACAGTATTTACCTGAAAGGCTACACATGCACGCTGCATAAAACAGAACAGTAGAAGTTAAATGTACCTTTTCTTATTTTGAGCCAATGGAGCGGTCTAATTCTCCTGGCGAGAATTAACAAATTCAATCTTTAACAAACTAAATACCTAACTACATACCTAAAGGATTTTAAAGTCAACTTTCCAAAAATAAACTGTTTCTATACACATGCAAATTCTTCAAGTTATTCTTATTGATAGAATACGAAACACTTTGTTCTCACCAAGGTTTCGGTTTTTCTTGACCTACGCATGTTTGACTTCTTTTTTCATGTAATATATACTCTGAGATTCTTGCTTAAAAGCCTAACCTGGAGCTTCTCCCACACAGGACCTTCTGCTTGAACTTGGACATGAAAGGAAGTTTAGGATGGATTGGTGAGCCTTCCTTCTGTAAAAAGTAAAGTTAAGGCCAAACCAACCTGCTCCCATTACCTTGAATTAACTGTAAATTATTATCAACCACGATAAGCAAAACAAGTATGAAAATAGTGATAATAATTCGGACTAAAATTGTATACACTCGAGCTTACACCTGAACCCGACCTTACACCCTGGCCCTTGCCCTTTTTGGCTCCCCCAGTACTTGCCCAGCCACTTGGGCCCCAACTCCTGCAATTCACCCCCACCCCGTTAGGCCCATTTCAGCCCTTCACCCTACTCCACCGTCACCTGCACCTTTTCCTTTTATCCCTGTACTTGCATGGTAAGAATGTCACAATGCCTAAAAGACTGTTACTGTTTTTTTTAAAATGCCCCGCCCCCTTTTTGTCGTGTGGCGCCTGGAAAAAAATGTATATAGGCACCATACAAAAATATCCAATGAATAAGTAGCCTATTTCCCCGTATATTGTAGTTACTATGAGAGCATACATGTGTTTGAGAATCAACTTCATGCATGGTTTAGCTATATCAATGATATTTTCGGTATAAGGCAACACACAGGTCAACAATTGAATGTTTTTTGATTTACTTGAAAAAGTATTGGTTCAAGACTCCAGTTACTATGAACTTTGCAACACCACATATTCACACCCGGGAAAGAGCGCTCAGCCAATCAGGAGGGTAGAACAGCGGGCAAAATTGGCACCATTTTCTTTTTTTTTATGCGTGGAAGCAATAGGGACCCGTTCCATGTTGCCTCCCCAACCCCACCTCACCTCCAAACCCCCAAACCAAACCACTTCCCCACCTCGTCCCTCCCCACTTAGCTGCATGGACTGGAGCCTTATGCTCCGGTCCAGCGCACCTCCTGCTCTGGTCACCATAGAAATGGGAAAGGGACTGTGGCGGTGGCCATCATGGATTTCATTTTTCTTTTCTCTTACTCTGGAGTAATTGCCACAGGAAGAAAAAAAAATCATTCACACCCCGGATAAACCACAGGGTGCAAATGGCATTCACCACGCTGTGGGGGGCGGCCATGGCCGGTAACGGCCCACAGCGCCCACAGAGGCCCTCGCTTCACACAGGCCTACCTTGGCTTGGGCTGTCAGGCTACCCCTCACAGCATGGATGAAAGCTAAATTTATTTACTTGACATGGACGTGATGTAATGCTGCTTTTTGACAAACATTTACTATAAACCGATGGATAAGCACAGTATTTTGAGGACTGACAGTTTACATCCACATTGTATCAAACAACATCTACCGTATGTTCAAGACTTAAACGTATTGTCTCTGATGAAGATGAACTAAGTAGACAGTTAGATATCATGTCCAAAAGAATTGAAGAGCAGGGGTATGATAACTCTTTGATATGCGCCAACCGTGACAAAGTTATGTGTTAGTACAGACAATCTCTCATTCACACATCTCTGGGGACACAGACTCCTGACTTGATATGTGTAACAACATATTCGAACCAAAGAGCCTTTCTAAGGAGACGGTGCAGAAATATTGGCTGATAGTTCTACCTTGTCTTTTAAAAGAAGTAATCATTTGCGACAAATGCTTCTGAAGGCTGACCGCAGTACAAATGAGACCCACACAGTACAGGCGACACACGATGAAAAGGCCCTTTTCCTGCTTAGATTGTAGTTCCTGCAGTTCAGTTATTAGGGTCCCTTTGGTTATCATCATTCTAAAAGCAATACCAACTCTGACACATGCAAACCACAAGGAGTAATCTACAGGATTAAATACTGATGTGGCAAATCCTTTGATTATCATCCTTCTAGAGGCAATACCAACTCTGACACATGCAAACCACAAGGAGTAATCTACAGGATTAAATGCCGATGTGGCAAATCCTTTGGTTATCATCATCTACAGGATTAAATGCTGATGTGGCAAATCCTTTGGTTATCATCATTCTAAAGGCAATACCAGCTCTGACACATGCAAACCACAAGGAGTAATCTGCAGGATTAAATGCCGATGTGGCAAATCCTTTGGTTATCATCCTTCTAAAGGCAATACCAACTCTGACACATGCAAACCACAAGGAGTAATCTGCAGGATTAAATGCCGATGTGGCAAATCCTTTGGTTATCATCATCTACAGGATTAAATGCCGATGTGGCAAATCCTTTGGTTATCATCCTTCTAAAGGCAATATCAACTCTGACACATGCAAACCACAAGGAGTAATCTGCAGGATTAAATGCCGATGTGGCAAGTCCTTTGGTTATCATCCTTCTAAAGGCAATACCAACTCTGACACATGCAAACCACAAGGAGTAATTTGCAGGATTAAATGCCGATGTGGCAAATCCTTTGGTTATCATCCTTCTAGAGGCAATACCAACTCTGACACATGCAAACCAAGTAATCTACAGGATTAAATGCCGATGTGGCAAATTCTTTGGTTATCATCCTTCTAGAGGCAATACCAACTCTGACACATGCAAACCACAAGGAGTAATCTAAAGGATTAAATGCTGATGTGGCAAATCCTTTCGTTATCATCCTTCTAAAGGCAATACCAACTCTGACACATGCAAACCACAAGGAGTAATCTACAGGATTAAATGCCGATGTGGCAAATCCTTTGGTTATCATCATTCTAAAGGCAATACCAATTCTGACACATGCAAACCACAAGGAGTAATCTACAGGATTAAATGCTGATGTGGCAAATCCTTTGGTTATCATCATTCTAAAGGCAATACCAACTCTGACACATGCAAACCACAAGGAGTAATCTACAGGATTAAATGCCGATGTGGCAAATCCTTTGGTTATCATCCTTCTAAAGACAATACCAACTCTGACACATGCAAACCACAAGGAGTAATCTACAGGATTAAATGCCGATGTGGCAAATCCTTTGGTTATCATCCTTCTAAAGGCAATACCAACTCTGACACATGCAAACCACAAGGAGTAATCTACAGGATTAAATACTGATGTGGCAAACCCTTTGGTTATCATCCTTCTAAAGGCAATACCAACTCTGACACATGCAAACCAAGTAATCTACAGGATTAAATGCCGATGTGGCAAATCCTTTGGTTATCATCATTCTAAAGGCAATACCAACTCTGACACATGCAAACCACAAGGAGTAATCTACAGGATTAAATGCCGATGTGGCAAATCCTTTGGTTATCATCCTTCTAAAGGCAATACCAACTCTGACACATGCAAACCAAGTAATCTACAGGATTAAATGCCGATGTGGCAAATCCTTTGGTTATCATCCTTCTAGAGGCAATACCAACTCAGACACATGCAAACCACAAGGAGTAATCTACAGGATTAAATGCCGATGTGGCAAATCCTTTGGTTATCATCCTTCTAAAGGCAATACCAACTCTGACACATGCAAACCACAAGGAGTAATCTACAGGATTAAATGCCAATGTGGCAAATCCTTTGGTTATCATCATTCTAAAGGCAATACCAGCTCTGACACATGCAAACCATAAGGAGTAATCTGCAGGATTAAATGCCGATGTGGCAAATCCTTTGGTTATCATCCTTCTAAAGGCAATACCAACTCTGACACATGCAAACCACAAGGAGTAATCTGCAGGATTAAATGCCGATGTGGCAAATCCTTTGGTTATCATCCTTCTAAAGGCAATACCAACTCTGACACATGCAAACCACAAGGAGTAATCTGCAGGATTAAATGCCGATGTGGCAAGTCCTTTGGTTATCATCCTTCTAGAGGCAATACCAACTCTGACACATGCAAACCACAAGGAGTAATTTGCAGGATTAAATGCCAATGTGGCAAATCCTTTGGTTATCATCCTTCTAGAGGCAATACCAACTCTGACACATGCAAACCACAAGGAGTAATTTGCAGGATTAAATGCCGGTGTGGCAAATCCTTTGGTTATCATCATTCTAAAGGCAATACCAACTCTGACACATGCAAACCACAAGGAGTAATCTACAGGATTAAATGCCGATGTGGCAAATCCTTTGGTTATCATCCTTCTAAAGGCAATACCAACTCTGACACATGCAAACCACAAGGAGTAATCTGCAGGATTAAATGCCGATGTGGCAAATCCTTTGGTTATCATCCTTCTAAAGGCAATACCAACTCTGACACATGCAAACCACAAGGAGTAATCTACAGGATTAAATGCCGATGTGGCAAATCCTTTGGTTATCATCCTTCTAGAGGCAATACCAACTCTGACACAAGCAAACCACAAAGAGTATTCTATAGGATTAAATGCAGATGTGGCAAATCCTTTGGTTATCATCCTTCTAAAGGCAATACCAACTCTGAGACATTCAAATCACAAGGAGTAATCTAATCACAAGGAGTAATCTAAAGGATTAAATGCTGATGTAGCAAATTCTATATGGTCATTACTAACCGGAAAGTTAAGAGCAGTTGAATGAACATCGCTCCTCCATCTGCACAAAAAACCTCTCTTCATCAGTAACCAGAGATTACATAGTGAACGATCATAATAATCCATTCGCTCCAGAGGGATTAGTGAAGATTTTGTTGGTTCCACGACTATATTGGTCACTGGTAAAATAAGACAAGTGGAATTCCACCTGTATTTATACAGTTATAATTATATAGCAGTGTTTTTGTAAAATAATGTATTTGATATAGTTGATATGTCAGTGCTGGATACTGATTGGCCTATGGTGTTTATTTGATGGTTTTCACTGTATCGGTAATGTTAGCTAATGTAGTTCAAATGTCTTTATATTATTTGGAAGGATCTACTGGAAACAGTAATTAGAAGACCTCTTGTCTTTTCTATGGAGGACAATAGAGGGGAATTAACGGATCGTGATTTCCTTGAGAACCACGTATTTTTGCAAGTGTTGAGTCCGAATGGGGTGAATTGGTGTGATTTTTGATAATTGAACAAAGAAGATTGATTTTGATAGAAATGTTAATGAGATTATTATTTTCTTATATCCTTATATGCTTCAGAAGAAGGTCTCACGCCCAAAACACGTCAAACTGGGATGTTCATGTAGAAGGCTGTTATAAATGTTATTTTAGGATCTCATTTTGAACTGTGAATGGACTCAGCATTACTTCATGTGTGATGAATTTCATATGCAGAATATTATGTCCAATTGTTGCACCAATCAAATACTGTCTACTTCATTCGTCTCTTTTATCATGATTAATTGGTTTATGAAATGATTGGAACAGATACAAATTATTCATGTGAATTGATCATTGATGGTCTGTCTTAACGTTTTGAAGTCTTTTTCTGATGGATAGTATTAAATACCTTGATTTATCTTCTTGTTTGCTTACTGTGTCTATATTTTATAGAAGGCATTAGACTGTGCAATTAAAATGCTATGTTTACTTCAAAATGACTAACTCTGGCTGAATCTTCATCTTTACTCACCTGGTGACCTTTTCAACCCTGGATATCAGAAATCGCATACATACTAGGGGGCGTGTGGATAAAGCGACGACCACTAATAATCCCACAAGTAACAGTGCACTGATGAATAGGGTTAGGAATGGTTTGTGTATGTATAAGTGGCTCGAGCATTTCAAAACCCTGTTACTGCCATCTAGAGATCCCTTGAACGCTCATAGATTAAGAGTCCCAATACAGGCCATTACAATACAGGCATCAGTACATTCATCATCACACACTGTTTTTCTGATGAATGTCCCGAAATTAGGTAGCGACACAAGAGAAACCAAAGATGCCCTGAAAAATAAAGACATTCCCTGGATTAGAACCTGTAGGGGTTGTTCAATAATCAGGGGGGACTTAATTGATTGCGCTCGTATTCACTGTACTATCGGCCTTGATAAAGACAATATTATTGTATCACTTGCTAACAGGTTCTTGGCAGAAGGCCTATTTGGCCTATCTTGTAGTAAGAGCTCTTCTGCCACCAAACAATATAAATGCTCATATGCTGCCCCAAGAATTATGTGCAAACTCAAATTTGAGGGATGTAGAATGACTTGCTCATTTCTCTGCATCGAATGAAAACAACCAATCACTTGGAACCGGGGGTGTCCCCATGTCACACAAAGTATGCATTCTCTCCTGGAACATTGCTGGTCTAAGGAAAAACCTGCAGGCTGATGATTGGTGTAATTTTCTCAGACAGCACCACGTTATTTATTTCCAGGAGACCTGGACAACAATGAGCTGCAATATCCTGAGTTACGGATCCTGTGAATTATATGCTAACAAAGGACCTGGAGGTAGTCTGAGTGGCAGTGTCCTGATATGGATTGATTCTCCAATTGCCACCAATATTAGCCAGATATAATGTGGCTGTAGCGACCTCATTATTTGTTTTCAGGAGACCTGTCCAACAATGAGCTGCAATATTGTGAGTTACGTATCCTGTGAATTATATGCTAACAAAGGACCTGGATATAGGCTGAGTGGCGGCCTCTTGATATGGATTGATTCCAACCAGGACTAATGTCTGGCAGAGGGACTCCCAGGACCCCCCTTGTTAATTTGCATATTTGATTCCTCAGTTGCCAATATTATTACCCAGATATAATGTGGCTGTATGGATCTCATTATTTGTTTCCAGGAGACGTGGGCAACAATTATATTGCAATATCCTGAGTTACGTATACTGTGGATTAAATGCGAACAAAGGACCTGGAGGTAGGCAAAGTGGCAGCCTCTTCATATGGATTGATTCCTCAATTGCCACTAATATTACCCATATATAATGTGGCTGTAGGGGCCTCATTATTTGTTTCCAGTAACTGATGATCTACAGCTAATAACTGAAACTGAACATTCTTCGCATCGTACAACTTGCCCACAACCCCCACTTTTCATTGCACATCTTTCGGGAAGGTTGTTAAAAAAAAGAGGTACATTTAATAGCTTTTTATTTTTATGAGGGGAATTTACCACCGTACATTGAGCAGTCGTAGATTGTCTGTTTTCGGAAGGAGATACTGCTAGGGGAAGTGTCTGTGCCAAGTCAAGTAGGCTAGGTCTGTGAGGCATTGTGCTTTCACTGCTGTTATAAGTAGCCTTACTTCTCAGGTCGTATATGGGAAGCGTATAATAAGAGGGGAGTAAATCACTCACCTGTTCTGTTGAATAGCAGATAGTATTGCTGCGGCCTGACTGCAGGACTGACAGCAGTGCTGGCAGCACTCTCAAGCACTCTGCAGTGCTTTGCACTTGCTGGGACCTTTTAAAGGGATGGAATGTCAGTGGCAAATTCGTCTGAGTTGAAACAGGGCTCTAGTGCACACAAGACCACCACGCCGTGCTGACAGCACTCTCTGGTACTCCACCAAGGAATATCAATAAGTAGACTCTATAACCTTATCTTGAGCTGAAAAGGTGCACTGGTCTCTGACCAATGGTGAGGAATAACTGACGCAAGTCAGAAATGTGTGCTCTGTGTATGTATAGAATTGAGGAGGTGAATAACTTTGTGTCTGGTCAGTAGATTCCAACGTAAAATCATTATCCCTGTCTTGAGTACTGTGCAATGTCTACAAACATATTATTAAAGTAGACTCTAAGTGCCGATGAAGCATGACATCTGGGGCCACCAATCCTCAAAAGAGTAGAAGCATCCATAGAATCATTACATTACATTTGCAGTCTGCCATGGCCAACAAATGCCTGAACATTTTTGTTTTTTTATTGTTAATATGGTCCTGGTAATTCAGCCTATTGGAGTGTGCTATGCTAATCAGCCTCACCCTCATAATGCTCCATGTCAAAAAGTATTGTGCTCACATGCACCTCTGCTGTGACTATATACTGACCTTGTAGTGGCCACAGGGCAGGTTCAAAGGGTGCATGTGTACTCCTAAACTCAACTGCTGGAACCCAAAGTTGTAACAGGCCAGGATGGTTTTTTAAATGCAAGCAACTCTTCTTCAAAACATAGTATTTGTGTGCCCCCAGGAGTCTTGTGGCATTTTGTAAATATCAAAGTAAAAGCTATGTCTGGTTTTGACATGGTGGCTGATGTGATTACACAATTATACAGCCACAAGCAATTGATGTAATTTTGTTGTCAGCTTGGTAAACAGTATCCTGATTATGATAGGGCATGGTGTGTATTAAGCTGTCTGGGCTGGCTGTACCCTAATCAACCATTTGGAACCGCCTCAGGAAATCCTCTCTTTGATCCCAAAGGAAGACGTATCACACTCTCCAGATAACATGAATATCCCTGCAGGTGAAGCCGGGAGCTGGTGTTTCATCGAAAACCATGTCATTACAATGGCTCTTCAAGGTCGGAGGATGTGAAGGTATACCAGCGACCAGAAGGAGGTAGGATGATGTGGGAAAGCTGAGGTATCGTTGCTGAGAGAAACTGGTACGTGGTGTGATTATGTGTAAGGGCTGCTAGTGAAATTGGTAATAAGAGGGTAGGTAGTGAGTGAAATAGTGACTGAGGTAGTATAAGGAGTGTGACTGAAGAAAAGGTTAGGAGTAGTACTAGTGTAGAGGTGGGGATAGTAATAGAGTGGAGGTAAAAGTAGTAGTGGTTTGGTAGGAGTAGTGTAGAGAGGTAGAAGTGTTAGTGTTTTCGATTTTGGAGTAGTAGTGGAGTGGAGTGGAGGGGAGATGAGTTGTGGCATGGAAAAGGGAGAGTAGTAGTCATGAGGAAAAGGGGCGAGTAGCAGGCTAGGATGGGAGAGTATTAGAAAGCAGGGAAAGAGAGATACCATTGGAAGGACAGCTAGAGAGGGAGAGAGAACGTGTGAGACAGTGTGAGACGAGATGGATGAAGGGATGTGAGGAGAGTAAGGGAAAGGAGCCGGAAGGCATGGAAGACCATGGCAAATGATCTCAGCATTTGAAAGGCCCTATCCACCCAAGGTCCCCGAAAGGTATGACCTAGATTGTTCCCAGAGCAAGTCTAGGTAGTTACGGCATTTGCCTCCATGCCAGTACAAGAATGTAAATATTGTTTAGATAGTAGGAGTTACTGATCAGCAGTACCGGTCTGGAGTCGGGAGACACCTCGGTTAGGGTGGGACTGGCCATTCCTAGGTTAGAGATACAGGGACTGCAATTAAGCCCATTTCTGATTCATAATTAAAACCCTGTGAACTTCATCTGGTAGTTATTATGTTCTTGTATGCACCAGGATTGGACACTTAGCAATATGATTGGTTGTTCATTTTGCCTATATAAGAGGTGGGCTCTTAGGTGGGACCCTCCCCTTAGCTGAATCCTCTTTGGACTCAGAATAAAGAAGAATTCACCTGAAACCCTGTTGGGAGTAGAGTCTGCTCGAAAGCCCTCCTAAATAAAGGTGAAGACAGAGAAACCCAAGGAAGAGGCAAGCTCTTCTACGTTACCATCCAAAGAAAATATTTGTACTGTGGTGTGATTGCATCCAAGCTGGAGATTAGTATTTCTGTCTTCAGTCAGCAGACTCTGCTAACAGACCTTTTGGTCACAGCATCTCAAATTGCCACTAGCATTTCATACAGTAGCAGCCGAAGTGAAGTGGTGCTCTGCTATGGATCAAGGCCTATCTGCTGTCTGGACACTGGAACCAAGATCCTGCTCTTTGTAGTCCATGGAGCCAAGCAGGTTCTCCCGGGCAACATTCCTTGATTGGAAGTGTGGAGCCAAAGACTCTCTTTGCTAGATGGTATACTGAAATCAGCACTCAAGTAGGAAAGAGAAGGCAAGGCGTTGTCTGCGCTAACTATAGTACAATAGAACCCACATACTTTCATGGTGTTGCTGCAGTGCAACGACATAACGGAGCGCTTTACAGAGGTATACAACAATACAGATACATAACAGAGCACTTTAAAGAGGTACACAACAGTACAGATGCATATAAGAGCACTTTACAGAGGTAACAACAGAACAGATATGCAGCTGGGGGTGGGATTCAGAGGGGCACAGAGGACGGGCGGCATCTAGCGAGTCACGTGATGCAAGGGTCGATGTGATGGCCTAGGTGATAGGTTGTATAACTTGATCGTCTTTGTGCATATTTTGAATGCTTATCTCACTTTGCTGACTGTGGCTGTAGGACGCAAAATCCAGAGTTAATCAACAGGAGCTTCTCCCGGCAGTTGTGGGTAAGTCACTAGTGGATAGTTGGCAGAAAGTTAGCGATCCACCCTTTGTTGGGTGTGGTAAAACCAATGGGCCCCACAGATGAGACTGTGAGGACCTTGAACTGCATAGAAGGGCCCCTATTGCAAGGCCAACACCTAAGGGGTGTAGATTGCCAGCTGAGTTTCCAGCTTGAGGAGGAGCCAATAGATGTCAACTCTGAAATTAAGTTACTGATGGGATTCCAAAGAAGGCTCATTGCTACTTTTAGTTGATCATTAATAGAGTATTTATTGAGCATGGACCTTGCTTCAGGAAACCACAGAGCGCTTTACAAATCATATGTGTAAGGTCGCGGTGAGGTAAGCAGTGATACAAGGGAGCTGCGAGCTTACAGCACTCTACAACATCAGTATCCACTGCTACGGGTCCTTTGCATTCCGAGACACAGGAGCCAGCATCAGTTCAGTAGATTGAATGCTTTTACTACCAAATTAGCTGTTAGAGTATCCCACGATAATCACTAGGCTAGCATGGGGGTCTCCAAATCATTTCCAGCTGCCTTTGCCACCATTCAGAAACATTAGTACGATTTGTATTGTGAAATATACCTGGTAGCCATTCATCTGGTATCCAAAAAGGGTGACGATAAGGAGCCAAGATACTACCCGACACAAAAGGCGGCATGTTTCGCCTAACTCTAAGCAGCCAGAAAGAAGAGAGATGCCTACTCTTATACGAGAGAGATACCTTTAGGTGCAGATGTATCTAGCGTGAGTTAGAAAGCATTGCTCAGAGAAGGGAAAATAGATCAGGTCCAATTTTACTCCTCCAGACAAGCCATAAATGTTCCAGTCCAGAGAGGAAACCCCTGGGAAAAAGGACTGCATGTTTGCCTGCTTCTCAGTAGCCCAGGGCAGGGCCTGTGGACCAACCTGCTCTTGTGAGAGAGGGGCTGAGGACTCAGAAGGGGATAGAATTCCTGCCCAAGCTACAGTGACGGCCTGCAGAACAGAGACCTGATCAGACAGCTTATTGTCTAGCACAACAAGAGTGCCCCACTCTTAAACCCTTTCCAAAACGTGACCTGTCCCATTGCAGTGTGGGGACCACTACACACAGAGGGGGGAATGGAACACTTGGTTGTGCTGAACCTGTGACCAGTGGACAAGGTGCATTTGAGCAACTGCTAGTGCTTCCATCCTGTGGTAAGAAATGCCTGAATTATCTTTGGTTGGTCGTTATAGACTATGGAAAGCCCTGAGGAGGCTTTCCTGTTCTCCTGATACATCTTATAAAAGCCATCTGGAATGCTAGAGTAAGCAGATCTTGACTTGGCTGCTATCTGTCAAGTCATAGGGGCAGAGTATGCCGCTATCTGTGGCTACGTTGCCCCTGGAGGGGCTAGGTACTGATGCTGTTAGTCTTCTTGGCCCACAAATTGATTTTGATTAAGTGCTGCAGGAATCGTACTACAGCTAGACATTAAATGTGCAAAGTAACACATCTGAAGCAGGGACAGGCACAGTCTTCTTGCAACTGGATGAGAAAGGTACAAACCCTTCTCAAGGATTGGGTCACTGAAAAAAACATAACACTATGCAATTGTTTGGGCTTTAAAGCAGTTTAGACCCTACCTGACAAGGCTTCATGCACAATCTAAATGGCTAGCTATTGCTTAAAATGGTTTATGATATTAAACAGATGGCCCATTAATCAAATGTTCAAATTAATGCAAACATGTGATGGAAAGCTGAGTTGGCACTCAGCTCCCGGGATTCTGATGTATAATGCCTGCACTCATGAAAGTCTATCAACAGAGGACAAATCTGGGTAGAAGTACAGTAACAGCAGTGTTACAGAGACATCTTTTAGACTTACATCTAGGGGCCAAGTATATTGTTCTATTTGTGTTTGGGAGAGTTGCCTTATGTCTAGGGCCTAAACCCATCAGGCTACCCTGGCTTTCATCTCTGATTCAAAATATTCACACTCTCAAACAGGTAATATGACTGAACAGAAAAGATTGGGGGCCTCCAAAAGATTACCCTAAAAAGACCAAAAACCTTTTCAATTAAACATAGAATGGGTAGCCACAAGAGGAAGTGAAACAAATCCTCCTAACCTTTCATTTTTCGTATGACATTTCTAATCTTGTAGACTAAGAACCGGGAGAAAAGATCCTCAACCCTTCACTTAAAGCTCAACCTATGTGTTGTCACTGCTCTCTTTTAGTCACAGACCAGCCCACACAGAGTGCTAAATGACATTGGTTCCTCTGACTTAGCATAATTAACGGATTGAGAGGCTTAAGCTAAGACACTTCACTTCCAGGTGATACGTAGAGAAGAATCTGACCCGCAGAAACCTGCCTCTATAAGCAGAGTGGATGATCACATTTTAACAATTACTCTTTACTCTCCAAAGCATACTGTGAACTTGCCAATCAGAGTGTCAGGTCTGGGTTATGATCTGGGTTTGGTGAGATGAGACGCATTTGAGGTTACTGAGGTTTGGATTCCTTTTGGGATGGGCCCTTAACTGTTATATCTGCAGAGTGAAGGTTCCCCAAACTATCATGGCGGTGAGACATCCAGCTGCTGATTGAATAAGGACGACAGAGCTGCAGCTGTTGGTTACTTGGAAATTAACTGGCATTCTCAACTGTCTTTCATTGTCCTTCCTATAGAAGGAAGGTTCTGCGTTCATGTGCTCTTCACTTTTGGGACTATTTTAACTAAATAAGAAGTCAATATTTTTAAATTTGAGTGAAAAACAATCTAGTTTAGGTATTTAGTTAGATTTATGGTTGAAACGCGTCATGCTTCAGAAAGAGTTAAGGAGAATTCAATCTCAACGGGGTTGAATGCTCAATGCTCAAGCTCATTGTTTGAGGCAGTAGTTCATTTCAACATTGTGCGCACGATTTAAAGTGAACATTCCGCTCAAGTAAATGAAAAGCGGCGCGCAAGATCTGTTTTTGAGCCGTACTAACTACAGAGGTTGAAGAGTCTATGAAAAATCTTATGTTGTTTAAAATGTCAAAAAAAGGTTGAAGTTAATTAAAATATAAGTGGATGCTCATGCACCGCAGTGACTGTAAAATAGTTTTGATCCTGGATTTCGCCACGGAGGTTATTTAGGCAGCGACGTGCAGGAGCAGAAAGACTAGAGTCCCAGCTCTTCAACAACTCCAGGAATGGAGTTGTGTTTCATGAGACAATAGAGGCTGCAGAGTTTCTAAGTTACAATGCTCCTGTCCTTTTACACAGAGAACTGGAAGAAAAGTTATTTTAAAGTTTGCCTTAAAAAAATAATAGATATTAATCCAAAAGGTTACTGAATAAAAAAAAGGATAAAACTAATCTTCAAGAAATAACTTTAATTGTTGAAAAGTAATACAAAGTTCTGAATCTTTTGACAAGACTAAGAGAAGATGTATCATAAGATTGTTTATTAAAGTTCCATTGATGGTTCCATTTTGTGGAATAATGCACACATCTTCTAGCTCTTGGAGGAGACTAAACAGCTACTGAGAGTAACAAGTGTTGGGATGAGGGTCAGTGTCTGAGGTCCGTAGTAATCTTCTCTTGTTTTCTCATCCTCTGCAGATTTTCAATACAGTTGAAGGTGGAAGTCTGTGTTCGCCCTTTCCCTCATGAGTGTTGGGATTTCTGCTGTAAAAATATTCGGGAGTTGACCAAACACTAAGGAGGGTCTGTGGGGTTCAGCATCTCCTGCTGACCACAACTCACAGCACCGGACACAGAGAGTCTCACCAGCAAGCTTTGTAAATCTGATGGCATAGTCCACGTCAGGAAAGGAACTAAGACATATCAGAAAGCGTATCTTTTTAATGGATTGTGTCCTCACACGGATTCCTCATCTTAGATATATTCATCCAGTGGCAGCAGATCTTAGAAACATTTGACAGCAGGGGGTGGCGTGTGGCTCTGGAGTTCAACATCGAAGTCGCTCAGCACAACCCCTTCCAAACAAAGATCTGATTAGGGCAAGAGCTCCATGATTGAGAGGTCACCGAAGAAATCTATAAAGAGGTCAAAGAAACAATGAACACTGTTCCATTCTTGGAGTGAATCCCGCCATTCAAAGAAGATGAGATGGAGGTACTCATCAACAAACTCCTCACCTGGCAAACACGTATGTTTCCCCATGTAAAACTGCCCAAGTGAAAAAGTGGGAAGAATTCTGACAAAAAATGTGGGTGATCTTTCAGAAAGTGTCCCTCCTCCCGCTTCCTCCTCAGGAGGTAAATGACTGGAGACTGTCGAGCCTGGGACACCTGACAAAGCTGGAAGGTTCTCAGAGTCCTGTCATGTTCACCTGCCCAAGAGTCTGGGGACGGTAAGACTTTGATGATGTTTCGCCCGCCCCGTTGGCCGCTGTGCATTTCGACTTCCGATCAGCGCTGACTTTGAATGGCCCATCGACAGAGGATCAATCCTCTACTTTTAGCTTAGAAAAATCCTGCCCATCCCTCCTTCAGCCCACTAAAGGTTAACACCACCTTCAAAACCACCTTTAGGGCTTTTCCCATTCCACTGCAGTAAGAATATTACTTTGGGCTATTGGAACGGTAGGTATTCACATAGGTGTATTGCCTGCTCTTTTAACAGCGTCTGCCGGATTTCCCACTCCCATCAAGTGTCCCTTTGTTCCAGATCCCCTACTCAATCAGGAGATTGACTGACTGCTGAAGAAGGGTGTGATAGGATCAGTGCCGCAAGCGTGAACAAACCAAGCGTGGTACTCCCTTTCTTTTCTGGTCATAAAGAAGTACACAGGTATGTGACCCATGCTGGACATGAGATTTTGATAGATTATTTAGAATGCGCTTAATACCCAGAGGTTTATAAGCGCGAACCCGGCGATCGAACCTGTGGTTCTCTGTGTCGTCTTGTTTCCAAGGCGAGCACGTTGCCCTTGAGCTATCTTCCGGAGATGCGTTAGCAAGATCCTTTGAAAGGACACTTTCAAGATGGTAACACTTCCAGGCCTTAGTGCTCCAGGATTGGTTGGCATTCTTACTTTCATGCCTATCCATCTGAAACACATAAAGTACCTGCGGTTTGGTTCATCATTACAGTTCTTACTTCCAGTTCCGAGTGCTTCCCTTTGGGCTCATATCCGCCCCAAGGGTTTTCACAAAGCTGTTGGCGTTGATGACAGCCAATCTGAGGAAGGTAGGAATTTGTTTTTTCTCCTACCTTGACGACTGCATGATCAGAGTCCTTTCTCCAAGTCAGGTCTGGACCACCTCGAACCAACCTACTTCCTCATTCACAGACTGGACTTCCCCCTCAATTTCAAGAAGTACCAAGTGACACCCACACAAACATTTCAGTTCATCAGAGTGGTTCTGAGCTGTCCATCAGTAGAGGTTTTTCCTCCTGAGGACAGGGCTATGCACATTCTACAGATGGTTGCCAAATTTCAAAAGGCACAATTTCCGCCAGTCCTGGGGCTATTTACGCTTGCTGGGTCACCCGGCATCCTACATTTTCCTGGTGCCATAGTCCTGGTTGAGAAGCAGATCAATTCAGTGGGCCTTCAGAACTCAATGGTCACAGTTCTCGGGCAGCATGACAGACTTACAAGACCTGACCAGAATCACGCTGGATCTCCTGTGGTTGACTCACAGAGAGAACATGATGGCAGGAGGTTACAGACACTTTGCTGAAAGGTTGGGGCACTCCCCTGAACGAGTGGTGAGTGAGTGCTCTATGGTCCCTGGCAGAGAGGATGATTATGCGCCCACTGATGGCCTTTTTTCCCTTAATGCAGGGGGAAACTGTCCTAATCATGATGGACAACACAGTGGGTATGCAATGCATCAACAAGGTGGTGTGGGGTCACTCCACCATGTGAAGAGAGGCATTGTAAAACTAAATCACCAGTACACCTTCTTGGGATGGAGAACACAATGGCAATGCCCTGAACCGGCAGGGTGCGGACTCCCACGTACAGGATCTGTGCCAGGACATACTTTTGGAGGTCTTCCCCCTTTGGAAAGCTTCCTCTGGTGAACCTGTTTGCATCTACTTCTAACAGGAAGTGCAAACAATTTTGATCCAGGGAATTTTCCCAAAAACGAGCACTGGAGGGCGCCTTTATTGTGGATTGCTATTTTTCACTGTTGTCTGTGTTCCCATCGAACCCATTAATTCGTCCAGTGATCAGGAGGTTGAAGAGTTACGGAGCAACCATGATCCTGATATCCCCAGATTCGGCCAGGAGGACATGGTGAGGACATGACCATCTGTCCTGCGTGGGTGCTTCCCCAGACAGCAGACCTGCTCTTGCAAGAGAGAGGACTGGTTCTTCACCCTTGCATGGGCAAGCCTGACCTCAGACCTGCTCTCGCCAGAGAGAGGACTGGTTCTTCACCCTCGCATGGGCAAGCCTGACCTGCATACCTGCTCTCGCCAGAGAGTGGACTGGTTCTTCACCCTTGCATGGGCAAGCCTGACCTCAGACCTGCTCTCGCCAGAGAGAGGACTGGTTCTTCACCCTCACATGGGCAAGCCTGACCTGCATACCTGCTCTCGCCAGAGAGAGGACAGGTTCTTCACCCTCGCATGGGCTAGCCAGACCTGAGGACCTGCTCTCGCCAGAGAGAGGACTGGTTCTTCACCCTCGCATGGGCAAGACAGACTTGCGGACCTGCTCTCGCCAGAGAGAGGACAGGTTCTTCACCCTCGCATGGGCAAGCCTGACCTGCGGACCTACTCTCGCCAGAGAGAGGACTGGTTCTTCATCCTCGCATGGGCAAGCCTGACCTGCGGACCTCCTCTCGCCAGAGAGAGGACTGGTTTTTCACCCTCGCATGGGCAAACCTGACCTGCAGACCTGCTCTCGCCAGAGAGAGGACAGGTTCTTCACCCTTGCATGGGCCAGCCCGACCTGCAGACCTGCTCTCGCCAGAGAGAGGACTGGTTCTTCACCCTTGCATGGGCAAGCCCGACCTGCAGACCTGCTCTCGCCAGAGAGAGGACTGGTTCTTCACCCTTGCATGGGGATGCCCGATCTGCACACCTGGCTTCCTTAAGGCTGAGGTACAGAGACATGGACCTTCTGCAGGATGCGGCCATAAAAAGGTTCTGTACCCCTGCCGTTGGAAGAGGTTTTTCACCTGGTGCAGAGCCAAGGGCATTGATCTTTTTCTGTGTGATACCTCAAAGGTCTTGTCATTCCACTTGTACCTTGCCAGGCAAGGTCTACAGATTATCACGGTCAAAGTGTATATAGCAGCACTTTCCGTCTTCAAGTGCACAAACATACAGGGGTCGCTTTTCACAATTCCCATTCCAAAAGGACTAACACAAACCTTTCCTCTGACCTCCTTTGTGGTGCTGGATTTGAACTTAGTGCTAACCTCTCTAATGGCATCACCCTTTGCACAGATGCACTCTTGTCCTCTTAGGCTTCTCACATGTAACACTGCCTTCCTCATGGCGATTTCATCAGCACATTGGGTCTGCGAGCTTCCGGTATTGTGAACCACCTTTCAAGATTGTTATAAAGGATAAACTGACATTCAAGCAAAGTCCGCCTTTTGTTTCTGCCTAAAGTGGTGTCTGAATTTAACCTTACATAAACAATGTGCTTCCCGCTATTTCACTTATGCCTCTTCCCTCTAAGGAAGGGGAGTAGAATTGCATAAACTAGACCCACAAATGGCTCTGAGTTTCTACATCACTAGAACTAGTCCTTTCAGACTAGTAGAAAGGGAGTAACAAAACAGACCATTTTGAGATGCATTGTTGTATTTGTCTCTAGAGCCGGAAAAGACATCCCATTCATCCTGGTTCGTGGCTGCTACATCTGCACTCCAAGGAGGACTCCCTATCAAGGATGTTTGTCAGGCCGCAATTAGGGTTTGCAAAACACTACTGCAGCACATACTCATCTGACACCAATGGAGTTTGCTCCTCTCTCCTCCGGCTTTATAGTACTGCTATGGGAGTCTATCTACGATGAGGAAACCATGGGAGGTCACAATTCATTAGAAGAACAAATTAATGTAATGGTAATGTTCATTGTGATGGATATTAATCCCACAGTTTCTTCATTACCCTCCCAGCCTACCCCTCAATGAGGGAGCTGCCCTCCTGTTGCTATCTCCATTAATGCTGTAAAGGCACCTCATATAAATTGAGACTTCCAACGTGGCTTATCACAGGTAAAAATGAGTAACTGAGGTCACAGTGTGCGGTTGAGTCTTTTTGTGCTGATGTCAGCTCCGGAATCGGTGCCAATATCGCTGAGGATTCTTTTCGCCAGAGCCGCACAGCGCCGTTTGCTGTCAAATGTTTCCAAGATCTGCCGTGAGAAGAATATATCTAAGATGAGGAATCCGTGGGAGGAATATCCGTCAGAATCAACATAGTAAAGCAATTTGTTCTTCTTCCGTCAGAACAGAATAAGAGATTTAAAGATGAGTTGAACCACTCAAGAATCAAGCATTTCCATGATTTCACCAGCTTTCCCATTAAACACGTACACGTATTAAGTTTCCTCTGATCCCAGAAAATACGACTGACAAAACGTTACTGCGTCTTTTATGTAATTGTTGTTGCTTTTTAGGTCATCAGCACCAGAGCCAAATTATGAACTGCAAAATGTGTCCTGTGCACCTCATTCTTTTTTGACACAAAGATATAACACATATTTGATGCCACTGCATGAAACACTGAGTATTCAGCTAGAGTATGAACCTTAGGAAATAAGATTAAAAAGGGCCAAGTAGCAAGGAGCGGGGAGACACTAAAGGAAGGAATGGAAGCATTTTGACGCATGATGTTTCCACACTGATCGTCCTTTTGATACTTTTATGCTGCACTAAGAACATGTAATAGGAAGGAATTATGCTATGGCTTTCCTATATCCGGAAACTCCCAGTATGAGTTCCTGGAAAGGAATTCAAGTTATAAATACTGCCATGCCGCTAGTATGGCTGTATTTATAACTCAAATGCACTAGATAGACACTCCCCCTGTAAGCATCATGAAACGGCTGCAATCACCAGCAGACATATGACCTAGAACACAACAACAAGAGCCACACAGCATGCTGTTAAGCTGCCCTTACGCAATGGGCATTTATACCAGATCCAACCCATGCCAGGCAGGTCCATCTCCATGGAAACCCATGATGAGAGCGGATGGTCATAAGCAGGCATTAGATTTTCAACATTTCCCAAATGATTGACTAGCTTCTGAAATGTTCTTAATAGAGTAGCATCAATAAAGTATACCAATAGTGTAGGGGCATGCAAACTTTAGCTCTCAAGATGTTCTAGGCTACTACTCCCATCAGTCCTGGCCAGCATAGCTAATAGTGAGGGGTCACCATCAAGTCGCAGTCCAAGACAACTGAAAAGTCACAGGTTGCAAGCCCCTGCAACATGGCGACCTGCGTTGCAGTTTTAGTTATGCCATCACTCAAGTCATGCCCCTTCTCAAAGCACCAATACCCACCAAAGAGCATAAGAGGGAGAACACTGGCACCCACTACTGATCTGTGATCCTCAATGGCCAACTCCTGAGAAATATGCCATGTGTCAGTGTAAACTCAAGTTTACTACCAAAGACAAATATAAAGAAAGAACATACAAATAGGTCAGGACTACCTCAATGCCCTGAGTGTTATGTTTTCTGTATCAAATAGTGTAGAGAGGTCATAAAAAGCAAGATTGCACAGTTCTCAGTTTCCCATATCATCATGATGTTGTCAGACTTGGTTTTCAACAGAGAGCATCTAGCTTTGTAATTAAATAGTTCCCTGTCTCTTGCTGGTAAGCTTGTTTTCCAAATGCTCTGCGCTCTTTAATGCAATTTTACCATTGATAAGCGCCTGGTGTGATCAATGTCCAATAAGGCTTGGTGGTATCACCAGAGCCATCAGGAGTTCTCACTGAGACACATGGATACTCCCTCATGACCTCTGCCATCTTGCTATAGTATGTGTGATGCAGGATGGCAACATTGCAAATGCTTCGTGAGTTCCAGTTTTCTGACAACCTTACAGAACTCAATGGGAATCTGCAGTGCCACAATTATTACTGGGGCAAAAGAGAGCGCTTTGAGAACACTGCATTTTTATAAGTCACTACATGAGTTGTCTTGTTGGTCATTAATAAACGTGTTGTGGCGGTATGCATTGGGTGTTCTTACCTCTAAACCAGGTTCATATTTATATAGTATAGACCCACCCCGCCAGTCTCTTCCCATTATTCCCTGTGAGTGCTAGATCTTCTCTTAGGTTTCCTGTGTGTGCAGCACAGCCCTGCTCCACTTATCTCTTCACCCCACATTCTATAAAGCATTGGGTGTTCTTTCCTCTAAACCGGCTTCATATTTATATAGTATAGACCCACCCCGCCTGTCTCTTCCCATTATTCCCTGTGAGTGCTAGTTCTTCTCTTAGGTTTCCTGTGTGTGCAGCACAGCCCTGCTCCACTTAGCTCTTCACCCCACATTCTATAAAGCATTGGGTGTTCTTTCCTCTAAACCGGCTTCATATTTATATAGTATAGACCCACCCCGCCTGTCTCTTCCCATTATTCCCTGTGAGTGCTAGTTCTTCTCTTAGGTTTCCTGTGTGTGCAGCACAGCCGTGCTCCACTTATCTCTTCACCCCCCATTCTATAAACTCAAGCAGTACTATACCTCTTTTCCTGCATCCTCCATGGTGTTAATCCTGAAATGGGTGCTTCCGAAGAGTTCCATTACCCTTTTGCTTCCCAGTAATGAAGACTTAGGCCGCTCGGTATACGACACCTGCAAAAGAAGGAGGGAGCAATGCTTTGAGGGAGGCTTCCATACATTCCATATCTAATACTCTAACGTCAGTCACATTAACCAGTAGCCCTGTGCCACACTGATACACACAGTGGGCTGGATTATCAAACACCTGTCCAGCCCACTGGCAGCATTTATTAGTTCAGGAACACACTCCTGACACTCCAATGACAGACTGCAAGCACCCCCATGGGTGTGGGGGGCACATTTCTCAGTGACACCACTGTGAATGTAAAAACATAAACAAATCTATCCCTGCTTGAGGGATTGAAATGTAAGTGGGACAGCAGTCGTTCATATTGCTGCTTTTCAATTAAAAACAATTCAGGAGAGGGCAGGGATGTCATTTCACCAAAATGCCATGTGTCGCAGAAGTCACATCACTCGGCCCTCGACTTCTGATGACATCACAGGAAGTGATGTCTTTTGACCCCACCCCCAAGTGGCACACAGCCTCTCACCCCTTGACAAAACAGGAAGTGGCATCACATAGCATTGTTCCTCAGTATACTAGAAAAGATATTGTTACAATGGGCCTCATTACGACCCTGGCGGAAAGTGACTGACCGGACCGCAACAGCGTAAATAGCGTTTCCGCCATTGCACGAAGGAGCAAAGTGCGGCTAATTACGACCCATCGGGCACGAGCATTACGCCATGGCGGAAGTGCAAAGTCCGCGATGGCGGAAATGACCCCAAAACGGCCCACACCGCCGCCGTACGGCGCCCTAGGTGCAATACCGCCACCCCTCTTAGCGGTCACCGCAGTGTGCGCCTACCGGAAAGTACGGTGACCGGAAATATACGGAAACGGAAGATAAAACATGGGCCCGGAACGGGAAACATCCCGGCGTACACCTATAAAAACACTAAAACCACACAACCACTAAAATCACTACCCTGAAACACACCCCAACCCGTCAACCACCCTAGCGAAACCAAGAAAAATGGGAAAAGTAGCGAAGAAAGCGTGCGACCGCAAGCGGCAGGTCCACTTCTCCCGTGAGGAACTCACCGTGCTAACAGAGACCCTCCAGGAGAATGCTGCCGTCGTCTTCTGCACGCAAATGACCAGGACGGCACTTGCAAACAAGAAGGCCATATGGGCTCTGGTGGCACAGCGGGTAAGTGCGGTGGGGACCGCACCCCGCACCCCACAGCAATGCCGCAAGCGATGGGACGACCTGCGGATACGCGTCCGCAGCATACTCTCTGCCAACCACAACATTGCCACAGCCACCGGGGAAGGTCCTGAATCACCCATCAAGTTGACCCCCTGGGAAGAAATCTGTGCCTCCACCATCGGAATGGAGAGCATAGAGGGAGTCGGAGGGATGGAGAAAGGAGTGCAGACATCCGAAGATTCAGGTAGGTGGGCCAGATAAAACAATGCCAAATCCACACAGTCCATCCATGTGAAGTACCATGCGTCCACATAGTGCAACAGAAACACATGTCCAGGAGAACGTCCACACACATCGGCCTGATAGCGCACGTTAAAACCCACAATAAATACATAAATAATTAAAAACCCCTAATACACGCACTACACGTGCAGCAGGCACACCCTAACTGCAGGCTGCCAAACAACTGCACCCTCACTCCACACACAAATCAAAGCACCTCCAAGGCCCCGACCCAAATCACCCTCAGGTACCACCCCAAAGCATGTGATACAATGCCATTCAAATTCCCACAGACCCATCAATAACCCTCGCCCTCCTTTACTCCACCACAGGGTCCGATCCAAACGACGAGCTACAGGACACCCCTACCAGCACACCTGCAAAGAGGGCCAAGACCAACGGCCAGAGACCCTCCACCTCAGCTGCACGCATCAAGACACGGCAGCAGCACAAATCAGGTGGCAGCACAGAGGAGGGAACATCAACAGGCACCCCAGCAGCCAGCATGCCCACAACACCACCACCACAGGTCCCCCCAATGGATGCCACAGAAGGCACTGCCTCTGGTGGCAGCAGCACCATAGGTGACACCCCATTGATGGCAGCATGCTCCGACACAGAAAACGGGGATGCCGAAGTCAGATCCATCCATGACCTGTCCCAATCCCCCTGTCTGTCCCATCCCGTACAACATGAGGATACCACGCAGGGGCACCCACAAGACGACGACTGGCCATCCCCCACAAGCCCTGTGGCAAGGCAACATGAGGACAACAGCCCCTCTGTGACACCCCCGCAAATGGCCATGGCCCAGCAGAGGCAACAGTCCCTCGACCAGTTGATCGAACAACAGCAGCAACTGGCCACACTCCTCAAGGACCATGCCGATGAATGTGGGGGCACTAAGGCAGACATAGAAACATCAACTGAGACACTTAGGGCAGAAATGGAGAGAGGTACAGAGACGCTAAGGGCACAAATGGAGAGAAGCACCGAGAGCCTGAGGGGGGAACTGCATGCGACGTCCAAAGACGTATGTGCCGAACTTGCCGCAGTGCGCCGTGTGCTCACTGAGCTCTCGCAAACCCTTAGGTACATGCATGGACGTGAGCAGGCAGACACATCATCCGTTGCAAGTTCCGTCCAGGGCAGCCCCCAACGTAGATCTGGAAGGAACCTGCGCTCCACAGGCAGGGGTGCCCCTGATACCCGCAGAGGGGGCTTGCAATAGCGACAGCCCACTGACAATGAGCATCTTTGGACACTGGTGTTCGGGGGGGAGGTAGGAGGGTGGAGGGGGTGTGTTGGGCTCACTTGGGTGGCGGGTCGATAGGGTGTTCAACATGACATCACATATGCCATAAACAAGTGCACGATAAACCAATGAGATGTGTGGACATTGATCTTTGTGTACTAGGCCATCATAGGCGTAGAGTCCATATTGTGCATGTCCCAGACACACGCAGTGCCACGAGTCCCGTGTCCATGTATCAGCCACCAGGCGTGAGTGCTAGAAGCATACATCAATTTTTATTTATTTATTTATTTATTTGCATTTATAAAGCGCACAGAACTGCCCTGGGGCATCGTGGCGCTGTTACAGCAGACTTAGTCATGAACACAAGCATAGGAATGTGTTTACAGATGTAAACCGAGTTACCGAGTACATTTCACATTGGTAATAAACATTGAGCTTAGAGGTTATGCTATGCTGTGGTTACAATGCAAGCATGAGAGTGCATGTGGAAGACTTTAGCGGAATAGGAGGGTTTTGAGGTTTTTACGGAAGGTATGGTATGATTTTTCGTTCCTTAGTGAGGTAGGTAAGGAGTTCCAGTTTTTAGGTGCGAGGTGTTGGAAGCTGGTTCCTCCCGCCCTGGATCTTTGAAACGTGGGGACATCAATCATGTTGGTGCGGTGAGCTCTGGTGGGTCTGATGGAGGCTTTCGGTGTGATTCTTTCTGCGAGATAGGGTGGGGCATCCAGGGATAGGCATCTATGTGTGATGGTCATGGCTTTGAAAAGTATGCGTTCCTTCACGGGTAGCCAGTGGGCATCTTTCCTTGCTTGCGAGATGTGTTCTCTTTTTGGAATGGACAGTGCTGCCCGAATGTCACGGGCCTCCGGTGCCTCGCAGACTCCATGAGGTGCTGCCACAGCCCCACCCTCATCATGACCATCATCATGTGCTTGCAGTTCTGCGTCAGGGGGCATGGGCACATTTCTACGTACGCACATGTTGTGGAGCATGACACATGCCATGACCATCTTTGCAACCTTCTCATGGCGGTACAGGAGTGCCCCGCCAGACCTGCTGAGGCAGCGGAAACGGCCCTTCAGTAGGCCGAATGCCTGTTCTATGACTACACGGGTACGTGAGTGGGCATGGTTGTAGTCCTCCTCATGCTGGTCCCGTGGGTTCCGGACTGGTGTGAGGAGCCATCTCTTCAGTGGATATCCAGCATCACCTGTATGTGGACGAGAAACGTAGGATGTGGGATGCCATTGATACGTACGCACACCCCCCCCCCTTCCTGCCAGTACATTGCGAATTCACATACCCCACATCATCATGCATGTAATGAGACTCACCGAGTAGCCAGGATCTGTTCCCTGCGTGTCGCTCCATGTAGCGTGGTATTGTAGAGTTCCTCAAGACCATAGAATCATGGGTTGATCCAGGGAATCGGGCACAACAATGTGTAATGATCCTGTTGGAGTCACACACCATTTGTACATTCAGGGAATGAAATTGTGTTCGGTTGCGTTACTGGGCCTCCATGGCATGTGGGACGACCAATTCAACATGGGTGCAGTCGATGGCACCAATGCAACCCGGTATGCATGGAATCGCACTTTTGTGTTGGTAATTTCCTGCTCCGAGCGTGGTAGAGAGATGTAGTCGTCTGCGTGCTGCAGGAGGGCATCGAGCACTTGCAATAGTGTCCGTGAGAACAGTGGCTGAGAAATGCCATGCAACTGCCCGACTGTGTGCTGGTAGGTGCCTGTGGCCAGGAAGTGTAGTACAGACACCACCTTCAGTAGGGGTGGGATGGCGGTTGGGCTATCTATCATGCTGACAAGGTCAGCCTGTGTCATGTCCACAATGGCGGCTATGGTGTCCCGGTCCAGACGGTAGAGGGTGTGGATCTGCTCATCAGTGAGGTTGAACGGATGTGCTCGGAGGCGTGGTATTGCGGGCTGCCTGCGTGGTGGTAGTGGCTGTGCTGGTGGGCCTTGCTGGCCCTGCCTTGGCCTCCTCCTCCTCCTGCGTCTCCTCCGTGCGGCTGGTTGTAGTTGGTGTTCGTCTTCTTCTTGGAGTCGGAGCACTTGCAGTGCTATCAGGTCCCCCAGGGCCAACATCGCGAGTCCTGCCGGTAGCATTTCGGTGTGGTTGTGGGAGGAGACTGGCTGTGCAATTTATGTGTTTCCAGGCTGTATGGCCTCCACCTGTGGTGATTAATTCTACCTGTGCAAACTGCTCTCCCCTTTGGCCGAGCACGTCCCGCGCACAACGCTGCAATTCGGGGAATGGTATCTTGCTATTGCAATCATGTATTTGTACCCGATGGCCGTGTAAGATTGGTTGATATGTTCATTCTGCTGTGGTCCCATTGTTTCACATACTATCTGTGCAGTCGCGAACAGACTTGTGAAGGGTCAGTGGAACGTAGTACTCGAGTAACGGTGGGCCCTCATGCATCACTGTACCGAGTTGCAACGACGGGCGGGGCGTCCCATTTGTGGGTGAAGGCAGTTGCCATTTTCACACACAGCCGCACTCGATGGAATAATTAGTGATTTCAAACGGCCACAGATGCCTTTTCGACGTGATGTTGCAAATGAGGAATTCGAAGGGCGGCGCTTTCGGTTTCCAGCTAGCGGCGAGGAGATGCCCACAGGTCTGACTGCAAATGTAACGTTCTATTGTTCAATGTCCTTGAGACAGGGCCCATGGCGAGGGAGCAATGATTGATATGAATAGTTTGGGATGCGCAATAGCTACGTGGGCGATGTGGCCGACCGTTCCCAAATACATGTTACTTCACAACACTGGAATTACGGGCTGGGGCACTGTGGATTTAGCAGGCTGCATAACGCACAGACTCAATGGATGTTTCTAATGTTATGTGAGTAATTATTCAGGCGTTTTGATCCCGGGATGAGGGAATGATGAATGGATGCATGGGCAGGTGATTTGATACAGAGTTTGCCATGTACAGGGCTTCTTGGGATCTATCCGCCTCCCCTACGCTATGTGATGCAGGGCTGCCATAGTGGGACCATCGTCTATCTGGCCTTGTTGAGCCCTCCCTGTCTCGAGGCGCCCTCAGACACTTTTGTCCATGCACGTTAACATTCCCATCTGATGGATTCTGTTTTGTCAGACGCATGCACAGGTACACTCGTTTGTGATGGTGTGTTTGCACCTCGATATAGATGGTTATGAGTCGCAAGTGGTATTGGGGTGGTGATGATCCTTTTGAGTGGGCTAGCATGCATATGGCTGGGGATTTCGTGTGATCATTGAAATGAGTTGTTCGAATGTGGTTCTGATGGCCATTCTGTTCTTGTTCTTTTCTTTTGGTTGACAGGTATCTCCTCCCCTTTTGCCACTGCCATCTGTATGCCACTCCTGCAGATGGATTTTACTCCCGACACCTGCTGCTTCGTGTTAATCAGTGGAGCAGCATTACGATCTTATGGGACGATCGCCAATGGCCCACATGCCCTTACGCAGTACTGGTGGCTCGGAGCAACATTTCGGCCTTTCAGCTGGACTAGTGCCTCCCCATTGGGTCGGCCCTGCGGTTCTGTGCGCTTCCATGTTGCCTTTTCGTACGTGAATGTGGCTCTGTGTACCATGGGGGAACAGGGCGACACACAGGTAGTGGCTGGTCATTTCTTGCGGATGCAGCCCACAATGGTGATTAGTGTTTTGGAGTTCATGGCCTGATGGCTGTATGGGCTTGGTGACTTTGATGTGCATAAAATTTCTATTCTGATTTGGCCCGTGTAGCGTTTTTCTTTGCAAGTGATGTGGCATATGCCTATTTGGGGGGCGATGTATTGTGAGGAGATCTGCATTGGGTTCCAGCTTCGGGGTTTAGTTGCGTGGTACTGTGCTGGGCGCGTTTGCCTAC
This sequence comes from Ambystoma mexicanum, assembly GCF_040938575.1. NCBI lineage: Eukaryota > Metazoa > Chordata > Amphibia > Caudata > Ambystomatidae > Ambystoma > Ambystoma mexicanum. The sequence goes on from NC_090921.1 coordinate 44,712,698, forward strand.
GAAGCCCAGTGAGGTCAGGGATGGGGGCTGCCTATATGACAGTTTGGATGTTGTCATGCTCAGGGGCGGGGGATTGGGTTTTGTGTAACAGATGCCGGTCAGCCAGGTGGACTGGTGGAATGATGTGATTTTCGGAATATTGCTGGTCACAGGTGCCTGTGTTTGCGTGCGTTTCTTGGTGGGGGACTGTGGTCATGTCCATTGGGATGGCTTCTGTATTCGTGCCATCTGTGCCCTGCAGCTCCCATTGGCCCCTCTTGTGTTTCTTTTGTTCGTTGCCATGCATGGGTGACTTGTACATTTCAATGGTTGCATTGTGACTTCATTGCACCTACGGGGAGTTGTACTTTGTGGGCAGGGAGCGGTGTACAGGCACTCAGTGGGGCCGTTTACGGTTGATTCGCGATGCCGTACTTCTCACCATGGCGGTATGGTGCTTTCCGCCGTGCTTGATGGCGTTAGGTACATGTCCGCTAGGGTCGGAATTCGCGTACCCTTGCGCCATGGTGGTATTTACGGTTTGGCATGGCGCGCGTGCGCGTACTTGGTGCAGTTAGCGTTGGCGTTCACTACGGTGTCGCTAATGGCATCGTACTTTACGGTGACGGGTCATAATCGCAACGAGCGGTGTTCGATGGCGGTATTGCATTTCCGCCATCATTTTTCCATTTCCGCCAGGGTCGTAATGAGGCCCAATATCACTGTAATATGATATACATTTCATACAAGAACTAATCACCATATGTAGCGTTAATATCAGTGTGTATAGACCCATATTAACAATGTAAGCAGATGTCCAACACAACAACCTGGACTATTGTACATCACTCGGGCTAAACTGTGGACAGAGCATCTCCAAGAGGCCTAAATCCAAAAGCACAGACAATCAGTGCCTGCCAAGTGTCTGGCCACAGACTTGAAACAGCAAGTGACCAACATAAGTCCAACCAGAAGACAATCAGAGGCTGTACCCACTTCATGCTTTTACACTTGGACAATACGTGCAGGGATGTTCTTGTCAATAGTGCACTTTGAACCACTGCCGAGCAACCCACTCCCACCAGTCACCCAGAGCCTGAATATCCTCCAACCATTTTCACCACAGGCACCCCAATATCCACTGCCAATCGCTAAGGGCTCTCTGTCAACAGCTTTAAATGTCTGGCACCCATTCATGCCCTCCAACACCTTACACCTCCAATGCCTTGCTCCAACAACTTCATGTTTACACAGTGTCACCCTCCAGTAAATTAAGTCTCCAGCATTCTCCAACAAAATCACCATCAAGCAAATTAGCAACTTAAGCCTCAAGTACCCTCCTTCAACGCACCAGTGTGAGTCTAAATTACCCTCCTCAACCATCTTATATCTGCATTCAATCAAGTTCAATTCTCTTACAACATATTAAGTCAAAAACATTGGCTCCCGACATCAGTAAGTCACTAGTACAACAGCGTAAGTCTCCTATACCAACCTCCCTAACATTTGAGTGTCAAGCACACACTTCGAATCCGGAGCTGTGCAAGTGGTTATCAGTGTTGTTAAACCTTCCAGCCATCACCTTTGAAACCTACCAGCCAGAACTCATCCATTACTTGCGGCCACCTCTTTTTTAGAGAATTAGAGAATCTGCCCAAATTATGTGAGATCCCCTCAAGAGCTTGTTTTTGACAGTGGGTTCTACTTCCTATAGGGAATTTCTGAAGGTTTGGAATAGACCTGTGCTCTTAGCAATTTTGTTTTCATTGCCTATAGCCTGAAAGGTGCCTAATTAATATCAGCAAAGGGTACATTCGCTCGAGGTCTGCAGCAGGATGATAAACCATCTACTCTAATGGCTTCACAAAGGTCGGAGCAGCCACAAGAAATAGTATGGCCAGTAAGTTATGGGAATCAATTCAGGAGCATCCAGACTACACGATGGATGTCCTGGATTCACACACAAATGATACAGGCCTTTATATGATCATCTATGCCCTAGATCTCAGGAAGATGCAAAGGAAATCTGTGTAGCTTGCTGCAGGGGGTATAGCGGTACCCACTGGACATGTACAGTGGCATAGAACATATTTCTGCTTGCACCAATAGATCAGCTTTACACGCTGAAGCCTTGGGAAGCCACATACAGGGTGTAGTCGTGGTATATATGTTATGTGGGCATCTCTGTTTTTGTGGGGTGAGGAAACAGTTTTTATTTTTTATTTGCATTTATTGATTTATCTAAACAGGGGGGAACAATGCTCTTTTGACCACAAAAGAACATTCAATAGATAAGAAATCAGATTTGACGGGAAGCAGTGAGCTTCTTACAATGGGGTGAGTTCGAGGAACATTCTAACCAGGTTGTGGGGGAGAGTAAATGGAACAGTCACCGGGGAGAATACATAAGCGGATATACATAGATTAAGGACAACAGATATTAGATATTTTTAAGTGCAGGTAGGCGATACAGCCAGCTGTGCTCGGGACGTGACCATGACGGATGAAGTGCCAGATTGGACGCAGAGGAAGTGAGGGACAGAGCAAGGGAAAGATTTTAGCTAGAAGGCAGATGCAAGATAGGTAAAGAGAGTAACTCAGAGGCAAGGAGGAAGACTTTTCGTTTTGAACAAATCAGTGTGGACTGTTTCTCGGATGTCTGGGGAAGAAAATTCTGTGCAAGTGGAAAAAAAAGAGTGAAAGAGCGGAAGCGAGAGAAAGCACAAGGATGGCAAGGAGCCACAAGGGTAGTGGAGGAGGCAGAGCAGAGATTAAGAGAAGGCTTTTAATAAATGGATAGACATGGTGGTGCCTTACCATGGATAGATTTGTGAACCAGGAGCAGAAATGTAAATCTTGCCCTGTTCCATCCAGGTGACGGCACGAGGAAGCAGGTGTGAAGTGAGGGGATTCATACCAACCGACTTTTACCATTATTGTCTCCAAAACTGAAACTGTGACATCCATTAAATACCTTGGCATTCCAATAAATCAATCAAAATCAGAAGACCAATGGATAGACAAAATTGATCAAACAGCGCAGACCCTATCAAGACAAGGATGTATACTTCATTGAAAATATGGCAAGTTTTCTTTCAATCCCATCATCGCTTATTACAGACAGAAGTACATACCGATATTAACATACGGAACAGAGGCAATGCTGAATGCCTACACAATCAACTGGACGAAATACGAATCAATATTTTGGCGAAAAGTCCTTCGGCTTCCACAAACATACCCAATGCCAAGAATACGCTACGAACTGGCAACCCAGTCAATCGACTCCTTTGTACAATGGAAAAGATTAGACATTTACCGCAAAATACTTACAGATGAAAAAACACCAGCTATCCAAATTCTACGAGCAAAAGAAAACACCTTTACTACAAAAATGGAAAGCCTCAATGAGAACTGAAATGGAAAATGAAGGTATATCAGAAGAATTCCTCACGCTTCGCCCACAACATGCAAAAATAAAACTCTTGCATAACGACTGGATAAAGACCATTCAAAAAAAGAATACCTACAAACAGAATCTTCAGTGCACAAAAGACAATAGAAAAATTCATGAACCACCAGCCTACTTGCAAATCTTCCCAGACCAAACCATTCGTATAATGTTTCTAAAAGTACGTCTGAACATTCTTCCCACAAATTCATACTTATCGACAGATTGATGCTGTAAACAACTACTGCCGGTTCTGCAAAGACAAAGAAATAGCTGAAACTATTTTACACTTGGTCATGGAATGCAAAGAACTCTCCCCTCAACGTAAACAATTTACACAACAATAATTGCATTTTAAAGCACTAAGCTTACAGACAAACAAAATCTGGGAAATGATGAAAAAGTTTACAAATAAACTATATCATCAAAAAAAATAATAATAAATAAGTGAGGGGATTCAAAGAGAGTCCTGGTAGCGAAGTTAATGATCTTATCGAGAGGACAGGGAGCATAGTTGGGGAGACAAAAGAGAATGCGTGCACATTAGTCCAGTTTCGAGAAGCCAAGAGTGGTTAAGAGATGCTTGGCTGCGCTGAAAGGAAGGAGGTGCCTGATTTTATTAATATTTAGGAGGTTGAGGATAGCCACTGTTGCAGTTTTGGAAGTGAAAGTCGAGAAGGGTTATAGATGATACAGTGTTTACATGATGAGGAAGAGTAGGGGAGAGTGTCTGGAGGGAACTGAATCGTCAGTGAATGCGATGAGATAAAGTATATGGAAGTAAGAAGTTGAGTTTAACATTGGAGATTGCAAAGCCACCCAAGATAGAGAGATCAGAGGAGAGTTCTGGAAAAGAGAAGAAGATGTGGGTGTCGTACGAGTAGAGTTGGTACGAGAACCCAAAGTCGAAGATTAGTGTCCCAAGAGCAGAGATTTAGAGTGTAAAGATGCACGGACAGAAGACTGAGCCCGGTTAAACACCAACGTTTACTGAGAGGTTTTGTAGCTCCAGGAGACAGAGAAATGCCGAGGTGCCAGGTAGGATTCAATCCAGGCAAGGGCTTCATCGCAAATCCCAAGAAGAAAGAGAGTATTAAGGTGATCAACAGTGTCATAGGCAGCAGGCAGGTCAAGGAGCAGTAGGATAGAGGATAGGTTGGAGTGCTTAGCAGAGGCAATGATGCTGGAGACATTCATGAGAGCAGTTTCCATGGAGTGACATGAGGGGAGACCTAGTTTCAGGGGCTCTCGAAGGTTGTGGATGTCTAAGAAAGGTGTAAGACAGTTGAACACAACCCTTTTGATGACTTTAGAGTAGTGTGGAAGGAGAGATGTCGGGCGAAAATTAGCCAGTATATTTGGGTTAGCCCCTTGCTAATGAAGAGGACATGCTAGCTTCGGGGCTCGGCTCTCGCATGTGCCATATTTGGATCCGCACACTGCTGTCTCCCATGCATGGCATAGATGGAAAGGATGTTATCCTAACACAGGAACATGCAAGGGTTGCATCAGGTTTTGGAAATCGAGACATACCCCAGCTCGGAAGATGTTATGAGCAGCGTGGTGAAGGAGCCAGTGGGGGATGCTGTGAGAGACAAGACCAAGGGGACAGTGGGGGACGCTTTGGGAGAGAATGTGTAGGAGTTAGCAGGAGACCAGGTGCAATGTTGGTGATGCCGCTGTGAGTAGGAGGGGAGACACGCTTGTCAGGCTGAGAGGCAACATGACACATGGCCCCCTAAGAAGGAAGCAAAGCTCTGAATCAAGGAGCAAAGTGAAAAGAGATCCTGGCTGCAAACGCAGAGCTCCACTGAAAGGGGCAGCTGGAGAGAGAGCAGAGAAACAATGCAAAGGGGAAGCACTAAGTGTAATAGTCAGCTGGAGGAGAACCATACTTTGAGACTGATACCTCACAAGCCCTCACCATTTCTAGATATTTGTGCGTCCTACTTTGAGAGGCAGGCATCATGACAGAGGGCACAAATCATCATATATCGGGACAGCAAAAACCAAATGCTGAAGCTGCAATGCTGAGAACTGGGAAGAACTAGAGACCACGATCGACTTAATTATTCAGCCCGAGGATCAAGCAAGGAGGTGATCCCTGAGAACAAATCACATGCACACGTTGTGTTGATCTAGGGACAAAGCAAGCAACGTTCTTGTATTCAATGTATTCCTCTACCAGATCCCGACAGCAAGGTGGGAGATGCTGCTGGGGTCAGGTCCAAATGCAACAAGGGAGCCTCTGGTGGCCTGGTGTCATCAGTATCTTTTGCCACATTCAGATCTTCTTGATTTCTTCCCCCATGTCTGCTATGGGGAAGGTTCTCAGGTATCACTTATTTTAAGTTTCATGAGGGTGGCTGTATGGTAAATCGAGCCATTCAGGCATCCACATGCTTGCTATCATCACAACAAAACCCCGCTGGGCATCAGCATTTGAAGTTGATTACTCAGCTGCAGGACCTTCTAGTTTGTGATTCAGTTGATGTATTTTAATTTGATATTTCAGAGCTACCCACACTCTGTACAGTGTTATGCTGCTCTTGAGCTGGGTCCGCGCTTTGAACAATAAAATCAAATACATTTTACAGTCACTATGGGGAGTAACAGAATGGTTGTGGTACAGAGACTTCCAAATTAAGGTTACCCTTTCCCCCAAGCCGATACACTGGTAGATTGGATACCTGATGATCACCAATTTATGTTTGTGACTCCCACTCATTCTGAAGCTTCTCCAAGCTTCAGATTACTATTCATGCCTCCAGATGGCAGGATCTGGTCACACACTTTTTGTTCACAACATATCAAGTTTCCACTGGCATTTTATGCAGCAGCATCCTAATTGAGCTGGTGCTCTTTGTCCAGTTGTGATGAACATGCGTAGACTTCAAACAGTTGTCAATACCAGTTCCATTAAGTGTTACCTTAAAGCAAACATCCACTAGCAGTCTGACATCTTGCTGAATCATGAAAAATGACAGTGAGTAGCCAGTTGCATCAGTCTTTGTGCAATTGTCGATGTGCGCTAAGATAGAAACATGCTGGCCCCAGTCTGACTTTCCCTTGGCACTCTGCATGTCTAGGAGGGTTCTGTTGAATAGATGATCTGGGCATCCCCTTGATTCTGGTAACACTGATGGTGTTCCTTGAGTGTTCTTCCAATAATTTCAATGTCGACAAGGACTTCAGGTGAGTCCACATCCCATAGAGCTATAGTTCTTTCCATCAGCTGCTAGAAGGTACCTGAATGCCAGTGATACCTAATAGCATGCTGGTGACAGCCTAGTGTATGAGGAGAATGAATCTGAATGGTGTCTTTCCCTGAGTCTTTGGATGTACCGGCACCCTATAGTATCCACTTTACAGATGGAAGACTATGAACCATACAGTTCTCGGTGGCAGTCCGAATTTTCATGTACTTGTGGGCTGCATACTTGTCCATAATTGTGCCACTGTTCAGTTTACGCTAGTCAATGTACATTTGGATTTTGTTTCATTTGTGTGTGACCACAATGGGTAAGGTCTACAGACTTCCGAACCCCTGAATGATTGCAGCTTTGTTTAGCTCAAGAAGGTGGTGGTGCACAACGTCCACATCTCACAGCGTGCGTAATTGCAACCTAGCATGGAATAGAGTCTCCATGAGGTGGATTCAGCACTCTTCATCCAATACTTGGTCACATATAGAGAATCCATCTGCCTTCTGGGCAAGCGTCTCCCTAACTGATTTTGCTCGCTCTCAATGAGAGGTGAGTCCTCAAAGTTCAACTTCTGTGGGTAAAATGCAGAGACAGAGGGCTAACAAGCTGTGCAAGGCCAACAGTGTTGGTTGGATGACATTGTCCAACCCTAACTCCTCCACCAAGGTGCATCGTGGGACGTGTAATGGTGCTGAGGTGACAGGATGCACATGTTTCTCAGTCCGTTTGAAGATTGTTACCAAAGTCCACGGAACGTGCAGATCTCTCAGTAGTGACTCCTTTTCATGGTCTCCATCTCAAGTCTCTGTGACCGGTGGCTGTCACAGATGTGGACACTTTCAGCTACATTCAGGATCATGGTAGCAGATATGGTGATCTGTCCACGTTAGGGATTGTGATGGCACCTGCAATTGATCCACTGATCAGAACCCTGGGATCCAGGTCACATGGTCTGACCAGAAGAGTCAGATAAGGGGGCCAAACATGACAGGGTGGCTCCAAACTTCAGAGGTACATTCAGGGTAGTATTTCTGGTGGTGCATATGAGTGCCATGGTGTGTCTTGCAGAAGGGCTCCTACATGATGGTGACCATCAAGTAGTGTAGGGAATGTGTTCCCTTGATGGGGATGGCAACTGTGGCAGATGGCAAAATCGGTCATTCAGGAAACCGTGCAGGTTATGGGTGTGCCTGTTGTTGTGACACTTACCTAGTGTTCCCGGCAGGGTCGGACGGTGACTTACCTGAATCTTGGGGTGTGTGTATCGAATCAGTGGCTAATATCCACACCTCGGATGGAGCAAACTAGTGGGCAGTTCTGTAATGTCACCTGCATGTACACCCAAAGAAATAAAAATGTGGTGTTCAAGAGGAGTGGTGGGGTGGCGCTGAGATGAATGGTGGTGTTATTGCAATGCACTTGGCTTCTGTGCTGCATTTCAGATGTCTTCTCGCCTGGTACAGAATAGTTTTGCTCACAGCTTAATTTCCTAGTTCCCAGCTATGCAATAGTAACTGGCTTACAAGAACTGTCTTCTTTGGTGTATAACGAAGGAGATGTGTTCAGCAAGTCTGTTTTCTGCTATCTGCAAAAGACAGTGTTCACGAGTACCATTGATGTTGTTTCTCCAAAGAATAATATTCTGTGTGTTGTTCTGGTTTCCTTACTGGGTCAATCCTAATCACTTCTGAAAGCAATATGTTGTTTTCCTTCTTTTTCAGGTTAATGGAGCTTTTCTGGGAACACAGTAAGCGCCTTGAAAGTAGCAAAGCAAACTGGAGGTGAGCGAAGGAACTTGAAAGTCTTAATGTGCACAGTAGTGTTGCCGGGAAAGTGCAAATGTGCTAATCTTTGTGCGCATTCGTTTACTTCACAAGTCCTGCCTTTTTGTTCTGGATGATGTGTGCGCATGAATTGGAGAGAGAGCGCCACAGCAGCTACCCCGTTAACTTCAAGGGTTGTTTATGCAACAGGCAGTGGCAGCGTGTGTGATTCCAACAGGCGCGTTGCAGCACGGGATATTAGATAGGAGCAGGTAAGGGGCAGTGCTTCCGTTAGTTGAGTCCCTGGCTGGCGGAATGCAGAGGACAACCCGGTGCCTTCAGCCACCTACTTCTTGCTGGCTTGTGCATCAGAGTGTCTGGAAAACGAAGCACATTCAGCGCGATTACAGTCTTTGGATTAAGGGAATGCAACAGGCCTTTCCTGTAAAGGAATTACGAGGACTTCAAAAAGGATGCTTTGTTACGTTATAGGAATGTGTAGAGCGCAACATTCACTCAGGAGCATCATGTCGCTGACCAGAAAGGAGAGCCGAAAGGGAACAGACTAAGTAGCAGAAGTATTAGAAAAGACATGTTTTTAATGCACGATGTAAAGAGAAATGATACTCCCTTTCGCGTAAAACATTGGGTAGGACGTTGATGCAGCCGCAGAGAAGGCGCGTCCACTAACACGGGAGAGCTTCGTCCAGGGAATTTGGATGGTCAGAGAGGTTAGAGAGCGGGGTGCTCTAGATGGATTATAAGGGAGAAATGTAGCCTGAAGACATTCAGCACCCTGTTTGGAAAAGGCTTTATGCACGATACAGAGAGACTTGAACAGCATGCTCTTCTCAACTGGAAGCCAGTGCAGTTGACGTAGAATTGGAGACATGTGCGCACCATAGGGAGGGTGAGTGACAGGTCTAGCAGCCATGTTTTGTAGTAACTGAAGTCGGCGTAATAGATAGGCAGGTTGTGCCAAATAGTAGTCAATGCCGCTCACTGCCAAGGAAGAGACTACAGGGGCATGAAAATGTGCAGGGATATAGAGAGAACCATCAGCCTAAAATGACTGGATTTGCAAATTGTTGATATCTGGTCGGACATGCTAAGGTGTTAGAAATGTTTACACCTAGATCCTTCACCAAGGAGACAGGAGAAGGAAAAGGGCTCAAACTAGATGGGCAAAACTCGGAGATCCAGTACCCTGAAGAGTCTGTTGTTCCCACAACCAGTACCTCAGTTTTATCAGTGTTTAACTTCAGCCAATTCCTGGAAATTCACCCACATCCTCCAAGCAGCCCCTAAACCGAGCAGCAGTGTCAGATCAGGATAGATCGAGCTGAAGGAGAATCTGTGTGTCATTAGTGTAGAAGTAGTATAGGAAGCTGTGAGACTGGATGATACCAAGAAGAGGCTGCATGTAAACGTTGAAAAGAATAGGGGATACTGCAGAGCCTTGAGGGACTCTGCAAGACAGATGGGTAGGTTTGCATTTGAAAGGGGGCAAGGAGATCGATTGGGATCATCCTGAGAGTAAGGAGATGAACCACTTGAGCACTGTGCCAAATAAGCCAGCAGAGGAGAGGCGGGCCACCAGGGTGGAGTGGTCAACTGTGTCAAAGGCAGCTGATAGATCTAAAAGAATAAGTGCTCCAACCCCAGGATGGCAATCAAACAGAATTACAGGGCTGTGGTAAACATCCAGACAAGTCAATAGAAACTTGAAACTAACGCTAAACATGGATTCCTGGCAGGGTGAGGTTTATATAGTCCCAATTAATGCAACACTATACTGTTGGTAATGCTTGGTTCTGGAGTACCAAACAAGGCCATCTTGGTGGTTTTTCCTTTTGATAAACTGGCAGCCCTTTTAGAGTGATGCTGGTTCAGTAGCCTTGCCCGTGTTGTCAGTGGTTTAGATGCTGGAATGCTGCATGATGTGCCCAGCATGGCTTTTGATGATGGATTCTTGACAGCCATGTAGCGTTGGCTTAGGTTTTGTACCTGATTGGCGGTCCTGCAATGCTTGGGACACAGGTCAGTTTCTAGGTTTTGGTAACTGTTTTTTTTTACCTGTTCTAGGGATCCGAAGTGTTTCCTCAGTTGCCTCTATTCATATAAAGGTACCCTTTACTGTACAGGATGCCAGAGTGCAAGGTTGTCCTTCACTGCACTTGTGGCCATCTCTATCCATCGCCACTCTTGGAAAGACAAGGGCCGCCGAGGTGTAGTCCTTTAGCCTGAGTTAGGCAGACTTTGCACCTTATTGTATCTCCAGAAGGTGGAAATCCTTCAAATCTTCAGTCTGAACTCTATTTTTCGGGTACACATGTGGTAACATCTGTTCAATGTGAGTTAAATACTCTGGGATCTTCTGTTTCTGTTCGGGTCAGTTGGCAACAAACTGGACAAGAAGCTGTGACACAGATGCAATGTTTCCAGACTGTTCTGCTAAAGTACTCATGACCTCAGTCAGAATCAGGTTAGAATCACTGAGTTACTGATTCTGCATTAAAACAGCAAATACAATTTAGAATATAGAACTCCAGTTGGCAACCCCTTTACTTTTGACCAAGGTAACTAAAGACACCTATATAAGAGTCCTCTGTGGCCCAAAAAGCAGTTCCCCAGTTTTTACAGCAAGCCTAGTCGAAACACAAGGACTTGCACATGCTCGGGGGAATTGCTGGGAAGGAATTCTAAAGAACCACAGGCTTAGAGTATGTCAATCACAATGAAGATAATCATGTCTTATTCATAGTTGTATGAGTACATTCCCTTCTTCCAAACTTGTTGGGAATAGTTTACACAGAAATACTTTGAAGTGGAGGAAGTACAGCATATTTCTGGAGCTATCAGGTAAATAACGTTTGCATCACTTCCAGGACAAAAGAATTGTCTCTGCTGGTGGAACAAGCCAGGGAATGGTGCTTGCAGAACCCCCAAAGTACTTCCTGGCAGAAGGCAATTGACAAAGGCCGCTGGAACTCCACTGATGCTGCTCTGTTGGATTATCCATTGATTCTCCCTGAAACCGGAAGACCATGCAGAGCGTATGCCGAAGGGATACACAATATGATTCCTTTGGCAATGCCAACCTTGATCGCTATGAGTAAAACGCCAATGCGAGTGACAAAAAGATTATCCAGCCAGCAAAATATATAGTTCTGTCCAAATATAACTTCTAAAGGATTGTGTCCTCCCACGTATTCCTCATCTTTGATATTAAAGTCTGCTAGCAGATTGCTTCAGAAAAAGTTTGGCATCATATCGGGTGTGTAACGCTCACCTGGTATCCACGGGGACGTCACTCAGCCTGTTCTGACCTCTTACGACCTCGAACACCTCCCTGGAGCCTACTCGACTGGAGACTGGGCCTGAAACACAGGATTGGTAGAGTTTAACTCCCTATTGTCTCTGTGTGCTTGAACCCCTTCTTCCCCGCGGTCAAACCCTTCCCTTTGATCCACAGCACACCTTTTTTTCTTGGAAAGTGTGCTCTCCATCCTGCTTTCAACGCAGGGGCGCGTTGATTGATGCGGGCTCATTGCTGCCTAGTTACTTCACTGGCAAGAGTCCGACAGGTAAGTATAATGAGTCTTTTGAACAGAAATAAGCAAAGATTTGCTGAATGCTTACTAATGCCTTCTTTCTGTTCTTTTCCCTTTTCCTTAGGAAGCGGCAAGCCGGGATGGGAATGACACCACCGAAGATGCCCGCAGAACAGAAGAAGCGATGAATGATGGGCAGAAGCGCCGCAAGGTAAGGCTGTTCCTAACAGTGTTCTTGTTCTTGCAGGAGCTGAGCGCAGGAGAAAGATGCAGGCCCACTGGAGACCGATCCGAACACGGTGAGTGTCACGCTGTAGGTGCAGAAAACACAAAGCATGTTTCTCAGCCTGGGCATGGCTTAAATAGTCTCTGGATATCCCAGGTGTGTATGGGCTGAACAACACCCAAAGGACTAGACTGCACATGCAGTTCTGGGAACCAAAATATGTGGGGGCATCCATCTTGTCCCAATCAATGCACTATAAGTCCAATCCCCAATGTTATCCTATGGGAGTGAGTGAGTCTGGTGCCACAAGCGCCAAGTCTGACTCCAAGTGGGTCTTTGGAGGGATGTAGAGGCCCTTTTGGGCCATGTAGGTGATCGTGGCCTGGCTCCAGCCTGACATCTTGGAGGGCTGGGGACATGAGGGGCAGGAATCATGACAGGTGCTGGGCAGTGTTGAGTTGTGGCCCTCAACGGCCTCCGTCCTGTCCTCGGCCATGACATCGACGTTGGTATAAGGGGCACACATGGCTATCGTTGCTTCAGTTCAGTTTATCCGCATTCTAGCAAGCTTCGGAAGGTCATTCGCCTCAGCGAAATCTAACTGCGTGCATTCTATCGAAGATCAAATGATGTCGTCAACGAAGACGAGATTCATGAGGTGCTCCGACTATCAAGCGAAAATGTCCATAACAGACCTACACTGAATCTGGTTGTGGTTTCCTAGGGGTGAACCACAAAGTTGATGACTTTGGTTCCTAGTCATAGGAGTTTGTCTTAAGAATTTTTGGAAAAGAAGTACTACTTGCAAGAAAATCTCATTATTCTTCTCTTAAGAAGTTTAAAGGAACTGTTTGGGTAATAGATGATGCCAAGATATTTTGTTACACAGCCTATTGAGATTTTTCCTTCAACTTCTCAAATAACATATTCATTTCTTTCTCGCTACTTGCAGAGGGCCACAAGTGTAAGCAGTTCTTGGGAGACAGAAGGGAGGGTTAATGAATTTGTGAAGTCAGTAACCAGTTTTTGTTTCTTTCACCCTCTACAGATCCGTGCCTAGACTGAAGACAAGAATCCGTGTTTCTTTTTTATTTTCTCCACTTCCCCTTTGCCGTGAGAAGTAGGGACTTCAGCTGTTCCATAAATTAGCTATTGACCACACTCTTCTGAGGGGTCGGCAGGGTTCAGCAGCTTCCGTGGACATGAACATATAGGACAGGACACATTAATCCATGCATTGCTGTCATTTTCCTGATGTGAAAGTCTCATGTTCATGGTAGCTAGCCCGTCAGAGATGAGACCCACCTTGACCTTAAGGATGATAAGCTTTTTCCTCACGATAGCTTAAGTCTGCTCTGGTTCAGATATTCTGTCATTAAAGGCTGTCTGTATCTTTGTAATAGCCATATCTGCACTCAGTTTTGTGCCCTCCCTTTTTTCCTCTCCATTACCGCCTTTAGCATTCCCACCATCATTGCTTGTCTTTTTGAGTGTATTGTACGTCTGCAAGTATAAGTGCGTGCTAGTGATCATCAATCCATGCATAGCTGTCCCCAAATAAGAACAAATCTACCAGCCTCCTGAGAGGGTGAGCGGAGACAGAGAGCAGGGGATTTGTTTCAAAGCTACTATTATTATACACTGGTTATTGAATCCAGCATCAACACATTTTAAAGTTCATATATATACATATATATATATATATATATATATATATATATATATATATATATATATATATATATATATATATATATATATATCCTACTCCAGTGTTGCTGCACCACTGCGGATATAGTAAGCTACGGGAGAGGTGTTATTGTGTGTTGCGGATGAGGAATGCAGGATAGAAAGGGCACACTAAATGCTCAATCCAATACATCAGAAACCAGGAAAATATCTGCAAAGGATTGTTGCAGGTAAACAGAAGTTACTGGAGAACTGCAAAGCTACGACAAACTTAACTTGAGCCGAACACTAATCAGCTCAACCCATACTGACCTAATGGCTTTGCCTAGACATTTGTTATTCTTTTTTATTTGTTTAGTAATGTTTATTACGTTTTTGTAACGAATAAAACCTGAATATAATAAACAATAGTCAACAATTATTATTAGACTTGCCAATCAAATATTCCAGGAGAAACATGTAAGTTAAGTTAACAATTAAAAGGCATCAACGTAGTGTATGAAGGTTACAAAAAGTGTAGACATACACTATAATTTAATTATCAAAACTTTAACATTAGAAAACATTGAAGCAATAGATGAGAAATATAAACAGACAGGACAATACAAGACACGAGGAGAGGGAAGAACAAACGATCCACTTATCTAACATCTTAATGCCTCCTCAAAAGATTCTTTTTATTTTGTTATTGCTTCAGTTCGAGACATGTTGTTTTAATTAGTCAATATGAAATGCTTTTCTACTTTCACAGTTCTTCATCATACTTACCTAAATTCCAACAAAACATTCTATTTATTTGTAATGAAACATGCACATTTAATGTTTAGTTAACCATTAAACTGTTTAATCTATGCACTGATCCAATCACCAGTACAGCAGCATCAACAACATAGCCCACAGCAAACACTACAACAGGACAAGAGACACCCATGCACTTGGTCCAAGTGTGATCATAAGAGTACCACAAAAGAATTGCAACACAAAGTCCAAAAGACTTTCAACATAAGCAGTGATCCCAGTAAAGGTAGAAATAGCAAACTTAGATAGGCTGCCAAACAAGGAAGTAAAACCAATCACTCAACATTTTGTTACACAAAGTATGTGATCTTGTTACTTTTCAGCGCTGTGACAAGCTCCTAACTCCTTCACTCAATACCCCATGAGGTAGCAATATACGCATCCAGCCAGGCATTTTCACTGCCTATTTTAGGCAGGCGTTGGTGGTATAGTGGTGAGCATAGCTGCCTTCCAAGCAGTTGACCCGCATTTGATTCCTGGCCAACGCAGATCAAATCTTTAAATTGTTCACCCCAGGAGGATAGCTCAGCGGCAACGTGCTCGCCTTGGAAGCAAGACAACACGAAGCAACAAGGTTCGATCCCTGGGTCCGCGCTTAAAAACCTCGGGGTATTTAAGCGTGTTATAAAAATGCAACTAAGACAACAACAAAAAATCTGTTAGAGCGCCTCGATGCCCCCGGGCTGTGTGAGCGCTTTAAAAATGCACATGAATAAAATAAAAATAAATATTTCATCAGCAGAGTGGTCCATGTAGTGTATGAACTGGTAATGGCTCCCCTGAGTTCGGAACATTGACTTTGCGACTTACGCCAAGTCAGCTCTCTTACTATAGATACTTAGAGAGGAGTGTGACTCTGCACCATCAGCCCCTTGGGTTTTCTTTCTTTCCTGGAGGTGGTAACCATTCGGCATGACCCACTCAATCAACTACTGGCATGGGAGAGGAACAGCATCTCTAGATAATTCAACTCTAATGTCCTCCTTCGGCCTCACCAAAATAAAGTGGACTGACTCCACTCCAAACAGTGAGTCCAAAGCAAGCTGCTTAAATTTGGTGACACAGACCAATCCAGAGCATTATAGAAAGTAGCTCAGCGGCAACGTGCTCGCCTTGGAAGCAAGACGACACGAAGCAACAAGGTTCGATCCCTGGGTCCGCGCTTAAAAACCTCGGGGTATTTAAGCGTGTTATAAATATGCAACTAAGACAACAACAAAAAATCTGTTAGAGCGCCTCGATGCCCCCAGGCTGTGTGAGCGCTTTAAAAATGCACATGAATAAAATAAAAATAAATATTTAATCAGCAGAGTGGTCCATGTAGTGTATGAACTGGTAATGGCTCCCCTGAGTTCGGAACATTGACTTTGCGACTTACGCCAAGTCAGCTCTCTTACTATAGATACTTAGAGAGGAGTGTGACTCTGCACCATCAGCCCCTTGGGTTTTCTTTCTTTCCTGGAGGTGGTAACCATTCGGCATGACCCACTCAATCAACTACTGGCATGGGAGAGGACCAGCATCTCTAGATAATTCAACTCTAATGTCCTCCTTCTGCCTCACCAAAATAAAGTGGACTGACTCCACTCCAAACAGTGAGTCCAAAGCAAGCTGCTTAAATTTGGTGACACAGACCAATACAGAGCATTATAGAAAGTCTACCTGCATATGGTCTTAGCTGAAGAGTTGAAGCTTAAACAATAATGAAACTGTGATGCTGGAGATGCATTGGAGGGACAGGGCCTCCCTGTCCTTGTCCAGTAGTCCCTTATCATGTGTGTTCTGTATTGTATTCTGCACAGGAATCCAGTTGAGCCCCCTGGCAGTGCATATCTACACATAACCTCTTTTTAGTTGTGGTGAACCAAGACCCTTGGGATACCCTTATGGCACCCATGGGTGGGGGTACAACCCTCTGCCCCTAGTGTATGTTTTTGAGCACCTGTGGTTTGCGCACAGAGCAGGCTATGGGCTGATGGCTGCTTCATGCTGATATGACAGGCGGTCTGAGTATCCTCCATTTTGGGTTACCCATGCTCTGCCAGTGGATTCCTGATAGAAGGCAAGATGGCCACTGGGCCCTCTTGGTTTCTATTGCCTGTTACCTTGTTTTCCCAAAGTCCTGGGAAGCCTTGACTCTGTCCCTTCCCCTGACTGGTTGTTGAGTGGAAGAATCATATATGGTATTGAGGGGAAGTCCTGGCTGGAGCCTTTCCAGTGACTGTGGGCCTCATTACGAGAATGGAGGTAGCCATGGAGCTATCAGCTCCATGGCTGCCTCCGTTCCAGGCTCCATTACTGGGTTCCTGCAATGGGGACTTACCGGGTTACTCCGACATAGGAGGACCCGGTAATTCCTCCTTGCAGGAACCCATCCCCATTCCCATTTGAGCCCCCATAGGGCTCAATGGGATGGGGAGGGAGGTAATAACGGGCAGATTACATCTGGCCCGTCATTGCCTCCCTCTTCCCCTCGCGGGACCCTGAAAGCATGCCTGGTTTTACCAGGCGTGCGATCCGGGTCCCACGATGGAAGCTCGTAATCTGCGCTCCCGGAATCAAGGGGGCCGGTCTCGTACCGGCCCCCTTCATTACGGGAGCGCCAGCCTTATAATGAGGCCCTGTATGTTGCGGCTACACCCTTGGGGTGGGACCTGTGTAAATAGAGTGTTTGAACAATATGCATTCTATGTTATAAGTGGCTGGTGTCTGTGTGTGTGACACAATGGATGTGACAGCCCTGCCTGAAACTGACATGAATGTAGAGTGTGGTCTGCTGAAAGTCTGGGTGCTTGCCCCAATCCACATTCCTTGTTATGGGTATCTGGGTGAAAGTGAATGGCCGGAATACATGTGAGCCTGATTGGCTGCCTGCCTGCATGAATGTCCTTCTGTGTGATTGGCTGACTGAGCCTGGCTAAGCCAGAGTGAGTGAGGGACAGATGTGTATATCTTGGGACCTCTCCCATCCCAATTTGTTCAGAAGCTGAAGTTGAAACTTAAAGCTGATTTTCGACACCCAGTTGGAGTGCTTGTCAAGAGAGAGAACTAGATTGTATTGATAAGTCTAGGGCACAGCTTATGCCCTTGTCGATTACCAGGCAGATTGTGACAGACATGATGTAAATGTGGTAGGCTCTGATGGGGTCCCTAACCCCCGGTGAAGTCACAGATGTTGCCACTTGGATTGCCACCTCTCCTGTCACTTCTATTCCGACCACAGCATTGTTTCCTGAGGGGATACTTTGGAACATGAGTTATTAAGGATGACATTGGCCTTTGAATGAAAAAGTTAGAAACTGAAGCTGAATTGTAGAAAGAGGAGATGACACAGCAAGTGATACTCAAAGATAGGGATCTTGAACCCAAAAACAAAGACACTGAATGTCACGGAATCCAGCTAGAGAAAGATTTGGTTGGTGTTTATGTGGAGTGTTCTGATATCCTCCAATGGATAGAAGCTTTTAAGCTGGCTTGTGGTATCCATGATGTTGATAAAAGAGATTGGGCTAAGTGTTCATTACGTAGAGTACCTCAGACTGGATATGACTGTATTCTGAAACTGGGTGTGGAAGAAAGGGGCCAGTATGAGTCCATGAAGTCTGCTTTGATTGCCAAGTTTGGCAAGACACCTACCCAATACCTTAAAAGGTTCAGGGCGCTTTGAAACAGTTTTGCTGATCGTATAAGGTCCTTACAAATGACTAATGAATACAATAAATAAGGGAATATAAGAATAGAGAGAATGTGTCTTGGGTTGACTGGGTGAGTGCTGCACATATGAACATGATGGGGTGGATTGATGGATACAAAGTGAAAACGTTTGTTGAATTGTCTCACCTTTTGTTTTGAGCATTTTTCTGAAGCCTGTTCACCAGAGCTGCGTCATTATGTTGCTGAACAGAACATTTTGGATCCCTTTTAGCTGGCTAGGCTGGCTGATAAGTGGGTCTCCCACAGGGTGTCCTCTAAGGACTCCAGTGGGAAGGACAAGGACAAAGAAAAGGGGGCCTCTCAGAAAGCTGAGGAGTCCCACAAGCAGTCACAGTCGGGTAAACCAAAACCTTCCTCTCATAAGACCCAAAAATCTAATGGGGATAAGTCTCATGGGGGTAGGAGCAAGAGTAGCAGTTCACCTGCTGCAAATCAGGCTCCCAGTGGACCCAGTACCGTACCTTGCATACCATACCTTGCACTTGTTGGGACTGTGGTGCTCAGGACCACAAGAAGACTATGGGGTGCAGGACTACAAGTGTAAAGGTAAGGCACTTGGGGTACAGGCTGTCAGCCTGAACTACCCTTGCTTCATGTCTGAGGCAGAGACCACTGTCCTCCGCTCCTCTACAGGAATCCCATTTGGTGCTCCTGCAGAGATATCTCTAGTGTGCGGAGAGTGGGTCTGCCGAGAATCCCGAAGAGAGCATCTGGACATCAAGGCTATCGAAGTCCATTGAAGTCGACCAGGGTTCGGAAGATTTCCATGACCGCTGCAAGCCAAGTCGAAGTGTGTTGCCCAGAAGCAGGGACAACTTGATGCTGTGCTGCTTGACGTCCGGAGCCGAGAAAACTCCACTTGCTAAGAGCGTTTGACAGAGGGATCCCTTGCCATCACCGTCGACGACTTTGTTCCGCCGGAGAAAGTCGAGTTTGCCATATACCGAGGAAGGTCAGTTGGTGGGTTTCCCACCACCAGAAGCCGACAAAGACGTCCCGAGGGCACTGACGGAGTGAAGATCTGAGGTATAGCCCGTGTTGAAGTCCCAATCGCCGAGGCTATCCTGAGGTACATGCTGCGGCAGTAGCACCGACAGGCCAGAGAACCACCAAATGCGACACACTACTGGGACTGCATCCATCACTGAGTCTTATTTGTGGCACAGAAGACTTTGCATCAAGGTTTACCGCAAGCCTCACCTTCCCAGGACTTCCACCATCGAAGAACGATCGATCGTCAAAGAGCACCAAGAAGGTCGACGCTGCTGTACAGCCCCCAGTGCTCCACTTTTCTTCAAGGATCTCAACGCACAGCGGCTTCTACTTGAAAGGGAGTACCTCTTCGAAGGATTGCGTTGACAAACCATCAAAGAAACTCTTCCACGTCAGGTACATTGGGGTGGTTGAACTTTTAACCAGGAAGCAAGGCTTATTGAGCATTTATGGACTGGTCTTATTAACTATTTAACTATTTAATTGTGTATCTATATCCAAAGAAAGCATTCTGCCATTGCTTAACCTTAACCTGCCTTTCTTCCTTATGGTTTATGTTGATACACCTTACTGAATGATGTGTATGCTTTATTATAACTGCCAGTAGTTGATGCATTTTAAAGGAATCTAAAGTTGAAATGTTGTATCACATAGAACTGTATAGATTTGCCATTGTAGAATTACGAGACTACAAAGTGTGTTATTGAATTGTATGTATATCTGTGAACCTTATTTTTATATAAAAACTAGCACATAACATAGTGTGTGGACAGCCCTGTGTGGGGGCTTGGGGACTCGCTGTACTTAAGAACCAGCCCGCATCACCACGTGAGAGCTTAAGCCTTAGTTGCTCGTCCATTGCTACCCTATAGAGAACCTTGGCTGGGGTGCTCTGTGCCTCTACTCTGCAATGTAGAGGGCAGGAGTACTCCAGTCTTTACAAGAAACCAAACAAGAATACACCAGTTCCTTGATTATGCCAGGAATCCCTTTAAAGCTGGCATCAGAATATTGATTCCTGTGGTTTTCGAGTATACGGGTGGACAAATGAATCCAATAAGTGTCATCACAGTTTCAGGTCTGTACACCAAATTACGAACTACAAAGGTCGGCCTCAGTGCCTGATCCACCCACTGGTTGAAATCGTAGCTACATATGCTGCCTGTACGGTTTGTGTCACATGGGATTCCCTTGAGCTTTCCTGACACAAACATATGGAAAACCCTTATTAGATGCCACTACCCTCCTTCAGTACAAGAACCAGTGGTATGTGGAGTGGCCCATGGGGAGACCTCGATAATGAAGAAAAGCTCCAGGCAACACTAGAATGAGTCTTTTGAAACTCGATGAAAGAGCGGTAAGTAACAAGAACTACAGAAGTACAAACTGAAGGAATGAGTGGGGGGAATTGAAGTGTGTGGATGATTGTGGCTTTGTTCTCCCCTTAGTCAATGTGATAGGATGGGAATATGCATCCACCATTCTGGCTTTGCAAGCTCCCAATATATGTTCCCAAAGAGGAGGCACAGTTATAAATACTGGTAGACATCTTGGGATGGTCTCTGAATGCAATAAATCTATAATCACTATGAAACGGGCCACAGTCTCCAGTAGACACATGATCCATGCACCATGGAGCAAAGTGGCCACAATGCAACAGGCCTGAGTATCAGATCCTATCCTGGGAAGTTAATGCAGACCACCGTCAGGCTTGCGAACACATGATGAATGGAAAGCATTGAGGTCATCATTGAAATGTCAACATTTCATAAGTGATCGAGATTATATTGAGAAACCTTTAAAGTCAGAGTAATATCATCAATAAAGTATGCCACAGGGCGTTCCTTAACATATTCAGAAACCGTATCACCTTATCACCCCGGGCATTTTCCTTCTCCAACCACAAAATACTCAACAAGGAGGAGAAAGCTGGCACCCATTACTGTCCTCTTGTTCTGAAGGCACTATTCTCTGGAAAGAAATGTGTCATGTGACAGGGTAAACACAATGATATCATCAAGCAAAAAAGTCTAATAGGTTTTAACTTTTTATAATAACTCGGTGGTGTCAGATGGAGTGATTCAACACATATCTTTCCTCAATAAATCTGACAAATAGTGTTAACATTTGATACAAAATCAATGTGGCCACTCCTGTCAGCTTCCTATTTTACAAAGCTGGTCTCACACTTGGCATTCAACAAAGAACATCTCTCTTTTGTAATGCAATATTTTACTGTCTGTCACTAATTGTGTTCTCAAGCAGACTTTCCAAATGCTCTAAACCATTTAAAACTGCTTCCTCTAATGTTTCGAGGATGCTACCATCGATATACTGCAGGTTTGATAAGTGTTCAGTGAAGTTATAAGGTGGAAGTACCCTCAGACTCCTTGAGGGTTCTGCCTGGGCATCTTGCATCCTCTGCTAGGGCATTTATTAAGCCTCAATGTTATGCCTGACACACGAGGGTGACAATACAAAATACTACTTTATGACAACCATGTAGAGGTCAAGGTACATTTGCAGCATCACAATTATGTTTGGCGCATAAGACTGCAAAATCTGTGTCCTGATGTGCACTGATCCGCCCTGATGTGGAGCTACGCCTCTGTTTAGCTTAGTCCCAAATGTGTGTCAATCTTTCATGTTGGTAGGAAACAAAAGAGTTTTGGTGGTATCTGCTTCAGGTCCTCCCCTCTTTACCTTTGGCTGGGCTTTCAGTGAACACGGCACAGCCCCATCACCTCTAATCCCCCACATCGTTTATTCACATGCTAGCCCTTTGCTTAGGGTTACTGCAAGCATAGCACATCCCCAACACAATTATGCCGGCACATTCCTCTCTATTAAGATCTGGTGGCACTGTACCTCCTTTCCTTCGTTGTCCATGATGTCCATCTTGCTGAGAGGCCTTTCAAAGCGCTCATTAGCCCTTATACTTGCCAGTAAAGTAGGCTTACGCTGCTCGGGATTCAACACCTGCAGTAAAAGAATGAGCAAAGTGTTGAGGATTACAGCTATTCAATAGTCCATCACACATTAGCCACATTAGCTCTGTGACCCGCATATATTCACGTGTCTGATATCCTTTGACTACACCCTCCTATGTGAGATTCTCTGCAGAGGTGGTCTCAGACTCAATCTACAGGGTAGGGAGTTGGGGTGCGCCACTCATGAAATGGAATGGTGTTCAGTTGTGGGGACACTACGATTCTTTAGGAACCTAATAAGGAGTAACTACTAAATCACAATGGGTCATTGACCCGTAATGTGTCTCATGACTCTGAAAGTAGACAATGCACGTGGCTCCAGGTCATACATCAGCCTCTCAGACGCGGCCCTATGGCTGGCAGTGCTCATGGGAATGCTGATGTGCATTCTATGAACCTTGACTGATTAGAACCATGGAGGTTCACTGCTGTGAGGTCGAAAGTCCTAAAATACACATCTATTGCATGCTGCTGAATGTTCGGATTTCTTTATTGACTTGTTAACCTGACTTTTCCCTAATGACATTCTATACAAGTGGCATCAAGGAATGCAAACCCTCTATGTGCTGCTAAGAGACCCTTAGCCTACCATGATTAGGGTGTCCCAAATGTATACAGATCCATATGCCTATCTGTTTGAACAGAGGGTTGTTTGGGCTCCATCAGTTGATGACAGACTATCATGTCTTAATTTTATGCTGAGCCCAGCAAGCATGACTGTTGGGTATCATGGTGTGTGTAGCTGGGAGATGGCCAGCTTTTCGAGGAGTTTGCCCGGGAAAGGAGTGATAAAGATCAGGCGCTAGTGTGCCGTAGAAGAACGATTGGCAGAAGGCTTCTTAACAATGGGGTTCACAAGGGAGTGCTTAATGGGAAGGGGATGGTTCTGGTGGCAAAGGAGTGATTAAAGATATCAGCCAAGGCTGGAGCAAGGGTGTTAATGTGGTCATTATTGGTTCTGGAGGAGCAGGTGAGCACCTGCTTTGATGAGACTTTCATAGATGAGACTTG
The DNA here is from genome assembly GCF_040938575.1 of Ambystoma mexicanum. NCBI lineage: Eukaryota > Metazoa > Chordata > Amphibia > Caudata > Ambystomatidae > Ambystoma > Ambystoma mexicanum. Next base: position 44,736,072 of record NC_090921.1, read on the forward strand.
TCTAGAAACATTATCAGGAGTGAACAGGGGATAGGAGGAGAAACTGCCAGAGAGGGGCCTGCCGTGATAGAGGGAGAGAAAGCGGAGGGCAAGGAAGAGAGAGTGGACAGGATGTCCTGGGTTTTAGTGGTGAAATGCAATGTCAAGGCCATTTACAGGGCCTGGGATGGAACACGAGAGTCAAGAGACTGCAGCAGGGTTGGCCAGCTACTTGCAGATTTTGAAAGGTTCGGCTCAGGATAAACTGGTGGGTGTTTCGTTGTCTTCACCTACGCATACAAGTAAGTAGAACCAGTAACATATCTACGATGAAGGTACATGGGTTCCTAACTGTCGATTCCTTTTGAATGCCAGCTCTGAGGACCTTTCTTTAATTCAATGGTAACATAGTTTGCCGGGAGAGTGAATGGGAGATGGATGGATCCATATATGGATGTGGCTTGTGCCTGATTCATTACAGATGCAGAAGGCATGCAGAACCAAGATCAGATTTCTCTAAAACTTGAAGGATGTTATCCTGAAATCCACATCTGAATTGAAGCCCAGAAACATGTCTTGTGAACGGAAGTAGAACCTCTCTTGCTCACTGTGCAGCCAATTTAACAGTGTGGCTCAGACTTACTTTACTTTACTTTACTTTAAAAATGTATACCGTGCAAACCATGGACCCATAGGCTTAAGGGCGCAACAACAAAAAATAGACTGAAAACAAGTAAGAATCACAACACCATAGGTTGGTCGAAGCAGAGATCAGAAAACAAGTTAAGCAAATTAAAGAGTTTTAAGTTTCTTCATAAAGAGTTCAGTGAACTTCAAATGTCCGAGTTCCGGTGGAAGACCATTCCATGCTCTTGGGGCCGCATTCTGGAATGCACCCTTTGTGGCTTTGATGGTCCTACATCAGGAGGGGCCAACTAGTCAGAGTTGCTAGATCTGAGGGTTCTTGCATGTTTTTTCTCTTTGAGTAGATCCTGAAGGTAGACAGGCATCTTGACCAGTCAACATTTCTGTGTGATTACTAAAAGGTGAAATAGAAACCTCTACTCAACTGGGAGCCAGTACAGACCACGTGGTTTTTCCAAGTGTTTTCTGTAACCGCTCGCACTGCACTATTCTGTATCACCTGTAGCTGGTTGCACTCCGCTTTAGTGATACCATCCAACAGACTACAACAGTAGTCGATTTTGGCACCCATAATGGCCCTTGCCATGGTCTCAGCATTGGCTTGAGTAATGAAGGGTCGAAGGTGAGCCAAAAGCTTAATATAATAAGCTGAGGATGACACCAGGCTGCCGACATGAGCTTTCAAGTTTAGATGATGGTCCAAAAAGACGCCCAGCGTCTTAACCTTCTTTTGAGAGACTATTCTGGTGTCCTCAATGAAAAAGCTCTCATACGCCGGACCCAATATCTTTATCAAGTTATGAGTACCAACAACCAACAGCTCTGTCTTGTCTCTATTCAGAGCCAGGGCATTTTGTCCCATCCAGCTTTCAATGAGGGTGTAATCTTTGTTCAGCTGCAATTCATCAATGTCATGTATACCAGTGATAGAGATGACACACTGAGTGTCATCAGCGTAGTTCGTAAACCTCGCCCCACTTTGCTCTAGAAGAGCAAAGAAGGGTACCGTAAAGATGTTATAAATGCAAGGTGAGATACACGCCGAAATTCAGAGTTCTGGGCCAGGATTCTGCCTCCTCACGAAAGACTCTGCAGTCCCGATTGCTCAGAAATGAGGAGATCCACTGGGCTGCTGCACTAGAAATGTTATCTACGTCCTTCACCCTGGTGACAATGATGGAATGGCCCACCAGGTCGAAGCCCGCCGACAAATTCAGCAGCATCAGAATAGATGCCTTTCCATTATCCATACGTTCCAATAATCTGGCCTTAAGTTGCAGCACTGCAGTTAGCATCCCAAATCCCTGCCTAAACCCTGATTGATGGATATGAGGATGGGAAATGTATTGAGATGATCGGAAATTTGGACGTACGCCACCCGATCCAACATCTTAAGCAAAAAAGGAGTCTTCATAACGGGTCTATAGTTTAGCAGCATATCCTCAGGTAAACCTGGCTTTTTAAGGATGGGAGTTATCCATGCCTTTTTCTAGCCCCTTGGGGCACTGAATGTCTAGGAGCCGTTCACAAATTTGCAGATGGTATCCAACAAAATAGGTGAGCAGGCTTTAATAATAAAAGCAGAGCAGGGATAGCCTTTACATTTAGTGGTTTTTAGCTGTTCCACTATGGTAGAAAGTTCTGAAATCGTTATGGGGGTGAAACTAAATTGAGGAAAGAGAGGACATTTAACAAAATCCACCTTGACTCCATCTCCTGGTACCTTGGATTGACTCTCTTTTTTGAGGGCAATGCCTGCCTTGATTGTACTGAGTTTACCCTGCATAGCTTCTTGAATGGCTGAACACCAAACAGCCCCTTAAGAACAAGGCCAGGGAACACCAAGCGGTCTGTGGATCATTCAAATAGATCCCTTATTGCGGTGTGGTTTACTTAGAAGCTGCTTTTAGTACTTGTAGCTTTGTGCTTTTTATCTCCTCACGTTTTTATATTTGTTTGCATATTACTTTGTAACTCTATTTGCTTTGAACTGTCTTGTATTTAGTACTGTTGATCCTTTGATCTATCTGCTTTTGTGCTCAGGGCATAGATTGTATGTTTATTTCGCGTCTCTGCATCCCACTTAGTGGGTCTTGAAGCAGACATGCTTTAATTGTACACAGGACCTGAACTACATATCCCAGACCACCTGGTAGTTCTCGCGCCATATGTTTTTGCAAATCAGGAGCGAGAGCGCCGGTGCGAGTACACCAATTGGTCTGTGGCGTCCGTGAAGGGCCAGAAGGCAGGAAACACCCGTACTCCGTTTGTCTTCAGTTTTCTATTGGTATTGCAGAGGTCATTGTGGCTATTTCTGCAGCAAGAAACATCTTAGACAATGGTAAACCGGCGTCGGACCTTTCAATTAAGGTAAACCCCCTCAGATGTAGGAACATGGGTATTCACACGGAACAGAACAACTCTAGTCCCTTGTGCAATCCCCTGCAGGAAACTCCCTCTTAGGGGTGTTAACCTTCAATCTTTAGATATCCCTCCATTGCCTGTCATGACACATGGAGAGCAGCTGGATAATAGCAGCACCACAGAAACTAGCCTTAATTCTGAAATTAACCGAGGCTGTCCTACTTTGCATCATGTGGCACATTTAGCTCCTGGAGAGCTGGTCTTAGAACTGGAGGCTGGTCTTATGAGCTGTTTAATAGCCAAGAGAAGTGTAGCCTATCACTGGAGGCTGGTCTTATGAGCTGTTTAATAGCCAAGAGAAGTGTAGCCTATCACTGGAGGCTGGTCTTATGAGCTGTTTAATAGCCAAGAGAAGTGTAGCCTATCACTGGAGGCTGGTCTTATGAGCCTCGCCCCTAGACCTAAGATTGTTCCAGTCTCACATCCAAATGTTGTGATGCTGAATACTTTGTCTCTTGTAAAACACACTGTAAAAACAGCTCTAGATATCGTTGAGATGGAAATTGATGTTTGTGTCATTACTGAGACTTGGGGCCACGAAGCAGAAGGTCCCTCATTGGATCTGGCTATTCCAGAAGGATATAGCATGTTGTGACACAATAGGATTGTGGGAAGTGGGGGGGGCACACATTTTTAAATCTTACCTTGTTATATGGTAAGTCATATGTCAATCTATGGAAGGTTCAGAGTCAATGCTAGTTAAAACAGGGCTCAACGCTGAGTCCACCATTAACCTCCTTTTGCTTTACAGACCCCCCCACAGCAGATGAGAATTTTAACATTTTACTCTCCAATTTCGTCCTTCCATTTCTTAAACCCAAAACTAGATTTATAGTTTTGGGGGAATTTTTACCTTTGGCTAGGGCATGATTCTGATACCATAGCATCAGATTTTGAGACTGCCTTGTCTAATTTGGGTTTTGAACAAAAGGTTCATGAACCTACCCATTGCAAGGGGCACACAATTGACTGGGTCTCTACACTCAAGATCACTGCTAAAAATGATCATGTTTGGTCAGATCATCATGTTGTACATCTCACGGTGCAGTCTGAGTTTCCTATCAAAAAGAGAAGTTTGAATAAACAAGAGTTCCCATATAGAAATAAGAGAAATCTAACACTGGATCGTATCGAACCCCTGCTCAAATCATTTTTTGCAAACCTACCAAATCTAGATTCAGCAGAGGAGTTATCCGATCTCCTTTCCTCAGCTTTCGTTAACATCTCTAAGACTCTTGCACCATCAAAGAATAATAATAGTAACACCTGGTTTTCACCAGAGCTTAAGAAACGTAAAGCTCTACACTTAAACTCTTCCATGCGTGGGAATCCAATCACTCTCCTCTGTCTTTGGCAGCTTACAAACGGGAAGCCAAAAAATATAAATGAACTATCTCTGAAGCCAATAAAAACATCCTTACGTCTGTGCATAGAGATGCGCAAGAATTGTTGCATTCAAAGGACAACCAATGAACTTTTTTATTACGTGTGATATACATTTGAAGCTCCTGCAGGAGTAAAAGAGAGAAGATTTTGGATGAAGCATCAGTAAGTGCAATGGGGCGATAATTGCATGGCAATTCAGGGGGGCCTTTTTTATAAATAGGTATTATGTGTGCTGAGTGCCATGTTGAAGGAATTTCTCCGGTTTGTAAGATCAAATCAAACCGGATCTTTAAGATGTATGCCCAAAAAAGGGGATCCGATTTATAAACACACGGAGGGAGCCCATCTGGACCTGGTGCTTTTGAGTTGTTGAGTTTATTGATTACACCAATGATGTCATTAACCGTCCATCCAGTTCTTGTATTACAAATGAACATTGGATAATGGTTTTTGACAAAAGAAAAACGGTCGGGCAATTTAAATTTTTGTGTTATAAAGTTAGTCCACGCATCGGCAAAAATTACACATTGCGGATCAGATTGTTGGCCTGATTTTAAAGAGCGTAGTAGTGACCAAGATTGCCTTGTATTATATTTTAATAGGTGATACATCATATTTTGATTATAAGCAATGTACATGGAAATTTTCAGAAATTTAATTCTGTTTTTGTAGACTTGTTTTATTCGATTTAGCGCAATTGACCTGCAAAGGGAGGGAGACATAGATCTCATGATCTCCCTGATTTTTTTGTACTTCTCTTTTTTTGAGTCAGCAACCAACTTGTTGAATTTATGTATGTGGTTTGCATTAGATTCGGTTGTAGAGCATTTAGACAAGGTAATTTTTGTTAGGTGGAATTGAATACGTTTCACATTAAGCTCTTCAACTTTACATAAAGAGAAATAACAATCACGGAGGTCAGTAGTGATGAGCGGATCCGCCGCAATCATTTGCAACAATTTGCAACACACTTTCGGATTCCGAAAAAAAAACATCCTTAATAGTAGAATCCAGTGTGCCCAATCTGAGGTGAAAGAGGTCTTTAAAATTCTGAAAGAGCAGGAAACTCTGCACATCAAGGACAATGGTACTGTTACTAAGGATGACGCTTGGTGTTCAGCCATCCAGGATGCTATGCAGGGCAAACTTAGAAAAATCAAGTCTGATGTTGCTAAAAAAAAAGGAAAATCACTCAAGTTACCGGATGTTAGGGTTAATACTGATTTTTTGAAAACCCCTCTTATCCCTCACTTTAACTTCACTGCTATAACTGTGTCAGAATTATCCACTATTATCAAACAATTGAAAACCACTAAATGTAAAGGAGATCACTGTTCAGCAGTTATCATGAAATCCTGCTCTCCTATTCTGTTAGATGCTATTTGCAAAGTCGTGAATGCCTCCTTCCTGGAGAACTCAATGGCACTTGGGCTAAAAAAGGCATGGATAACGCCTATTGTAAAAAAGCCAGGTTTACCGGCTGACATGCCATTAAACTGTAGACCCATCACAAACAGCCCGTTTCTGCTTAAGATACTAGATCGAGACGCTTATGTCCAAATATCAGATCATCTTAACAAACCTCCCATTCTCAATAAACATCAATCAGGGTATAGGCAGGGATTTGGGACAGAAACTGATCAGCCCCGGACTATTAGATCGTATGGACAAGAGAACATCTTTTCTATTGATGCTATTGGATTTATCGGCGGCCTTCGACCTGGTGGATCATTCCATCTTGATGACCAGGTTGACGGACCTGGCCAACTTTTCGAGTGAAGTAGCCCAGTGGATTTCCTTGTTTCTGAGGAATCGGGAATGTATTGATATTGATAGTTTATTTGTATAGTGCCTATACACACATGTGTTTCAAAGCGCTTCAAGGCAAGGGAGGGAGCAAGGGAAAACACAATGACATTCTTACAAGGCCTTGAGACATTAAGAATGTGAAACTGTCATGCTGAGAACCTGGTGTCTGCAGAAGCTGCTGAACCCCCGACAATCCACCCAAAATGTGGCACTCTGAGCTGACATAAATATAACTGCTCAGTTTACCTCACTTTCGGGGGAAAGGGGGAAGGGACAAAGAAACAAACACCAGGCTGGAAGCTATCAACTCGCTGGATCTTCACCTGTAGTTAAAACATAAACATGCAATATACCTCATTACTCATGGGTTACTATACTAACCTTAAACTCTAAATCCTCAATCAAAATAGTTTAAAAACCATACCTGGTTTTTCTCTTCAGAATGCCCAGAGAAGTGAAAAGCAGACAAGACTTCCTTAGTTGTGGACCAGAATCTTATAGATAATTCAGCCTTCTCAGTAGGTCCATGAATGTAAATTAACTTTGTAGTTAGTCTGCTCAAATCAAAGATTCTTGAACAAGGTCTTCAAGTAAGAGTTATGAAGTTCTTTTAAGTTCTTGTATTTGTTTTTAATATTTTCTTTGTAGAGAGTCTTTTTCTCAGGAACGAATTTAACTTGCGCTGGAATCTTCACGTGGAAAGCCAGAAACCGCGGGAAGAAAAAATCACACACTTTTTCTCCAAATCGCGGGAAATACGCACAAGCGTAAAAACGCACTCGCGCTAAAGTCCAAGACGCGATAGAAATTTCACACGCTTTCCTCCAAGTCGCGGGAAACACGCACACGCGCTGACGATTCAATTCGCAGGTAAAACGAACTCGTGCTGAAATCCAAGACGCGATAAAAATTACACGCGCTTTCCTCCAAGTCGCGGGAAACACGCGCAGACGATTCAATTCGCGGGTAAAACGCACTTGTGCTAAAATCCAAGACGCGATAAAAATTACACGCGCTTTCCTCCAAGTCGCGGGAAACACGCACATGCGCTGACGACTCAATTCGCGGGTAAAACGCACTTGCGCTAATGTCCAGCTCACGAATAAATACGTACACGTGCAACATACACACGCGCTTATTTGATCACGCGGAAAAAACCCTTGTGCAAACGAACAGTAAACACGAGTCCAAAGTACACGCTTGCGCTTCACTCTCACGTGCAGAGACACACGCGCTGGCAAAAAGTAACGGACAAAAAAAAACTCTCGCGCTAGTTTGATTTGACATGTAGCGATAAAAACAAACGTACGCGCTTCAATCTTTTTAGATACAGATTTGATTTCAATCCCTTAGATAAATATAACCTTTTTACAAGTTCAACAAATCTGGAAAGTCACTTATCTTGAATAAGACTTGAAAACTTCTTTTCTCAGAATAAATGGAAGTTTCTGACTCCTGTCCTGTGTCTCCACCAAACTCCAAACACGACTCCTGTTATACTTTCAGATCTTCCACTCAACTGCTAGAACCTTGTCACCCTTGACAAAGTTAAGCAGGAGCAACAAGGCACACGACCTCTCAGCTGGGCAAGGACGATGAAAGGCAGTTTAGAATGTTCATTGTCCTCCCTATAAACAATCTCCAGCCAATCAGAATTTAGACTGAGAACCTCCATCTTGGCTTGGGGCAATCTCCATAGACTGCAATGAAGGTTAAGGACAAAATTGGCTGTATAAAAATATAACCCATAATAGCTTCCTAAAACCTTTCTATACTAAATATGTGCCTTCCCTGACCCAATGTAAGTGAGTATATGATACTGTATGTAAAGAATATGTCACTCCAACCTGACAGTACCCCCCCTCCTAACGCCCAGTCCCTGGGCCACTCTTCAATGGAAATTTTTTATGGAATCTTTCTACCAAACGAGGAGCATGTACATCACTAGCTTTCTCCCAAGTGCGCTCTTCAGGACCAAAGCCCTCCCAATCAATGAGATACTGTAGCTTTCCTCTTACTCTTCTAGAGTCCAGAATTCTCTTAACCAGAAATTCTTCGGAAGCATCTTCCTCAATCACAACTGCTGAAGGAGTAGGTGTTAATCTAGTTCCTTTAACCACAGGTTTTAATAAACTAACATGGAAAGTTGGATGAGTTTTCATATGACTGGGTAATTTAAGACGAACAGCCACTGGATTAATCACCTTTTCAACAACAAACGGTCCTACGAAACGAGGACAAAACTTATTTCTTCCTTTAATTCTCAAAAACTTGGTTGATAACCACACCAAATCTCCCTCACTATATTGAGGACTAATCTTCCTTTTACGGTCAGCAAACTCTTTGTATTTTTGTTTACTCTCCACCAACACCCCTTTTGCCTTTTCCAAATTTCTTTTCATAACTTCTAGTCTCCTTTCGACTTCTGGGTTTCTAGAATCATTATTAATCTCAATACTAAGAAAACGAGGATGAAAACCTTGTCCCAAATAAAACGGAGACATAGAGGTGGCATCCTTACTACAGTTGTTATATGTGAATTCTGCAACTTACAGCATATCTACCCACTCTTCACCTGTCTGCAGATAACACCTCAAATATTTTTCCACTCGTGATTTATCCTTTCTACCTGCCCATTGGTTTCTGGATGGTAACCTGATGATAAACATACCTCCACTCCCAATCTCTTACAAAAAGCTCTCCAAAACCTAGAAATAAATTGAGAACCTCTATCTGAGATGACCTGACTGGGAATTCCATGTAATCTTACCACTTCTTGCAAGAAACTATGAGCTAAACCATCAGCGGTAACCTCTCCCTTCATTGGAATGAAATGTGCTTCTTTGGTGAGTAAATCAACTACTACCAATACCGAAGTACAACCTTTATCTTGTGGAAGATCCGTGATGAAATCTAAAGACACTGAGTACCAAGTCCGCGGTGGAACTGGTAACGACTCCAATAACCCATAAGGCTTTCAGATGAGATTCTTAGATCTAGCACAAATTTCACAGGTCTTAACAAAATTGAGGGTATCTTGTCGAATTCGTTCCCACCAAAAATGTCTTCTGATCAACTCAAGAGTCTTCCGATACCCTGGATGTCCTGCCAAGACTGATTTGTGACACTCCTTCAACATTTTTTCTCTAAGTTCAATTGATGGTAAGTAGAGTCTGTCATCTAAATAAGGTAAACCATCTTTAATTTTGCGAGCTGGATCCAAATGAACCCAATCTTCAAGTTGTGTCTCAGAAATGGATTCCCTTACTTTCTTGAAGATTTTGTTCTCCTTTTCAACCCCAGCAAGAACAAAACGTTCTGGAGCGATCAATGGAAGAGGCTCACAAACCGACTTAACCTCACTTTCTGGAAACTGCCGTGACAGAACATCTGCCTTTTTATTTTGATTACCTGGCTTAAAAGTAACTATAAAGTCATAATCCGCAAAGAATAATGACCACCTAAGTTGTCGAGGTGTCAGAGTTTTTGCTGTCTTCAGAAAGAGTAAATTTCGGTGGTCAGTTAATACAGTCACACTGTGACGTGCTACTTTCAAAAAATGTCGCCATTCTTCAAATGCTGCTTTGATAGCAAGAAGCTCTCGGTCTGAAATGGTGTAATTTTCCTCTGCAGGTGAAAATCTCTTAGAAAAGTAAGCCACTGTATGCAATTGTCCTGTAACATTATGCCTCTGAGGCAACACTGCTCCCATTGCCACATTGGAAGCATCAGCCTCTACAAAAAATGGTTTGGAAGTATCAGGATGAATCAAAATAGAAGAGGTAATGAATTTCTCCTTCAAAATATGAAAAGCCTCATCAGCCTTAGCTTCCCAAACAAATGGAACTCCTTTTCTTAAAAGTCGAGTAATTGGAGCTACTAAACTGGAAAAGCCTTCAATGAATCTTCGGTAAAAATTGGCAAATCCCAAAAAGCTCTGGATCTCCTTCACCTTAGTTGGAGTAGGCCAATCACGAATGGCTTCCACCTTTTTTGGATTCATTTCCAGACCACAAGGAGTAATCACAAATCCTAAAAATTCTACCGAATCTGTATGGAACTGACTCTTCTCCAATTTAGCGAAAAGATTATTCTCTATCAATTTCCTCAAGACCTGTCGAACGTGAATTTTGTGTTTCTCCAAATTCTGTGAAAAAATCAAAATGTCGTCAATATAGACGATAACAAAAACATCAAGAAATTCCCGAAGAACCTCATCGATAAAAAATTGAAAAGCCGCTGGGGCATTGCAAAGACCGAAAGGCATCACTTGATACTCGTACAGGCCAAATCTGGTTTTAAATGCCGTCTTCCACTCATCCTCCTCTTGGACCCTTACAAGATGATAAGCTCCACGTAAATCCAACTTAGAAAATATGGTTGCACCTTGGATTTGATTTAACATTTCTGAAATGAGAGTGAGAGGATACCGATTTTTCACTGTCATTCTATTTACTGCCCTGTAATCTATACAAGTTCTGAGAGAACCATCAGCTTTAGGCACAAAGAACAATGGCGAGGCTGCCGGCGATTGAGAGTGCCGAATAAATCCCTTAGCCAAATTTTCCTTTAAATATTCTTTAAAATAATCATTCTCTTTTTCAGTTAAGGCATAAACCCTACTGCTTGGTAAAATAGCTCCATGCTCCAACTCTATCTTGCAGTCAAAAGGCCTATGAGGAGGCAACTCACCAGCTTCCTTTTCATCAAAAACATCCCAAAAATCCTGATAACAAGTTGGAAGTTCACCCACAACTGCTCCAATGTCAAAACCTATTGCCCCTCTTTCTACAAGCGAGAATGAAACGGAATTCACAACTTTTTCTTTCTCTTCAAAAGATTTTCCTGAAAGACAATGTTCCTGACAAAAGGTTGATTCTAAGGATACAATTCTTGCACTCCAATCAATTCTGGGATTATGAAGTGTAAGCCAGGGCATACCCAAAATAATTTTCAAGATTGGAGCGTCAATTAACTCAAAAGAGATATTTTCTTTATGACCTCCAGTCATCTCCATCTCAAGTAACTCTGTATTATGAGTGATTGGACCTGAAGAAAGAGATGTCCCATCAACTGCTCTGACCTGCTCCATTTCTTTCTTAGCAACAATAGGAACACCTAGAGTTTTAGCCAATCCTCTATCCATAAAATTACCCGTAGCTCCTGAATCAATAATAATTGTCCCAGAACCTAAAAATACCTTTTCAAACATCAAGGATACGTTCACCGTTATGTGAGGAACTGCTGTCTGTATTGTGTTTGCCACTTGTTGTACTCTGCCTGAAGATTTGGAGATCTTCTTGGGGGTAAAAGGACAGGTTTCAAGAAAATGACCACTCCTACCACAGTATAAGCACAAATTATTCTCCCTTCTTCTTGCCTTCTCTTCCTTGGACAATGGACCTCTCACCCTGCTCTGCTGGTCAATTATCTTTGACTTCACTTCTCTGTTCACCACCTCAACTTTAGGCCTCTCCATTCTTCCGGGAAACCTAACCTCTCCCTGAGTACGTCTACGCTCAGAACGTCTTTCTGTTAAACGAAAATCCAACTGTACCACCAAATCAATTAAGGCATCTAAAGTATTTGGTCGCTCCAAAACTCCAGCCAGAGCATCTTTTAACTCATCCTTTAAGCCCCTATAAAATAAGGAAGCCCTCTTCTCCTCTGGCCATTTACTTTCTAAAATGAAAGTTCTAAATTGAGTGATATAAGAAATCAACTCCTTTCCTCCCTGGCGCAGTTCCAGTAATTCTCCATCAACCTCTAAAGATAACTGCCTCTTATCAAACATTTTCTTAAATTCTGTCTGGAAAAGGGAATAATTATTCAAAGCCAAATTCTTTTGACTAACTAAAAGACTTCCCCAAGCAGAAGCTTCTCCAGATAAATATGATAAGATGAATGTTACCTTTGAAGCATCTGTGGAAAACAACTCTGGACGACTTAGAAAATGCAATTCACACTGAAAGATTTGAAACTTTCTAGAATCTCCTAAGAAACGTTCTGGGGCTGCCAAAGGAACAGACATAACTAAAGTTCCTAAACCTCTCTCTGCCCCCCTGGGAAGCCTAGGTTCTTGTTCTTCTCCTACTCTTACCAACTCAGGTGGGTTTCCTGCACCTTCCGAAACTTCACCTTCTCTTTCTTGTATTTGTGTTACCTTTAAATTTAACTCATCCATTCTTTGACAAAGACTTGAATACTCTTGATGGGCCACCCGTAACTCTTCTATCATTTCCCTAACCATTACTCCCAATGCCTCCATGGTTGTCTCGTCGGGGTTCATAACAGCTCGGGCAGACACTTTTTTTTATTATTATTGGCCTTTCATACTGTCATGCTGAGAACCTGGTGTCTGCAGAAGCTGCTGAACCCCCGACAATCCACCCAAAATGTGGCACTCTGAGCTGACATAAATATAACTGCTCAGTTTACCTCACTTTCAGGGGGAAGGTGGAAGGGACAAAGAAACAAACACCAGGCTGGAAGCTATCAACTCGCTGGTTCTTCACCTGTAGTTAAAACATAAACATGCAATATACCTCATTACTCATGGGTTACTATACTAACCTTAAACTCTAAATCCTCAATCAAAATAGTTTAAAAACCATACCTGATTCTTCTCTTCAGAATGCCCAGAGAAGTGAAAAGCAGACAAGACTTCCTTACTTGTGGACCAGAATCTTATAGATAATTCAGCCTTCTCAGTAGGTCCATGAATGTAAATTAACTTTGTAGTTAGTCTGCTCAAATCAAAGATTCTTGAACAAGGTCTTCAAGTAAGATTTATGAAGTTCTTTTAAGTTCTTGTATTTGTTTTTAATATTTTCTTTGTAGAGAGTCTTTTTCTCAGGAACAAATTTAACTTGCGCTGGAATCTTCACGTGGAAAGCCAGAAACCGCGGGAAGAAAAAATCACACGCTTTTTCTCCAAATCGCGGGAAATACGCACACGCGTAAAAACGCACTTGCGCTAAAGTCCAAGACGCGATAGAAATTTCACACGCTTTCCTCCAAGTCGCGGGAAACACGCACACACGCTGACGATTCAATTCGCGGATAAAACGCACTCGCGCTGAAATCCAAGACGCGATAAAAATTACACGCGCTTTCCTCCAAGTCGCGGGAAACACACACACGCGCAGACGATTCAATTCGTGGGTAAAACGCACTCGCGCTAATGTCCAACTCACGAATAAATACGTACACGCGCAACATACACACGCGCTTATTTTATCACGCTGAAAAAACCCTTGCGCAAACGAACAGTAAACACGAGTCCAAAGTACACGCTCGCGCTTCACTCACGCGCAGAGACACACGCGCGGGCGAAAAGTAACGGACAAAAAAAAACTCTTGCGCTACTTTGATTTGACATGTAGCGATAAAAACAAACGTACGCGTTTCAATCTTTTTAGATACAGATTTGATTTCAATCCCTTAGATAAATATAACCTTTTTACAAGTTCAACAAATCTGGAAAGTCACTTATCTTGAATAAGACTCCTCCATCTTGGCTTGGGGCAATCTCCATAGACTGCAATGAAGGTTAAGGACAAAATTGGCTGTATAAAAATATAACCCATAATAACTTCCAAAAACCTTTCTATACTAAATATGTGTCTTCCCTGACCCAATGTAAGTGAGTATATGATACTGTATGTAAAGAATATGTCACTCCAACCTGACAGTACCTGACAGAAATTAACTATCGTACTAGACCTGGAGAGATTTCGGGTGGAGCCGGAGCTCTGACAATGATAAGGAGAGGAGGCAGGGAGGGGGGAGGTC